>NC_142246.1:2550295-3150573 GCF_052056855.1 Sturnus vulgaris
GAAGACAAATTCCTCTTTCTAGTTCTCCTGTTGAGTCCTACATAACTTTTTTCTACTCTTCCTATTTTTAGAACGTTTTATCAAGGTCTGTTTGTATAGCCAGTGCTAACATACCTTTTTTTTTTCAGCTTGATTATGTGAAGAATTTTAATCCTTCCACGCACAGGCTAGAAACTTTAAATTTATTAAGAGTGCAGAGGCAAAACATAGCTCTAGAATCAAGAAGACCTTATTCTGCTAATCCTGATGGAAAGTCAGTGAAGCTGGGATTAATTAGGCTCTGAAATGTGCCATTTGCAGATGTTCAGCAGAAGGTTTGGGATTGAGCCCCACGGGTTTGTGGGTGGGAGAGTAAGAGGAAGGCAGGAGCAAAGTATCACTGGTGGGGACTGCAGCATTGGGCTTGGCTGTTTGGACAACTCCAGCTGGGAATGGCATCAGGTCCCTGAGAGCCAGGAAAAAAATACAGAGGTGGGAACAACCTTTAGGTCTGTGGCATGGTCTGGGTCCTGGTGAAGGCTGAGTCCTTGAGCAGGGTCGTTTCACGGGCAGCGCAAGGGACAAGCAGCTCCCTGCTGCCATCCACCAGTCTCACGAGTGTTCTCCCCACAGGTGTGCCAGAAGGCAGGTGAGATCTCCCTGCTCAAGCAGCAGCTGAAGGACTCCCAAGCCGACGTCTCCCAGAAGCTCAATGAGATCGTGGGACTGCGGTCGCAGCTCAAGGAAGGTAAGAACTTCCTACGGGAGAAAGAGGAGCAGATCCTCACCCTCAAAGACTCCTACAGCTCCAAGAGCGTCAACCTGGAGATCTGCGAAGGCGAGCTGCAGAGGAAGATGAGCGAGGTCCAGGTGCTGAGGGAAAAACTGAACCACTGTGAGCTGGAGGTCTCCGGCCTGAAGCGGACACTTGCCAGCATGGGACCCAGCGGGTCATTTGGCGGGGAGCTCGGGGAGAAGCTGCGGGACCCGCTGGCCTGCGAGAGCGACGAGGCCAAGATGCAGCGGCAGAGCGAGGACAGCGTGAACAGCCTGCGGAGGGAGGTGGAGCGGCTCCAGACGGAGCTGAAGCTGGAGCGGCAGCAGCGCGAGCAGCAGGTGATGGACTTCGAGGAGGAGCGGCGCACGTGGCAGGAGGAGAAGGAGAAAGTCATCAAGTACCAGAAGCAGCTGCAGCTGAACTACGTGGAGATGTACCAGAAGAATCAGCTCCTGGAGCACAAGGTCAACGAGATGAACACGAAGGCCACCAGCCCCCCGCACACCGAGGAGAAGAAGACATGGACTCCCTCCAGACTCGAGCGAATAGAGTCCACCGAGATCTGAGGAGGTGACACCACGGAATTTTTTCTTGCTGTGCATGTACTACCTACTCAAGCCAGTGATCTTCCGAAGGATAATGCGCTCCCGTCGGAGCGGTGCGAGCGTGCTCCCACCAGGCTCCATCACCCTTACTCTCCACTTCTGTGCTCTGTAGGTAAAACAACTGTGGATGTGCGTTGGTTTTCTATCGATAATGCGACATCTCGTCTGGGTTTTTTCCTAGTACAGCTGGTGAGAGTCAATTGGCTCTTTTGTAATCTGCCCTGACTGTTACTTCGCTAGAGGCTGCCACCCCCTCTCCTACAATTCACCCTTCTTCGGTTGGTTGTTTTGGAGGGTTGTATTCGGTTTCTTTGCTTTTCCAAGCATTTACGTGCAGCAAAACAGTTCAAAGGGGCAGGTTTGTTGTTTTTTGAGGTTTTTTTTTCTTCCAGGATGTTTTTTAGCCACATTGGCTAATGGAGCAAAGCTCTCGAGATCATGTGCAAACTCAAGTGTTCTGCATCAAGTATCCTGTCTAGACGGTGGTCTTAGTGAAGTCAGTGCGAGCTTGGCCACTGATTTCAGTGAAACCAGACATATCTCTACCAGACGACTCCCTCTTGCTTTGCAAGAGGTTAGGACATCCTTGAGGAGCAGGATGAGCCTGTCCTGGTAACAGAAGCCAACAAGGAATGATGTCCCAGCAGGAGCCTCTCTGGAGGCTCAGCAGAGCTTAATATATGCTGCGTTTTCACTTCCTTGTGGTTTCCTCCTGCAGTTCCACTCCTCTCCCAGGTTGTGACCAACCCCGGGAGCAGAAATACCCTCCCACCTCTGCCTTGGTCCCCTTATTCTTACTCTATACCCAAGCTGGCTACAGCAAGAAAAAAAGCTTGGAAATCTGAGCTAGTTTCCCTTCCCAACAGCCCTCTTACTTCCCAAAGTCAATGGAATTGAGGTTTGGCGAAGCCTCCAAACCCATAGGATGTTTATGCAAACTGAAGCTTTAGCAATCTGCCCCAAAAGTGGGCAGTTGTGCCACCCTGTCCCCAAACGAGTGACACCTTGGTGCACTCTCTTGGTCCAAGGTCTGCTTAAAAACAGCACTTGAGCCTCACTCAGGAGTTGCAGGGGGGGCACAGCAGCGTCACAGCTGGATTACAACAGTCAGCCTTCAGTACTGCCATTCCAAACAGCACCCACAGCCATCCCATACTCCAGGGATGGAGATAATAACTCGCAGGCCTAGCTCAAGAAAATACTCAGCTACTAACCCTGAGCATGAAAGAATTCATAAGAGGGGAAAATGCTTAAGATCACGCAAGTGCTTATGCCCTGGCAGAATAATAAACCAAATCCTACGTGCACAGTCACCGAGGCAGCAAAACCTGGCATTCCGCTTGAAAACATGGGCAAAGTGAGCTCAGTTCTTCCTGTCATGGACAATTTTTACCCTGAGTCACAATAAAGAGAAGAAAAATTTGCAAAGTGGAGTTTGCACCAGCCAAAGGATCAATAGGAGTGGGAATTTTGGCTCTTTACCCTGGGGAGCAGCAAGAAGAAAAAAATTAGAATTAGCTCTGGGATGTCTTGAAATAGGAGTGGGGTGACTCCAGGGTGAGTTTGGCCAGATTACATTCCATGTGCATACCAAGGAAGAACCTTGAGGCATTGAGGGGCTGAAGACCTTCCAAACAAAAGCCCTGAAGCTGCACATTTTCCATGTTCTGTCTCCCCAAAGCTCTCCTGGATCATGACCAGGTCTGACCTTCAGTTTGAGAACAAACTTTGTTGTGGTGAGCTCCAGACTGATCAGGGTGAAGACTGCAGTTAGTCCCACCAGCCCAAGTCATCAGACAGTGCTCCTGGCCAGGAGCTGGTGGTGGCTGACAGAGATCCCTGGAGCCATTGAAAATGGAAAAGTGCAACAAGACCAGGGCATTTCAAGATCCCAGTTGACAGTTCCTGTCTTTTCCCACCACTTCTGTCCATGTCTTTGGAGCTGGAGGAAGACAACTCATGGAAAACACCAGGGCAGCTCAGGCTAAGCCCCTTTCCCTGGACCAGCCATAAAAGGGGGATTAGGTCAGGTCTGACTCCTGATGGGTGTGGAGAAGAGTCCTACTGCAAATCCTGAAGATGCTCCAGCACTCTGGGATGTCAGGCCATGCACCCCAGCAAGGAAGGAGTGCAGCTGCCTGCCAGTGCCACACAGCTGCAGACTTTGCCATGCCCAGGGAGACATCCACATGCACCTGGCCAGGCAAATCCTAGGGCTTCCTCCATGTCATACTCCAGGCCTTCCAGACAGAGTCAAACATCCCACAGTGCCAGGGTTGGAGATCTGGTGTCTTGCACCATCTCAGCTTTCTTTTCACATCAGACAAGCCCACATTGTTCTCCCTCCCAAAGCAGGTGTTTGGTGTCTGTTTTGTGAAGATTTTTCACCTTGGAGGAGGAAAGGCCCACTCCCTTCTTCACTGCACCACATGGATCCAGAGCTTCAATCCAGCTCTGGGAGACCTCGACTGTGGACATTCCCTGGATGACAGAGCCTTGCAGACACCCATTAAGACACTGCTGCTGCTGGTTTTCCCTCTCTTGGGATTCTCCCAGGATCCTCCAAGTACCTGGCTGTCCTGCAGAAACTACCCCACCCATGCTACAGTGACAGAAAATACAGATGGTTTGGGGAGCCAAACTGCCACAAAGGATTCATGTGCTTCAGGATTCCTCCCCACAACTGGATGTGCTGCTCCCCATCAAGTCCTCTCCCCTGTGCCAGCCCTTTGCTCAGCAGAGATGGAGCAAAATGATGGTGAGACACCTGGATTCCTGCCCAGGTGGGAGCTTGCCTGGCTCCTTCCAGATCTTTACACTTTCATAAGTTGGTGAAATCTCTCATCAAAATCTTCGTTCAGGCTCTGGGGTCTTAGCCCTGGCTTAGGACAGCCAAGGGGTGCCAGGCTGGTGTTTGGGTGACACATCCTGGGAATGGCCAAGGAGGCTGGCAGTGTGTCTCTTGGAGGCTCAGGCAGGGCTGATGGATTGTTTCTGTCTCATGGAACTCCACCCAGAGTTTGGGCTTGACCATCCCCCAGCTGTCTCCTCCACCTTGGAGCTAATGGAATTCAGTGTCATGTCCTGGCTCTCATGTCATTGTCCAAGTCCTGCCCCCAAAATCCTCCCTAACTTGCCACTGTCCACCACCACAAGCTGTGGCCATGAGGATCTCGGCTCAGTTGCCCACACATGGGGTCCACAAGCATTAGAGATGCTCTGGGATACCCAACACATGCAGCTGGACAGTATGATCCAAGATTTTTGGGAGAGCCAGGCCAGTGGTGGAGTCCTGGAGCAGCTCTGGTATCACAGGTCGCCCACGTACAGAGTCCAGTCATGCTCCAGGCACATCCACACAGCAAACAGAGGACACTGATCAGCTCCAGTGGCTTCCATCCATGAGGATGTGGGCTAAGCAAGCTACCCAGGTGCCAGGGAAGGTTTACTCTGCTGTGAGCAGGGCTCCACCACCATTCCAAGGCTGGCTGCTACCACTGTCCCAGTAACCCAGCTGGGCTGATTCCAGCACTCCCCTCTCACCCCCAGGGTGGACACCACAACCAGGGCACGTTGTTGTGCCTCACACATCCCCATTTAGCTCCTGCCACTGTCTGCTGGCAGCTGGTGGCTCCAGTCCTGCTGTCACTGGTGGTGGTCACTCACCTCCAGGTTTCCACGCTCCAGAGAGGAACAGAATTGTTGCTCTTATGCTGTTGTACAGATAGAAGTGCACTTGGATGTAAATAAGAGCCCAGCTCTGTCTGTTGATGATTAAATGGAGACAAGAAGGCTCTGTGGATTCTCTGTTGGTGAGCGGGGCTGAGAACTGAGTGCTGCATATGGGGGTGCTCAGCACCCCAACCTGTGCCTGGCTGCAGTGGGAATCTGGGCTTCAGCACCTCCCAGGAAAGCAATCCACTCGGGATTAGCACAGCCTGGTGTCACTCTGTCCTGCTTGGATACTTGCTGTCACCCTGAGCCAGGTTTGCAGTTGTCCTCTGGTTATGGGTGAAGTCCCCTCTGCCTGTCTGGTGTCACAGCCAGACTCCATGAGACAGTGGCTCCCAGAGGTGTCCCCCTGAGCTCTGCCCATGGAAAGGACCATCCTGCTCCCCTCCTGCCCCTTGCAGTGGCACTTTATAGCTTGCTCAAGGCAGCGAGCTCACGATCAACATGACCAAAGATCTCTGGAGAGCGTTGGGCTGCGTGCTTGGAGCTGTGTCCCGGCTTTCCTGCAGAGAGATGAGGCTGGTGTGGGCTGGAAAAGGGGAATGACAGCTGGCAGGGAACATGATTTCCCCGTGTCCCACCTGGGAATGTTTGCAGGTCCATAAAGGCCTTTCCTGTGTGAGACAGGATAGAAAGGAGTTCCTGGGTGAGGTGATCGTCTCCAGTTGGTGACACCAGTATCCTCTACAGCCATACCAGTTAGCTCCATACATTTCCCGTGGAGAATATGGACCAGGGGATGTTCCTAGGAGTTGAGATGGATGCCATTCCCTTTCTTCTTGAGGAGAAGGGAGGATGCACACCAAGCCATGCATCCTCTTGTCTTCAGGCAACTTCACACCTCTCATCTTCAGAGCAATAGGTCTCCTCTAGGTTAGCAGCAGACACCAGTCAATCGTTCTGGCTCAGTGGGAACTGCCCAGGAAAATAAGCATCCTGACAGCTGGTGGTCTTGCTGGCTGCCCCCTTGGTGTCCTCTCCACAGCTCACCCCAGGGCATCCTCAGCACCCTCCTTACCAAGGAACCAAATTCCAAGGTGAAGGCAGAGTGTTATTCACATCTGCTTGGGCTGCTGAAGGCATCTCCACCCACTTTTACTCCATGAAGGCTCCTGGACCTTGCACGAGGCCGGTGGGAGATCTGTGCTCCTTCAGGTGGGTGTTCAGGTGGGTCTGGGCCTTGGGCAGATGCCTCTCACTGTGCCTCTGCTCCCCAGCCATTCTCAGCCTTCTCCACTCCATCCCTGGGATGGGAGAGAGCCCAGCTCGCCATTAATTTAACCCCAACCTTCAGTTTAAGCCTTGAAACCCCTTTATATAAATTATGTTCACCAAGACATCTTGCTAAAGATCAGTTCATGTGTTGCCTGTGCTGCTCCTCCTCTCCAGGCTCTCCTGCCTCCTTTTAGATCATCCCCATCCCACTGGAGCAGTCAGTGCCTCTCCCAGTGCTCTCCCAGGTATATCTGGACAAGCTGGAGCTACAGCCCCCACTGAGAATGGGTTATCCCTGTTCTCAGGAGCTTTCCAGAACACTGATCCTCTCCTCTCTGACATTCCCATGGCAGCTCCATCAGCCCTGCTTTACCTCCAAGAATAGCCTGGCTTCCTGCTGAAGGACATTCCCATGGCCTGCAATCCTGTGGGATCATTGCACAGGGATTCACACCATTACCATCCAGCTCTGGGGCTCCCTGGTCCTTCCACCCTCTGGAAAAAACAGAGGTCTGAGGGGTTTGTGAGGTCCTTAGGGGCATGCAGGACCCTGCAGTGTATGAAGGGGTTGAGATCACATCCAGCTGTTGGGCTTCCCACTAGGATGTTCCACGCTGGCAGTGCAACTGCCACCCACACCAAGGTCCTGTATTTTCAGGATAATCCTCCTCCCTGGTTCTCCCAATGATGGGGATCATGTCAGGTCTGGAGCCTGGGACCAGGCTGTGTCTCCACAGCTCTTTCACAAATCTGTTTTCTCTGGCAGGAAGTCTCTTCTTTCTGTCCCAAAGCAATAGGTTTCTCCAGGGAGATTTAAAAGAGACTCTTCCCAACTCTGACACCTGCAGGCAAGCCAACACTCCCCTGAATACCTTCACAGCTCCAGCCCTGGCCTCAACTCCTTTGGACAGGGATGCGAGGTCCAGTCTGCCTCTAAAAAACCACAGCGGTCTGAGCTTGGTGGGCCCGTTTATCTGGAGAGCCCAAAGCTTCCCACACCCAGCAGGCCACCAGCCCGGACAGGCAGGAGGTGTGACCCGTCCCCTCCTGGTGCCCATCCCACGGCTGTCACTGGGTCCCTGCAGCGACTCTCCTCCATGTGGGAGCCGCTGGGGTGTGTGAGCTCACGGAGTAACATTCGGTGACAAGCAGTGGGACGCTGTGGCTCTGCCATTCCTGAGAGCCAGGCTGGGAGGAGAAGGCCCCCTTCACCCCTCTGCCATGACTGAGAGGAGCAGAACGCGTGCGGGCAGAGCTCCAGGAGCGTGCCAGCACCACCCAATGCTGCACACCCGGCTGATGTGTCTATGCAGTCCCTTCCCAGGCAGCCGTGTCCCCGCAGAGCCCAGCCCGGGGCCGGGGCTCCTCCAAGGTGTCTTCGTTTGCACTCTCCGGGACCTGGAAATCGCTGTGAGCCCAGAGGAGCCGCGCTGGCTTTTGCCTCGCTCCGGGCACCACGCTGGGGAGGGTTTTCCTCGCCCCACACCGATGCACGTCGCTGAGTCGTCCGTTCTCCAGCAGATCCATAGCTGTCCCCCCAAAGCCCGGCTCCCCACGGGGAGGAGGGCGGGGTGGGCGAGGCTGCTGTCCGACTTCACCAGCAATAACCAAGGAGCTCTGCTGGCACCCGGCCGTGCCCCTCTGCAGGACCTCCTGCGTGAGACCCCTCGTCCATCCTGACCTCCCCGAGTGTAAATTCAATCCCAGCCTTGTGCTTTCTCCCCTCTCGTTTCCTGATGCCTCGGTGTCTCTCTCTTTCTCTTTTTCTCTCTTTCTCTCTCTCTCTCTCTCTCCTCTGACTGTGAATTCAAACCAGAAGTGTTCTGAACTCGACTCCGTTACTGTTCTGTTTCTGCGTTGACTGTTGCTGGTTCTCCGAACTGCGTTTAAACGAGACTTTGCAAAAAACAAAAAAAAAATCTTAAAAAAAAATTAAAATTAAAAATTATATATATATATATATATATATACTTTAAAAAAATAACAAAAATATTTAAAAAAATAACTCCATAAAGTCGGGTGTCTCTCCTGTCCACTTGGTCACTTCCAAACACCGTTGTCTTGACTTTGGTTAAGTGTGTTTAACGACAAGAGGTTGAACAAAAAAAACCAAAAAAAACCAAAAAAAAAAAAAAAAAAAAAAAAAAAAAAGAAAAAAAAAAGGGAAAAAAGAGGTAACACACAGCATTCTGGGATTTTTGTACAGCAAAGGTGTATCTGTTTCAGAGGTTCTTGTTAAAACTCCACCACACTTCCCAATTCCCTGCTGGTTTGTTGTCTGTTCCCATTGGGTTATCCAGATGTGAAGAGCTACTGCCTTTGCCATTTTCTACAGTGACTATATAAATATATCTGTACAGAGGTATGTATATATATAAATAGACATGCAGATCTATATGTATACGTATCTCCAACTCTTCTCTCTCGACCTGACTGTGAAGGATTTTTATTGGGCAAAATAAAATGGAGAAAGGCCCCGTTTTAAAAACAGGACTGTGTGGCTTGTTTGTTTGTGTCACAGGTGAGAGAAGGGGGGAGAACCAGGAGGGTTTTGGGGATGGATCCACAGCTGGGCTGGAGAACTGGGGGGAAAGCTTTACCCTGGGTGAAGCTCCAATCCAGCTGCAGTGGTAGGAAAGCAATTTTTGCCTCCCAAGCCAAGCCCTTGCTTGGAAAACCACATCCCCCCTGGAGCATCTCTGGGGGTGATTTCCCCAGCACTAGCCCTTCAGGTGGCTGAATAAGTGGAAAACACTCAAAATGCATCATATTTGTGTTGGATGCCAGATGTTCAGGGTGAGGATTTGGATGCAGCCCCCAGGTCGAGGACCGTCCAGTTTCCCTCGTAACCAGGGAGGAAACACCCCGTGCAAAACATCCTGCAGGTTTTTACTCAAATGAATCCCACCCAGTTCTGTCAGCGTCACTAAAAGCAACAGATGCACTGTTCTTCTTTAATATCCCAGCAATTCCAGCAGCTTTCCCGATGGCAGCTTTATTAGAGAGGTCTGCCCTCTGGTGACAAAGGTGGTGCCTCCCAGGGCAAAGTGAGTCAGGGATTCCATGAGTTCCCTCAGGTTTAAAGCCTGAGGTGTCGCCAGCCAGCGTGGCTCTCCTCCAAACCCCTGTGGCCTCCTGACAATGGGATTTCCTCACTTGCCAGAGGATAAAAGCCTGATCTGAAGGAAGAGGTGGACAGGAAGTAAACCTGGTAGAAATATCAGGAAGGAACACAAGTGCTAAGTAAGGCTTAAGGCAATATTTAAATAGTTTGCCAGTGCTGAAAGCCTGCAGTGGACAGGAGAAAGATTTCGGGGAACAGTGGAGTCGTGATTATCGGAAATACTCAAAATCTGTGTGGACACAGCCCTGGCCAACAGGGCCAGGCCTCCACAGGTGCAGAGTGAGCTGAATGCCCCAATTCTCTTAGGATAGCAGCAGTGACGAGTGTGAGCTCAGACACGAGCCTCCCACACACGCCAATCACCACCTCAACCCACACCAGCCATGGGGCCGCTGCCTCCTTGGGGACACAAAAGGACATCCCTAGATGTGCAGGTAGCCAGCGGGTTTCTGCAGCCAAGAAAAGTTTCCTGTAACCACACAGTCACAGAGACATGGAATGCTTTGGGCTGGAAGGGACCTCAAAGACCATCGAATCCAACCCCCTGCCATAATTAGGGACAATTTCCACTAGCCCAGGTGGCTCCAAAGCGCCGTCCAACCTGGCCTGGGACACTGCCAGAGATCCAGGAGCAGCCACAGCTCCTCTGGCTGGTCCCAAGCTCGGGTGCTGCGGGGCGGTCACGATGCTCCAGAGCCACCCCGGGACCGCCATGGCGGCGCCCACGTGACTCCGCGCTGTCACGTGACACAAGACCGGGCGGGGCCACGCCGCGCGCCACTGGCGCCACCCGCCGGCCGCGTGCGCGCGCGCTGTGAGCCGGAAGTGGCGTCACCGGCGCGCGACCGGAAGCGGCGGGAGGAGGCGAAGGGGGCAGGAGGAGGCGGCGGCGGCGGCGCCGGAGCGGCCCCGGTGAGTCCCGGCCCTTTCTCTTTCCCGTGCTCCTGCCTCTTCTCATCCCCGTTCTCCTTCCTTTTCCCTTGTCCCCGTCCTCTGCCCGAGCCACCCCCTCAGCCGGCGTGGTCGCCCTCGTCCTGCCCTGGGCTGCACTGCCCCATATCCATGTATGTATATATGTGTATATATACATCTGTGTGTGTATATTTATATTTATGTATGATGTGTCCGTAGGTACAGCCGTAGGGGTGACTAGCGGGATTGGGGCTTCCGGCCCTGTCCCCGGTGCTGCCCTGGAGCCCCAGAGGATGGAATTGAACGGAAATGTGCGAGGGCTGGAGCCCCTCTGCTCTGGAGCCAGGCTGGGGGAGCTGGGGGAGCTCACCTGGAGAACAGAAGGCTCCGGGGAGAGCTCAGAGCCCCTTCCAGAGCCTAAAGGGGCTCCAGGAGAGCTGGAGAGGGACTGGGGACAAGGGATGGAGGGACAGGACACAGGGAATGGCTCCCACTGCCAGAAGGCAGGGATGGGTGGGATATTGGGAAGGAATTGTTCTCTGTGAGGGTGCTGAGGCCCTGGCACAGGGTGCCCAGAGCAGCTGTGGCTGCCCCTGGATCCCTGGAAGTGTCCAAGGCCAGGCTGGATGGGGCTTGGAGCACCCTGGGACAGTGGAAGGTGTCCTTCCCCATGGCAGGGGTTGGAATCTTTAAGTTCCTTCCCACCTAAACCATTCTGTTATCTCAAAAAAAGAAAGAAAAAGCACAAACAAACCAAAAAGTGACAATTTTGTGCTCTGACATCATAACCTATTGGGGCAATAAAATCTCTTTTCTGTTGCTCTCCTCTCCAGCCCAGGCACAGGAGTTAGGCTGTTGGCCAGAAGGAGCTGGTTTATCCCCAAGATTTCATACCTTGATCATTCCTCACACATCCTGAGAGAATTCCCTCTGCCCTTTGGCTGTCGCTGGAAGCACAGGCTGGGCTGAGGGGTTTCTCAAAGCCCCTCTGAGTGTTCCAGAGGGAGCAGAAGCCCTGACAGCATTTTGGGATGCAGCAACATCCTCTTCCACAGGAGTCCCTGGGGTGGGTGACATCCTTTTGGCAATGTTCTTTTCCAGGTGTTTAGTGATGCTCAGCTGTGACACTTAAATTTCCATGCCTGAGCAGCTCCTCTAAGGGCATTCCCAGCGTGCAGGGCCCAGCTCCAGAACTCCTTGGAGCTGCTGGAAGTGAAAATTCTGGAGAGACCTGCCCAGAGGTGGGAAGGAGTTTGGCTGTGTTGGGATATGAAGTGGGAGGAGGAAGGAAGGAAGGCCAATTGCTCAAGGTGAAGAGAGGCAAATCCAGGGAAAGTGTGGGTGGAGTTGGAAGAGAAATGAGATGGAAACTGGAAGGATCACAAAGATTTGGGCCGGGGGTGGGTGAAATCATGGAGGAATCACTTGGAGCAGCCCATTGCCCTTGAAGGTGCTTGGAACTGTCTTGTCCCATCCCAGCCTCGCTCTGCTGTTCATGGTCTTCTCTTTTTTTGCTGGATTTGGAGCAAAGGAAGAGAGAAGCAATCTCTCCTCTGCCTGGATTCCCAAATGTGTCACAGCTCCACAGTCAATCCGTGGAGGATATTCTTAGCAGCACGCGGCGCTCGCCTTCGGAGCCTTCACCAGGGCTTTGATTCCCTGACTTTGAAGTGGGGCTCTTGTTGCTGGGAGGGGTTCTGGAAGCAGCAGTGCTGGATTTCCTGGGGAGTATCACCTTTCACAGCAGAGAGGAGTTGGTTTATATAAATAACGTGGGGTTTGCTAACAGAAAAATAGATAATGGCACTCAAAAGTCGAGTCAGACAAGGAAATCTCTGGGAAAGCTTCTCCTGGATAAACCTTCTCTTGATCAAGATGAGTTTTGGGGTTTGATGCAGCCCCTCTAATGGTCCAAGCTCTGCAAGGTGCTGGAGGAGATGTTGGAGGGAATTTCTCCTTCCCCCAGGCAGGTGCAGTCTGTCCCCTTGTCCCCTGTCTCCAGCATCTGTGCCCACTTCAGGCTGGGCACCACAGCCACTGGAGCCAGGAATGATCATTTTATCAGACATTCCTTTGAGCTGAACAGGAGAGCTTTCAAATCCAGCTCTTGGCTTGGGTTTCCCTGTCCACCTTCTGAGGAGGCTTTTCCTTTCCCTGCTTCCCAGACAGGCAGGAAGGAGCAGAGTCTCTCCTGCCTGGCACGATTTGACTTCTCATGCTGGGATGGGACAGTCCCGGCCTTGAAACAGCCTGGGGTCTGTGGGACAGAGCCTGATCTGCTCCTGGAACTGCCTCAGGGTGTTTGGAGATACAGATAAGGTGCCCGGTGGGCTCTTGAGCAGCTCACAGTATTTACTGATCATCCTTAAAACACAGTGGCCTCTCTTGTACCCTCCTCCTTGCAGGGCTCTCCCCACAGATCCTCATTTCAGTTTGCCTTTCCTTCCCCCCAGCCTCCCTAGAGCCTCTTGGTCTCCAGCCCAGTTGTTTTTTTCACCTCTCTGCTGGGGTGATTTCTCTTCCAGCAGCTTCTCCTCCCTCTTTGGCTGGTGTTTGCTGCTTCCAAGCTCTGTCCATGGAGCAGAGGATGTGAGATGTCCTCATCTGCTTCAGTGGAGCAGGTTTCCCAGAGAAGCAGGGGATGTCCCATTCCTGGAAGTGTGCAAGGCCAGGTTGAACAGGGCTTGGAGCAACCTGGGATGGTGGCAGGTGTCCCTGGATCATGGGAGATGTGGGAATCCCTACACACCAAAGAAATCCAGTTTATGCTCAGCCAGAGCTGCATGTGAGCCCCCATTCCACTGTCCTGCTCCCACACCCCAAACCCACCTCTTCTGCCCCAAAATGGCCATTTTGCTGCTGCAAAACTGAGTTTGCCTGCACTGATCTCACATCTTGCTCCATCCCTCATCAGGAAGCCGTGGATACAAGCAGAGCTCCAAGGGGTGGCCACGAGGATTTATTTCCCCATGTGGGGAGCACAAAGTGTATTGCAGTGGCAGCATCTCTGCCAGGCTTTGGCTTTCCTGGTTGCCCAGCTCCCTGTGGTACTGAGGGATTTTAAGGAAGTGGGATGGATATTTGGGTGGGGTAAGAATTTGAGAGAAAAATGTGACCTGGTGCTTTATTATTTTAATCACTCTCTGAATTGTGGAACACAGGGCTGGTTTGGCAGCACCCAGCTGGACTCCTACAGATTTCTCATCCTCACCCTCTGAGCTGTAGCTGCTTCAGACAGGAGTTAGGAAGGCACCAGCCATTTTTAAGCCTCCTCTATCTTAAAACTTTGGGAAGTGCTCTCAGATCTGAAGCTTAAAGCTCTGTTTCCTCCCTGGTTCTCAGCCTGGGATGTAGCATCATGTAATGATTTGTGTACTTCTCCCCTGCTCTTCCCCCACTCGACTGTGGCTGCATTTCTTCATTTCTCCAACCTCCATCTGCAGGTTCTGGGCCAGTTTTCACTCTCTGCACTGGTTCTGTGGAGACTTTGCTCCACATCCTGTCTCTAGGTGCAAAGGGCAGTGTGGCACCCTGGATATTTGGACAACTTCTCAGGTGGTGGTCAGTGATTCAGACCACAATGACCAAAGCAGCAGAATGCTCTGTCTGAGCCCATAAAGCCTCTTGAAGCTGCAGCTCTTCTGCAAAAACATGTTTTCGTTGTTCAGAATGAAGGAAAAGCAGCTTGGGTCTCTTAAAAATGAAAAAACTATTTTTTTTATTGACTCTCCTAGTCTGTGCCAGGTGTTTTGTGTCTGCTGAGTAGCAGGTCATGTCTGGCTGCCTTCTGCTCCAACCCCAGGTCACCTGGGTGCTCATCCTGAGCTGCCTTTGCATGAGGTGACATTCCGTAGTGGCTTTACAGGGACCCAGCTGCCCTGGCCAGGGGAGGCACCGGCGCCACCTCCCTTTGGGTAACGTAAAGGATTGATTAAAACGTGCTGCCTGTGGGGTGGAGGCCACTCACTCTCCATCTGCCCTTTTTGCAGTACCTGGAAGCAGCTCTGAGCCCCAGTAAGTTGAGATCCATGGCTACGGTGCTAATGTGCCGAAGATTGCCCAGGCTGAGCAGGGTGACAGCGTTTTCGACCACAGCTGAGCGTGGAAGCAGCAAAAGCAAGAAGGGAAAGCGAGATAAGCCAGGAGCAGCCAAGACTGGGACTGAATCTGGGGCTACAATCCAGCTGCTGAAGCCACAGGACTACAGAGTGTTGTACAATCCAGCTGCCTATGCCAAAGGCAGGGCTGGCTCCCAGCAGCACGAGGATAGGGACAGCAGCCAGGTGCTTGGTGACACGTTCACCAGTCCTGGCACCACACAGACATTCCCCACTGCCTCTTCCCAAGCTTTGCCACCTGTCAGGAATGCCCTGCCCAAGCCCAAGTCCAGCACGCTCCTGGAGCAGACCATCCTGGCCACACTGTACAAGGAGGAAGCAGAGAAGGGAAAACGGGAAATGCACGACTCCAAGGAGGACCCCCGCATGTTCCAGAAGGGGAGGCCTGAGTACAGATCTCTCAGTTGTGCCACCTCTGAGCCAGCACAGACCCTCCCTGCAGAGGAAGGGGACTCGATTTTACAGAGTGTGGCCGGGCGTGAGGCCAGCCCAGGAATTCTCTCGGATTATTTCCTCAGGCTGAGCCGTTTGCCGGCGGAGCGACGCGCGGCTCTGCTGTCCGATCCCAGGTTCGGCGCCCTGTGTCACCGTGCTGTCACTGCCATCAGGCTGTTCAGCACCCCAGATCTCATCCACATTTTAAAGGCTTGTGTCCCTTTGGCCATGCCAGCCTCCCACCCCCTGCTCAACGCGTTTGAGGCCGAGTTCTGCCGGCGGGCGTGGGACATGAGCCTGGAGCAGCTGCTGCTGGTGGCGGATTGCTGGCGCTGCCTGGACCGCAGCGTGCCCTCCTACCTGGGCATTCTCTTCAGCTATGCCAACCTGCACTGGAGGGACCTCACCTTGCCCCAGTTTGTGCAGCTCCTTTACATCATCGGGGAAGGCCGGAGGTCGCCCGCAGACTTGGAGCAGAAAGTGGAGAGCACGATCCTGAAGCACTTGGACGCCTTCACCTTGGAGGAGCTGGGTACCATCTGCTTGGGGCTCTTCAAGTCCCTCAGTGGGATTTCTGACCATGTCATGAGGAGAATTGCAGACAGAGTGTCCCTGCAGATGGAGGACATGAGCACCTACGCCTTGGTGAACGTGCTCAAGATGCTGCGCTACACCCGCATGGACCACGTGCCCCTCATGAGGGAGCTCGGGAAGGTGATTCCTGCTCGGATCCCTGCAACAAACATCCAGGGCATCATGCACATCACTCTTGCCTATTCATCCCTGCACTTCTTTGACGAGGATGTTTTGGCTGCTGTAGCCACCTCATTGCCTTCCAAGGTGTCCTACTGCCGGAGCAAGGATGCTGCCAAATTCCTGTGGTCATTTGGCTGCCTGGACTATGAACCTCCCAACGAGGAGGAGTTTTACTCCAGCCTGATAAAGCAGTTGCATGCAAAACTCCATGAGTTTAGCAAGTTTCCAGAGCATCTCCTCACTGCTCTGCTTGGCCTGGCATTTGTCAGACGCTTCCCAGAGGACCTGATAGACTTTGCTTTGAGGGAGGAGTTTGTCCAGAAAACCAGAGGTAGCAAATATGAGCTCAGCAAGGACCTGTTCACCCTTGGGAAGAGCGTTGAAATTGAGTGCCCGACCTACCAAGGCAGCCTCCTCTCACCTCAGCTTTGTCAGCAGTTCACTGAGATGGCTTCAAGCTTTGCAGAGCAGGAAATCTACGTCAGGCCTGAAATCATGGAAGCCACATCCCTCCTCGAGAGCATGTTGGGAGGCCCTGAGTATGTGAAGAACCACATGATCCTGCCCCACACCAGGTCCAGCGACCTGGAGGTGCGTTTGGCCACGGATGGACATCCCATCCCTTTCAACTTCAAGGCTCCTGTGACAGCCAAGAAGCTGAAAGACATGGGAGTCAGTCTGACAGATGATTTAATGTCTCAGCTCATACAGGGGAGGGCTCATAACCAGAGTCCCACAGAAGTGGGAAATGAAGCCAGACAGGACAGAGGGCATGCAGCAGGAACACTGTTATTGGGTGGAGCCCTCACTGCAGGTGCCACTGAGCCTAAACCAGAGTGCTGGCAGCCTCGGGAAGTGAGGCTGGCACTGCAGGTGTCCAACAGGAACCACTTCTGCTACGGCTCCAAGAGGCTGCTGGGGCTGCACTGCCTGAAGCGGCGGCAGCTGCGGCTGCTGGGCTACGTGGTGGTGGAGATTCCCTTCTGGGAATGGTTCCCTCTGCTCAAACGCACGCGCTCCGAGAAGCTCAGCTACCTCCACTACAAAGTGTTCTGCCCAGGACTCCTCACCAGGGCTGGCTAGTGGGGGCAAGGGCTTGGCCAGAGCCTCCCCAGAGCATCTCCGTGCCTGGGTGCTGGCTGAAATGGTCTCTGGGTGGTGGCTCCGTTTTTGGCAGGTGATCTGTGCGTGGCCGTTTCTGCTCTGGTGACATCTGCACTTCCCGTGCTCTCCTTTTGTACCTGGATCCTCAAATGCTTCCACCATAAATAAAACCTACTAATGACTCATTTTTTCTCTGTGATTGCTTCTTTCTCCGCCCTAAATGAGAGTGCTGGGGTTTGGTGCCTCTGTGAGAGCAGGAGCAGAGGATATTTAGTCATGAGGCTGAGCTGGGTGCCAGGAACACACACAGTTTGTGTTTCCATCCCTATGGGGCTGGGGCTGAGGGCAAAACCCGGATTTCTCCTTAGGATGGAACATGGATACTGAGTGGGACTGAGGGTTGGGGTGCTCTGATCTCAGGATATTCATTTCCTGCTCTAAGGACTTTATTTGGTGTCCACCATGCACATTCTTTATGGCATCAGCTCTGTAATCCCACATAGGACACGAGGAGGAGTTGTGGTGACAAACTCCAGACAGTCTGTTTTAAAATTCTGTGTCCAAAACCACTGAGGATTTTTTTCAGGTCTGTGTTTCACTGCCTCAGTCCAAAGATCTTGGTTCACCTTAGGGAAGGCACACACTGAAGAGAGAGTAAAAAAAAGCCCAGCCATGGGTAAAAGCAACTGAGTGACTCAACTTTTGCCATGAGATTTGTAGCAGTCTTTCAGCAGAAGGGAGTGCAGTGGCTTAGAAATGCAGAATAATCCATTTTCTTACTGAGGTATTGAGACTGGAAAAATTAACCTGAGTTAAGTCTCACAGGGTCACAAGCAGGTAGGAGAAAATCCTATAAAATACCCATACAGAGCTCCTCATGTTGCAGGAAAAATCTTCAGCCCAGGAAAGAGAGGAGAGAGAAAAGGGGGAGAATCTTGAGTTTTCCCATGGAAGGGAGCAAGGACAGTTGGTTTGCCACATTTCATAACACCAGTGCTGAGGGCCAAGTGAATTTACCACTTGGTAAATTCATTTTGGTTCAAAATGAGCCAAAAAGAGCAGTTTTGAGGCCCAGTCTCCTACAAGATTTGAGTGCCAAAAGTCAGACCAGTTTAAACAGTTGCCCACTGGCAATCCAGTTCTGGAAACTTCTCAGACTCAGAAAGCCAGGAAAATAGTGTTGGAGGAGAGTTGGTGTGTGCTTGTCCTGCTCCTTGAGGGGCAGGAATTGCTCCTGATGTCTGCCAGACCAAATTTTGGGATAGAAGTGCTGCTCACCTGGCTGTTCCTCTTGGAAGGTTCACACCTGCTGCATTCAAGGCATTGTACCCAAGCTCTGCTCTCTGCAGGAGTGAATTCTGTGTGGGCTTGGGTTTTATTCATGGGATTTGTGCCTTGAATTCCACCTTTCTCCTTGCAGATGCAGCACAGAGAGCTCATTAACTCTGCCTTTCCAACGTGCCCCCAGAAGGACAATTTCATCTGGGCTGAACCAACAGATCAGTGGAAAATCATTAAAGAGCTGCTTGTTCTTGAAGGAGGCAGCAAGTCCCTGATTTGCAAGGTTGCCCAGGGCAGTGACATTTGAAAGCTGGGGTTAACATGAGGTTAAAGCTCTCACCTCACAGATAATTTAATTCTTAAAAGGGATCTGAGAGAGCCAATTCCAGTCACTTTTTTATTCAATGGAAAAAAAGAAGGTGTGTTCACTTGAGTTTCTTTGATGAATGCTGGCAGAAGAATTTGCTGTTCAGATCCCAAACATCTCCTTCAGAGCTATTCCGTGCCCTCTGCTCCCTTGGAGTTTTTTAACACCAATTATTAATATTTGTGGTTAATCTTCACTCCCTGTGACAGCCTCGTGGGCTGTGCTGGTGCTTTTTTACACCTACAAAACTCCTGCATCTTTGATAAACCTTCAGATCTAATTGCTGGTCTGTCCATAGGTGGTTTTAGTTAAAATAGCCATTTTCTTTTTGCTTTTTCTCCACAGCTTCACTAATTAATATTATATTAATGTGATTTTGTTTCTCTCAGTCTCATCTCTCCACTACATTTATTTGGGTTTGTATTAGCATCACCTCCTGGACTCAGATCTGAGGTGCATTTTAGGAATTCCCAAGCCTGTAACTCACCCAAAACACGAGATCCTTTCACTGCTCACGGATATTCACTTCCTTTGTTTTTAATTTCTTTTTCCAAGCTGACTCTGATGCTCAGCAAGTGACCTCTCTCCAGCTGCCAAGATGGTGATAAATGTCTGTCTCCCACAGTTCAAGCCAAGAATTCACTGCAACAAGGTAAAAGAGTGATGTGGGGGGTTTTGGGGAGTGGGAGAGATGGAGGGATTAGGTGGAATTGTCCTGGGATGGGGGAATTTTGTTCACTGTTCCTCTGGGATGATCAGCATCACTGCTCTGATGTGGCACACACTAAATATTGAAGGGAAAAGCCCTAATTTTGCAGGATCTCAGAACCAGACAGCATCATGTGCTTCCAGATACAAATTCTTTGACTTGAGATCCCTTTTTCCTGCAATATTCCAGCTTTCCCTCTGCCCTTTAGAACACACAGCTCTGGATAATGTTTGCTGAAGTTACTTTTCAAATATTTCTGGTTTCACTCAGCACATCAGAATCTCCTTAAAACTCAGTTTTCATTCAAATCTATTTTTTAATTGTAAGTTTCCACACCAACTCACCCCAAAATCCAGGACAACCTTGGCTTTGTAAATACTGTGCTGCAAAAGCAGCAATGCTGGAATTTTTTATGGAGAGACCCAGCCGTGCCACAGAGGTTTGGTGTGATTGTTGTGATCAAGATGATATTAACCAGGTAGAATAAACAGATTTTCCTTGCTTTTCTTTGTCCATTCAGCAAGTGCTGCAGATTTCTCAGGGCCTGGGGCTCCCAGGAATTGACCCAGCCTGCCCAGGAGCAGGGCAGAGAGTAGGATTGGATGTTCTAAACCAGACCCAGCCTGGTTTGATGGATTTCCCTCAGGGATGCCTGGAGTGGCTCCCAGAGGCTGATTGATATCTAGAGTTCCTCTGGGATCCTGTAACTGTGATTCCAGGTGCATTTCCACATGGATAAGTAGGCACAAAGGAAATCAGGGAGACTGAAAGAGGAGATTCTCATCTTCCCCACACTCATCCTCTGCTCCCAGCCACCCTCTCCTCCTTGACTTATTTCACTGACCCAGCCAAAACCACGAATTATCCCTAATTTTCCACTCTTCCAGCAGTTGTCAGATCTGCACATGGTGGCAGAGGGTGCAGGAAGAGGGGCTGGGAGTGGGTCTGCTCTGCCTGACAGCAGGGATCTGAGCTGCACAGAAACCTCAGCCTTGACTCCTGCTTGATGTCATGCTGGGAATCTGTGGAGGTGCTTGTGAAATCGGGGCTTCCCTGTATTTCTTTGCTCCAAACTGAGCCCGTTTTTGTGCTGGCACACAGATCTCTGCCGATGGCTACGAGGTGGAGAACCTGATCTCCGAAGACCTCGCCAGGAGGAACCGCGGCTTCCGCAGCGAGTACTTCATCAAACCTCCAGTGCACGTCACCATCTCCTTCCCCTTCAACGTGGAGATCTGCAGGATCAACATTGACATCTCCTCTGGGGGCTACCAGACCTTCTCTGGGCTGGAAGTTTACACCTCTACCTCATGCAACAAAACCTCTTGGCAGAGCCCCGAGGGGCAGTGCTCAGGTCTGGCCGGGCAGCCTGTGTCGGACAAGGACACCTTCACCCTGGTGGGCAAAGCTGTCTTAAAAAATCAGAGCAAAGTGACTTTTGGCCACAGAGGCTTCAAGCCGAGGCCTCCCTTCCATCAGATGGAAAATGTCTTCTCCTACCCCGGCTCGGTGTCCCAAGACCTGTGGAACAAAGGGCCGGCCTCGCTCAGCAACGTGTCCCACCTAAAAATCTGCATCACCCACGTGGCCGGGGGGGGCCTGCCCAGCATCAAGAGGCTGGAGGTGTGGGGACAACCTGCCAAGTCCTGCCCACAGGAGGTGATCGAGGGCGTCTTCCAGGTGGCCTCGCAGTTCCTGGCCCAGGATGTCAGCAGCCTCAAGCCAGAGCTCTGGACACCGATGGAGAGCGACTGCGTCCCCTTCAGTGCCAACGAGCAGCAGACCCTGCACAAGCTGGTGGATGTCGTCCAAGACATCCCTGAAGAATTCCTGGACCCCATCACTCTGGAGATCATGACTTTACCCATGCTCCTGCCCTCTGGGAAAGTGATTGACCAGAGCACTCTGGAGAAATGCAACCGGAGCGAGGCGTCCTGGGGCCGGGTTCCCAGCGATCCCTTCACGGGCGTGGCCTTCAGCCAGCACTCACAGCCCCTACCTCACCCCACCCTCAAGGCCAGGATAGACCACTTCCTGCTGCAGCACAGCATCCCTGGCACCAACCTGCTGGGCAGGGCTCACGCCTCGGAGAGCCTGGTGCCCTCCTCCATCACCATGTCTTCTCTGAAAAGGAAAATGGACTGCATGGATCAGGGCTCCCTGCAACCGCCCTATTTTTCTGCTACAAACTTACTTGTCACGGCTACCTCAGAGAACAGTGCTAAAAAAATGAAAACTGACAGTGACTCCCACTTGATCCAGATGGACTGTTCCACAGGTATCGTGGCTCCCCAGGTCACCTCTGTTCCTTGAGTGCTGGGACAGCCCCAGGCTGGGGTTTCAAACCAGGACAAATCCAGTGCAAGTTCCCATCACACCTCTAGAAAGCCTCCAGGCTGTGTTTGGCTGCTGATGGGTGTGGTGGAGCTGGGTCGTTTCATCTACCTCCAGCGTTCTCTGTTCAGTGTTTCCCAGCCCTTCTTTGCTCAGGTCACCCTGTTCCCCTTTTAGTTTGGATTTCCTTTCTCTTCCTTCCATGTGGAAGGAATATTTTTCTCACCGTCCTGGTTTGAGGTTTATCCAGGGGGATCCTTCAAAAACAAATTTCCTGGGAAGGAAATGTCTGGTGGTGCAGTGGTGATGGCACAGGGAATCCTGGCTCATTGTGAGGAGGAAGGGAATGGGACACAATGTCCCAGGAATGGGACACAAAACAAACCACAGCAAGGGAATTGCATGGAGGAGGGACAGCTCAGCCTGCACAGAATTTGCAGGTGGTTAAAGCAGAAAACCTGGTAGAAGCTAAATTAGACAAGAAATGTGACTTGTGGCTGCAGGAGAAGGGAATGGGTGCTGGTTTCCCTTCATCCATCCTTTTCTCAGTGATGTGGTAGCAGCACTGCTGGGAATGCAAAATGTCCTCCAAATTTGGAGAAAAGGAGGCTCGGGTGGGACCTTGCTGTTCTCAGCAGCTCCCTGAAAGGAGGGTGGAGCCAGGTGGGGGTCGGGCTCTGCTCCCAGGGAACAGCGACAGGAGGGAACAAGGGTTGCACCAGGGGAGGGTTAGGTTGGATATTGGGAACAATTCTTTCCCAGAAAGGGATGTCCAGCCCTGGCACAGCTGGCCAGAGCAGTGCTGGAGTCCCCATCCCTGGAGGGATTTAAAGCTGTGTGGATGTGGCACCTGGGGACAGAGGTGTGGGTATTCAGGTGTGTGGGTATTTTGTGGTTGGCTCTCTAGGCAGGTAAGCCCAGTGTCCTGGTCTGTGACATGTCAAAAGGTGACCCAGAGCTGCTGGGACCTGTCAGTGCCTTCACCCTTCTCCTAGTCTGCCCAAAAACATTTTGAGGACAAAGCTCAGGTGGCTGTTTGATCTTAAACAAATTCTTTGGTTGAAAATAATCGATGTCAGGTGGTACCAGGAGCAGCAGGGAGAAGTCAGACTGCACATTTCTGCTCTGATCCCTCAGCCTAGAGCTCATTCCCAGTTTTAGGAGGAATCTTTGGTTGTTCTGGCTGTGGAGGTGTGTGACAGCTCCCACCAGGATGTGCCCCAGCCCCACAGGAGCAGGAGCTGCCCTGTGAGACACTCCCGGGGCAGCCGTGTCCATACATAAATAAAAGCAGAGTGCTCAGCCCACGGAGCTCGTGCTTCACTGGATCATCAGCCTTGATTGGTGAAGCAAATGTGCAGCACCAATTGTGAGCTCTTCCTCTGGGAGGTGGATTTAACAGAATTAGTGATGCAGACAACATGCTCTTAATGCTTCATCTTAATTAGTGCCGTCGGTGCTGCACAGGGCAGCCCTGCAGGGAGGGTCCAGCCCTCGCCCTGTGGCTCAGAACTGGGACAGAGGGGGGAAAAACAAGTCCTGCAGATTTTATTAATGGTTGAAATGCTCTCTGTGAGCTGCATGGAGCAAGGCTGGGAGCACTGGGCTGGGATCCTCGGGAGCTGGATGAGAGTGCCTGGGATTTCAAGGAGAAGCAACTTCCTGGGTTATTTGGAGTTTTGCCCTTTTTCAGTCCTGCAGACTTCTACAACTCCATGAAAGGAGGGTGCAGCCAGGTGGGGTCAGGCTCTGATCCCAGGGAACAAGAGGAAATGGTGTGCCAGGAGAGGTTTAGGGTGGATATTAGGGAAAATTCCTACATGGAAAGGGTTCCCAGCACAGGCTGCCCATCCCTGAAGGTATTGAAAAGCCATGTGGCACTTGGGGACATGATTTAGTGGTGGCCTTGGCAGTGCTGGGATAAGAGTTGGACTTGATCTTGGAAGACTTTTCCAACCTAAATGGTTCTGATCCTGTGTAATTTGGCTCTGGGACACCACACGAATGGTGCTAATCCATAGGACTTCTCATCTCCAGGGCCCAAAGGAGACCTCCACCCCAAACCCCAGCCCCTCGGTGGGGAAAAGACACCTCAACAAAACAAACAGCAGGGCTCCTAGAATCCTCCAAGGTTCAAAGCCAAGGCAGTGTTTGCATCATAGATTCTTTTTCCTAGCATCTGCTTCTCCATCTTTTTCTTGTCTTTGCAGACCTGGTCTCTGATTTTCCCTTGGCAAACCTGGTCTCTGATTTTCCCTTTGCAGATCTGGTGTCCCACGAGCAGAAGCTGTCAGAGAGCCTGGACACTGCCCTGACCTCAGCTCTCAGCTCCATGCCCTCCTTCACAGCCAAGCTGATGAAGAGCCAGCAGCAGGCTCCAGGAGAGGGGGGCTGCAGCAGTTCCTGGAGTGTGGGCACAGTCCTTGGTGAGCAACAGGTGCCTCTGGATCACCTTTGGGGGCTGGGGCTGGATTAACAGGAAGTGTTGTTCAGACTCCAGAATTCATATATTGCATATAAAAATATGACATTGTCTCCCAGCAAGCTTTACTTCACAATCCTTTCCTCTATCTCAGCAGTTTTGCTGGTTTGGTTCCCCCTGAGGCAGATTAGACCTTGCTGACCCCCAAAATGTGTGGGATGTTGTCCATGCCCAGGGTTAGAGCAGACTGGCATCACTCCTGTGATTTTCCCTTGTTCTTGGCTGTCTGTGCTGCCCAAGGATGATGTGGGATGTGTTGTGCTTGGACAGAGTGCTCAGCCTGCTCCAGCTTAGCTCAGACTGTTCTCAGAGCTCTGCAGTTTGGGATGAGTGGTTCACTGTTGCCTTTGAGCTGCATGGAGCAAGCTGGGGAGCTGCCACGTGGGTGGGGAATGAATCTGGTGTGCAGATGCTGCAGGAGAGGTGTAAATCCAGAAAATACTGTGGCCTTCCAGTGCTTAAAAGGGCCTTGGGAAAAAGAGGGAGAGTCACTTTTTATACAGACAGATAATGGCTGGACAAGGGGGAATGTTTGTCAGCTAAAAGAGGAGGGTGAGATTGGATATTGGGAAGAAATCCCTCCTTGTGAGGGTGCTGAGGCCCTGGCACAGGCTGCCCAGAGAAGCTGTGGCTGCCCCTGGATCCCTGAAGGTGTCCAAGGCCAGGTTGGACAGGGCTTAGAGCACCCTGGGCTAGTGGAAGGTGTCCCTGCCCATGGCAGGAGGGTGGAATGGGATGGGCTTTATGGTCCCTTCCAACCCAAACCATTCCATGATTCTTTGGCACCCAGCCCTTAGCAGGAACAGGTCACAGCAGCAACATCCCAGGCCAGACAGCCGTGTGTGTGCCCAGAATCCCATCAGGACTGGGTGTGCATAATCCAGGTTACCAAGCCCTGGCTGTTTGCAGCCCACCTGCTGCCCAGCCACTCATCCAGCTGTCTGTGCATTCCCAAAATTATCCCTTTGGGCTGCAGGGAAGCACTGAACCTTCAGATGTCCCTCCACATCTCCTGGCTTCTCTTCCCCTGGGTGAGACTCTGCCAGCCCATGGCTGAGAAAGGATTTCAGGGGTGATCCAGGGCTGTGTCCATCTGTCCATGTCTCTTTTTCCCTCTCCCTTGCCAAACAGCTTTTGCTGTTTCACAGTGACATTCAGCTCTTGAGCTTTTTCCTGTCCCCTCTAAAATTGCTGCTGTTTGAGAGCAATGGGTGGTGTGTGACAGGAATGCAAAGTGACACCTCAGCTGTTCCACTTGGGAATCGCTGCTTTCCATCCGGTGGGAAGAGCAGGAGGGGAATGATTTAGTCCCAGTAAAAGTGAAAAGCCCTTTTTTACAGTCATCTGGCCTCAATTAGAAGCCTGACAGTGCAAGTGCTGATGTGATCCATCCCTTTCTGAGCACGCCCTGCCCTGGAAGCTGGACCATTCCCTTTCCTTGTGGTCATGGCAGGGAATTGGCACGGTCCTGAGTCACAGCTGTGCCCTGACTCTGCAGGACTGGCACAGAAGGGGTGACCCAGCCTGGACTTCTCACACTCCCTGCTTCATCCACTTCTCTTGTCCCTTTGTTTTACACTCTGAATACCAGGAGAGGTTTAGGCTGGACATGAGGAGGGATTTCTTCACAGCAAAGGTGATCAGACATTAGAAGGGACTGCCCAGAGAGGTGATGGAATCACCAGGAACGACTGGACACGGTGGTGTCGGGTCACAGGCTGGACTCAACAATCTCTGCAGTATTTTTCCAACCTGCTGATTCTGTGATTCTGGATTTGCAGAGCACGGCAGGAGCAGCCAGACCCAGGGATGTGCTTCTTGTGGCAAATCCTTCTCCTGCTACTTCAAGGCAGAGCCCGTGTACCAGCTCCCCTGCGGGCACCTCGTGTGCCGGCCCTGCCTGGCCGAGCGCCAGAAGGCTCCAGCGTCCCCCATCCACTGCGGGAGCTGCAAGAGGGTGGCAGCCACGCAGGATGTCAGGAGGGTTCACTTCTGACCCCCTGGGCTGCCAGGAGGACGAGAAGGAGCTGCTGCTGTGCCCCGAGTCCGCAGGGATCCGCCCGAGGAGCCGCCGGGAGAGCCGGAGAGTGGAGAGGACTCGGTCTTGTGCTTACAGAGCAGGGGGGGTGGGGGGTTAGAGCACAGTGCCAGAGCCTGAGGATGACAAAAGCCATAGCTTCTTTATCAAGGAATATGTATTTATCCAGGACTGGTCTCCAGCACTGCCCCGGGGCTCAGAGGTTTAGCACAGGTGCCTTTCGGACCAGCTCAGCTTCCCCCGCGAGTTCACGCCACGTTTGACCAGCAGCCACCCGGTTGTGGAGCAGGTAAAGTCCTTGTGAGTGACAACACACACACACAAAGCCCCCTCTGGCTTCCTCCCCCTTCCCCACCTCACCCTCCCCTCCCTGCTGGGAGCGTGTCTCTCATCCTGGAACCACCAGTGAGAGGCCGTGCTTGAGGTGAGGAGCTGGCAGTGATCTCCCCCTGCTCATCCAGACTCTTGTAGAAAAGCCATCCCATCCCACCCTCTCGGTTTATGTCGTGTGACCAGCCCAGCTCCTGGCTGGCTGATAGACATTTAAGCCTTAATAAAATGTTTAAAGTCAGGTTCTCTCTCTCTCTGGCTCCTAATTGGTCTCATCCTGAGGTTTAATGATGTCGTGGAGTGAATCTCTTGGCAGAGGAGGAAATAAATGGGCTGGGAAAAGCCAAACCAGCACGGAGGAGCTGCAGACCAGGGGTTCAGAGGGGTTGTGGCAGCAGCCACTTGCATCACAGGGATGAGACTCAGACCTGCACCCATGGGGGCTTCAGAGAGCTGCTGTGACATCAGCGGGTTTGTCACCTCTACAACCCCCTGCTGGTGCCACTTAATTGATGTTCTGGGCCATAACGAGCCTCCAGCTGACTCAGCTCACCTTGGTCACACCTTTATTTGCTCTCAAAAGGCACCTGAGTGTTCTGGCACGGGAAGGAGCTGCTCATCCACTGGAACACAGCTTTGTGCTGGCCCCACGCTGATCCTGCTCCCTGTCTGCGTCAGCAGGAGTTACAACCTGTCTCCATTCTCAGCAAAAATAGAAAATCACACATCTTAAAATAATATACTTAGAAAACAGGCACAAAATTCCTAAAAACCCCACGATTCAGAGGCAGTAAATCCACTCCATTGCAGTGGTGGTGTCGTGTTTGCAGTGATTCAGCTCTCACACCTCCCCGAGGGAAGGGGGGAGGATGGATGGCTGCCTCTGGATCCCCAGAGCTAGCAAAGCTTGGGTGCTTCCAAAGCCACCACTTCTGACAAGCTTCTCCAGTGTGGTGTCCTGCCAGTGGGCAGTGATCCGGGTGGGACACATCTCCCAAATTATCTCCAGGTTCCCCTCGTTCTGCAGGGAGGGGCAGGAGCCACAGGGAGCAGGGGTTGGAAGGAAGGGGTGGTGTTGGGACATCAGAGCAGGGCTCATCTCCACCTCCCAACAGGTTCTCAGAGCTTTCATCCCCCAATTTCTCCTCCTTAACCCTCTGGGACCCTTGGCAGCACATTTCACCCACTGTGTCCCCACTTGCAGGGGATCCAGGGATGAGTTTCCCTCTGCACCCACATCTTGGAGCTCAGGGAAGAACCACCTGCCCCAGCTGGGTGTGAGACCCCTGATCCTGGAACCCTTGTGGGCAGCAGGGACCCTCTCTGCACCCCAAGGTGGTGGGTGACACAGAGCCAGGAATTTCCAGGGCTTCCTCTGCCTGGACCCACAGCAATCCCTCCCACGTGGATGCCACCAGCACGTTTATTCCCAGATCCAAGCCTGTCTTCTCCCTGGGGGCTGGGGAATGCAATTGATTGCAGCCTGAGCAATTTCCTCTAATGCTGTCCTTCAAGCATTTTTTGGATAAATCCATCCCTTGTTGGTCAGTGACCTCCCAGTGTGACATCCACATCCCAGCAGGATGGATTGGCCATGGAAATGATCAAAGCAGTGCCCCAGCCGATCTCGACGTTGGCTCTGCTGCCTTTAAAGAGGCATCAAAGTTGTTTTCCAGCTGTCAGGGAAGCACAGGAGCATCTTTATCTGTGATGTGAGGGGAGGAGGTGCAGGATCCTGTAGCCATGGAAAGGGGTTTTAACCCTTTAAGTGCAGCGGGAATAAAATGCACAGCTACATGGTCATCTTTCATGACAGGAAAGAGAGAGCCAAGTTTATTCAGAAACACACTTGGCTTTATAGCATGACTGCAACTCCAAGAGTAGAGAAAAGGTGATTGGTTCAGAGAGAAGACACCCCATTGCCAGGGCCTGGTCCACACCACAACAGGTGTTCTATCTTGTTATTAATTCCTTTTTATTTTGACCAAATGATTACCCTGAGAGAAATTCTCCCTAGCCTTGAGCTGGACCAGCTTATGGACTGGGAACAGAGCTGAAAAGCTCCAGCCTGGAATATTTTTCAGGCTGTAATTTTCTTACTTTCTCAATGTGTGTCCCACAGGATCCCCCTCCCCACCACCCCTCAGCCACGGGGCCACGGTGACAGTGACAGATCCATTGGAGGAGCATTAGAGCTCCCAGGCAGGAGCAGGGAGCTCTCCCTTGCCCTCTCCATGGGACATCTTCAAAAATTTCTCCTTCCCTGCTGCATCCTCCTGTAGCCACAGCAAAGGCAGGAAATGCACAAATCAGTGAAATTCATCCCATTTTCCAACATCCTCTGATTTATGCTGATTGAATGTTGTCACTCTCATTTATCCTGGTTCAACTTTGGCCCTGGGAGCTGTGTGTGCTGCAGCCAAGCTCCAGCACCTCCATCCCTTCTCCTGCCTCCCAAAGGGCTCTCACAAACCTCGCTGGGGGCTCCGGAGCTAACGAAGCTCCTGCTGTTAATGAAGGAAGGGGAAGATTCAGATTGGATATTAGGGAAGATTTATTCGTGGACAGGATGGTCAGACACTGGCCCGGCTGCCCAGGGCAGTGCAGGAGTCCCCATCCCTGGAGGGATTTAAAAGCCAAGTGGATGTGGCACCTGGGGACATGGATTATTGGTGGCTTTGGCAGTGCTAGAGGAGTGGTTGGACTCAATGATCTTGGAGAGCTTTTCCAGCCTCAAATATTCCATGATCTCCGTGGCAGAGCCCCTCGGGCAGCCCCAGCCCTTTTGCTGGTGTCTACAAGATCTGGGGCTGAGCAAGGGGACAGATTTGTGGGTGCTGTCCCATTCCCAGCCCAGGTCAGACTTTTAGGATTCCCTTCATTCCCGAGGGGAGCTGGGATAGGGATGAACGCCCTGGCACCGGCCACACCCTGTGAGCGTTGTTAGGAGATCAGTGCTAAGGAAGGGACATCCTCTGGGGAAGAGCCTGGGAAGAGCAGGGACGTGGCAGAGCTGGAGACACCAAGAAGGGACCTTGGGGCTGTTGTTGGAGGATTTGGGGTAGGACTCTGAGTACCCCCAAGGCCTCAGCTGGGAGTGGGGTGTGGGATGGGGGCTCAGCAGTGCCCCGGCTACCAGAGACCATCACAGCCCAGCGGGGCTGGCTCTGCCCACCCCTGGGAAACCCATCCCCCTGGGATCACTTGTCCCATGGCTCACCCCAGGTGACCCCGATATTTCCCTCCCCAAAACCCCCTTTGTGTGTTTTCTACCCATTTTCCCCGTTCCCACCTCATCCTCCCTTTGATTCCCGTAAGTGATTCTGCGTTGCGGCTGCGGAGCCTCTGCAACTTGGAAAAACATTTTATTAACCTTCCTTGACTTTAAAGAGCATAATTACATTTTAATCTCATATTCCTGCGTTATCATTCCAGACACAGAGTCATTTGAATGCAGATCGTTCCCAGCTAATGTAATTTTACGATACAGTAATGAAGAGACGGAGCACGAGCGCCTAACACCCAATTTAGAGCTGACATTTGGGGTTCTTTTAAAGAAAAGTTTTCCCAGCCGAGGGCTTTTGCGTCCTCCTCGGCCCTGCAACGTAAGTGGGTTTGGGCTCCCGCTGTGAAGGGATGGGTTTGGATGGGGAAACGAGGCTGGTGCTAATGATGTTGGTCATTAAATCCCCCACGGCTGCCCCACGTGGGTGATTCAGCGTCACGGGGCAGATTTGGGAACTCGCCGCTCCCTCGATCCCAGGGAGGGCTGACTCAGGGGCTGTGGCCACCTTCACCCCCCATTGAGGGGAGGAAATCGCCCTCATGTCACCCATCAGAAGCCCCAAAGCCCAGGGCTGTCACCCCCCGGGTCGATCCATGCTCCAAAATCGCACGGCAGGAGCTGGGAGCAGGCTGGGACCCCCAGCACTGATGCATTAAATGCTTCCCTGCGTGCCTCAGTTTCCCTTGGGGGGGCAAAGCGATGCTCTGGGGTTCAGCCCCCTCCAGCTTTGTTCCCTGCTTCCTGTGGAGCTTTTCAAAGCACTTTGAAACAAACACAAAGGTTTTCCAGGGAGGATTGCAGTGGGATCACCGTTTCCTTTGGGATGCTGGAGCAGAGCAGCCCCCTCCCCACCAGGGTACCACCATTCCCCTCACTCTAACTGGGGCTGGGGTGTTTGTCCAGCAGAAAAGTGATGAGAAAAGTTAACGAGGAGAAGAAAATGAGGGAAACTAATGAGGGACAGGGGAAAAACATGTTCAGCCACCCCAAGTGATGTCCAGGCTGATTTTTATGGTTCTCTCCCTCAATTCCCCACCTTATGTGAAGATGAGCAAAGGATAAAACCACTCCAGAAGCAGGAACACAGCTGGCAGCACCCCCACATTGTCCAGCCCACTCCCAGCCCCCCAAAAAACCCCTCCTGATCACTTTGAGCCAGTCCCAGCATTTTTTTGGGGGGTGAAAGAGAGGATGGGTAGTCACAGGCACCAGATTCCTCTCTGCATATTCATTTCACATTGCTGAGGCTGCCCTCGGTGCAGCTGGAAAAGGGATCTGGGAACAACAGGAATATTCCTGGCTGGATGGGGCAGGGGGTTGTTGATGGTCTTTTTCCTGTACAGATGTTTTTGACAGCCCATGGGTGACACGAGTGTGCTGGTGCCAGCCCCAAAGGTGCCTTTTCTGTTGGTCTCCCCCTCTCCTGCTGGTTTCCCTGCCTTCTGGTTTCTTGGAGAAGAGGGGGAAGAGGCAGGAGAGCCGTGGGTGGCACCCATAGATCACTTTGAGGACAGGGCTCTGCCCTGCACCCCAATGCTGCAGTCCAGCCCCTGGGTTTTGGGGTGTTTTTGTGCACCCGGGGTTTTGTCCCAGTCCCAACCCCATCACTCCTCTCCAGCATCCCCTCCCAGAGCTGCATCAGTCAAACCAGCATCCCACAAAGCAGCATCCCTTCCCAAATCAGCATCCTTCCCCAAATCAGCATCCCTCCCTAAACCAGCATCAATCCCAAATCAGAATCCTCCAAATAAACAGCCCTCTCTAAAGCAGCACCTCGCAAACCCTTATCCCTCCCAAAAATAAGCATTGCTTCCAGAGCAGCATCCCTGCAGACCAGCATCTCTCTCAAAATCTGCATCTTTCTAAACCAGCATCACCCCCTCAAAACAGCATCTCTCCCAAAATCCACATCCATCCCAAACTCCAAAGCAAATCTCCCAAAATCCACATCCATCCCAAACCAGCATCACCTCCCAAACCAGCACCTCTGCCAAAATCTGCATCCTTCCCAAAACCACATCTGAATGAACATCTGTCCCCAAACCCGCATCCTTCCCCGGACAGCATCTTCCAAACCCACAACCCTCCCCAAACTGGCACCACCTGAAGGAGCTCCTCTCCCTGAATCCACCCCCCAGCCCATCCAGTGCCCCTTCCCAAGAACATCCCAGGGCTGGCCCGTGCCCCTCGGAGCAGCCAAGGGTGGGTTTCACCAGCCCTGAGTGCTGCTGCACTGAATCATCTCAATTACAGATTTGCTTGGATGCGATTTGGGGGAAAAAAAAAAAAAAAGAAAAAAAGAAAAAAAAAAAAGAGAGACAGGAATTAAAAAAAAAAATACAACAACAACAAAAAAAACACAACTCAACCCATCCCTCTCCTTCCTCCTCCTCCTCCCCTGGGAAGGGGTGATGGCAGCATAAATAGCAGCTCTCTCAGCACGGGGCCAGACGCAGCTGGAGCAGCTTCCCCTGGCACGGGCACCCTGCACCATGGCAGAGCCTTCGCTGCCCCTCTCCTTCCTCTGCCTCCTCGCCTTGTCCTCCGCCTGCTACATCCAGAACTGCCCCCGGGGCGGCAAGCGAGCTCTGGCAGACACAGCTCTGCGACAGGTACGGGCCGGGATGGGAGATTGGGGCACGGGATGGAGCTCCAGGAGGGACAGAGGGGCTCCGTGGGGTGCAGGAGCTCCCTGTCACCTGCAGGTACCCCTGGCTGTGCCACGCTCCCGGCAGCAGTGGGGATTTTTGGGATGGCTGAGGGACACGCCACGGGGCAGTGGTGGATAAGTGACCACGCCGAAGTGCTGCTGGCACCTCGAGAAGAGGCTCAAGCTTGGCCACAGTGGGGGAGCAGGACAGGACAGCACATGGAGAGGGGACAGGGAGGTCATGGGGACACCCCAGAGCGGGGACACAAGGTCACAGCCACCAGCGCTGGTGGCAGCGTGGCACCTCCAAGAGGGGCTGGTGGGGAGATGCTTTCTAGAAATCACAGAAAGATTTGGTTTGGGGAGGGATGCTGCGTTGTGGGATCCTGGTTTAGGGAGAGATGCTCCTTTGTGGGATGCTGGTTTAGGGGGGGGATTCTGCTTTGTGGGATGCTGGTTTAGGGGGAGATGCTGCTTTATGGGATGCTGGTTTAGGGAGAAATACTGTTTTGTGGGATGCTGGTTTAGGGGGAGATGCTGCTTTGTGGGATGCTGGTTTGACTGATGCAGCTCTGGGAGGGGATGCTGGAGGGGAGTGATGGGGTTGGGACTGGGAGAGAACCCCGGGTGCACAAAAACACCCCAAAAACAGGGGCTGGGCTGTGGCATGGGGGTGCAGGGCAGAGTCCTGTTGCCTGTGCATTGGCATAGGGGGTTTCTAATACAAAGAAGAATTTTTTGGGGTGCGGGCACTGAGGCAGCTCCTTCCCGCAGTGCATGCCCTGCGGCCCCGGCAACAGAGGCAACTGCTTCGGGCCCGGCATCTGCTGCGGGGCGGAGCTGGGCTGCTACCTGGGCACGGCGGAGACCCGGCGCTGTGCAGAGGAAGATTTCCTGCCCTCGCCCTGCCAGGCTGGCGAGCAGCCCTGCGGCTCCGGGGGCCGCTGCGCCGCGCCCGGCATCTGCTGCACCGCCGGTAACCGGGACACCGACAGCGCGGGATGGGGACGGTGGGGGGAATGGCCATGGGGAGAAGTCTCCAACTAGAGATTATCTGGTGGTGGGGTTTATTCTTAGGGAGGGGAAACTGAGGTATGGAGTGAAAGCGGTGTTGGCGCCGTTCAGAGATCATTTGGGGATGGTTGGTTCAGAGTAAGGAAGGAATTCTTTCCTGTAAAGGGTGGGGAGGCCCTGGTACAGGGTGCTCAGAGAAGCTGTAGCTGCCCCTGGATCCCTGGAAGTGTCCCAAGTTGGACAGGGCTTGGAGCAACCTGGAATAGTGGGAGGTGTCCCTGACCATGGCAGGGGCGGGATAAGAAGGGTCTTTGAAGGGTCTTTTAGTTTTTAATGTCCCTTCCGACCCAAACCATTCTGATTCGAAAGGATTGGGCTCGGAGCTCCTTCCTGACCCACCGTGAGCTTTTTCCTGGCCAGCACCGCCTCCCTGATATGCCAGAAAATCCAGCCTCGCTCCGTGATTAACGGGAGAGACAAAACTGGAGCTGGAGCTGTGCGGGCCCCCCTGGCTGCCACCAACCCCTTCCCCAGCCCACAAGAACCCCCTAGTGATCCCAAATAACCTGTTCCATCGCCACGTTTTGCCTCCTGCTGCAGAGACGTGCTCCATGGACAGCGGCTGCTTGGACGAGGGCAGCGACGGCGCTCAGGATGCGGCGGACGAGAAGAACCTGACGGTGATGGATGGCTCGGCCGGAGATCTGCTCCTCAAGCTCATGCACTTGGCAAACCGGCAGCAGCAGCAGCAGGGCAGGCACCCCCTGCTCTGAGCCAGGGCGTTGGGAGTCCCCCAAAACCCTGAGCGACCCCCCCACCTCGGCTCTGTACATACGAGACCCAATAAAATCCTCGTGCACTGTGGTGGCCTCGTCCTGGGCACTGGGGATGGCTCATGGGGGCTCCAGGGGATCTGCCTGGGGCTCGGGATGGGGGTGCTGGAGGCTCTTTTGTCCCCAAATCCCTGCAGAGTGCACATGGGTTGGCTGGGCTGGGTGCAGGATTTGGCCCCGTCCTTGTAGCTGCCAAGGGAAGGAGCTCAGGCAGAGCTGGAATTTGGGGTCTGGCCATCGAGTCCCAGCCAGCACCCCCAGCCCCAGGAGCCTGGGGACAGCTGGGATGTGTCACCCTTGTGTTACCTCGTGGCCGAGCCCCTCTTTGGGGCGGATTCGGGGCCTTGGTGCCATCAGGAATCAGCACAGCATCTACTAAAAATGATAGAAAGTAAGGAAAAGTACCCCAAATCCCTCAAGGGCAGAGAGGTTTGGGCTTCCAGCTCCAAAGATCCCCTCCAGGGCTGTTCTCACCCTTGCCCATCCCCTCTGGCCACTGACAGGGAGGATCAGACCCCGTTATCCCACGGTCACACCCCAAAATTTGGGGTCCCATTATCCCGACCCTCTCCCGGCTCTCTTACCCTGCGGGGTCCTTGCTCCGAGGTCTCTCCGGGCTGGCACTGGCCACGGCACAGGGGACAGCTCGTCCTTTATAGTGTCCCTGAGGGAGGTGGCACCTCCGGGGAGGTGGAGCTCCCTGACACCCGAGGGATCCATCCTGCCCTCTCAGGGGCATGCAGGATTGATCCAGGACCTGCTTCCCACAGCCAGCATCCCATCCCAGCCCTGGGGAGAGGGACAGCCCCAAATCACCCCAAAATCATTGGGAGAGGGGTGACACCAGCATGGATGGGGGACTCCAAGCTGGGATGAGGGAATTGGGCTCTCAGCCCAGCTCTAGCACTCTGACTTTTCCAAGATGCAGGATGTGAACCCCCAACATTCCTGCAGCTCCCGGAATGTGTGGCTGAGCTGGGAATGCTCCATCTGATGAACACCTCAAAATCAGGCAAAAAAGGAGTCCCCCAAAAGCATCAGGGGTTGATACCTGGATTTTTTTTCCTCACTTTCCTACCTGAGACACATCCTGCAGGGGTCTGGGCCCCCCTGGAGCAGCCGTAGGGGCTCTGGGATGACAATTCCCTCCCTCCACGCTGTGCTGCAGTTGGAGCTGAGCTGCTGGGACAGCACACAGCGGGTGCTGAGCCCCATTTCCAACCCATTACCATGGATCCCAGTGCCTGCCTTGTCCCCAGGGACTGGGACTGACCCCGGCTGGGTGACAGGGACCTGGCTGCCCTCGTGATGGCTGCGCTAAGTGGCGGATTTTGAATCAAGCCAGAGGGACAGGAAAAGGTCATGGCTGTCCGGCTCTGGGCTGCCTAATTCCCAATTAAGCCAGTGCAGGGTAATGATCTCAGTGGACGTCAAGTTTTGTCCTCAGCAGGGAAATTTATTCAAGCGGGGAAGCTCTTAATTGGGATAAGGAAGGCAAGGGGCCGGGGTGAGCAGGACCCAGGGCGGTTGCATCAGCCTTCGGCCTCATCCTCAGCGCTGCTTCTCGGGGAGGGGGGGGGGGGGCTTTGTGTGCTGCTGCTGTGGCTCAGGACACCACATCCAACACCTGTGTGCAGCTCCAAGGAGAAGCAGTGGGGAAATTTGGGATTTCAGGCCTTTGCCCAGGAGGTTTGGTGTTCTCGTGTGGCTGTGGAGATGTTGGATGAAAGTGAGTGGGGATGGGTTGGGTGTCACTGCTGTCCCTGAGTGGGGTGAGCTCAGTGCTGAGCATCCCCCAAAGGCCAGGCACGGGTGGCTGGGCAGGACCCACAAGAACATTCCCCACCCCAGATCCCATGGATGATCCCAGAGGATATGGGATTGCTTCTCCCACCCAAAGGGACTTGAAGCCAAAGGAAGCACATGCCCCTCTCATCCCGCTCCTGGGTGGACACATCCCACCTGCAGCTGCCTTCCTTCATCCCTACCCTCTCCATGCCAGAGGGGCTCCCAATGGGACACACCACGGCTCAGCAGCCCTAAGTGGTGAGTGGAGAGGGACCCCAAACCCCAGACTCCATCCACAACCTCCACACGTTCACCCAGCTCCATCCACAACCTCCACACATCCACCCAGCCCCATCCACAACCTCCACACATTTATCCAGCTCCATCCACAACCTCCACACGTTCACCCAGCCCCATCCACAACCTCCACACATCCACCCAGCCCCATCCACAACCTCCACACATTTATCCAGCTCCATCCACAACCTCCACACATCCACCCAGCCCCATCCACAACCTCCACACATTTATCCAGCCCCATCCACAACCTCCACATGTTCACCCAGCCCCATCCACAACCTCCACACATTTATCCAGCCCCATCCACAACCTCCACACATTTATCCAGCCCCATCCACAACCTCCACACATCCACCCAGCCCCATCCACAACCTCCACACATTTATCCAGCTCCATCCACAACCTCCACACGTTCCTGCTGCTGCTGGACTCATCACAGAGGAGAAAACCAACACCTTGTCCTTGACCTCACGTCCTCGACCTCTGCCTATTAGCCGAGCCCTCTGCTGTGGGAAGCAATGCCTTGTGGTTTTTAAGGAACACGGGTGACGCTGGTGCCAGAATCTCTAAGTAGGAGCCAGGACTATAAATACAGGGCCAGTGGTTGGGATGGGCAGCCAAAAATCCGCCTTGTCCTGCCGCTATGTCCTGCAAGGCTCTGGCTCTCTGCCTCCTGGGGCTCCTGACTCTCTCCTCTGCTTGCTACATCCAGAACTGCCCCATCGGGGGCAAACGCGCAGTGCTGGACATGGATATCAGGAAGGTAGGTCCGGGAAGGTTCAGGGTGCTCCAAACCCCCATCCTTCCCTTCTCCCAACCTCCTTCCCCTGTTCCCCGAGCAGTGCCTGCCCTGCGGCCCCAGGAACAAGGGTCACTGCTTCGGACCCAACATCTGCTGCGGGGAGGAGCTGGGATGCTACATCGGCACCTCGGAAACGCTGCGGTGCCAGGAGGAAAATTTCCTACCCACCCCCTGCGAGTCGGGACACAAACCCTGCGGATCCGGAGGGAGCTGCGCCGCTCCCGGCATCTGCTGCAGCACCGGTGAGGACGGCACGGGATCCCGGGATGGCTGCACGGAGCCCTCGCACAGCCGGGAGGGAATTCTATAGGACAGTGGGAGAGGGGAGGATGGCCAAGGGATTGTCTTTGTCCCATCCGTGTATCCATCCATCCATCCATCCATCCACACCCCAGGGAAGGGATGAGATCCGGAGGGTTTAGGGTAGGAGGGAAGCAGACAGCGAACAAATTTTGGGGGCTGAGCACGTGCAGGACCCACGTCCCCTCCTTCTCCTATTAGTTTTTCTCAAAATCCCACCCTCCTCCCTAAATTAAACTACCAGAGATTCTGCTATAAATCCCGGGAGAACGGAGTGAGCACGAGCTCATTAAACCCCAGTGCCCGGGGGTCCCTGGGGGCTGTTTTTGGGGGTCTCTGGGTGTTCCGGGGATTTCTGGGGGCTGTTTTGGGGGATTTCTGGAGGCTGTTTTGGGGGATTTCTGGAGGCTGTTTCAGGGATCTACGGGGGCTGTTTTCTGGGGGTAACTGAGGGCTGCTTCAGGGGGTCTCTGGGTGCTTTGGGGATTTCTGGGGGCTGTTTTTAGGGGTCCCTGGGGGCTGTTTCAGAGGGTCTCAATGTTTTGGGGATCTCTGGGGGCTGTTTCATAGATCTCTGGGAGCTGATCCGGGGAGTCCTTGTGGGCTGTTCCAGGGATTGCTGGGGGCTGTTTTAGGGAGTCCCTGTGGGCTGTTTCGGGGATCTCTGGGGCCCATTTTGGGAGATCTCTGTGGGATGGTTCAGAGATCTCTGGGAGCTGATTTGGGGAGTCCCTGTGGGCTGTTTCAGGGATCTCCAGGGCCCGTTTTGGGGGGTCCCTGGGGTCTGGTCGGTGCTGTCTGGTTTCACACCACACTCCCCCCTCTCTCCCCTCAGAGGGCTGCAGCACTGACTCATCCTGTGACCAGGAGATGCTTTTTGTGTAGCCCACCCGGGAGAGAATCCGCAGGATCCCGCGTCCATCACTGTCCCAGCCCCACCTCGGGCTGTGACTCACACTGAAGTGATGAGCTTAATTAGAAATAAAACTTGGACAGAAAAACAATCCAGACAGAAGTCTGTGGGTTTTGTGCACTCGCCTGGTTGAGGTGCAGGCTGGGGAGAAAAGAAAAAGACACTTTCAGGGAAAAGTGGAGGTAAAAAGAGAGGATTTCAGGTCAATTATTGGAGGGAGGGAGGGAGGGAGGGAGGGAGGGAGGGAGGGAGGGAGAGGGACCTGCAGACCATGGCTGAACCACAGCAAACTCCAGGCTCAAAGCTGGGCAGCCCAAAACCAGAAGTTTTAGGATGAAGCTGACAGTCTACATGATCCCAACAACCCAGAACACCCAAAGTCATTACAATTTTATCTACACCATCAGTTTCAGGTGATGAATAAATTAAGGCTGAAGGGAGGAATAAGGAGACACCAGAAATTCTGGATCATTCAGACACATTTTATTATTCAGCCACACCAAGAGATGTGCAAAGGAGGGTTTAAAATGTGAAATCAGGATTATAATTAATTCCTTACCCCAACAACAAAAAAAGGGAAGGTCAGTGTTTCCTACAAATTCATTCAGCTCTTGTTTGCCTTTGGAAGCACCCAGAGGAGCTGACAGTGAGGAGCTCAGAGCCAGGCTCTGCCTCAGGACTGCTCCTGCTCCTCCCCACGTGCTGTGTGAGAAGGCAGGAGGGATCCAAACAGGTGGGAGGTGAGATCACAGGCACAGCAACAGGGCTGAGCCAGACTGCTGGAGCCTCCGAGTTCCCCCTCACCCCCTTTCCCACAGACATTAACCCTTTGGAAACAGCAGAGCCACACCTGTGGCCTTTCTCCACCACTTCTGTGGTCAATTTACCCACTCAGAGGAAGGATCTGTGCTGTGTGTGGGGCTCTGGAGCCCCATGCCAGGGCTGCTATGACAGCATCGTGCGCTTCACGATCCGCCCGTCCTTGTCGATGGCAAAGTTGTAGTTCTGTGGGTTGTCCAGGCACTCCTCGATCCGTGCCTCCAGGTTCTCAAGGGTGATGAAGTTTTTGGCTTCCTCCTGAACCAAAGGAAAAGGATTATCCCCCTCAGGATTATCCCACCCTGTTCCTAGAGCTCTGGCTCAAGCTCTCTCCCATCCACGCACTGTCAACACCCCTGGAAGGTGCCAACGCTTGTGTTCCCAGCTGCTGACTGAAAAATCTGTGGAAAACAAGCCCACGGCTTCCACATGGCTCCCTGGCAGGGAATTCTGGCAGCCTGGTTCCCCAGGAGGCACCAGCTGCTCTTACCTGCAGCTGGAGAACTTCCTTCTCCTTCTCCTCCACGAAAGCCTCCATTTTCCTGGCCTGTTTCTCTGCAATCTCTAACTTCCTCCTCTTCTCCTCCTCCTCTTGTTTCCTGAGTCGCTCCTCTCTGCCAGACAGAAAGGAAAATCTGATGCATGAGGTGACACTTCCATCCCCAGGAGAGCAGGAAGCTGCCCAGAACACCTTGACTTGGTCCTCAGCAGCAAAAGGCACGGGAACCATGACAGCTGCACAGGCAGATTTATTTGAAAAGGTCAGGATTTCCCAGAATCACAGAATCAATTAGGGTGGAAAAGGCTGTGCCCTCTTGTCCTCTGCTCTCAGGCTGCCAGGGAGCAGATCCTGACCCATCCTGGCTGCACCCTCCTGTCAGGGAGTTGTGGAGAGTGACAAAGTCTCCCTTTACCCTCCTTTTGCCCAGGCTGAGTCTTCCCAGCTGCTCCTACCAGGACTTGTGTTCCAGGCCCTTCCCCAGCTTTGCTGCCTTTCCCTGGACAAACTCCAGGATCTCAACGTCCTTCCTAAATTGGGGGCCAGAACTGGACACAGCACTCGAGGTGCTGCCTCACCAGTGCTGAGCACAGGGGAAGAATCACTGCCCTGCTCCTGCTGGCCACACAATTCCTGATCCAGGCCAGGAGCCATTGGCCTTCTTGGCCACCAGGGCACACTGTTGGCTCATGTCCAGCCTGCTGTCCATCAGTGTCCCCAGGTCCCTTTCTGCCTGGCTGCTGTCCAGCCACTCTGTCCCCAGCCTGCAGTGCTGCAGGGATTGTTGTGGCCAAAGTGCAGGACCCCACACTTGCTCTTGTTAAACCTCATATCCTTGGATTCAGTCCCTGGATACAGCCTGTTCAGGTCTCTATCCTCTACAGCACACCCACTCACACCCAGCTTGGTGTCACCTGCAAATTTGCTGATGGTGAACTCAAACCCCTCATCCAGATCACCAACAAAGACATTTAACAGGACTGGGCCCAGCCCTGATCCCTGGGGACACCACTGGTGACTGATGTGACCATTCCCCACCATCAACCAGTTCCTAACTCAGCCCAAAGTGACCCTGCCCAAATTTCTCTGTAAATATCAGACCAGACTCTAAGGGAGCCTGAGCAGAGGTCGGAGCCAGGCAGGGCAGGGTTCCCCGGGCCTGCAGGGGCTGTGCTGACCTGCGTGCCCGCTGCCGGGCGTTCTCCTCATCATTCCAGGCCATCAGGCGCCGGTGCTCCTCCTGCTCCTCCACCGAGCCCTCGGCAGCCAGGCGCTCCTCCCGCTTCTTCTGCAGCACCTCGGCCCTGAACTCCGCCCTGTCAGGAGGAGGGGAGGGCACTCAGCTCCTGCCCGGGGCTGTCAGCACAGCGGGTTCTCCCCAGACTGCCCCATAGCAGAGCCGGCCCCACCACCCTGCCCACCCATCCCACCACCCTGACCCTCCTCTGCCACACATCAGTATCAGACTCACCACCCCTTCCCACAGCACTGCAGTCCCACCACCCCTTCCTAAACCCCAGTATCCCAGGATCTACCTGCTCCTGTTACAAAGGTCCCCAAATGGCCGCTTCCCTGCCTCACAGCCCCATATCCAGCCTCCCACCCCATAGCCAGTCCCACACTCAGCCACCAAGCCTCTCTTGTTCCATACCAGCCCCCAGCACCTTACTCAGCCTCCAACTCCGTACCCAGAGCCACAGCCAACCCCAACCTTCCCCTGCCCCACAGCAGCCTCACAACCCTACACCCAGACCCCAACCCTCCAGCCAACCCTGTACCCAGTCCAGTCAGCCCCCAGAAACCCCACACCCAGCCCCCTGCGCTGTACCCAGCCCTTCAACCCTCCCCTGCCCCACAGCCAGTCCCTTACCCAAACCCACAACCACCCCCAATCCTCCTCTTCACCCCAGAACCAGTCCCAGACCAGCCCATACCCGCCCTTCCCCGGCCCCACAGCAGCCCCATAGCTCCAGCTCCCAAACACTCCATCGCCACAGCCCAACCCTGCCCCACAAGCCATCCCCAGCCCGTGCCGGTACCGGAGGGCGCTGAGCACCAGCCGGTACTGCCGGTACCGCTCCTGCACCACCAGCAGCTCCTCGGGGTCCACGGGCGGCGGCAGCTTCACCCGGCCCGCCTTAGACGTGGCGGGGGGATCGCTGCGGGTCTTGCGGCCCCGCGCCGGCACCGCCCGCGGGGACCAGCCGGGACAGAGCCCCGGGAAAGGGCCGGGCCCCAGCGCGGCCGCCAGGACCGGCAGCGGGACGGGCCCCGGGCGGCAGCGCCTCAGCGCCGGTAGCATGGCGGCGCGGCAGTGACGTCACGGCGCGGGGAGTGACGTCAGAGAGCGGGCCCGCGCGCGCGGCGTCACGGGAAGGGAGGAGGGAGCGGGGCCTGATGGGAAATGGAGTCGGGGAGGGGAGGGGGACAGGGACAGCCATGGGACATGGACATCTATGGGGCAGGGACACCCCCACGGGACACGGGCACCCTACACGAGACAGGGACAGCCGTGGGACACCGGGCACTCTACACGGACAGGGACACCTGTGGGGCAGAGACACTCGCTTGTGAAACTGACCCCCCCCCACGGGACAGGGACACAGGGACACCCCTGCCGGACATGGACGCGGACCCCTAAGGAAAAGGAATCCCCCAGGGAACAGCCGCCCACGAGACACGGCACCCCAAAAGACACAACACAGCCCCTTCGCATCGCACACCCGCACTCCGCGGGACACGAATTCCCGAGCGCTGTCCCAAGGAGCAGGACACGGTACCCACAGGAGACACAACCTCCCCTTCTCAGACACCCCCCAAGGGACAGAGCCCCCCTCGGGACAGGAATCCCACCCACGGGACACAGCCCCCACGGGACAGATCATCCCCCCCACCATCACACGAATTCCCCGCACGGGATTGCATCCCTCATGGACACCGTTATCCCCAATGGACACCACTGTCCCCACGGGACACCACTGTCCCCATGGCACACATGCCACCCCCATCATCCCCCAGGCGAGCCCCCCATCACCATCACTGCTCACAGATCCCCCCCAGCCCCTTTATTCCCCGCGGGTGGGTCCCGGTTCGGTCCCGGTTCGGTCCCGGTTCGGTCCCGCCGGGCTCGCTGGGTCCGGTCAGGGGCGCAGCGCGGGTCGCTGCGGGAGAGGGACGGGGGGGATCGGTCAGTGCCGGTCCCGGGGACCCCCCCTGGACCCCCCAGCCCCGATCCCGCTCACCGGCAGCGGCTCCTCCCGCCGGAGGGGACACGGGAGGGGACGGCAGCGCCCGAGAGGGGACGGGATCTGCGGGAGTGGGAAAAAGGGGGACACACGTTGGGGTAAAACACCCGGGATGGGGGGATCACCCCGCCAGTGGGGGGAATTCCAGGGTGGAAAAACTGCGGGGATTTCGGGGAGGAAGGTGAATCTGTGGGGAAGATAACCAGGGAAAAAGGGGATAATCTGCGGGGGAGATAATTCGGGGAGGGGGATAACCCGGGAGGATTATAGCCCGTGGGGGTGATAAATCCGGATAATTCGGGGAGGGGAATAATTTGGGGGGATTATAGCCCGTGGGGGTGATAAATCCAGATAATTCGGGGAGGGGAATAATTTGGGGGGATTATAGCCCGTGGGGGTCATAAAACCGGAATGGGGTTTAATCTGAGGCGGGGATAAATCCAAGAACTCGGCGGGGAGATAATTGCGAGCGGGTATAATCCAGGGAGGATAATTTGGGACAGGGTAACTCGGTGGGGATAACCCAGAGGGATTAAAACCCCAGGAGCAGCAGGTTTTACCCCGGGGGGGAGGGACACAAACCCTGGGGCAGGGGGACACAGCCGGGCTGGGCATCACCCTCTGGGGCGGTGGGGATTCACCCCCGGAGGGAAGGCAATGACCTGGAGGGGGGTGACCCTACCTGGAGGTTTGTGGGGGTCCGGAGGTCCCGTTTGCCCCCCGGGTACCAGCCATGGGACCAGTGCTGGCCGTGGCCACGGGGCAGGGAGCAGCTCAGCAGCAGCAGAGCCAGCAGCAGCAGCAGCGACCCGCGGGGTGCCATGGCCGGGGGGCTGCGGGGACACAGCTGGCCCTGTCCCACCGCCATCCGCTCCAGGGACACCCCCGGGGAGCTGAGGGAGGGCTGAGCACCCCTGGGTGCTGCCTGGGGTGGTTTGGGGCCAGCAGAACCCCAGGGGTTGAGTAAGGGGATGGAGATCCAGAGAGGATGAGCACCCTTGGGTGGTGCTGGGGTGGGTTTGGGATGCAGATGCTGGACCCAGCATCTCTTTGGGGTGGGTTCGGGATGCAGATCCAGAGGGGTTGAGCGCCCATGGATGGTTCTAGGGTGGGTTTGGGATGCAGATGCTGGATCCAGCATCTCTTTGGGGTGGGTTTGGGATGCAAACCTAGAGGGGATAAGCACCCATGGGTGGTGCTGGTGTTGATTTGGGATGCAGACGCTGGACCCAGCATCTCATTGGGGTGGGTTTGCGATGCAGATCCAGAGGGGTTGAGCACCCCTGGGTGCCCTTTGGGGCTGGAGAAGCCGGAGGGGCTCAGCACCCCGGGGTGCTGCTGGGGTTTGGATCCCGCACGGACACTCCCCCCACGCCCCTTTGGGGTCTGATTTGGGGCAAGCAGGACCCCCCAGCCCGGGCCCACCCCGTGCCGTGCCCAGGGCAGCCTCACCTGTGCGGGCAGGTGCCGGTGGTGGCGGTGGCCGGCGCTGGAGCGGTGGCCGCCCGGGCAGGCGCCGCTATTTGAAGGGCTCGGTGACAATGACGTCGGCCCGGCCACCGTTCCCACAGGGGACCGTGACCTCGCTGATGCCATCGGCCTCCTCGTGCCAGTATCCAGTGCCTCCTTCCCCCAAAATCCCCTTGGCATTGCAAGACCGCATCCTGACTCCCCTTTTCTGGGGATTCTGCCATGCTGACCCCATTGTAGCTCCATCACCCACAGCTGGGGACCCCCCAACACGGGCTCATTTCCCATTTCCTGGGAAAGGGATGCATCCAGATGGTCCCTCTGCAGCTCCAGGGATGCTCTTGTTGAAAAGAAGGGATCAAATTCCCTGTGCCTCAGTTTCCCTACCCCACCCCAGCCCCCATTTCCCTGGTTCTTTCCCCATTTCGAATGTGTCACCCCCAAACTGGGGCTGGATGCTGGCAATGGCCATGGAGCCCAAAGCTCCCAGCTCAGAGGATGTGACAGAGCTCAGGGAGGGGATTTAGGCAGGATCTCGCCCTGGATTATCTCCAGCAGCTGCTCATCTCTCTGATATTTGCACTTGGATGCAGGATGGGGCAGGGCAGATGCTGTGGCAAAAGCTCAAGGCAGCTCCACAGACCCCAAAATTTTCCCAAGCCCTCTGAGATCCCAGGAATGAAAGAAAAAAAGGGGGAAAAACTCATGAAGAGCACCAGGGAGCAGCCAGCACCCACTGTGCAGTGGGATGGAGGGAGCTGTTGGGGTGGTCCATGTTCCTGGGTGGAACATCTGTGGGGACAGTGAAGCCCTCCTGTTCAAGGAGGGTCCCCATTTCTTTGGAATCATCACATTTACTTCTGACTGTGACTGACAGCCTTGGCCCAAAGCCTCCAAAATTTAGGAGTTGGAATTTATTAGAAATGGGGTGATGTTAGGGCTCACGAGGGGTACCAGAGGGGATAAAGTGGGGATGATGGCAGCAGCAAAGCACCTTTTGGGGGTGTTTTGGGTGGCTGAGGGTGTCCCCTTGCCTGTGTGCCTCCACTGAGCCCCCCTGTAAATCCTACCTGGATGGAAAAAGTTGAAAAAATTGGATACTCTTGATTCATGGGCTGTTTTTACCCAGAATTTCCTACCCCATATCCTGAGTCTAGGACATCCCTGGGCAGAGCTGTCAATATTCCTGGGCCCTGCCACCCACCCTGTGCTCCCCATCACTGTGTGGAGTGTCCAGAGAAATCCTTGGGGTGAAGCCTCTGCTCCAAACCAGTTCTCCCAGTGCCTGCAGTGGGGATAGAGCTCTCCGAGTAACTTGGGCATGGTGCCCCTGACTGAAGGAGAAACAAGGAAGGTACTCAGGCACTTCTTTGTAAGAAAGAAAATACTAAAATCAACCATATTAACCTGTTTTTGTTTTTTTTTCCTAATAAACAAGTGCTGCACCCCTGGTCCTCAGGGTATTTCTTGACCCTTTGGATTCTTCTTGAAAGAGAGCAGGTCTGGAGTAGGGGCTTTGCAAAAATCCTTCCTCCCAGAGAAGCTGTGGCTGCCCCTGGATCCCTGGCAGTGTCCAAGGCCAGGTTGGATGGGGCTTGGAGTGACTTGGGACAGTGGAAGGTGTCCCTGCCCATGGATGGGGTGGGATTAGACATTCCATGAGATCCCTTCCAACCCCAAAACCATTCCCTCATTCTCTGATCTCTCAGGATGCCAGGAAAAATAATGTGACATCTCTTCCAGCAGCTGGGGATGGAGCTCACCTGGTGCAAAGAGCACCAGCAGGGATGGCAGGGCCACTGTGATCAGCTCAGGGCCACCCCAAATCCCTGCTCTAAACACACAAACCTTTCCTTCAGGGAGCAAAAATCCTTTTGTCTGTCTGGGGTTTGCTTTTTTGGGGTCAAAATCCCAACATTTGGGTGCTGCTGTGTGGCAATTAGTTTCCAAACCAGCAGCACATGGTGGCCTCACCTTGAAGGGGGAAGTTTTTAGCTTTTGGTACAAAAATGAGGTTATTCATATATAAACACACACACAGAATGAGCTTTTTTTTTTCTCCTTATTTTTTTTTAAGAGCTGACCAGCAGAAAAATGTGAAACCATTTCCCTGCAGGTTTGGAAAAGCCTGTGCTGGTGGGGTTGGAGGGGGAGTTTGGGTTTTGTTTTCAGATGAGATCCAGGATATCTTTCTTTCCTTTTTTTTTTTTTTTAAAAAGGCTTTACTCCCTCAAGAAAAAAAAAAAAAAAAGATTTACAAACAAAATAACAGCCTGTATCAACTCTCCAGAAGAGAGATGGTATGACAATATTAATCCAAACATCACGCTATTTAATTCCCCAATAAAACATTGGAAAAAAAGGAGCCAACAGTATCTGCACTAACACTTTGCTACATATAAAATCTCCAGCTAATATGAAGCTTATGGTACCAACCTCTAAAACAGTTAAGATATATACACATAGTTTTTTTGTTTGGGGGGGTATATTAACAAACAGAATATTACAAAATATTAAAGAAGGCAACTCTTCTGTCATTTGTTTTGGGGGGGTGGGTGTGGATTTTTTGTTCCTGTTTTTCTTCACTTGAAGTTGGCGTAGTCTGAGAAGGCGTCGATGTATTCCTGCACCACCTTGTAGCAGAATTCGTACTGTTCCTGTGGGATTGGGGAGAGAACAGTGTCAGACCAGGAAAATCCACACCTGAGACAGCACCTGATGCTTGCTCAGGTGTGCAGAGCAGGTCCTACCTCCCAGTGACCCCCAAACTCATGGCAAAAGAAACTCTGCTTTCCCTTTCCCTCTCTGAAGTTCTGTTTGGATCCCAAAAGACTTTTAAAACCCTGAGCAAATCCCTCTTGCAAGACCTCACCCAGCCCCACCTGCTCCAACCCTAAAGGGCTCCACAGCCACTCCAGGACACTTTTCCAGGCGTTAAAGCTCATTCAGGTATGGACTGTGGCTGAGGATGTCTCCAAGGAGGTTCCTACGACTTCTGTCAGTGCTTAAAAGGCACTTGATGCCTTAACAAGAGGAAGGGGAGACACCTCCTGGTCCACCTCCTTAGAATCCTGGATCCTAGAATGGTTTGGGTTGGAAGGAACCCTAAGGATAACCTTGCTCCAACCTCCTGCCATGGGCAGGGACAACTCCCAGTAGCCCAGGGTGCTCCAAGCCCTGTCCAACCTGGCCTTGGACACTTCCAGGGATGATGAACCCACATCTTCCCTCACTCCCTCTTTCATGGAGTGCAAAAACCTTGAATCAAGGAGGTTTTTGCTCCACACTGGGCCCCCAGCCCGTCCTTGCTGAGGTTCTGGTGGGGCAGGAGGCACCTACCAGTGTCTGCACCATGTGTGGCCTCTGTAGTCTTAAACTCTTGACTGTCTGAAAGACATCGAGGATCGCCTCTGCCTTCACCCTCTCCAGGACAGTGCTCAGTGCACAGAAGGTGCCCGTTCTTCCTGCTCCAGCACTGGCAAAGAGAAACCAGGGGGTGAGGAAAACCCCTGTCCTGCCCCTGTTGGCTTTGCCCAGGGGATGATCCACGTGGGAAGTGCTGGAGAACTGCAGGAGCCAGTCCTGCCCCAGCCTCTCCCCGTTTATCCAGGACATGTTTTGGGGTTCTGAGCATCTCCCAAGCTCCTGGTGGAGCAGATGCCCTGGGAGGGGTGGCCCAGCTGCTCCAGCCAGGCTTTACCTGCAGTGCACAGTGATGGGGTGGTTGCCAGACTGCTGCTGCTGTTTCTGCACTGCTGCAATGATGTTGATCATCCCCTTGCCATCCCCAGGGATCCCAACTTCTGGCCAGCCGTGGAAGTGGAACTGTCGGATCTGTCTGCTCTTGTTTTCCTGTTGGGAGGGCACAGCTCGAGGTCAGGCACACGGTGAGAGATCTGCACCAAGGAACCCACGGGCTCAGGGCTTTGGGACAGCAATCCATGTATTAAAGCTGCTTGTGGAGGAGTGACATTGCCAGGGCATGGAGGAGGGAAAGTGTAGGGAATGGGGAGCAGGGGGGAGGCTTGGTGGTGAGGGCAGCAGAATAGAGGGGATGGTCAAGGAACGAGCAGCAGGACAGGGACTCTCAGGGATGGGAGGCAGGGAAACAGGGATAAAATCCCTTTGGGACAATGGGGAGCTCATGGAGCTGAGGGAACACCAGCAGGGGCTCATGGCAGTGAACTCAGGAGCACCCAGAGGTCCCCAGAGGGAGCAGGCAGGCTCTTACCCTGGTGTTGGTCACCAGCAGGTCTCTCACTGTGTAGCTCTCACACTCCTCCTCCTTCTTCAGCTCCACTGTGATGTCCCCATAGGACACGGAGCCGTCAGAGGGCCAGTACTGGGCACACTTCTCCTGAGGGAGCACCACAGAAGGGATCAGGGTGAGGATCCTCTGTTTCTCCCATGGATTTGGATAAAAGAATCTTCTGGCAGCTGCCCAACACCAGGTGGGATCCCATAGGCTTCACTAACTCCCAGAATCACAGAACTCTTTGGGTTGGACGTGACCTTAAGGGTCATCCCATTCCAAACTCCTGTCATTCATTCATTTATTTCCCTGGTGTTTAGTGCAGCTGATCCTGGGAGCTCACCTGGCCTCTCTCCTCCAGCTCTGTCAGCATCACTATGGAGCAGGATTTCCACTCCCAGATCATCCTCCAGAAGTCCTCTATCGTGTGCTGCAGGGGCCCTTGGCTGGCGATGTAGGAATCCTTCTGGCGATAACCCTGCAGTGTGGGAACGGCCTCAGTGGGTCAGGAGGAATCTCTTGGACATGGCTGGCCTACCAAGCTCAGCTCAATTTTGGGAGGATCATCCCCCCCTGCACACACCTGGCTTCATCCATTTGGCTTTCCAGCACACCTAAGCAATATTGCAAGCTCTGAGTGCTGGAGAAGAGCTTTGCCTTAGCTCCAAGTACTCCAGGTAGGATTTTCATTGGGGATTTTTGGAAGAAGCAAGCAAAACTAAACGGAACTAGATGATTTTTAAGGTCCCTTCCAACCCAGACCATTCTATGATCTATGAAAACCAGCAGGAAGGTTGGATGGCTCTGGCTCTTCCCCAGCCACAAAGAGTTTGTGTTTCCAAACCCCTCTGACTCCTCTGTGCCCTTCCTGCAGACTGTGACTGCAGATCCTTCGTCATTTGCAGTTTGTCATTTAAGCAAAGTTCAGCAGAGGCAGGAAATTGAATCCTCAGCCCAAATTGCTTACGTGCCACAGAAGCTTTCTGATCTGGATGCACAACAAGGCAGCTGCTCCTGGCTGCTCCTGCAGCCACAGCAGGGACCCAGCAAATGAGATTTCAGAGAGCCATTAATTAGGGATGTTAGAACTGGGAAAAACTGGTTTTAGTGGGCAAACCAAGTGATTGCCTTTTTGGGGAAGAAAAAAAAAAAGCCATGTGTCATTAGAAGATGAAAGCAGAAATTGGGCTGGAAAAGAGCAGGGTCTGTCACTTGGCCAGCACTGGCATCACTGCATGGAGATCAATACTCATCCCAGATGTCACCCTGGAGTCAACAGGATTGCTCAGGAGAGAAGGATGTGCAATCACTTATCTCCTCCTCAGAGTGAGGACAGCACTTAACCTCCCTGCCTCGCCTCCTGCCACCACCCAGACAGGTGTAATGGGATTGACCTGGCTCCTCTCCAAGGTTTTGGGATCGTGTATTGCTCCCTAATCTAATCTGGTGGATGTTTTCTGACCAAATGGCCAGTGCTGTGTTATTTCCATGGATACATGGATCCCTTCTCCACAGCCATCAGCAGAGCCCAGAGGAGCAGAAGTGAGGCCAGGATTTGGAGGCTCTGCTCAGACTCCAGCTCTCCTCTCCCACAAGGAGCTGGATATACCTGGGGGTTTCTTGGAGAAAGAAACCAGCACCATCTGGTGACACAGAGCAAAGTCACGTGGAGGGAGCTGTACAAAACCCACAAAAGGAGTGTTTGGGATAAATTCTTCCCAAAGGAAGCAGCATGAGGTGGTTTCCATTGGGAGAAGATGGAAAGGAGTTTGGAGAAGACTCACATCAATGAAGGAAGCGTTTACATAGTCTGTGTTCTCTTCCCCTCTCTTCACTGGAATGATTACTCGATTGAACTCATCTGCAACAGAAGAAAATTATCTGAGATTTGGGATCACCTGCATGGCCTCTAGCTGGGGAGTCACCAAGCCCTAAGTGAGAGACAGAGATAAGGGCAAAGGAGCACAGTGCACCTGGGTGGGACAAGGAAAGTCAGCTCCACCCTCTGCCAAGCCCTGGTTTGGGGCAGAAGAAGGGGATGTTGAGCTCTCCAGGAAATGGAACTGCTCAGCACTGGGACTTCCTTCCCCTTGAGGCAGAAAGTCTTGGCAGCAGAAACCAGCAGAGAGGGTCATATAGGACTGGTTGCCCATTTGTGTCCAGATGAAGTTTGAATATCTTCAGGCATGGAGACTCCACAAACTCCTTGGGCAACCTGTGTTAGCACCTGGTGACCCCCACACCCAAAACGTGTTCCATGGTGACCCTCCTGTGCTCAGTGTGTGCCCATGGCCCCTTGTCCTGTCCCTGGCCACCACTGCCAAGAGCCTGTCTCCATCCTCTCTGCACCCTCCCTGCAGCTGCTGATGGGCAGGGATGAGACCCCTGGAGCCTTCTCTTGTCCAGGCTGAGCAGTGCCAGCTCTGCCAGCCTTTCCTCAGAGCAGAGATGCTCCAGTCCCCTCCCTGGGCTCTGCCCAGTCTGTCCATGTCCCTCTTGTGCTGGGGAGGCAGAACTGGACCCAGTGCTCCAGGTGTGGCCTCACCAGTGCTGAGCAGAGGGGCAGGATCCCCTCCCTGGACCTGCTGGAATTGTTTTGTCTCACACAGCCCAGGCCACCACTGTCCCTTTTGTCACAAAGGGCACTTTGCTGGCTCAGGTTCAGGCTGGGGTCTGTCAGGACCCCCAGGTCCTTTCCTGCCAAGCTGCTTTTCCACCCATCTGGGAGACCCCATTACAGACTGGGCTTGTCCCTCCCCAGGAGCAGGACTTTGCCCTTTTCCTTGTTGAACATCACAAGGTCCCTGTTTGTCCCATCTCTCCACCCTGATTCCTGTCCCCAAACCCACCAGCCAAACAAGCCTTACATGGAATTATCTGAAGCACCCTGTTCTTCTTCATGTTGGCTGGCAAATTGCCCGTTCTCATCTTGTCATTCTGGATTTTGATTGAAGTGAGTTTCTGCAGGGCAAGGAGCAAAGCAGAGGGGGAGTTTCAGAGCCACCCAGTGCCACACACACACGGTGATCCCTGCCCCATCCCAGCAGATCCACCAGGACAACACTGCAGCCATGCTCACCTTGAACTCCTCCTCCAGCCCGTTGCTGCTGGTCCCTGGCACTTTATTGTAGATCTTCTGGAGGTGGATCTCTAATGAGGTCACCTCCAGCTCTGTGTCACCATAAAGATAATGCTCCAGAAGTGCTTGGTATATGAACACATACTGCATCTGGAGGGGTAAAAGAAGTCTGAGTCTCTCTGAAATCCTCCTTTTCAAATTGGTCTCACTGCTCATAACCACACCTCCCCTCTAGCCATGCAAGTTACTTTGCTTTTTCTCCTCTGCTCTTTTTTTCCTGCCATGTTCCATGCCCACTGAGCACATGCTGGGTGTAAACCCACCCACCACCCCCCAGCCCACCCTCTGAAACCCTAGAAAAGTGAGTGACAACCTTCCTGCCACTAAATGGGGACTGAGACTTTATTTACCACACCAAACAAAGCAAATGTGACACAAAATGTTCTCCAAGCCTGGAGAAAAGGAGGCTCAGGGGGAACCTTTGCCTCCACAAGATTCCCTGGCAAGAAGGGGCAGCCAGGGGATAACAAGGGGCAGGATGAGAGGGAACAGCCTCAAGCTGTGCCAGGGGAGGGGCAGGTGGGATATTGGATAAATTTCTTTATGGGAAGAGTTGTTCAGGCCAGCCCAGCTGCCCATGGTGAGTCCCCATCCCTGGAGAGATTTAAAAACCACATAGATGTGGCACTTGGGGACATGGGTCAGTGGTAGCCTTGGCAGTGCTGGGGGAATGGACGGACCATTAAGGATCTTTTCCAACCTAAATGATTCAATGATTCTACAAAGGCGATTCAAAAGAGCAGGACCCCCCCGCTTGATGCAGCATCACCCAAAAGGAGCGATGACACTCAACCCTCCCACAGCCTTTGACTGGGTGAAGGAAATGCAGGCCCAGAGGGCAGGGCAGCAGCAGCAGCACACTCACATCTGTCTGTACCATCTGGCAGCGCTGAGCCCGGATGCGGCTCACGAAGCCGTAAACGTCCACCTTCCTCTCCGTGTGCATCATGTCCAGCATGGCATCGATGACGATGAAAGTGCCCGTGCGTCCCACCCCGGCACTGCAAGGGAAGGGTGGGGTGGGAGAATGGGAAGGAATTCCTCCCTGGGAGGGTGGGGGAGGCCCTGGCACAGGGTGCCCAGAGAAGCTGTGGCTGCCCCTGGATCCCTGGAATTGTTCAAGGTCAGGTTTGGAGCAACCTGGGAATAGGGGAAGTCCCTGGCCATGTGTCTTGGGCTGCAATACAGGATGTGACCAAAAGTGTGTATTCTATCACCATCTGTTAAACCAGCTGGGGCAGTGATCCTGATCTCTGTGGGAGATATTCTCTGCTAATGGAACATCTGTTAAACAGCTGGGGCAGTGTTCTTTATCTTTTCCACAACCCATCCTTCCTGCAGGAGATATCTCCTGTTAATGGGCCATGGAGTCCCAGGGCATGGCTGATAAAATTCCATCATCCCATTGGGTCGCACTAATTAACTGATAAAATTCCATCATCCCATTGGGTCCCACTGATTAACTGATAAAATTCCATCATCCCATTGGGAGATGCTCCACCCAGGGGGAGGAGCCAAGCATTTCCTAACTAGATAAAAACTGAGATTTGGAACATCAGAGCAACCTTTTCTTCCAATGGATTCCAGAGGAAAACCAAACCTTTCCGCATCATCACTGGCCCTTTGGAGGAAAACTGCACCTTCTCCAGGAGCCCTGCTCCAGCAGAGCCACATCTGTCACTGCAGGAGGATGCAGCCACCATGGAATGGGACTGCACCAACCCTGACTGACTGATAGGGGTCAGCTTGGATTCTGACTCTGGCAGTGTTTTTTCTGGGTTTGTTCTCTGTAATACTGGATTTCTATTTTAATTTTCCTAGTAGAGAACTGTTATTCCTATTCCCATATCTTTGCCTGAGAGCCCCTTAATTTCAAATTTACAATAATTTGGAGGGAGGGGGTTTACATTCTCCATTTCAAAACGAGGCTCCTGCCTTTCTTAGCAGACACTCATCTTTCAAACCAAGACACCATGGCAGGGGGTTGGACTAGATTGTCTTCCATGAGAGCAGCAGACACTAAAGAAAGACAAAGCTCTTGGAATCAGGAGCTTCTCAAGAATGCAAGAAAAACAAACTTGGGATGGTGCAAATGTGACCATCTCTGGTCCAACCATGATCCATGGTTATGGATCCATCAATGCCATACCCATTCCTCATCTCCCTATTGCAATGTGGCTCCCCCAGGGCTGCTGCTGTGCCTGAAACCCCTCCAGGTGAGGCCAATCTCCACGGCCCTTGCTCCAGGCAATCTGTCAGCTCAGCACTGCCTTCTCTCCAAGAGGGATGTTATCTTCTCATGCCAGGGCAGGGGAGAGCCGAGGGAGATGCCACCAGTGCTCAGCTTGGCTCACTCAGCATCCAGCCAATCCAAATGACCCCTCCAGATGAGTTTTAACACACTAACATCACTGATTCCAAGAACTTCCTTCAATTCATGCATTTTTTGCATGTGCCCATGAGGATATTTAGCACAGGAAAGTTGAATAAAGATCATGAAAAAGTCCTGACTGCAAAAAAAAAATAAATTCCTTTAAAATAAGAGATGCTTTCTAGGTGACCCAGGACAGGCAGAGGTTGGCTGTGAGCAGGACTCACCTGCAGTGCACCACTATGGCTCCTGCATATTGGGGATTGCAGGTCTTCACCTTCTTCAGGAATTTCAGCATCCCAATGGGGGTGAAGGGCACCCCAAAGTCAGGCCAGCTGGTGAAGTGGAACTGGGTCACCAAGCGCTGAGGCTTCTTGTTTGTGACATCTCCCACCTGCAGGGGAAAGAAAGGTGGACTCAGGTTAATTAATAAAGTTATTAAAAGAATCTATGTGGTTCAAAAGAGGAGGGGGAGATGTTGGGAGTCTGAAGAACAAAGGCCTGAGTTCCTCAGTGAGAAATCAACAAGTTTCAGTGAAGGCTGAAAAACATATTCCTATATACCAAAGTAGAAAACAAGCCTCCATGAATGCTCCAAGAACATAGCTTTAGACATAATAAAACTATAGTAAGAATACTGCTTACATTTTTTAGATAAAACAAGGTAGACCATATGTATGGTTTATATGTAACCTGACAGACTAAAATTTTAGTAAGTTAAAAAGAAATATTGAGTTTGTGTTTTTAGCTTATTAAGTAATTTGTATATAAAAACCTATGCATTAAAAAAATTTCACTTTTACTCTCGCTCTCTCATTTTTCTTCTCTCCTTACCACCATTGCCCAAAAAAAATAAAAACTTCCACAACAACATCAACACTACTAAAACCTCAACTTCTAATTAAAACTTTACTTCTATTTAAAACTCTCTGCCAAAAACTTTTAGCATAAACTTTAACACTTGTAACTCTTTGCCTTTCAAAAGCAATACACCTTTACAATAAACAACTTTACAACAACTAATAACTGCTCAACTCCTTTAAAAATAAACAACCACAACCCAACAAGAAATATTCAGGCTTCCCTTCTTCCCCCAGAATTAAGAGAGAGAGAGAGGGAGCTGCAGACCCAACATCCACAGCTAAAAGGGCATGGGCTCAGGCTCTGGGACAGATCAGTCTCTAAAAACATGACATTTTAAGCAGCCAGCAGCACATCCCACATCTGAGGGGTGTGAGATGCCAGCCTGTGCCTCCAGCCTGGCAGCAGCTGCCATATTTCATCCTCAACAAGCTCACACAGAAGCTGTTGCTCCATCCTTTCCCACTCCTCTGGCCAGATCATCCTTGGATTAAAGGCAGGGGAGGAAAACACACACATCCAGGCCACTGGAGTGAAGGATGAGGCTCAGGAGAATCACCCTCAGTGTCCAGACAGGTCTGCAGGCACCAATTCTTCCCTGCCTGCCTCTGGGAGCAGCAGGAAAACAAAACAGAATGACTAAAACACCCAGAGTCTCCTTGGAGGACAAGGAAATGTGGTGACAGATGGGAAAGCAATCAAACCCAACACATACAGTGCTGGGTTTTGTCTCAGCTGAGGGGATAAATCTGATTATTTTCAGGTATTATGTGTCTGTGGGTGAGAGCAGGAACCAACACTGGTAACAGCAAGTGCTGGAGAAGTGCAGGATGGAATTTCAGCCCTGGCATCCCTCACTTCCCTGCTCTCAGCACAGCCATGCTGGGACCATGTTGGAACCCTGAAACCTGGGAGTTTTGAATTTTCTGAGCTTTCTGACCCTCAAAAAAACCACTGCTTTTATCTTGAGGCCTTGGAGAAGGCTTCCAAATTTGAGTGATAAGAGTTAGAATCACTGGTGTATAGCTTGAATAAAAGTGTCATTTCACATGGTAAAGGGTTTTAAATGTAAAGTTTTTAAAATATAGTAATAAATATAAGACAAGATAGAAGTTTTGGGGCGTTATCTCTTCTTCTTGTTCCTTTTTCATTGTTTTAAGTAGTACTTTTAAAATTAAATAGTACTTTAGTGCAAATCACAAGTGCTCAGTTATTAGGTCAAATGTATAAATAATATAAATGTTAGCTTTTAATTAAATAGTTAGCCTTTAAAAGACCTTGTAACTAACCAGATACACCTCCATTTTCCTGCTTTTAGCTTGTTAGCTAGAAGTATTGCAAAACTCTCCGTACTTTAAATAAAATAAACAACCAAATCCAAATGCAAAAATTTGTCTCTTGTGCTTCAATCCTAACTCTAGGTAAAAATAGAAAAAAATAAGAAAAACCAAAAACTAATATGTAATGCCACTAATGAAGTGGTGCCACTATCAGGACCACTGGGAACAGGCTCTTGGGAGGAATAAATTCTTAACAACTCTGGTTAAAAATGAGTGCTGGGGGTTATTTCACCCCAACTCTGCTCTCACAGAGCCTTGGAGGAGCTGAGGCAGCACCTTTGGGATGCCCAGAGTGGAGAGGGGAGGGATGGGATAATGGGATGGGACGAGACGGGGTGGGATGGGATGATGGGATGGGATGGGATAATGGGATGGAATGGGATGGGATAATGGAATGGGATGGGACAAGATGATGGGATGGGATGGGATGATGAAATGGGATGATGGGATGGGATAATGGGATGGGATGGAATGGGATGGGATGGAATAGGATGGGATAATGGAATGGAATGGGATAATGGGATGGGATGGGATGGGATGGGATGGGATGGAATGGGATAATGGAATGGGATAATGGAATGGGATAATGGGATGGGACGGGATAATGGAATGGGATAATGGAATGGGATAATGGGATGGGACAATGGGATGGGATGGGATAATGGAATGGGATAATGGGATGGGATGGTATAATGGGATGGGATGGGATGGGATGGGATGGGATGGGATAATGGGATGGGATAATGGGATGGGATGGGATAATGGGGTGGGATGGGATAGGATGGGACAGGATGGGATGATGGGATGGGATGGGATGGGATGGGATGGGATGGGATGGGATGGGATGGGATGGGATGGGATGGGACGGGACGGGACGGGATGGGATGGGATGGGATGGGATGGAATGGGATGGGATAATGGAATGGGATAATGGGATGGGATGGGACAGGATGGGATGGGGGAGGTGACCCCTGGCACCTGCTGGATGCAGAACTTGCGCACGGTGTAATCCACCAGCACGGTCACGTCCTCCACGGACACTCGGATGTTCCCGTAGGTCCAGCAGCCCTGATCTGGCCAGTACTGAGCACATTTACACTGTGGGGGGGAAAAAAACAGGTGCAGGTGAGCTCTGGACACCCTCACAAGGCTGGGGATGGCTCCAGGACATGCCCAATTTGGGTCAAATCCCAGCCTGTGAAATCTTCTGGCACCGACCTCCTTCCTCTCCTTCAGGTTGGTCACCATGACAATGGTCGCTGTGTTTTGCTCCCAAATCATTCTCCAAAAATCGTTCACTGTTTCTTCCTTTGGTCCTGAGGGGAAGGTAAAACAAAAAGTCCTCTTTGGGATCAACATCTCACAATCTGGGGCCAAAACCCAGCGTGTGAGGTCACACGTCACCGATGGCCCAATTTTTTGCCAATAGGTCACAGGAGGTGCTGTGGTGTCTGGGCATGCCTGATGCAAGGAATAATCCTATCACACAATAGCTGGAATTTTTGGGTTTGTTTTATGGTCAGGAATTCCATCTTTAGCTCAAGAAGGGGAAACCAAACAGAACATGGACTTGCCCAAGGTCACCCAGGGAAATTGTGGCTGTCCCAGAGTCTGCAGAAGTCCTGCCCTGGGATTTTGGATTTTAGCCATGGGATCCCATTGCAGTGTGGCACAGGAATAATTCCCTGCTGCCTGCCAGACACAAAGCTAACTGAGCCTACACTCCCTTGCCAAGCCTGAGGCCCAGGGTGAGCCAAGAGAGCAGCAGAGCCAAAGCTTAACCTGAGCCTGGAAGTGCTGCCAGACCTGATCCAGCCTCCTTCTCCAGCCAGAGCCAGGGAAACTGGCCAGGAATGCCCTGACCCACTGGCAGGTCAAGAGAGGAAATACAAAACACTCCCATGGGCAGCATCATCCTGGTGCTGACATGATCCCCACTCTGTGAGTGGGAATTTTGGTTTTTGGGATGTGTTTGGACTTCTGAAGATCACAAGGACATTTCTTTTTATCCCATCCCTGGGAATGTTCAAGGGAGCTTGGAGCAACCTGGCATAGTGGGAAGTGTCCCTGTCTATGGCAGGGGTGGAATGAGATGAGCTTGGAGTTCCTTTCCAGCCCAAACCATTCCATGATTCTGTGATTTAGGGAATTTAATTAAGCAGCTCCCTGGCAGTATTTCCAGAGGTCACAACACCCTCCAGCAAAGGGATTCCACAGGTGGGACTTCTCTCTGTCCACCAAGACACCCAGCACTGCTCTTTGACTGGGAAAATCATTGTGGGAACAATCTGTGGAGCAGCCAGGCCTCTTTTTGACCAGGGGAGCTCTGCAAGATGCTGTTCTCTGGGTAGAGGGGGCACAGCTTCACTGAGCAGAGGGACCCAGCCCAGCTGCCCCCAAGAGAGCAATGGGAATAGTCAAGAATTTACCTTGTGCAGCAATGAACTTGTTTTTCTCTTGGTACCCCTGCAAGAAAAGAAGAAAAAGGAAGAGAAATGAGTATTTCTCTGACACAAGAGTCATGAGATGCATCTATTTCAGGAACAAAGAGAGCTGGCATCTGCTCTGCTGCTCATTCTCTCTTGTGTAGAGAAGGAGCTGCAGCCTCTGAGGGGAAATTCAGCTCCAAAGATGGGCTGAAATAATTGAAAATCCTTGTGTAGAGGGCTGTTTTCCCACAGGAACACTCCCCAGGCTCACATAAAGCAGGAATGACCCCACTTGCTGGCACAAGGCATTAATGAAGTGGTGACAGCCCTTCCACTGGAGTCAGACCCTGCATCCAGAGCATCACGTGAAAATCAGCACTGATCCTTGGAAAAAGGGCTGTAGAACTCACAGGGATTGATTTTGTGTATTTTATTTACTGAAGAGGAAAGGAAAAAGCTCTTCTGAGTCTTGCTTTGCTTCATGTGCCTGCATCTCTCACATGACCCTTGCAGCTGACTGGAGCCACGTGGTGACAACCACAAAGGACCCATCTCCTCCCAGGGGCAGAGCAGGGCAATGTTGCTTCCATTTTAGCTGGAGTCCTTGATTTCTTCTTCATCCCCTTCCCACATCCAGCCCTGCAAGCTGGGAAGCACTGATGATCAAGTGGCCCCACTCTTCAAGGATTTAAAACAATGTGGATGTGGCACTTGGGGACATGGTTTAGTGCTGGTCTGGCAGTGCTGGGGGAATGCTTGGACTTGTGGGTCTTAGAGGGTTTTTCCACCCTCAAAAATTCTATGATTCATCAGCTGTTTGTTGATCAGAAATGCCCAGCCCCAGCATGAGTGGTTCCCCTGCCCTTTCCAAAGCAGCTTTGCTCCTGTGGGGATTTCCCCTTCTCATCCCAAAACTCACATTAATGAAGGAGGCATTGATGTAGTCGGAGTCAGGGACCCCTTCCACGGGAGTCAGGTGAACCCTGGAATGATCATCTGGAGGGAAATGAAAACTCTGCATTAAAGACAAGCCCCTCCACTCTGCTGGTACCTGGTGTGATGAGAATCCAGGTGCTGCAGTGGAGCCCACGCTCCTGGCCCTGCTGCAAAAACATCTTGATGGCCCCAAATTCCTCTTGCTTAAACCCAGAGAGGTCCTAGATCCTGCCCAAGGTAGTTTTCCTTCTGCAGAGGGCATATCTGAGGACACTCTAAGCCAGCCCATTGCCACCAGGCAAGAGTTGTCCCTTCTGGCATTTCCCATTCATTTCACTCTCCATGGCCTGGCTGAGTTTCTCCTCACAGGTATCTAATGCTAAAGCAGACACAGCCACCCACCAGAGAGGTGAAATGCCCTCAAACTGTGCCCTTGCCCATCCCAAAACCAGGAATGGGGAGTCCTGGCAGAAGCCCCTGAGTGTTTCCCCCTCATCCAACCAGCTCTGACACGTACAGGGCAAAATGTTCACATATCTGTTCTTCTCCTTGTTCTCCTCCTTGGAAGCAGCTTCACACGTGGCCTGTATGGGACACGCTGGGAGAGCCTGAAATGGCAGAAAAAAATGGATTTTCCATGATGTCTTCATGGCACAACAGGAACAACGTGCTGGCAATCCGAGCATCCTGCCCCTCCGGACATGTCCCACCACCCACAGCCCTCACCTCCACCCCCAGCAGCAGCTCCTCCTCCCCAGCGAGCTCAAAGTGACCATTTAATTATCTGGGCTGGACCAGAGAGAGCCAATCCCTTTGGAAAGATGTCTGGAATCTCCTGATCCATGGACACGAGGTGGCAGCAAAGCCTCCAGCTCCGAACCCACCCGGCAGCACCGACGAGCTCATTCCTGATTCCTGTCCACAGAGGCTCCGGTGAGATTCCCTCATTAATAGTGCTGCTAATTGTGATCTGATTAAGCCCCCACTGCCCCAGCCCACCCAGTGATGGCAGGGGCAGCACCAGGGGACCTTAGTGGGGGTGGTACTGGGGTGACAAGGGACACTGTCCCTGGATTTCCCAGTCAAACACAGGAGGTGCTTCCCCAGCACTGTTATTCCACATCCTCTTTGAATAGCAAAGAATGTTCTGGAGGTATCCAGCAACGCTTCCTCCAGCTGACAGGATAGCAGGAAGTGTCCAGGGCAATCAGGTATTTATAACCCTAAAAATCCCCCTCCCTGGGCACTCACTGCACCTATTTGGTTTCACTGCAGCACGGCCAGGAAAGGGATCAAGTTTTGTAGCAGCTGGACAAAGTCAAGTGGCTTTTTTTTATCTTCTCCTTGTTCTCATGGTGCCATATCATGGCTTGGACCTGGGCTGGGAGCACAGGTCTGATGAGGAGCAGCTGAGAGGGTCCAGCCTGGAGAAAAGGGGGATCAGGGGGGACCTTGTGGCTCTGCACAACTCCCTGACAGGAGGGGACAGCCGGGGTCCCTGCCAGGGAACAGGGACAGGAGGAGAGGGAACGGCCTCAGGCTGGGCCAGGGGAGGTTTAGATTGGATGTTTAGGAAAAATATTTTCACAGAAAGAGCTGTCAAGCTCCAGCACTGGCTGCCCAAGGCAGTGGTGGAGTCCCCACCCTTGAAATTGTCAAAAAAAGTGTGGATGTGGCACTTGGGGACATGGGTCAGTGGTGGTCTTGGCAGTGCTGGAGAATGGCTGGACTTGATAATCTTGGAGGGCTTTTCCAACCTTAATGAATCTATTCTATTCTATTCTATTCTATTCTATTCTATTCTATTCCATTCTATTCTATTCCATTCCATTCCATTCCATTCCATTCCATTCCATTCCATTCCATTCCATTCCATTCCATTCCATTCCATTCCATTCCATTCCATTCCATTCTTGTATTGACAAGGCAAAACAGATTTATTGTACCAAGCTGCAAAGCTCAGCAATGTCAAGAAGGGGTTGTGGCCATCCCTGAAGCCCATCTGGGACAAGCACAATACCTGAATTCCTCACAGCTGAAGGCCAGCCTTTGTCCCATACATTGTCATCACTGTGTTTCAGGGTTAAGAGCTCACCGAAATAAGATGGGGTCATTCCTGTTTCTCTGCTCAAAGATTTTTTTTGGCTGTTTGTGGATTTAAAGCCATGAGGAATGGGAGGAAGAGCTTGGGAGGCAACCAGAAAGTAGGAGAGCTCTGGAAGACCCCAAGACATCCAGGATCATTCCTGAACCCAGGAAAATATTACTGTGAAGAGTTATTTGCTAAAAACCCTCTAATTTCTGCCATAAGCATGAGGGTGAACAGCTTACCCACCCTCCCCATAGATCCAGGGACAGAATCAGCCCTGCTACTGCTCAGCCCTTGAGAGTCAGATCCTAAACCCGAACCCAGGAAAATGTAACTCTGCAGAGCTGCTTGCCAGAAACCCTTTGTTTCCTGCCGTGAGCAGGAGTGTGAACAGCTTACCCACCCTCCCCACATATTCAGGGACAGAATCAGGGGTGTGAGGGCAGCAGCAGCAGCAGAGGCACTCACGTTGAACTCCTCCCGAAAGAGCTTGTTGTCATCGGCCATGCGGCGATTGATCTCCTCCTCCAGCTTGTCCACGGGCAGGGGGGGGTACTTGCGGTTGGTGCTGGGGGAGCGGGCGAGCAGGGGCATGCTCTGAGGCTCTGCAATGACACAGGGGGTCACAGGGGCCACCAGGTGTCCCCTGTGCCCAGCACTGCCCACCCACACCCAGGTGAGCGCGGGCACCCCGTGTGCACGGTTTGGGTTGGAGGGGATGTTAAGAGATCACAAAGAATTCACGGAATTGTGTGATCGTCTTGTTCCAACAGCTGCCACCAGACCAGGCTGCTCTGAGCACAATGACACAATGGTGGCAGCACTGGGGTGGCAGCAGGGCCAGGGCAGTGCCTGTCCCCTGTGCTGGCCCTGCTGGGGCACCTCCAGTGCTGGGGGCACTTCTGGGCCTCTCACAAAAAGGTCTTGAGGGGCTGGAGAGAGTCCAGGGAAGGGAATGGAGCTCGGGAAGGGTCTGGAGCAGCTGAGGGAGCTGGGAAAGGGGCTCAGCCTGGAGAAAAGGGGGATCAGGGGGGACCTTGTGGCTCTGCACAGCTCCCTGACAGGAGGGGACAGCCGGGGAGGATTTGGGATCTGCTCCAAGAACAGGGACAGGAGGAGAGGGAACGGCCTCAGGCTGGGCCAGGGGAGGCTCAGATTGGATATTTGGGGAAATTTCTTCATGGAAAGGGCTCTACAGCCCTGGCACAGCTGCCCAAGGCAGTGGTGCAATCCCCATCCCTGGAGGGATTTAAAAGCCATGTGGATGTGGCACTTGGGGACATGGGTAGCCTTGGCAGTGCTGGGGGAATGGTTGGACTGGATGATCTTAAAGGGCTTTTCCAGCCTCCAAAAAATCAGTGATCCTATAATGATTAACACTCTTGCATCTGCACTCTCACAGAGGCAGGACAGGGCACTGAGGACCAAGCCAATACTGGGGTTGGAGACCACCTTGCTCTGAATTCCAACTTCTCCCTCTCTCACATGCAAAGTCTGGCACCACCACCGTGGCACAATTCCCAGGAGGGCACAGCAAAGGCTGCTTGTGCTGCTCAGCAAAGCCCAGAAAAGCTGTGTGAGGGTTACACCAACACAGCTGAGGTTCACACCTCCGTTCACAGTGATGTAAGACGGGCAGGGAAGGTCTTAGCAGCCAACATAAAATAAAAAAGGTGCTGAATTCCAGTTAGTGCTTCTCAGAAGGTGTTTGGTTTATGTGAAAGGAGTGCTGAAAAAGCAACTGAACTGAGTTTAAGAGGTCTCCTCAGATTTTAATCAGTGCCTACACATGGATGGAGATGCCCAACTTCAGACCCTCAATGTCAGCTCTGGCTCACAGCTCATGGACAGAAGAATTTAGACATTACACAAGGCTTGAAAACTGCATCTGTGCATGTTTAGGAGGCACAAAAATGTTTTTGTAATGAAAATAATTGTATTCTCCTGGAAATGTTATTTTGGTGTCCACAGACAGCGTGAAGATCTGAGTTTTAATCAAAGACTCTCCTAATCTGAAAGAGCAGAAGAATGTTTAATTATTTACCAAAGATGTGGTTTTTTTTCAAAAAAGGTTCTCATTTGAGTCAAAGAAACACCGTGAAAACTCAAGAGGAATGTGAGTAGTGATTTTGGAAGTGATCACCCATTTTAATATCAACCACTTGAGGGCAAACACTCAGTCAGCGGAACAAAACCTTCATTCTACCGAAGTCTGCCAAAACCATGGAAAACGTGGAACAAAGGAGATCAGCAAACAACAAGGACAAAACAGAAATTAAAAAAATATCTGCCTACAATAACACCAGGTGGGGGGGACCCTGTGTGGCAGCAGGAGGACTCACCTGTGTCGTCGGTGCGGCCGTTGGACAGACGGAAGGAGTTGGAGTGGCTCCCTGCCTGCTTGTATTTCTTGAACCTGCCAAAGAGAATTGGGGTGGAAAAGTCAGGAAATATCCACCAGCAAGCCCAGGTCCCCTCCCAGATGAGAGATGTCACACTTCCTTCGTGGCTTCAGGAACGAGCTGGTGGCTGCAGGACCTCTGAAATCCTGCCTGTGAGCAGAGCTTCTGGCTGAGCACATCTGGAACAGCTGCAGGAGCCCAGAGGTGCAAACCAGGAGAAGTTTTAAGGGTCCCTGCTCCCCGGGCTGATCCAGCAGAGCACATAAAGCCCAGCTTGATCTGCCCTGCAGCAAATCTCTGCTCCATGTGCTTCTAACTTGGAGCAGCTGCTCATGATCCCTTTTTGCCTGAATTTTGGAGTTTTGCTGAATCACTGGGCAGTCAACACAAACCCTTTTTTTCAGGGCTGGAAGCCAGGTGGGAAGGACTCAAACGCTGCTGCTGAACTCCTGAGGCAAAACTCTCCTCAGGTTCACTGCTGTGAGGGCAGGCCTGGAGCCAGGAGACAGAGGGAAGTTTTCCACTGCTAAGGAAATGGTATTTTCTTTTTTTTCTTTTTTTTTTTTTAAGACTTACTTAATCACCAAACTGGTGAGTAAATTAAAATGCTTCCTGCAGGTGAATAAAGGCATTCTTAGTTATGCTTTCAGGAGCTGGGAATGCTTCATTTTGAGAAGAGCAGATGCTCGGATTCTAAAAAATCCAAGACAAAGAAGGCTTTATTATGCTGTAATTCCAATTACAGCATCACCTAACAAGCTCCTGCCATTCACAGTGAAAGGTGCACAGGGACCATGTAAGGTTTAGTACCCAAAACAGAGTTTGGATGTTGGATCCTGCTTGCTATCAAGATGGGAATGAGGGAATAACACATTGAAAGGACTTTGTGGCTGTGCTCAGCCTCCCTGGATTACTCAGTCCATCATTTGCAGCCTCACAAGGCAACTTCACCTGCTTTTCCCCACACTGACAGGGCTTCAGTTCAATCTACCCTGCTAAATGTGACATTTTGAGAGGCAGAACAGGAATTCCCCAAACGAGGAGCAGCTCTGCAGAGAAAGGAATAAGCATCATTCACCAGCTAACCCCAAACATCATTTTCATTCATTGCCCTTACAGGTTTCTTTTCAAAGCACCAGCTGTGTCAGCCTTTAGCTTGGGAGGCAGCACAAAAGGCTCATTCCTGTTCATTCAGGAATTGTTTCTGTCAAACAAGGGAATCCAGCAGTAAAGCAGCTCTTACCTCAACATGTACAGAACAATAATAATAAATACTATGACTAGGAGGGAGGACAGGGCCACCATCACAGCTATAATGGGAGTCTCATCTGCAAGAGGAAGAGAGAGGTGTGGTTATGGACATTGGAAAACATCCAGAGCCATCATTTAACAGGGCACAGTTCTACAATTTTTGCTTGAAGAACAATTCTGATGATGATATTAGTAATAAAAACATAATAAATAATAAATAGTATTAAGTGATGCTGCGTTTTTGCAGTCTGAGAGTGAAGACAGAAAAAGGATGAGAGAGCATCACGTGCCTCAGACACTCCCAGGTCAGATTAAAACCTGAAATCACCACTCAGAGCACCTCAGTCTTCTCCAAGAGTTGGTCACTGTGAAACTCTGACCTTGCAGATGAAAACAGTGATGGAGAAAGTTGGCACTGGGATATTTTTGGGGTTCCTTCTGCACAACTGAATGCACCTGGTGGCTCAGCAGCCACCAGCAGGAATTTCCTCTGTCAGCTGATAATCCATAAAATTTTCTGCCTGAGACTTAAGGGAAGTTCCTAACAGGCCCACGGATTTGGTACAATATGATAAGGAATTGTGGTGGTTTGTATATTAGTGCTTTCTAACACTAAACCTCAAAAGAACACTGCTTTTAACTTGAAGCCTTAGAGAAGGCTTCCAAATTTAAGTAATCAAATTAAAATCTCTAGTGTGTAGTTTGAATGTAAGTATACAATGTCACATGGTGAAAAGTTTAACATTTGAAATTTTAAAATATAGTAGTAAGTATAGGACAAAATAAACATTTTTGAGTGTTGTCTTTTTCTTCCTTCTTGTTCCTTCTTCTTCTTAATTTTTAGTAGTAATTTTTAGTAAAGTACCATACTGCAAGTCACAAGTGTTTAGTCATGAAGTCAAAAGTATAAATAATATAAATATTAGCTTTCAATTTAATAGTTAAGCCTCAAAATACCTTGTAATGAGCAAAATACAGCTCCATTTTCTCACTCTTAGCTTGTTAGCTGAAAGTGCTATAAAACTCACTATACTATAAATAAAAACTAATAAACAACTAAGTCGAAACACAAAAATCCATCTCTCATACTTCAATCCTAACTCAAACAAAGGAAAAAACAGCCACCAATATTTAATGCCATTAAGATGTGGTTCAAACACCCCTGGATCCCTGGCAGTGTCCAAGGCCAGGCTGGATGGGGCTTGGAGCTCCCTGGGATGGAGGAAGGTGTCCCTGCCATGGCAGGGGTGGAACTGGATGAGTTTTAAGATCCTTTCCAACCCAACCATTTCATGATTCTGTAATTACAAAATAATTTGGGTTGGAAGTGATCTCCAAAGTCCATCTAGTCCCACCTCCTACTCTTTGCTCCCTGGAAATACAGAGTTGAGTGAGCAGGAGAGGTCAGACACCACCAGGACACCAAGTGGGACCCAATTTCCCCTGCAGAAGCTCCTCAAGGGCAGGAACCTCACAATTCCTCTGCAAAAACACAGATTAGTCTGAAACATTCCCATCCTCCACAACCCACAACTGATTTTTTTTTTTTCCTTTTAAATCAGCCATTTCCATCTTGTTCTGGAGGTCACGGAATCAGTGGTTGGTGCTGGCAAATCACCCAGATGGGTTGGAAGCCAAGCAGCTCCAACCAGGGAGGAGAATGGGCCTGAAGGGCATTTTTCTCAGATAAATGTGGATGCCAGCCATGCCAGCTGGGCTTATTTCCATTTTTCATCAGCTCCCTCCATCTGAGGGGCCACCACACTGTGTCTACACAGCCCCAAGGGGCTGCAGGGCACGACCCTCTTCCCTTTTCCCACCTTCTGTGCATCCATTTCCTGCTCCATGTGTCTCAGCAATTTCAGCCAGCAGATTTCCTTAGGTGGGGTTTATTTTGTTCATCTCTGAGCTACCCAAGGGCACTTTTGATTTTATTTCTGTGTTTTTCCCTCTGTGGTGTGAGGTCTGGGAATGTTATTTCTATTAAAACATATGATTTTTGTGTCATGATTTCAAGGCAATGACCTGGTGTAGTGAATAAAAAAATTAAATTATCCTGGTTTTGCATGTCTTTGTCCTTCTCATCTACTGCACTAATGTGGCAGCACCTCCCAGAGCCCAAAGGGAATTTATTGGGACATAAAATAAATAAAGGGAATTTACTGGGAATTCTGCCTCCTGCACACCTCAATAGGTGATGAGCCTTGGCATTCCCCATCTTGACACTTCCAAAAAGCAAGAACAGGTTGGTCTTGGCCCAACCACAGCCAGTCCTGGCCTCTCACTGAGACTTGTGAGCACAGCATCTCCATCCTGGCTGCAGGAGAGGAAGCAGAGCTTCCTTGCCAAAACCCGTGGTGTTAAGTCACCACTGGACCATTTCTTCCTGCCTTGGCTGGAGTTAAGCTCAGCCTAACCAGTGCTGAGCCAGGCTGGAGTGGTGGCTGGTGAGTTGTGAGTGAGGTGTGATTTGAGGGCAGGGGTGGCTCTGGCAGTGGGATGGAGATTTGGGGCAGGGATGGCTCTGGTAACAGGATGTGATTTCAGGGTAGGGATGGCTCTGGAAGCAGGATGCAGATTTGAGAATAGGGGTGACTCTGGCAGTGGGATGCAGATTTGGGGGCAGGGGTGACTCTGGCAGTGGGATGCAGATTTGGGGCAGGGATGGCTTTGGAAGCAGGGTGCAGGGAGTTTGGAGGTTTTGTTTTTTTTTTTTTTTCAGCCATTCTTTCCACACATCTGGCAGGATGAGGAGTCAGAGCTTTCCCACTGCTAACAGCCCACCCAGCAGTGCCCAGGCAGGGAACGAGCTGGAGGGTGCCCAGCTGCTCCATCCCTGCCCTGCTGAGCTGTGCCAACCCCCCCCCCACAGCTCCTGTCCTGCTCCTGCCACAGCCTGAGGGTTTCATTCTGGCAATCTGTTGGATCCCTGAAGCCTGCAAGTTTTGAACTTTCTGTGCTTTCTGTCACTGATCCCCAAGGGAACTCTGCTTTTGACCTGAGGCCTTGGAGAAGGCTTCCAGATTTGAGTGGTGCAGTCAAAACCACTGGTGTGTAGTTAAATAGAGGTGTGTGGTGTTACCTGGTGAAGAGTTTAGAATTTGGATTTTTTTAGAATACAATAAGTGTGGGACAAGATGGAGGTTCTTAGGTGTTGTCTCTTTCTGTCTTCTTCCCTTTTCATGATTTCAAGTAGTTTTGGTTGGACACTCAGTGCTGCACTGGGGGTCACAGGAGTTTGGTTATTAAGTCAAAGGTATAAATAATGTAAGCATTAACTTTTAATTGGACTGTTTAGCTTTAAAAGACCTTGTAACCAGCTAAATTCATCTCCATTTTCTCACTTTTGGCTTAATAGCTAGAAGTGCTGAAGAACTCTCTGTACTTTAAATAAAATTCAATAAACAACCAAGTCCAAATGAAAAATCTGTCTCCTCCTTATTTTAATCCTGACTCTCAGAAAAAGCAGAAGAAAATTTTAAAAAGCCACTGCTAAAGCAGCATGAGAACATACAGCAATTCACTTGGAAAAGGGACAAGGACTCCACCGAGCTTGGAAGGCATCAGGGGGTTTAAATCTTGTCCTGGCCCCTCTGAGGAGCCACCAAAGCCTCCTCTGGTGCTGGGGATCACATCCCAGCTGCAGCCAGAGCTGCTCTGCAGGCTCTTCCCAGAGCTGGCTACACTCACGGCAGAGGGACAGGGCTGAGCAGCCCATCCCTGCTCACAGCTGGCAACATCTGCCCACAAAACCAGTCACAGAATGGTTTGGGTTGGAAGGGACCTTAAATCTCATCCCACTCCACTCCCTGCCACGGGCAGGGACACCTTCCACCATCCCAGGTTGCTCCAAGCCCCATCCAAGCTGGCTTTGGGCATTTCCAGGGATGGGGCTGCCACCAATCTCTGGGCATCCTGTGCTAGGGTCTCACCACCCTTACAGTCAAGACTTTATTCTCAATATCTAATCTAAACCTACTCCCAGTCTGAAGCCATTTCCCCTTGTCCCATCACTCTATGCTCTTGTAAAAGCAATCTTATTTTATTTAATATGATTTCCTATCTGTATTTATATTCATATTGGCAATATGAATATAAATCTTGTTAGGAAGTCAGATGGAATCCCTTTTTTTTTCTTTGCCCTCAGAACGACAGCAGAGAGAGCACAAAATCAGGCCAAAGCCAGGCCAGATCTGAGGGAATTACACTGAGCATTTCTGCAGAGGTTCAGCCACAATTTCAAATGAGTTCCCTCAAACCTGCATCCCTTTTATTCCCTCTGCTAAATGTGTGCTGCCAGTCGGTGCTGCAGAGCATCTCTCTGCTCCCTGGACCACCAGTGGGCTGGCTGAACCAGGCACAGCAAGGAGCAGAGTTTGCAAAGCTGCAACACCCATCAGAACCAGGATGGAAACACCCAGAGGCAGCTGATTCCTCCAGGTGGGAGCCAACCCAGCTCTGCCCGCTCCTGGAGTGCTAAAACCATGAGTAATTGCAAATATTCTGCTAGAGATGCCAGTTCTCAGAGCTGAGAGATGGAAAAATGTCCCTAAAGTGCTGTTCTCTTACAAGAAATGGATTTGTGTTACTGCTTGCCAACAGAATGAAGGAGAACAATAATTATTCCCATCATCTGCACGATGGGTTTGGATCAAATCACGTAAGTCACAGTCAATAAAGACAATTCAGCAGCAAAAAAAAAAAAAAAAAAGGAAATTTTCTGAATGGCTTCTTATTTGGTCAAGCAGCTCTAGGGACGTGCTGACATTCTCAGAGCAGGAACAATTTTTATCCAACAGGACATGTACAAATTGGAATGGGATTGTTTTGTTCTAAAAAGAAAAGCTCAACAGAAATTAAGGTATCAGTGTGACACCAGCTCTTCTAAAGAGCTTGAGAAGCTTCATAAAAGCACATTTGGAAGTCCTAAGGATAGTTCTCTAATAGGAGAATGCTACTGAAAATGGTTTTACTGAGTAAAGAGCAATGAAATATAACATTCTTACCTCTTCTGTCAGAGTTACCTGCAGAAAAAGAAAACAAAAGTCTCTTAGCAACAAAGGAACAAGACATTTTAGTAAGTCAGGAAGGATCAAAGACCAAGACAGGAACAAATTTAGTAACTCTCATCATCTGCCTGTAAATCTTTCCTTTAAAACACCACCTATAAAACCAGGATGGTAAAAAGAATTTCTGAATAAAGAGAAAGGAACAAATCCCGAGTTTTTACCAGCAGAACAAGGAGCTGAAGCCAAGCTTTAACATCAATAAACACAAGTTACTGTTTAAACCCATAACCAGCAAGTCACTGGTGCAATTCATTAGCACTTAAATATCAAGAGATAACACTGGTGCAGAATTTTAAGAGAGTGGCTGAGCCAAGATTTCAATTAAGAGCAGCTGGGCTCAGGGATGGGGGTGAGGAGCATCCAAGGAAAGCCTTGACCTGCTGGGCTGGATGTCTCCTCCAGAGGACACCAGAACAAAGCTGTGCCAGGGAAAGCAGAGCCTGCCTCTCCTGGGGCAGTGCTGCTGGCACAGGCACCCCGTGGCCATGAGCTGTGTGTGGAGAGCTCTAGAACAGGGCTGAGGACAATCCTGGAGGGTTTGGACAAGGAGGAACTGCCCATACAATGTGTGACCTCATGCCCCAGTCCCCTTCTCCAGCAACACTTAATTCTTTCATGTCTAACACCAACATTTCCTGTTAAATCTAATGGCAAGGGCAGCCCTACAACTGATTTTGCTCCTTGACAAAAAATTACTTGAGATGAAGGAAGAATTGAGTTTGATCATTTGTTCTCTGGGCTGGCATTGAGTGAGAAGCCACTTCTGGCCTGGATGGTGCCATGGCCAATGTGCCACGGCCTACACCAGAGGAGTTCACCAAAACCAGTCACCCAAATCACAAAAAGGCAGTGGAGACACAAAAATGATAAATTCAGCCCCTCCACGAGCAGACATCATATTACAAAATCCAGATATTAGCAGCACTTCAGGCTTTTGCTTCCATCTCCATATGCAGGCTAAATCTACACCAAACTTGTCCCATGTGTGTTTCTAAGGCTATGCCAGACTCCTTCACTCTGCAAAAAAGGATTTGTGTTGGGAAAGAAGCTGGATGAGCTCAGGAGTGGCAGAACACTAGAAAAGATTGTGAACTTCCTTCTGCCACATCCCTTCCTATGCTGGTAGCAAAGACAACTTCACTGCAGCTTCACAGGCTGGGGATTCCAAAGATTCCCAGAGGAAGAGGGCACACACATCTCCCTGAGGTGCACAGACACCCAAAGCCAGCATCCCTTGGGAAAGTGGCTCTTAAGGAATATACACGTGACACCTCGCTGCATTAACTCCACCATTGTCTTGTTTCAGGGTTTTCTAATCCACAACCAAGTTACCAATCCTGTTTTTCCACTAAATCCCAAGGTCTAGCAGGCACTGCCATCTTCCTGTTGCAAGTTGGAGACATGCAGCACCCAAACTCAAAGAATACAATGAGCAAACCATGACTGAAGAGCCACAGCTCAGCAAAGATTTCTGGTCACCTCAGCCTTTTTTTGCCTGTTTTTTCACTCTTAACCTGGACTGAGCAGCCAAACTATGTTTTATGGGGTCACTTTCCTGATGTGCCAAGAGGGGAATGAGATCAGGATGGCAACAGAGACAACTCTCTGTCATCTGGACCTTTCAGGCATTGAAGTTATCCAAGTAATGGGGAAAATTGATAATGTAAGGAGAGAATCACAGAATAGTTTGGGTAGGAAGGAAAGACCATCTAGTGCACCTGTGGATATTTTTCACTAGAGCATCTTGGCCCAAACCTTTGGTCAGATAAATCTCTTCTGACCTGGGCCGTTCAGGGAGTTCTCTTCTTTTGTATCACCACGGAATTGACCCCAAAGGGTTGTGGTTTTTTTTTTTTGCTCCATTTTGCTCAGCAGAACAAAAGAAGGGCAAAAAGAAACAAACCAAAAGGCAGGGTGAAGAAGAAGCAGAGGAGGCTCCTACCATTGTGGGAGGCAGAAGAGGTCTCCTGTGTTGTCACCACCATGCTGAAATTCCTCTCCGTCGTCTCCGCCTCCGTGCTGGGGACAGTGGAGCGTGGAGCCTCGGGCGTCACGCTGGGGAGCAGGGATGGGGCTGGAGGCACAGGCACAGTTGTCCCCAGGGTGGAGGAGATGTTGAGGCTGCCGGTGGTGGCATTGGGGGAGGCTGTGGTCGGATGAAGTTTTGGTGCTGTGGTAGGAACAGTCCCTGGAGTGCTCATGTTGAGTCTGTTTGTGTTGGGTGTGGTCCCATCCTTAGGACCTGCTGTAGGAGCTGTGGTGGGGCTCCTGGGGGAGGTGGGCACTGAGGTGGGAGGTGGCTCTGAGAAGGGAAAAGCACAGGGGAACCTCTGTGAGATTCTTTTCTGTGACATTGATGGGTTTACGTTCTGAAGATTCACGTGACTTGTAACTATAAGGATAAAACACCCAACAAATCCTGAGTGCAGGACAAGGAATGCTCTGCACAGCAGGTGATACAAATATCATAAAAACATAACCTGAACAGGTGCTAGGTGCTATTTATGGAGAGGTACAAACATCAGAGCCCCTGGAGGTGAGGATCAATATCAGTCAGGGTTAAAACCTGAGGGTCCCATTTATGAGCACCTGAAGCTCATCACCCTCTCTCCAGCATTTCATGTTACAGTTACATGGAGGGCAGAAGGAATGAGACACTGAGCACATTCACACTCCCTCCTCTGATCCCAAAGAGGGGATAAAAGAGAGATGAGGAGCACAGTTTACCTGTTGTAACGTTGTTAGCACCTACACTTATCAGGCCACTTCCGAGCAAAAGGAGAAAGAACCACAAATCCATGTTGACCTGGGGAGGAAAGCACAGAACACTTATTTAAAGCCTCATGCAATATCATCCCAAAATAATCCAAGGTGGGGATGTTGCTGTGCCTCTTGTAAAGCTCAGAGGGAGAAGTGGAAGCGTGGCTGGAGTCCCTGCAGGCATCTGGATGGGAAGGATTTATGGGTGAGTTCATACAACCCCAAGGGGAAAGAACACGGAGAAATCCCAGTCTGGTGGAACAGCAAAGTGTCCGTGGATGAAGCAGGGAATGGGTGAACTGTGGGAGAGCATGAGAAGAACAAGCTGAGCACTAAAGTATGTGGTCCTAAAGGAGATTCAAAAATTGTTCATACAGTGATCTGCAAATGACTTTACTCTGAGCAAACTCAAAGGCAATTTAAGTGAAGACCACAGCAAAGAGCCTTGATCCCAAATGCCCCAAAAGTGGAGGCAGGAATGAAGGGGAGGTCAGATCCCCCTGGCTCACTGACACCTGAAATGTTACAGGGCAGGGGGAGAACACCCAGCTCCATTCAAACCCCGCTGGATTCCCTGTGTATGTGCTCAGAACAAACACTCACAAATAATCCAAGAAGATCAGCAAGCTCAGGCTGCACGCCCATACTGTACGTGCTTCCCAGGAAATGTCCAGCAGAATTACAGGACGATGACATCAGTAAAATAATTTCCCCCAGTCCTTTCTAATACAAGATTTTTATGGTGATTTCTTTCCTCTGGAGATCTCAGAAAGCTCTTGAGAAATGGGTATCATTATGTCCTCCCAAACACCTACAGATCCAGAGGCCCAGAGATGTCACACGTCGTCACGCTGGCCAAGACAGAGCCCAGGGCTGCCAAGTCCACACCAGGACGTGGCCACGGGGCTTTCCAAGGATGGGCTAACACCTCTCCTGTGCTCTGAGCCCAGAGAGGGCTTGGGCACAGCTCAGCTCTGTGCCATGGGCCAGCAGCTGCCACACGACTCCCGTCCTTCAGGCTTTTGTCCTGTGTCCAGTTGCATCTCCAGGATCTCCCAGAAGAGAGCTGTGAGATCTCGCTGCCAAATCAGCCTGAGGTGCTGCCAAGAACGGGTTTTATTCCCTCCCCCTCTAGTAGATCTTGTGTTGTTTGTGCTTCTTCTATTTATTTAAATCTGCTTCATCTAGACCCATCCCAAACTCTGGGCAGAAGGACAACACTGAAGTCATCCATGCACTGGAAATGGTATCAGCAACACAAGATCCTCCCACCCCACCTGGGAGTATCCTCCCACCAGCACCACCTACTTACGTGTTTTTCCTCCCCTCCAAAAGAAAACCTGGCAAAAATCGACCTTACTCAGTGACCAAAAGGTCAGACAAACCCTGAACCAGAAGGAAACCAAGCTCCAGAGATAAGAGCTTTCCACAGGCTCCGTCCACATCCAGCCCTGCTGCTGCCACAAGGAGAGCAGGGCTTTCTCCAAGGGTCCCACTGGTGTGAGCAGTCAGCATTCCAGAGGGTTTCATCACCAGTTAAAATATCTGTCTGCATGAATTTGAACTGATTCAGTCCTCCTGTCACTGTTGAGAGCAGCACTGGTCCTGCAATGCCTCCCCCAGGCTGTGCTCCAGGGTGGGATGTCGGGAAAAACCCACAACCAGTAGTCTGATGGTTTGATGACATGTTCCACTCATGGTGATTAACACACCCCAAAATCAGCCTGGTCAGCAGCCTGCCAGAGTCTGAGATGAGACTGGTCTACACAGGTTTGGCTTTGGGGAGAAAATCCAATATTTATAAGGAAGGAATTGTTCCCTGTGAGGGTGGGGAGGCCCTGGAACAGGATGAGAGAAACTGTGGCTGCCCCTGGATCCCTGGAAGTGTCCAAGGCCAGGCTGGATGGGGTTTGGAGCAACGTGGGATAGTGGAAGGTGTCCCTGCCCATGGTAGGGGTTGGACCTGGATGGTTTTTAAGGTCCATTCCTACTCAAACCATTCCATAATTCTATGATCTTTGTAACTCACTGCACAACTCGGATTGTCCAAGCATCCCACTGAGGAATCCCACAGAAATAAAGTGATCACCCTGACTGGACCCATGTGCAAAAGCAGGAGGAAGCTGAAGACACACTTAATCTCCAGAGAATGGAAAAGATGGCACAGAGATGCTCTGAAAACCTCACAAGGGGTGATGAAAGCACCAAGGTCTCGTCATCACAACCACTTCTGTCACTCTGAGCCCATCACTGCCACAGCAAGGACACAATGGCAAGGGAAAGGGAAAGACTCGGCTCTTCTGGAAGCACTGCTAGGAAAAAAGTGACCACTTGCAGTGTTTTGATGAATATTTGCACAGAATCACCATTCACAGAGCTGGATATGGCTCCTTTCTCTTCCTGCAGCTTGTTTCTCAAAGCAAGAGCTCCCCTTGGGATCCTGTTCATTTGGGATCCCCATTCATTTGTTCTGTTCATTCATGATCCCACTCACTTGGAATCTCATTTGTTTGTCATTCCCTTTCATTTAGTATCCCATTAATTTAGGGTCTCTATTAAAATTGGGTCCTCATTCATTTGGGATCCCATTCATCTCCTTTCTGCTCCTGTTCTGGGCAAGCTGTGCCAGGGCCTCCCCACATCCTCACCACACTTTCCCTTGGTATTAAAGCAGGACACAGAGGGTGGGAGGAAAGCAGGAAAAGCTGTGAATCCCTTCTCTGCTCTCCACTATCGAGAAAAATCCCACAAAGGATAAAAGAGTTGGGGCTTATTTCCATAAACTGTGATTGCTACATGGATGAGAGCTACAGGAGATTCCTGGACTGGCTGCAAAGCCCTTTTGGGATGGTGGGATGATCACAGAATCGTTTAGGATGGAAAAGACCCTTAAGCTCATCAAGCCCAGCCATTGATGAGGGTCCCTCCTTCGCTGAGCCGGCAGCACAGCTCGATGCTCTGGGATTACATCAGCAGGCAGGGAGCTCTAAACCTCTCTTGATTCTACATTTAATCAGTTCATTGATCCATGAGTGGATTGCAGGAGGAGGAAGGGCTTGGCAAGGGGAGATAATGCTGGATTTCCCCAAGAAGAAAGCTGGATGTGGGCAATCCGTGCAGAACCCGAGTTTTTATGGCTTTATTACTGTGACTGCCAAAAGCAATGGGATGCCGGGAGCATCCCAGCTTGCCGTGCACACCATCACCCAAAAATCCAAATCCCTGGAGACGCTCCTGTGACCGGCAATCAGCTGCCAGAGCTCCTTTATCACCTTAAAACCGGACCTGGAGCAGGGAGCAGGCAAAGAACCCTGTGCTGAGGGAGGGCTGTGCCAGCCCAGCTCCCAATTCCCAACCCTGCTCTCAAACACTCCCTTATTCCCAAAAGCAGCATCAAGAAACGCCAGCAGCTCGTCCTTCCCCGCTCCTTAACATAAAAGGCCTCGAGAGTCCTACCCCAAAAAGCTGGAGAAACCTGAGTCTCCCTTCCCCCTCGGCTCCCTCCCTGCTGGTTTCGGAAACGGAGAGGAAATACTTGTAATGTTATCAACATAAACACAGCTCTTGGCCGGCTGCAACATCCTGCGAGCTCTGCAGAAAAACACCCTGACGTCAGGGCGCCGGCTCTGCCCAGGACAGAGGAGCTGCCTCTGGCACTGCTGCTCCACAGGGTCGGGCTGCCTGGTGCTTGGGAGCTGCTTTTTTCAAAGAGCAGCCTTGGAAATTTCGGTAATTGCCGCTGGTGTGCCCATAAATATGATATATATATGTATATGTATTTTTCTTGTATCTATATCTTACTATATATCCATATCCATATCTATCTATAGATTATATATATAGATAGATATCTCTATATATAATCTATATATCTCTAATAGATAGATATCTCTATATATAATCTATATATCTCTATATCTATACCTGTAGATAGATATAGATACAAAAAAATACAGATATATATACATATAGATATAATATTTATGTATATATATATATGTATTTTTCTTGTATCTATATCTTAATCTATATCCATATCCATATCTATATCTATAGATTACATATATATAGATATCTTTTTATATAATCTATATATCTCTATATCTATACCTGTAGATAGATATATATACAAAAAATACATATATATCTTATGGGCACATCAGTGGCAATTATCGAGGTTTATCTATATAGATATCTAAATATAATCTAGATATCTATGTCTGTATCTATATAGATAGATAGATATAGATACAAAAAAAATACATATATATAATATTTATGGGCACATCAGTGGCAATTATCGAGGTTTATCTATACAGATATATATAGATATATAGACACATAGATCTATATCTATATATAATTTATATATCTATAATCTATATCTATAGATAGATATAGATATCGATAAAAAATATGTATATATATGATATTTACAGGCAAACCAGTGGCAATTATCAAGGTTTATCTAAATATATACAGACATATAGATATATAGATTATATATAGATAAGATATAGATACAAAAAAAAAATATATAATATTTATGAACACATCAGTGGCAATTATTGAGGTTTATCTATACAGATATATAGATATATTGACATATACATATATAGATTATATAGATACAAATATAGATACATATATATATATAGATGTAGATATACAGTGCATGTGCACTATATTATTCCATGAATTAATTGGGATCTCCCTTGTAGGAAAGGCTGGATTTTAAGCTGCAGGATGTATGTTTTAAAAGAAGCAGATCTTGTCAAGATGATTGATGCTGGAGGGGGAAAAAAAAAATAAAGGAAATAATCTCTTTATAAAGTAATAAGTGGCTTCAAAATGCCCTGTGCTGGTGCTACAGGGGGGTCAGGCTGCAGGATCACCCCACAGCACTTCCAGAATGCAAAGAATTAGAGTTTATTGCTGCAGAAACTGCCCAGATCCAACCCGGATACAGCCGTCCACAATCAAAGGCAGGATTTACCCCCACCTCTGACATATTCCTAATTCCTGGAAAATGAGGCAATCTTTTTCTGTGTGCACTGAGGAGACACAACCTGAATTCTAACCAGCTTTGCCGGGACCCCAGAAATCCCTGCTGTCACCAGGAGGCTGCTGAAAGGCAGTGGCTCAACTGAGACTGCCTGGTGCTGGCTCCAGCTGCAGTGAAAAATAAAAATAATGTTCAGTTTTCCTTTTTATTTGTTGGCAGGGGGAGAGGGTGCAGAACTGGGAGCAAGGTTGGCTCTTTGAAGCAGCTCACAGTAGGGCGAGAACAAGCACGAGCATAAGGAAAGGGGAAAAAGGTCATTTTTTAAAAATTCTTTTTGGTGGCAGCAAGCCATCAGCATGGCTCAGCCACCCTGGAAAACAAACCTGCCTTTCCCTCTTCCCCCTCCCTGCTCCTTTAAAATCCTGTTTGTGGATTTTTAGCCTCTCAGTGGAGCTGTGATCCACAACAGAGGAGTTTGTCTGATAAGCAGGGCAACTTCATCATAACCCCAAACCTCCGGATGAGATGCAAAGGATGTAAAAACACACGTGGAACAGCAGAGCTGGCCATCACAGGGAGAGAAGAATTGAATTTAGGGAGGAAAAAGGGTTTTGTTGCACCAAAACGCAGTGACTAATTCCTTGCATGTGTCTCCTAAGCTGAAGCAAGGCCTTTGATGTGTCACTGAACATTATCCCCCACCCTCTGCTGTTCCACTCTTCACCAGAAAAGATGAATCACAGCAGCCATTCACCCCTTCTGAAAATCCATTTAGTTTTCTTTCTTTCTTTTGTTTTTTTTCCCCCCCCTTCTTTTAAATAAACAGGCAGTTTCCACACGAGTGACAGCCCCTGTGTGGAGCAGGGCAGGAGGAGGAAGATGAGCCTCTGGGAAGGGCCTGGAGCTTGGCTTTCTCCACCTGCTCAACCTTCCACAAATCACTGCTTTCCTGCACAGCAGGATTTGCTCATGGAATGGCTTGGAAGGCTCCTTAAAAACCATCCAGCCCCAACCCCTGCCATGGGCAGGGACACCTTCCACTATCCCAGGCTGCTCCAAACCCAACCTGGCCTTGGACACTTCCAGGGATCCAGGGGCAGCCACAACTTCTCTGGGTAACGTGTGCCAGTCTTTAACAACCTCACATTAATTAATTTCTCCACCTAATTCTGCTTTCTGGCAGTGTGAAGCTATTCCACCCTGTCCTATCACTCCAGGCCCTTGTTCAAAGTCCCTCTCCAGCTCTCCTGGAGCACCTTTTGGCACTGGAAGGTTTTTCAAGTCTTCTCTGGAACCTTCTTTTCTCCAGGTGAACACCCCCAGCTCTCCCACCTGTCTCCAGAGCAGAGGGGCTCCAGTTCTTGGAGCATTTTCATGTCCTTCAGCTCAACAGGTGAACACACACTCATCTTTCAAAGAATATCATCATGATACATGCAAGGAGACAACCCAACCCTATTTCCACCTGGATTTTTGGGCACCTAGAAATACCTGTCACTGTTAGGATAACGTTAAAATCTGCTGGTCTGAAGCAGGATCAGTTTTTCCCGTGGATATGAACAGGGGTGAGATGTTAACCCACCCCATGGTGATGTGCATGGGTGTGAAGCCAAGGTGAGGATGGAGAACATCCAAGGTGTTCCAGGTGTTCACCAGCCAGAACTTGGATGGAAGCTCCCCAGGCAGGTCCAGGGAGGGGATCCTGCCCCTCTGCTCAGCACTGGTGAGGCCACACCTGGAGCACTGGGTCCAGTTCTGCCTCCCCAGCACAAGAGGGACGTGGACAGACTGGGCAGAGCCCAGGGAGGGGACTGGAGCATCTCTGCTCTGAGGAAAGGCTGGCAGAGCTGGCACTGCTCAGCCTGGACAAGAGAAGGCTCCAGGGGTCTCATCCCTGCCCATCAACAGCTGCAGGGAGGGTGCAGAGAGGATGGAGCCAGGCTCTTGGCAGTGGTGGCCAGGGACAGGACACACTGAGCACAGGAGGGTCCCTCTGAACACCAGGGAACGTGTTTTGGGTGTGGGGGTCACCAGGGGCTGACACAGGTTGCCCAGGGAATCTTGTGGATTCTCTTTCCTTGGAAATACTCAGAATTTGTCTGGACATCCTCCTGTGCAACCAGATGTGGCAGCTCTGCTGGTGCAGCAGGTTCAGATGACTTCCAGAAGTTCCTTCCAAAATTAATCACTGTGATTCTGTAGCTGCCTGTCCTGCAAGCTTTTCAAAAAGCAAAGCTGCTGGGATTGAAGCTCACAGAGGAGTAAGAAGCACCCAGCACTGAGTAGGAGATCCTACACTGTGCAGGATGCTGGAAGGGATTCACAAGGATCACCAAGTCCAACTCCTGATCCAGAACAGGACAACCCCAAAAATCACAACATGTGCCTGACAGCATTGTCCAAACAATGCTTCTGGAACTGAAAAATAAACTGATGAGTTTTCAGAAAAAAAAACAAACCAAAACAAAAAACAAACAACCAAAACAAAACCAGAGAAAAACAATAAATGTGGGTTTTTTTGGATCATGAAATAGTTCAACTTCCTACAAAGATGCAGAAATGGTGACAGTGGGTACCAGTCACTGAACCAGAGAATGGTCTGAATTGGAAGGGACCCTAAAGATCATCCAGTTCCAACCCTCACAATTAGTCCCCTGTAATGGGCACATTAGACCTTACTTTCCTGCAATATCTTGCTTTTAGGAAAGAATTCTGTCCCTGCATGTTTAAAATCAAGCAAATACTAGCAAAGAGGCTACAGACTTGATGCTAAAAATATGGAAGTAAAATTCAGGGGATGAGGCTACATCCCTGGATGAAGCCAGGAGCAGAACTGTGGCACATCTAGGACCAAAGCCCTCGAAGATCCTCGTCCATGGAAGGGCAGCTCTGCCACAGCCACTGCCTGGAAACCGCCCCAGGTGCCTCAGAGGGGAAGAACTACAAATACAAATTATTTTTCCTAATAATAATTTTCCTAATAACTCATAATTAGGACAGGTTTAATTCGCCTTCAGCCACTCTTTTCTCCTGGCGCCACAGATGTGTGATCATGGGAGTATGTGCCTGTTGCTACTGCAGAATTAAACTGGGATGGCTTGGGGAACAAACTATGGAAGAGACAGAGGGGATGAAAATCTTCCTGGGCCTGCAGCAATTGAGAATGACCAGATGGAGAGGGTTTCCTAAAGAACACAGCATCGAGGTGAGAGCCAAGAGAAGGGGAAGTTTTGAGAAGACAGCAGAGAGCTGACCCTGGGGGAGCTGCCAGGGCAGGGAGGAGGAAGATGAAGAACCAAGTCCAAGCTTTGTCCAGGAGGAAGGTGCTGGGATGAAGCTGAGGGATGAGGGGGGCAGCAGCAACTGTGCTGCCATGGGGAGAGGGAGGTGAGACCTGCTCTGGGATGATTAACACAGATCTGCCAAAGAAACACCCTCAGAGCTTGTAAAAACCCCTGGCTAGTACAGGACCACGCTCCTGGTGTGCTTTCCCCATGGGATCAGCACTGCAGCCACAACACGGCACCGGGAGAGGCACGGGAGAAGCTGGCTCAACTCATTATTCAAAACCATTAATTAATAATCAAAACAAACAAACAAAAAAATCGAGGCACACAGGAACATATTTCCTTAAATATCCCGTTCTAGGGTGTCCCCTCCTAAGTCCCAGACGTGTACAAAGGAAAGATTCAGCTGTGAAAAGGACCGGTTGCTTTTGATGGAGGAGTCAGGATGAAGGATGGCCATTATTCAGCATGACAACATCCCTACCTAGCAAAATGCCTTTTGGAGAGAAAGAACGGTGAGTGGGGAGGAGAAACGAGGCTTAAAATAAAAGAAAACCCCACAGGAAAAAAAAAAAAAAAAAAAAAAAAAAGCCCAGTGTTTGGGCTTTCTGCAGGACCGGGATGAAGTCGCAGCTCCACGCCAAGATTGAGCTGGGAGCGTTCAGGCAGCGAGAGCTCGGAGCATCCCACTTAAAACAAAGGTGTCGGAGGGGGATCGCTGGCACGACAGCCTTAAAATCTCATTACAGAGGCTCAGCCCCAATTAAAAACGCATGCGTTCGGTCATGCAGCTCAATTCTCCGTGGTCGTGCTTACCCTCAAATCCACCCGGGGCCACCTGTAGGTGCGGGGAGCAGCCAGCCCGTCCCACGGAGCAGCCCCCGGGCTAACAAAGTGCGGCGGGAGCCGTGGAATCACCGCTCCTTACCTGCGGTAATTCTGCACCGCTGCTCCGTTCAGCCCTGTTGCCACAGTAACACTTGTGGTGTAGCCGAGATCACTGATTATGAAACTAGGGGGAAAAAAAAAAAAAAAAAAAAAAGAAAAGGAAAAAAAAAAAAAAATCAGAGGCTGCTAATTAGGATATACTCCAGCTCTCCAAAAGCTCCATATTAATGACATTACGGTTGCGAGCGCAGGGGAAACAGACGCCAGGAAGAATCACCTCGGTCAGCACCCGCGGCCAACAGCTGCTTTTTTTTTGGGCTTTTTTTTATAGACAGGTCTTAAAAATTCAGCCTGCAAATTCCCTGTAAGATCGACTTGTTTTCCTCCTCTTTGAACAAACGTGCAAGACTCGGTGGAACAGTCTTTACTCTCTACATATATTTGCATGTATTAGACTAGGGGAAAAAAAAACAAAAACAAACCAGGGTTGAGGATGAGGTACAAATGGTGACAGCATCCCCTGCATCTCTCATTAACTGTGTTTCTCTGTTTTCCAGATAAACCAAAAATCATGATTTTACCAGTGGCTGCGAGGGTTTATAAACAAGGTTTGCAAACGAGGGGAACTGGATTTGAAGCGTTTTCCTCCCTGACTTCTATGAGTGCCAAAAGCATTGTGAGGCACGTCTTGTGCTGAAGGCTTCAAGCTGAAAAGTCTGACTGGAGCAGTTGTGCTGCCAGACACAACTGTTTTTCAGCACAATCCACAAATAAGACATGGGAGCGTGTTTCCAGGTGAAGGGAAAATTGCCTGACAGGTATTTCTGGAGCTGCAAGCCCAGAGAGATGCTGCCTGAAAAAGTCAGCTCATCAAATTGCCAGGATTTTTCCATTTTCTCAGATGACCAACCTAGTGAGTGGATGAAATGGTGCTGAACATGTGGAGCCAGGGAAAAGTGAATTCATGGATTTTAGAGAGTTTTTAAGAGTTTCCTATCCTAGAAATGTCCAAGGCCAGGTTGGGCAGGTTTTGGAGCAACCTGGGACAGTGGAAAGTGTCCCTGCCCATGGCAGGGGATGGAACAAGATGGTCTTGAAGGTCCTGTCCAACCTGGCCTTGAGCAATTCCAGGGATGGGGCAGCCACAGCTCCTCTGGGCAACCTGTGCCAATGTTTTACCACTCCCATTGTAATAAACGTGTTCCTTACATCCAGAATTCGGAGAACAACTGGGGACTCATCTTTTTATCCCCCGCTTTGAGGCAGGAAAATAAGTGAGATTAATTTTTTTTCTCCAGCAGCATCACCTAAAGCCTTGAAAGCAGAGAGTCCCCCACTCACAACTGCACGAAGCAATTTCTTCTCCCACTCACCAGCAAAACACTGAGGAAGTGTTAGATGGAGTGTTAATTACCTATAAATGTGATTTATTAGCTGGAAACAATACAAGACACCCACCAACCACCACATACAAGCGACTGGCCAAGCACCAGGGCACCCAGTCCTGGGCACACTGGGATTGGCACGCTGCAGGTAACAAATTAATACAACCAGAGGGATTCAGCTGCATTTGATGGTTTAGTTGGAGGCATTATTTCCAACCTTTTAATAGGCTTATTTACAGGAATTAGTCCTTTAATGCCGTGTGTTCCTGTATCCAGTGCAGAATAAGCTGGCTGGATGTGACCACAGAGAGAACATCTGCTTTTGTGAGCATTTAGGGAAATTATTGCCAATTACACGGATGGCAGGTGAGGGCAGCTGGGGAGGGAGGATCTGCCAGGAGGGACGAGGAGCCTTGCTAGAAACTGATGTGAGCAGGAAGTGCCCTTGGAGCATAAATATCTCAGCAAACAAGAGCTGTTACCCAGAGTGCCACCAAAATACCCTCAGCAAGGAAAGGATTTCCACTGCAGAGTTTAGGGGTGATCCCTGTTATCATTCACACTGTCAGCATTTTGAGCAGGTCAGTCTCCCAAATATTTCTTCTTATCAGACCATGCTCCTGAAAAATGACCCCACTCTGCTTGTCTCCAGTGGCTCTATTTCCACCTTTATCTTTCCTTTTTTCCTATCAATCTTTCTTATTTTCTATCAATTGTCCTAATCTGCCTTTTGTTCACCTTCCCATCTCCCATGCCCAAGAGGGGTGTCCTTATTTAAAGCAAAGCAATGCTGTAGACACAGGTCACAGAACCAAACCAAGCTGGGCACCTTCTATCATTGCTCCTGCTATAAAAACATCATGTAAAAATGTATTTATGGGCGTGACCAGAAGGTCAAGGAAGGGGATTCTGCCTCCAGTGCTGTGTCCAGCTCTGGGATCCCCAACAGCAGGAGGACCTGGAGCTGCTGGAGCAAATCCAGAGGAGTCCAGGAGATGCTCCAGGGCTGGAGCCAGGCTGGGAGAGCTGGGGGTGCTCACCTGGAGAAGAGAAGGCTCCAGGGAGAGCTCAGAGCCCCTTGCAGAGCCTAAAGGGGCTCCAGGAGAGCTGGAGAGGGACTGGGGATGGAGGGACAGGACACAGGGAATGGCTCCCACTTCCAGAGGGCAGGGATGGATGGGATATTGGGAAGGAATTGTTCCCTGTGAGGGTGGTGAGCCCTGGCACAGGGTGCCCAGATTTGCTGTGGCTGCCCCTGGATCCCTGGAATTGTCCAAGGCCAGGCTGGATGGGGCTTGGAGCAACCTGGGCTAGTGGAAGGTGCTCCTGACATTGTCAGGGGGTTGGAACTGGGTAGGTTTTAAAGGTTCTTTCCCGCCCAAACTGCTCTGTGATTCTATGTTTCTGAGATTTATATATCTATAAACCTATTATAAACCTAATATAATATAGCTCCTACAAATTGTATATAGATTTTGCTATAAACCTACCATAAACTCAGTATCAGTGCAATAAACATATTTCCTGCTGACTCAAGATTGTAAGAACTAGTCCTAAACACCATGGTGGGTACAAGCCCCTGCTGATACCAGCACAAAACCTAATGCTCAGTAGTGCTGAAAAATATATAATTAAAATGCAGCTTCTTATCTTTGAAGTGATTAACCAACATCCTGGGACGACTGACTTTTAGCCCTCCCATGTTATTCACAATTCATCCTCTATTTTCATCTCCCCAACAAAAGGCTGAACTCAACTGTATTATTGTCAGCCAGGGCTTTTATCTCCAGCCTTCGGAGCGGTCAAGGCATGGGACAGAACAATGGCTCTCACAGGAGAACAAATACAATCTGAACAAAAATACCCTGTTGCTAAGGTCTAAACCAGCCTTCTTTTGGGCACAGCCGGGTAGCTGGGAATTCCAGAGCACCCTTATATTAAAAAAAAAAAAGAAAAAAAAAAGAATTAGGACTCTGATAGGGAAAGTAAGCTGATATTTAGAAGTGCTGTGTTCTTCCCTCCAGGATGGCATTTAAAATAAGAGTATCACATAAAACCCCAAAGCTGAAGTTGGAGGAGCAAGCCCAGAGGTCCATGGAGATGCTGGCCCACACAGGCACAGTGCAGATATTGGGGAGGTCCAGATCCAGACCTCCTCTTCAGGAAGGCCCCGGCCCAAAGCAAAACGATTTTCTCTCGTGAAATGCACCCCAAAAGCAACCACAGAGCAGCTGTGTGTGGTTTCCACATCCTCAGCCAAGGGAGCAGCACCTGCTTCTGCTTTTGGGGTTCAGTAGAGAAATGCTCCTCCCCAGCAGTGGCTGGGCAAGAAACTGGGTCTGGCTGTGGTGTCCTCCCCACTAAACACAAGGGTTTCCAACAGGCTCTGGGCTCAGGAGTGACCCCAAGGTCAGGAAAAGCACGACTAACAACCAGGCTGGGAGAGGAGACAGCAGAGCCATAGTGGTCCATAGATAGCCACGAGCCTCCATGGCTAGCCCATCTTCCTCCCCTCTAGATGGAGCTGCAGGAGAAGCCTGAGGTCCCTCCCTAAAGTGAAGGTGGATGCAATCCATCATCTCCAAGAACAGAATCATGGAATGGTTTGGGTTGGAAGGGACCTTAGGGACCATCCAGTCCCACCCACGCCATGGGCAGGGACACCTCCCACCAGCCCAGGCTGCTCCAAGCCCTGTCCAAGCTGGCCTTGGTCACTTCCAGGGATCCAGGGGCAGCCACAGCTTCTCTGGGCACCCTGTGCCAGGGCCCCACCACCCTCACAGGGAAGAATTTCTGCTCAATATCCAGCCCTGCCCTTCGTAGGTTTGCAGCCATTCCCCTCTGTCCTGTCACCTGCAGCTCAGTGCAGGAAAAGAGAACGAGTTCCTGAGGCAATTTCATGAAAGCCAGCAAATTACAGTTTAATTATTCCATCCTGCCACGTACCAGTAAATACCCATCATGGCAAATCAGGAAATACAGAGCCCCCCAGAATAATGCTCCCATCCATTGGTGAGACAATTCTGTATTGAAAACCTGCTCAAAAGCCTGGCAGAGCTGCTGTGCCCAGGGGCACCACAGCTGCTGCAAGGAGCAGCTCCTCTGAAGTGTTTGGAGATTGTATTTGCACTGGGACCACAAATCATTTTTTTGGACACACGTAGGCAGTGGTGAAGAGATGAATTCTGGCCATTTCACGTGCAATACAAAATAGAGAGAATGTCAAGCTTCCTGGATGACAGCAGAGCCTGGATGCATACGAACGAGACAACAAAGTAATGCTGGAATTCAGTTTTTTATGACCCGTTTTGCTTTTTTTCCAATAAACAAGGTCTCCCTGAGCAGCCATTGAACATCACCATTTGTCACTTAGATTTTCAGTCATATGAAAATAAGTATGAAATAATACGATAGAGCTCAAATCCTCCTGCATTAGGCACCTAAGCCAAACAAAATTATGCTGAATTAAATTCATTTCAATCCCATCCAAAAGGACAGAGCCCTTCACTCAGGTTCAATCATTCCAACAGCAATGAAGACGACAGCACCCGAGACATCCCCATCCTTGAAAGTCCTTGCTGTTCCTTTCAAAAGGCTTTGAAAAGCAGCTTTCCTACAAAGACACCCATTCCCATCACGCCCTGGATAGGAACATAATACACAGAAGGCTCCTCAGTGTTGCTGTTAAATAAGAGACCCCCCAAACCAGGCATGAAATGGTACAGGAGCTCCCACACAACAGAGAGGCTCTCTGTGCCTGCAGGGACACAACACCAAGTCTGTTGCTCCACACCAGGACGGTGTTTGGCAGTGCGAGGGCTCAGCCTGACAAACTCATCTCGTTTTTTCACAGAGTCATGGCATGGTTTGGGCTGAAGAGACCTTAAAGACCATTCAGTTTCAACTCCCTGACATGGACAGACTAGACCCAACTGCTCCAATCTGGTCTTTAACACTTCCAGGGATGGGGCAGCCACAGCTTCTTTGGGCACCCTGTGCCAGCATCTCACCACCCTTACAGGGAATGATTTATTCCCAGTATCCCATCTAACCCTGCCCTCTGGCAGTTCAAAGCCATTCCCTGTGTCCCATCCCTCCATCCCTTGTCACAAGTCCCTCTCCAGCTCTCTTGGAGCCTCCCTGACAGGATCCTTCTGTTCTCCAGGTGAGCACCCCCAGCTCTCCCAGCCTGGCTCCAGCCCTTGGAGCATCTCCTGGACTCCTCTGGACTCTCTCCAGCAGCTCCACATCTTTCTTGTACTGAGGATCCCAGAGCTGGACACAGCACTGGAGGTGGAGCATCCTGAGGGCAGAGCAGAGATCAGATTCCCCTCCATTGACCTGCTGTCCACAGCCCAGGGTACAATTCCATTTCTGGGCTGTGAGCTGGCTCATGTTTCATCCACCAGCACCCCCAAATCCTTCTGGGCAGTGCTGCTCTCAATCCATTCATCCCCCAACGTGTTCTGATCCTGGGAAAGCCCCAGCCCAGGCACACAGGACCTTACACTTGGCTTTGTTGAACCTCATAAGGATCTCAAGGCCCCTCCTGCCCAGCCTGCCAAGGTCCCTCAGTATGGCATCCTGTCCCTCAAGGGAGTCACCTGCACCTCTCAGCTTGGTGCCATCACCCCTGACCCCATGCCATGCACCCTGAGGCCATTCTGGCTCAAATCCTCCTTGCTGCCCTTAGTCCAAACCAAATCCAGCCCCATCCTTCAGTGACACACACTCCAAGCTATGCTCTGTCCCAAATCAGACACGTTCCTGGATTATTATCTATGGGATTATTTTATAAACCCATAAAATCTTATCTATTGGATTGGTTCATCCTAAATGGGTGATGTTGTACCCCAAGCCATCCTGTGCTTGTACAGCAGTGAGGGGACACCTTCTGCAATCCTTCCATAATCAAATGCTGGGATGTTCCAAAGAGGAGGCAGAAAAGGAGAAGATGTCATTTTGGGAGGTGCAAAAGGCTTAAAACCTAAATCCTACAGATGGAAAAGGGGCAAGGTCTAATCTATAGATAAAGCAATAGGGATGTTAAGAGCAGCCAGTTCATTACAGGGTAATTTCTGTACACAGCAGTGCTGGGTTAATGGTTGGACTCAATGATCTGAGAGGTCTTTTCCAACCTAAATGAGTCTATGATTCTATTTCTACCTTAATAACACCCTCATGTTAGGGCACTGTTCTCAAAGGAACCATCTCCATATAATTTCAGAGATCTAGATGTGATTTCCAGAAGTGATTTAACTTAAATATGAACCAACCAGCCTCTATTCCTCTGTGGAGTACTTTCCTCTACTCCTCTCCCCCACAGCTTTACAGGCATCCCATGGATTCTGGGTGTGATTTGTCTGCTTTTAAAACCCAAGTCTGCCAGATGCTGTGGGGTCTCTTTATATCCTCCATTTATCCCTGATGTACAAATGTACAAATGCTTGTACAATTATATATTTGGATGCTGACTGCTCCCTACCTCCCACTCTGGAAGGTGTAGGAAAGGCAGACCTGGAGTCTTTGGAAAACATGGTTTTCATTCTCAGTTAATGAATTATCCCATGAGCAGTGCAAGAAAGGGAGTAACTTTGCTGAAGGAAAGCCCCATATCTCCACCACGACTTTGCAGAGGATGGCAATGGAGACAAAGGATTCCTTAGTGGAATTCTGACCCACCACCAGCTCCAAAGCAGAGAAGATGACAGGCACAGCTCAGCCTCTAAAGCAGATTTTGCACCATTGGAAAAGACTGGAAAAGGAGAGCAACCCCTGTTCTTTGCAGGTGGCCTTTCCTGGCAGCAGCAGGGTATTTCAGGTGTGGGATACTCTTAAATCACCTGGAGGAACCAGTTACTCATGGCTGAGATGCTGAGACAGGTATTAAGAGTCAAGAAAGGAACACCAGCAGTGGGGTGACTTTTAATCCTTGCTGGTGTGGACTGGAATTAAAATTCATGAGTTTGAAATGAATGGCCACCCATCCCAACTCACATCTCTGGCTGTGACATTAATGTACAGACAGAATCAATCCAACACCATCTTCCCCCTGACCTATTTGGGGACAGAAATAAGATTCCCAAAACCACCTCACAACATCCAGCCTGGTGGCACTGCCATGGGCTGGTTTTTATCCTCACCACTGGTTCTCAAAGAGGACACTCTGAGGGACAGGAGAAGCTGTAACACATCTCTGAAAGCTGCTTTGGTACAAAGCAAAAGACCTGGAGGGAAGTTTCAGGTGATTTGGTTGAAGGATGCAGCTGTTGCTGAGCAGCTTTAACTCCTCTCATCCCAGATCTCACCAGGAACTTTCCAGCTGTTCCACTTGCTGGAACGATGCCACGTTTGTGTGTCAGACTAAACATCTGTGCTTTTAAGCCCTGGATTTTCAGATCAGATCTATGTGCTTGGAGGGGGAAAATAACAACACAACCATTCCATTGAACAGAGCCACCATTATTTCTTCCTCCCCATCCTCCACATGACCTCTCCTCCCTCCACAGGCAAAGCAGTTCAACAGATTTCAGGAAAATGCAGAGAAAAACAATATAGCACATTTTCTGTGGTCTGTCTTTTCCTGTTAAGTCAGAGAGGAGCTACCAGAAACACAGCCTGCAGTTGGCACTTTCCCCTCCTGCCTCACTGCTTCAGGGTAGCACTGGATTTGGGATCTGGGGTTTGAGGACCAGCTGGGTAGCCCAGTATGAACTGGGAAAGGATGCTGGTTTACCCCATGGGTGTGTGCACCACTCTGCTCTTACAGGGCACTCACTGGAAGTGATGACAGGATCCCTCTGGTTTGGTTTCAGGGGCTCCATAAATCTCCACTTTTCCACCCTCCCAGCTCTCCATCAGCCCTCACTGCTGGAGCAGCCTTTGGTCCCTCCTGACACCCATCCCCACCCTCACTTGAAGACAAGAGTTAAATATTTCTGTGTTGACAGCTTGCTCTAATTTGTGGTCAACTGTGGTGAACATGAGCTGTGTTTCTGGTCTGATCCCCCATCAGTGTGCCACCATCAGCATCACCTCGTGCCTCAGCATTTTCATTTTCCCCCTGCACCTCCCTCTTCCCAAGATCCATCCAACCCTGTCCCTGCTGCCCAGCACCACTCCAGGCTTTTCCTTGTGTCCCACGAGATCCTCATGTGGGAGGAAGAATTTTCGTGTGGGGCTTTTGCTTCTTTCCCATTTCAAAAGACCTGAGATATTACAAGAGCTGGGATGTGGAACACCAAAATTGGGGGTTTAACAGCCTGGCAGGTAAAAACCATGAGTCACAAAGCACAGGAGCACTCAGGGACATGGAATTGCACAAGCCCTACAGTAACCTGAGGACCCAGTGGGGTGGGAGGAGGGAAACCTGGCGTCTCTTGTTCACACCGAGAGGGTTCCTGGAGCAAAGAATTCCCAGAATGACACCTACAAGGATCTGCTCACCTGCCATGAGCCAGCCTAGAAGCAGGTGACAAGCTGGGCAGCCAAGGACAATGAGGTGTCCCAAATCTTTGCCATCACCTCCATCCTTCCTCACTTCGGTGTCAGGGAGCCAGATGTTATTTCAGCATGACAGAATAATAAAATCAGATTTTGTGTGCCTCACTGTGCACCCACCTCCCCTCTCCCAGCCCAAGGGAGCTGCCACTTGGGCTCTTTCCAGGATGAGAGGAGGCTCCTGGGTGAGAGGGTGATGGGAAAGGGCAGGAACTGGAGAGGTGACAGCGAGGAGAGGGAGGCTGAGCAAAGTGAGGGCTTGTTCCTTTGTGCTGCAGCCTCTGGCCACATAACCTGAGTGGCAGCACCCATGATGCTGAGGAGCAGAGGGAGGAGAGAGAAAAACACCTGTGTTTGGGTTGTTGAAAATACTGAGTGACTGCATGAAAAGGAGAGCTCCTGCTTCTCCTGAGTGTCATTGCTCTGGGTCCTCCTCAAATGACCCCAGGTTTTACTGAGAAAGGAAAATTCGATTTCAAGTCTTATCCTGGAAGTCCTTTGGTTGCATTAGATGGAAGAAGGTCTATTGGGAAGTGAAGCAAACACAAGGAAGTGTTAATTCCCTGCTGAGCCAAGCCCTGGCATTCCCATGGAATGGACTTACAGGAGTGGGCTTTTCCCTTCCTTTTCCTCAGCAAAATGAGAAGCATCTCCAACTTTTGGCTATCCCGTGCCTACCAGGACATCTTTGGTTTGGGTGGAAGAACAACAAAAGGTTTCCATACAACTCCTCAGTCTCCCCACACATCCATCTATGTCTGGTGTGGCTTGAGAACAAAATCCATGTTAAGGCAGAGAGAAGTGGATTTTTAGTTTATTTTTTTTTATGGATCCTTTGCAGTGCTCTGATCCTAAGTGGTCATAGCAGCTCTGGGAGCACAGATCCCAGCCTGCTGCTTGTTCCCACACTGAGGGAGAGAGGAAGCCTCTCAGGGATCTGCATCACCTGCTCATGGACATTCAAAGCCTTCTGTTCACCTTGGGCCATGTTATCCCAGCTCTTTTCAAGGAGGCCTCCTTGTGAAAGTTGGTTAAAGGCAGGGCTGGGCTGTATTTACCTTGGCACCCGATTGCCTTCCAGAGTTCTCCTATTTCCTCCCTCAGTAATTAATTGATAGCAGTCAATGTCAGTGAGGAGAGGAGAAAAAAGAACTTCACCCCATTTTTCCCGAGTCTTTTGCCACTGTGGCCAAATCCTTGACCATGCCCAGCACTTGCAGTTTGTCACAGCACTGCAAAATCCAGAAGCAATAAAAAACGTGAGATCTTTCTTTTGGGATGTTACAGGGATTAAGCTGCTTCCCGAGATGAGATGCAAGGTCACCCAGAAGTGCTGGAGCTGATAAACAGCCCCAGGACTGCTTTATAATCTCTGCCAAACAAGTCCAGTGTATCAGAATAAAGCTCAGAAAGGTGAAACACCAGTTATATATAATTTCCAAAGCTCCTTTTGAGGGGAAAAAAGACCCCACCACTCCTTGCTGCTGCTGCAGAAAGCTTCAATCCCAGGCTCCATGAACTCTCCATCCCAAACACAGCACACTGAAACGCTGCTGGCACGAGCCTTTGCCCAACTGACCCATTTTTTTCCCCCCCCTTTACAAACTGGGTGAATAATGCCAAAACCATCTTATTTTCATTGAGAAAACATAATTCCCTCTAAGCAAGGTGTGATCCCAGCCTCGCTCTCCCCTCCTGACCTATTTACGGAAGTGCTGCAGCGAGGATTTCAGGATTTCAGCGTGATCCGCCCTGTAAAAGCCTAAAATTGCACTGCCCTACAAAGAGCTGGGATAAATTGACCCCTCTAAGCAAACGGGTTTTGCCAGGCTTTTATCTTCCCCCCATTGTTGGCTGACGCTGGAGCGGAATAATGAGACGATGCAGGGCTCAATGGGGCACGATTGGAAAACTCTGCCTTAGCAACTCAATTGTATCACCCCTGATGCCTGGGCTGGCTTTTGTACACGGCTACTGGTTTGGAAAGCTGCTCCTCATTTCACACACTCGCTCCATAAAGCTGCATTTAGGATTTTCATCCACTTATTTTTGCCTGGTGTTATGGCAAAGGGAATTAGCTGTGGGGTTTGGGGTTGGGATGGAGAAGTGTCTTTATAAAAAAAAAAAGAAGTCTTGTTGGGGGGGAGATTGCTCTGGTTGCATTTTTGTGCCCTTCATCCAGTCTAGACATGAAAGTCTCAGGATGCAGATGATTTCCGCCTCTCTGCAGAGGTTGTGCCATGGTATTAAAAAAAGGGGATGAAGGGAACAATAAGCACCAAGATGTGTCTAAAATTAGAGGTTTACAAAACAATCCGAGTTTATAATATCCCCAGTACAATAAAAGCCAAGAGCAAGCGAGCCAATTATTTAAAAACTGCAGGATAAAAGGAAACCTTGATCAAAACTGTTATCAGGGGAACAAATCTATCTTTATTGTGTTGCAGTTTCGCTGCTGACTGAAATAACTTTTCTAAAATTGCCATTATGATGCTAAGAATTAGCTAAATAGAAACAACACACCAAAATCAAAACTGCCTTGCCCAAACCATCAACATGACAGCAGCCCACAGTTCTTGCCTATTTTCTGCCAAGGTTTAAATTCCTTAAAAGTATGGTTTTCCCTTTATGCACCTTCATTAATCACACAGAAAATGGATGAGTTGATTTCCATGTGATCTTCAATTAAATTTGCATTTTGGGTCTCAAGTGGTAGCAAAGCTGCAGTTCCAAGATTTTAAGTGAATGGGTAAATTAAGAGGAAAATACCAAAACTGTGTTTGCTTTGGTGCTGTTATTATTTTAATATTGATCTTAAACAAGGAGCAAAATTGATACAACAGCAGTGCCAGAAATATTTTCCTCCTCCTGCCAGGGGAGATGAAAATGTCCTTTAAAATACTGGGGGGAAAATAATATTTACAAATCACTGCTGAGAGGAGGGATGCAGAAGCAGCAGGGGATCGGAGATTATGCAGCATCCAACTCCTGCTGTCCCTGACCACGGGGAGAATTCAGAAGGAATTAGGAGTTGTCAGGGGGATAAAGTCACTGTCAAGGAGGATGGACTTTTCCTTTGAAAAGCCATCTCTTCTTCTGAGGGTAAAGCAGAGCCTTCAGAAACCTGACCCTGCACCTCTGCAAGGTCTGAAGGTGCTCTAAGCACAGATCCAGGGGAGATCTCCACAGGACAGGAGAGCTGAGGTTCAATTCTTGCACATGAAACAAGAAAAGATGAGCCCTGAAGTACAGAACCAAATAAAAATGGGCACTGCAGTCCCTCAAAACCAGGCACCTCCATGTCTCCAGAACAAACATGGAGATGTATTTGCTCAGCAAACTGCACCACACAAGTTGTTCCTTAATCCTCATCTTCCCTGCTCCAGCTCTCTCTGCCCCACAAATTCACATTCAGCACTAAACCAAACCCAATCCATCTCCTTCCTAAATGCTGCACACAGTGCACTGTCTCACCTTTTCCCTCCTCCCACGTCCTACAGCTGTTTCCTCCATCACAACCATCCTTCCCAGGTAAGAAATGATTCTCACATCTCCCCATTCCTCCTTGGAAATCCAGACCAAGTCACAGATCCTTGCTTTTCTTCCCATCAACAGGCACAGCACTCAGCTTGGCAGATAAACAAGGCTGGTGGCAAAACACTCCTGACCATCAAGCCATGATTCAGCCACGACACATCATTTAATGTTTAAATTATCATTTAACTGGGTCAAATCCCAACCTGCTTCACAAGGTTTTCTCATCACCAACCTGCACGACCATTAAGGGGAAAAGAAAGGGGAAAGAAAAAGTTTGTGGCCAGCTACAGGGTGCCCCTGGATCCCTGGAAGTGTCCAAGGCCAGGTTGGATGGGGCTTGGGGCAGCCTGGGACAGTGGAAAGTGTTCCTGCCATGGCAGGGGGTGGAATGAGCTGAGCTTTAATGCCCATTCTGTGATACTATGATGATGATGATGATGCATTCTGCCTCAATTTCTTCCCCATTCTCAGAGCTCTGTCCCATGGAGCAAATAGGAAACAGGATTTTTTGTGGGTGAAAGCCACAAAAAGCTGTTCAGATCTCCAGTGAAACCATTTTCAGTTCACAAGCTCCAGAGCTGACACCCATGGACATCAGGCAGTTTTGGGAGATGCCTCAGCTGCAGCTCCAGGAAAGGTGAAAAGCACTCCCTGCAAAGATGGTTACACCCTCCTGAGCCTAGAAAGAGTCACAGAAAATAAAAATACATTTATATTTAAAACATATTTTAATATATTTAAATTTAAAAATACAAAAATATGTATTTTAATTGAATATATTTCAGAGTAGCAGAATCACAGCAACCCTGTAAGCAGTGATGGATCCACCACACTCCCCAGTCCAGTGCCCTTCCCACCTCTCAGCAGGAGGAAATGAAAACCACATGGACTGGCCAGGGAAGGGATTGATCAGCTCATCTGGTCCTACCCACAAAAACTGCTCCCTACAAGAAATTTCCCAAATTGCTCTATCCAGTCTCACTTACAAAAATCCAAAGCACTTCTCCTGGGATATGATTTCTCCCTGCAGGAAGCCTTTCCTAGCAAGACTTTCTTTTTGAAAATATCTTCATTTTAATTTGTTCTCCCCCTCTCTCCCCTGCCTGTGTGCATTTGTGAACTACACTAATGAAACAGATTAATACCAAAAAGGAATTACAATTTAGGAATAAATTAGTTTATTTTCCTTTTATCCTCTACCAAAACCCCTCAACATGTCAAAGGAAGTCTGTGTCTCTCTGAAATCTTCCTTTTTAAATTGGTCCCACTGCTCATAATTACACCTCCCCTCTATCCATACAAGTTACTCTGCTTTTCTTTCCCCTTCTTGGGAAAGAAGGCAGAGAAAAGAGTAAGAAAGGGTGGGATAAGGGGAGAGAGGAGAGGGACCCATCCCATCTGATTGGCCTTAATTGCTTCCAACACTCCCCAAGTGTCTGGAAATGAAGGTTATGGTACTGGTCATGATATGCCTGATGAATATTCCCAACTCCATTCCAGGTGCAGGATCTGAGGTTATCCAACAATTGGGTTTTCTGCACCAGGAAACAGCTTCCACTTCCCAGAAATACCACAGAGAAAGGCTGAGATGTGGCCAAATTGTGGGCAGCAGCTTGGAGAAAAAAGGGCTCAAATGCTGCTCCAAAGAAATAATGCTTGTTCACAAAAACTGGAAGGGCTGCAACAAAGCCCCAAATATCCACCAGGCTGGAGGTTAAGTACATATTGATAAAAGGTGTCAAAAATGCAATGGCTTCCACTGAAAATGTCCTTGAAAAGGCACTAGATGGGAAAACTCTACTCCAACCACCACCCTATTTCCCCAAAGGATTTTCATGTCTGGTGGTGAAAGCTATTCTAATTCATCACAAAAAATGGTTTATTTTGGGCTTGATCATCACTTCAGCAAATGATGACCCACTGGATCCAAGAGCCTGCTGCTACTTCAAGGTCCCAGGTTACTCCAAGCCCCATCCAACCTGGCCTTGAACACTTCCAGGGATGGGGAAATACAGGGATGGGGAATTACAGGACATTAAATGCTGTTCCCATCCCATAGGTGCCCAGCTCAGCATTACTTTTTAAAGGTTTCCACTCCTGTCAGGAGTTTAGCTGGAGATCTTCATTCCCTCTTGTTCAAAAACATTGTGTAAATCCTTGCCACACAAGGATCTGAAGGCCAATGGGAATTTTTTAGGTGGGAGGGCTGCCCCAGGTAGGAAAACCCATCGAGGAAGATGTGAAGGAAGCTCACACTGCAGAGGAACTCTCTGCTTGCTTCAGCAGCAAAGTTCAATTCTCACCCTTGTACAGAATGTTCTGATATTTAAAAATATTCAGTCAACTTCCACATCTCCTTTGCCCTTTATTTTTCTGACAGCTTCTCCTGGATGGGAAGTTCGGGAAAATCCAAACTTCAACAACAGAGCAAAGAGCCAGGAACCACTGCAGCCTCTGACCCGGGGCCAACCTTGGGGTGTTTTTGTTTAAAACACAACCCTTAGAGAGCTGCATGAATAAATACAGATTCTCAACTCTCTATCACTTTTTAGAGGTCTAAAAGAAAGCAGTTTTGGAAATAGGAAGTGCATATCCAAAGGGAAGGCTGGAACACAGGGAGGCTGCCTGCCCTTCCCTGGCTGCAAGTCTCCCTTTCTTGGCTGCAAGGAGCAGCAAGGAAGTGATTATAAAGCATTTATTTGCAAAATCACAGCCAATAAATCCAAGAGCAACAACACCCTCCCTCCCACTGCTGGATCCTTGGGTGGGGGGGAATGAAGGAGAGCTGTAGGTCTGACCAGCAGGCAGGTGCATGGCAGGAGATGTTCACTCCAGAGCTTTTTTTGGGAAGAGTTCAAGCCTATGAAGTGGAATATTCACTCAGGCTGTCCCTTACCTCTGCTGTTTTGAAGCCCTAGAAAATAAAAAGCCTTAGAAAGGCAATGACAGTTGTGAAATGAAAATGCCTGTAAAGGTTAAAAAGAAAAAAATAAAAGGACTGGGCTGTTGAATGAGGAAATGAGTAAGGGAGAGCAAGAGAAAATAAAACAGTACAGAAAAAGCCACCTAAATTCTCCTCCCCTTTCCTGGATACAAATACCATCACAAGAAAACCGTAGGAAGCGAATCTGACTGCTTTGAAAATCACTGAGGTCAAAAGCCCGACAGAAGAAAGGAAAAAGGATTAAACAAAGGGATGATATAATCTATCCAGCTATAATTCAAACCTTCGAGGTATAAATAGCTCCACTACCGGGCTCGAGTCAACCACTAATTTACACTGCAATCAGGAGGGGGAGGCAGATACCCATCCCCACAAGCAGATTAATCCTTAATTGCTCATTTTTGCATTTCTGACACCTTTCTTTGAAGTATCAAAGCTGGTACCATCTCACAAAAGGCGTTGGTGAGGCTGAAAATTGGAGAGATGAGCCTGGCTGCTGCTTGCTGGGGCCCCGTGCACAGTCCCAGATGCTGCTGTGGGTCCTTCATGCAAAGAAGAAAGGAGATGGCTCCAATCCATGGGGATAAGAGTGGATCAAAGGCAGCATTTGCCAGTTTGACACAAAGGGAAGCAGGACTTGCACGATGGCTCCTGTTTCACAATGTTTTTCCAAGACCTTAATTGCAGATAAATACTTACTGGGATATTCAAATACTTGTGAGCACTTCAATCATTTCAGAAGCTCTGTAAATCCCTCTAGGAATACTGGTAAGGATGGAGGGTGTGATGTGAGATAGGATCAGCAGGATCATCAGCTCGTGGGGGTGGTGGCTCCCAGAAAGGGACACCCAACCCCTTCTCCAGTGCTGTGTGTCCTTCCCACTTCATTCAGCTTCATCCCCGTGAGGAAGGCAGTGGCAGGGATGGAGAGGAAACTGTAGGGGAGTTTCTTCAGTCCCTGAACACATCCTCTATGCAACTGCATCGATTTTTAGGGGAGAAATTCCTTCATCCTTCACCACATTGTCAATCTGAAGTCTGGTTCGAGATCACAACCCTTGCTGCTCCTGAGTGCATCCCGTGCTTCCAGGAATGGCCGTGTCCACACACCCCTGCTGTGTCCTGTGGGTTAATTAACCACCCTGCCCCTGTTAATGACCCTCACTGCATCCCAGCCTAGCTAGAACTGAATGAAAACATCATCCCAGAATCACAGAATGGTTTGGGTTGGAAGGGATATTAAAGATCACCCAGTTCCACCCCCTGCCATGGGCAGGGACACCTCCCACTGTCCCAGGGTGCTCCAAGCCCTGTCCAGCCTGGCCTTGGACATTTCCAGGGATCCAGGGGCAGCCACAGCTTCTCTGGGCACCCTGTGCCAGGGCCTCCTTACCCTCACAGGGTTTTTTTATCCTAAAATCCCACCTAACCCTGCCCTCTGGCAGTGGAAAGCCATTTCTCCTTGTCCTGTCACCCCATCCTTTGCCCCAAGTCCCCCTCCAGCTCTCCTGAAGCCTCTTCAGGCACTGAATCCCCCCTTCCCTGCTGCCCACGATGAGGGATCAGCCCAGGGAACATCCAGAGCATGTCCAGCCTTTCATTCATCAACATTCCCAAAACATTCAGGGCTGCTGTATCCCATATCCCTGCTGGTTTTTGCTGGTGAGATACAGCATCCCATATAAAAATTCCTCTCCTGGAACACATCAGACTTTGTTCAGCCAACAACTTTCTGCTAACACCATCTCATCAGTCACCAACCTCGACTGTGCCCAACCTCTGCTACACAAGACTTTGACTTATTCCTTTTGGGAAGAATCCAGCTTGATCCCACTATCAGGGGTGTTTTTTTGGTGGGTTATTTAATTAGGATGTGCCCCTGGAAACCTTATTGCAGGCTGAGTGTGTAGCTAGTGGGAAGAAAGGCTTCTCAATGATGCATTTTCCTACCAAAATAGAAGCAGCATCTTTAAACATAAACAGATTTCAGCTTCCAGCACGGCAGTCCTGGGGCAGGAGACTGAACCAGCTTTAACTACTGAAATCACACAGGGAAGAATTTGTGAAAAAAAAAAAAAAAAAGGAAAAAAAAAAGAAAAAAAAAGTGTGGTTTCTGTATTACAGCAGCTATGTGCTCCAGATGGATTAAATGCCATGTAGGCTGGTGAGAAAAAAAATAACTTTGCTCCTCCCCAGAAACAGAAGTTGGGACAATTCACATCAAAACTTGATCAAGCACAAAGCAAAAGTCACCAAATGCTTCAAAAGCAGTGAACTGTACCAAATTCAGATGTTAAAGCATCACTGGGAAAAAAAAAAATCCACAACGCCCTGTGGTATGAAACTCTGAAAATATATGTTAAAAATTGTGTAACAGAGAATTTTTCCATATTTTTGCTCCCAAGAATAAAGACTAGGATAAATCAACAGCTGAAAGGGCTGCAAGTCATCTTGCTGTGAGCCTTTGTTAATAAAAATCAGAGTATGGATGAAATCATTCAAGCTGAAAGGAAGAGCAAATGTTTTAAAAGGTTATTTTCCTTTGAAAAGGATAAATCTGCCTCACGGTAAAGAGAAGGAGCAAATCAGTTCATGACATTTCTTTCCTTTTGTGACAGGGAAAATTTATTAAAATGATGATTGCTGCATAAGGAAATAAAGTCATTTCATTACAAGCAAGACATGAAGCATTGAGAAAGGATTTCTTCCCCTGCTAAGGTTCAAACCCCAGGGCTGCCCCCATGAGATTACAAAGCAGGGATGCCCAGAGCACAGAGTGGGGACCAAATGTGAGGCTGAGCATCCTGCTGGTCGTCTGCATCCCAGCACTTAACCAGCATTTCCAATTAAGCACCTCTTACAGATCCATCATGGACTTCAGCAAGCTGACAGCCCTTCCAAAAGCCCAGAAACAGCCACTTTAAAAACAATGAAAACTCCTGAACACCTGCCTGAGGGATGAACAAACCAGTGTCTAGCAGATATTATCTTTTTTTTTTTTTTATTTAAGGGCAAATAAAATTGAAGTAGGAGTGGATGTTTTAAAGCAGTTAATGCAGAGCTGGGTTGCCAGCCAACATCTCACTAAAACATCTTCCAAAATGGTTCATTTCAGGATTCAAAGCACATAAAAATAGAGAAATAGATATTAAATAGGTTTTGATCAAGCCTCTGGCTGCTTGGGAAAAGGACTTTTAACAGATTCACCTCTGAAGCAGAACAGCAGCTGGGAAGCATCCTCCAGCAAAGCTGACTTTACACTGATCAGCTGGCTCAAAACCAGTGCCATACTGGGCTTCCCAATTGGTTTTCATGCTGTGGACACCTGTGAGCACCCCAGTGAAATATTTAGGGGTGTTTCAATGCTGCTCATGGCAGCTGAGGAGCAGAAAATTCATTTCCTGTGCTCTATCATTTGAGCAAACAAATCTCCATCCTGCCCAAGGTGTGTCTGAGCTCCAGGACAGCCAAACTGAGCCCCTGGGAGGAGATGGAGCAGCACCACAATGTGGGTGTTGAGGTCTTCTTGCCCCCCCAGGGCACTGCAGGACCAGGGCTCTGCTTTGCTTTCCTTCCCCAGCAGCTTTTGAAGATGTGGTGACCTGGGGCAGCTGGAGGCACCTGATCCCACTGCAGCTGGAGTTTCACGTTGGTTTTTTTGGCAGTAAATGATGTCTGTAAGGGACACCTGCTCTGGCAGTGTGCAAGCAGAATCCTTGGCCTCTCCACTGAGTGTTCATTCCAAGATAGGCTGGGAAGAAAAAAAAATCCAGCCAGAACCACCCTTCGTGGGGATCCTCAGGTGTTTCAGCCTCTCCTGGGGCTCCCTGCATATTCCAGTTTGGGGAAGCATTGAAGGGCAGAGCTCCAGCCCTTCCAAATAATTTCATTTTTGCTCAGATTTAACTCTTGCCCCTTCACACTGTTCTTGGTCACCAGCACCTGTAATCTTGAGTTCATCCTTGGGATGAAGGCAGGGAAACACTGAACATCCCAAACATCCCAACAAGTGCCTGCTGAACTCCCATCACTTCCACACACCTCAGTCTTCCTACATGGATTAAAACACCAACACAACGTGAATCCTGACCAACTTCTCTCCAAAAAAACCCAACTCAGCTCCCACATTACTCCACCACCTTTCTGCTGCCTAAACCCTTGCACCATTTTCCCCCCTTCTGCAGAACTTTCACCTCCCCACGAGTTTTCTCTGCAAGGAGGAACCTTAAATAACTAAACCCAAATGGGCTGCAGGTGCAGAGACCTCCCTGCCCAGTCCCACCTGTGCCTCAGAAGCTCAGCTGTCAGTTCAGATGCCACAACATCCACTCACTTTGGGAGAGAAACAGCAACATCTCATCCTTGAAACTAGCTTGTCCCAAATACAAAGTTTTATGCAAAACCATGGCCTTGTTCACATGATCTTGTTGATTTAGCAAGCTGGTCTAGTGGAAGGTGTCCCTGCACGTGGCAGGGGGTTGGGTTAGATGGTCTTTAAGGTCTCTTGCAATCCAGAACATTTTATGGTTCTGTGATACTACCACTTCTCCACCCCCTTGTACAAGACTGGAAGCAGCTCATACTAATACTTTTTGTTTGCTTTTTGGTTTTTTTTTGTTTTTTTTTTGTTTTTTTTTGTTTTTTTTAAATTAAGGACCAGGTCTACTTCAATTTTGAACCTACAAACTTCCTCTGCAGCAACAGCAGTTTGACCTTGTGCTTCCTCAAAGCTCAGCCCAAGGTAAGACCTGTGGTTGCCAACACTGCTGCTGAGCAAGGTGCAGCCAAGCTGGGCACCTTCCATGGGGGAAAAAGAGCCATGAGGAGGTAAAACACAGCTTTATTGTAGTATAAACCCCATCTATATTTGAAGTATTTCACTTTAAAGAGTTTCTCCCCTCCCTCCAGCTCTGCAAAGACAGAATTGCTCACCAAGGCACACAAACCACATCAAATGGAAGCAGGACCTGGCCAAGCAGCTCAGACACAGCCCCCATCCCACAGATGCTCTCTGCAGCAGCAAAACTATGTAATACAATATTTTCTTCCCTGAATATTGTACATTTCACCTGGTACACCACCCACTTCCTGCACTACAACTTGCACACTGGGCAGAAGCACCTGGGCAAGAGAGGACAGGAGAGGAAGGGAAAATGTCTTGCATATGGATGGGCACCTATAAAATGCATTAAAAATCAAGTTTGGGAATTAAAATTCCCTGAGCAATGGCCAACTGAAGTCTATTTTCTCTCTAAAGCTGTCCTGCCCCTCCAGATCACCCTTCCACATTCCCCAAGCAATAATTTACCTCCTTCCCCAGCGAGCTCATCCCTTGGCTCCACAGGTACCAACTGCACCCTCTCTCACTCCAAGTGTTGTTATATTTCAACAAAGCTCAGAGCAACTGGTGGAGTTTGTTAAGACAAATATCACATTTTGTGTCACAACTGGAGGATTTACGCATCAAAAGCTTGTCTGGCTTCTCCCCACCTGCAGCCGTTTACCTGCTGCCAGGTATCACTTCCCATAAAATGTACCCACCACAGGTAAAGGATCACAGCCTTTGGAAATGCACAAAATGATTAATTTTTCCAGCTTCCCTTATCTCCCTGTGGACATCTACATACAAAAAATCCCCAACCCAAATATCTGCCTGCCCTCAGAATGACTCTGTGGGAAAAGGGAACAGGTCCCTGACCAAGCACGGGCGGTTCTGAACCACAGGGAGATCGTCCACACGTTTAATACATCACAAATCCATCCAACCACCAAGTGGGGCTGCGAGGGCTCCACGTGTGCCTTGCCAAATTCCCGTGTAATTTTCCATTCTTTCTTCTTAATCGTTGCATAATCCAGGGAAGATTTGTACAGGAATATTAAAGGAAAAGTGGCTGGTGCAGAGAGAGGAAAACACCGGTGACGGTGCCAGCCTGACAGGGGATTTCCAGGCTTTGCTCTTGGAAAGGCCTGATAAGATGGATATATTTGTTTTAGCTTTCAGCAAGAAACCTTAAGGATTTGGATTACAAAATCCTTAAATAACATCACGAGAACTGAGTTCTGGACAAGGAGATAGGAGAAGTTAATGGTGTTAGCAGGCACTGACCTGGCTAATCCCATTGCTGACCTGTGTCTGGCTGGGCAAACGTGTTCCTGAAACCTGGATGTGCTTTACAGCACGTGGTCTTAGGGCAAGACAGTGCAATTCCAATTGTACCAAAATTTTGTGGATTTTGGTTTGGATCAGCTGGGACCAGATGTTCTCCTCTGGTCCTTCCACCTCCAGTGTCCTCTGTGCTTGGAACTGTGAAAAAATGTCACCAAAGCAGCTGCACTTGTGTTTTACCAACAAACCTAAAGCACAACTGATGGAATTCCCTCTTCTTTTCTGTTAGAAGAGATCTTAAAGACAATTTAGTTCCAAGCTGCTGCCATGGGCAGAGACACTTTCCACTAAACCAGGTTGCTCCAAACCCCATCCAACCTTGAGCACTTCAAGGGATGGGGGGCAGCCAATCTGCCCAAAATGAAGGATCTGTTTTATTGAAAATGTGGATCAACTCAACCCTCCCACTGGACCAAATATAATCAAAGCAGGGATGTGTTTGGAGACATGAACACGAAAAAATTTGCTCCTTTAGATGCAGGCCCACCAGTGTAGGCAGTAGCTGTGCTTAGCTGCAATTAACTGATTTAGCATGGCTTGATCTCAGTGGAGACAAGCTGCTGAGGAAGCCCTTAAACTTAGCAAACAAACACCACTACAAACCTAAACTGACTGCAGCTGCAACCTCTCCTGAAAGCTGAACCTGTGGTTGCTGCACCCTGGCAACGTATTTTTGAGGCAACCACCCTTTTGGTGCAGTTTCCCATCTGTTTAGGCAACAAGTACATCAGTTGCTGCTATCGGTTTTTCAGGACTGAATTTCAATAAAAATTGCACGTCTCAGAAGGATGTGAGAGCAGTTGATGTCTGTGCACTGATAGTTATGCCTAATTAACATAAAAATGAGGTTTTCCTAATCACCTGCAAGAGGAAACCTGCTTGCAGAACAAGCTACTGGGGAAAAAAAAAATAAATTACTCCTCAGGGAGGCAGTTGTCAGAAATAAGGTGGAGGGTGGATGTGTTTATTTATACCCAGCAGCTCCAGGTAGGGGCTGCAGGTCCTGACACGCTGCCTGCTGTGGTTTCTGCAAGGAGTTTTCTCTTTCCTGTCCCCATTCCATGCTCAGCTCCAAGCTCCTAGTGCTGGAGGTGTGTGCTGGGAATGATGGTTTGCAGTCTGTGCAGCAGTCCCTGCAAATTCCAGGGTATTTTTTAGGGTGCAGCAGGCCAGGTCAGCTCATCTCAGCCGTATCAAATTTCTTGTAGAAATCTGAAGCTTCACAGGAAAGAGGTGGGGAGAAGTGCCAGTGGGATTTAGGAGCATCACTCACTTGTGATTTCTGGTCTCTAGGCAAACTCTGTGTTTCCAAAACGCACTTCAAGGATCAGCCTGCACATCAGCAAGTCCCAAAATGTGAGAGAAATCTTTAAAGAGCTCAGAAGCACTGCAGGTGGTGGTGGCTTTGACCAAAACTGCAAATCTGAGTGGGGAAAAAACCACTTGGCCAATCAAAGCAGAATCCACCAGGATGAAGCAGTGCAGAGCTGGGATGACTCCTGACCCATCACCTCCTGTCTCATCTCATGAAGTTTGGTCACAAATGCACGTGCCTGGGGAGGAGATGAAGTTGTGGCACTTTTTGGAGGAGCCATCCTTGAGGGAGAGGCTGTGGGACCATGGACAGCCAGTGCTGGAGGGAACCCCTGGAGGGGAGCAGCAGCACCTCGGTGATAAATGAAGTTTCAAGTTACTGCTTGAACAAACACCAGAGGAAGGAGCCAACCACAATTACTGACTTATCTCGCAGGAAAGACATTTCAGTTATTGTGGGTAGCACTGAAAACAACAGCTCGGTGACGGGCGCTGCTGGAACCGGGGCAGGAAACCACACGTGTCGAGCTCTGCAAATCCACAGGGCACGTCAGCATGGCTCCCACCTCCCAAAAACTGCTGGCAACACAGCTGGAGGAACATATGGATGGTGCAGAGGTTGTGGATGGCTTTGGACGGGCTTTGCTGAAACAGGATCTGTGGTTTTAGTGCTCCCCCTCTCAAAAGCGCAGCACTCGGCACCGCAGAGGTGTCACGGGACTGTCCCCTCCACACCCCGATGGTTTCTGTCCTTCTGAGCAGCTCTGCAGTGCTCTGTACACTCAAATACAGCTCCACACAATGCCACGGCTCCATCACACACTGAGCACCTTGCTCTGATTGCTTTCAACACTCACTGATGCTATTCCCCACCCAGGACCTCACAAATGGAGGGACCATTGATGCTCCACCTATCCCACAGCTCACACCTGCCCCTGATGCTCTGGGAGCAGAAGTTCCCCCAGTTTTCTCCATCAAAACCAATTTTTCAGATAATAAATACATTTCACGAAGTATAGCAGATGAGCATCCCAATATATTTGCCTCGACCTTTTCTACTCTCTACAAAAAGGATGAAAGATAATTACAAGCCAATTTTTTAATGCCATCAGATTTAGTCAAATTTAGTCAGGACACCAGATTTAGCATGAATGTAAAATTTAGAATTAAACAAAAAACTTGATTTTGTATGTGAAACCTGAACCCAAAATTCCAGTAATTCTTTCCTCATTCTTTCTATTCCTATGAAACACCATAATTTTAAATATTGGATAATTTCAGTCTGCAGCTTCAAGGTTTCTCCAAAACACCAGCTCTTTTTGGAGACAGACTGATGTCACTGCAGCTCATTTGCTTAATTAGTGATTTACAGAAAGATCTCTCTAGGAGAAGGGGGAAACCCTTCAAATGAAAAGCTCCAAGTGCAGAATCAAGAGACCATCCCCAACGACTGCACATAATTTTGGGCCACACTGTACCAATCAGCAGCTGTGACTGATGCCATTACACTTCCTAAATATAAAAGTGAACCCTGCAAGAAGCCAAACACAACTCCCTGAGTTTTCCCTAACAGGAGGATGGATGTTGCTTTTACAGAATCGTGCTGGGATGAGAAGTCAGCGTGCAGAATAAACACACAAATCCCCCACGCTGTTGCACAGCCCTGAAGGAGTTTTCCCCTTATTTCAGCACTTTGTTTTTTATCACTGCAGCCTTCCTTCCCCCAAGCACTTGGCTTTTGCTGACCACTGCACACAAATCCTTCTCCAAAGGGGTGCTCGGGTACAGTGGAGCACGGGGAGAGGGTTTGCACAGATGTGCACGTTGCAAGAAACAATAATTCATGCAAATCCCTGCTCCAAGCAAATTCCACAGCAGTGCATCTTATCACAAGCCAAACAAAAAGCACGAATACACTGGAGAATGGTAAACCCCCGTTCAAAGAATTTGCTCTTGTTGCAGCTTGAATTTCCCCCTCTCCTTCCAACAACTCTCTGCTGCTGCTGCTGCCACCAAAAACCAAGCAGCCATGAACTGAACCCGTTAATCAGAAGTGAAAACCCAAACTGTGAGAGGAAGCAAAGCCTCTGTCACAGTAAATATTTGGGAGTCTCTGTGGTGACTCCTGAAGGGGTGAACACTCTCTTTGCTTCAGAAGAGGAGCAGACACCAGCAGTGACCATCTCACCCTCCTGATGAAGCCTCCAAGCAAAAACATGGCAAAACCATGGCAAAAACAACCCAGCAAGGCAAGAATCCAGGTATTAAAGCAGCAGAAAAACTACTTATAAATCCATTGAACTCTGCTCACATTTGTATTTTCTTGTCCAAGTTTGTACAACAGTTCACCGCTTTTAAATCTGGGATTTTCCTCTGTTTCATCAATCAAGAACTGAGCACTCTCTTGCCACATTTGGAGATATATCAGCTTTCCATAGAAGCTCAAGGAGATGAAAATTAAAGAATAAAATATATTTTTAGTTTGAGGTTTTTTTTTTTTTTTTTTTTTTTTTTTGAGAAGGCAAGTTAGAACCTGAATTCCAACCCAACCACTGGGTTTCAGCAGAACAAAAAAATCCCTGTGCTGAGTGCTCTCAAATAAGAGTCATGTCCCTTCCAACTCTGTACCAACAGAGACCTTATTATCCTTTGGGGGAGGAAGTCAGATTTTTTCCACTTAGTTACATTCCCAGGTAGTTCTTAAATAAGATTTCCCTTCCCTCTGTGTTTAAAGGGACACTTTAGCCCAAGTTACTGCTTGGCCATAGTGCCATCATTGTGTACTGAACCCCAAAATAGAGCAATGACTGTCAGGCTACTGGCCAGGACGATTTTATTTCAAGGACAGGACAAATGAGAAGATGCCAAAATTAACAGCACCTCTTCCTACCTTAATTATCATCGGTCAATCATCCACCTGCACGTCATTAGGAGCCCATAAAGGTTCTTCCAGTGCTGCCCCCTGGAAAAAAACCAAACAAACAAATAAAAAAAAGCTTTTAGAACCAAAGAGTTAAAATACAGCAACATTTTAGGGAAACAACATTTTTACTGCTGCCAGCAAGGCAATTCCAGTTCATTTTTCCAGATGCAAAATGTAGTTTTTCAGTATTGCTCAAGCTACAGACACACTTGAAAAAAACGAAAATAACTTTTAAATACAGAAAGCAAAACTGTGAGTTTCCAGGGTTAAAAGTGCCTTTGGGAAGAGGTTTCAGGAGGGAGTTACAGGGCAGTAGCAGCAGCAGATACAGATGAAGGGACTCTGATATTCCCAGCTTGGCCTGATACATGCACTGTTGTTTGGGTAAAAACAAATGAAATTTAGGAGGGTCCAGAGCTAGAGGAAATAGATAATTTCTATTACAGTGAGGGTACCACAAACACTCTGGGCTCCTGTGAGGGTGTATTTCCCCAGACAGAAGTAGTTTGGGCTTTGGGAAAAGCAGCTCTGTGTGTTCATTTACTCCCAGCCCGAGGGAAGGGGACAGAAAGGCACGTGCAGGTCACCAGGATTTCTGGTGGCCACATACCCATGGGACAGCCACCAGCCAACTCCCCAAGCCCAAACCTCTGTGGATACAGACTCTGGCTGTAGGATCAAGTGTGATCCTACAAGGCACAGGCTGGAGACCTGCAGGGATGTCTGTGATGTTCTCACACTCTTGCACAAACCATCTCCCTGCTCAGGTTTGGATTCCTGGCTCCATCAGCACAGCCACACCACAGAGGCTCAAGGTTCACTTGCCATGTCCTCACTGTTCCTGGCTGCTCCCCAGTTTTACACGACCAGCCAAGTTATCTCCACTCCCTGTATCTCAGTTCCCCATCCCAAAATATTTTTTACCCACACCAGCTTTGAGGCAGCAGCAGGGCTCCTTGCAGGAGTCTGCAGAGCCAACCCCAAACTAATCCCATCTTCAGGGGCTCCTGCTATGAAGTACAGAATTAAGAGACCCGAGGCACTTCTAGATTTCGGGTTGAATACATTTAAACCAAATTAATATTTTTTTTTTTCTCCTATCGACATCTTTCCTGCCCAGCCTTGGGCAGGATGCGACCCAGCCATCTGCTCTGTCGGTGCCAGGAGCTGTGGAGCTCAGACATAATCCCTGGGTGATCTCCTCATTGTTTTTCATCCTGCTCAAGTGTTGACTCAAGCACTTGTTCAATCAGACAAGTCTCAGCACTGCAATCAGATGGGCTGATTTTCTACCTCCACAGAGAAGAAAAAATCTGATTTAGTCGAGTGTGATAGAACCAGGAGCTTCAAACAACGAGACCTGGAGATCATGTCTGCTCTGGAGCCTGCCAGAATTGCTGCTTAACCCAAGCAGACCACCAGCAAGTTCCATTGTGAGAGAAGCTGTGAGACAGAGCAGATTAAAAGACATTGGATCTGCCAGGAAGGAGAGCTGGGTTATTTTCCTGATACTTCTTTTTTAAGGGAACTGGAGAACAGCTGAGGCATCTGCTTTCTCTTGTCTCTGGCTCTACATGAGTGACCCCAGATGTGCCAGACTCGCTGGTATTCCCACACACCCCTTGAATTTTCTTCTTTATGATCCAACACCTCCCAGGAATGCTGCTGTCCTGGGGCAGAGGGGTCTGAGGGCTACAAGAATTCAGCTCAGCTTTCAGCCTGTCCTCTCCTCCCTGTGCAGCAGGGGTGAGCCCCTGCCATCCTTTGGTTAGCTTTGTGCATTTCAACAAAGCAGTACATTTTATGGGACCGAGTCAGGAAGTTGGCAGAAGCAAATGAGCTGTCAATATTTTCATTGTCAATTTATTCCTTCATTCACAAGGCAGATTCCAAGCACAGCTTTGGATGGTGCTAAGTGCAAGAGAAGAACAGAAATATGGAATGGTTTGGGTTGGAAGGGACCTCAGGAGATGATCGAGTCCAGCGTTGCTGCCATGGGCAGAGACACCTTCCACTACCTGAGGTTGCTCCAAACCTGTCCAACCTGGCCTGGGACATTTCCAGGGATGGGAAGTCCACAAACTCTCTGGGTAACCTGTGCCAGGACCTCATCATCCTCACAGCCAAGAATTTCTTCCTAATATCCCATCTAAATCTACTCTCCTACAGTTTAAGCTCATTCCCCCTCATCCCATCACTCCGTGCTCTTGTCCAAAGTCCTTCTCCAGCTCTGTTTTAGCCTCTCTAGGTGCTGCAAGGTCTCCTCCTGTTCTCTAGCTCCCCTGCTGCTATCACCATGTGAGAATTCAAAGGGAACCAGCAATGAAGCCGAGTTTGTCCAAAGCTTGGAGCGAGGCTCACGCAGGGCACACTCACAGCTCCTCGCAAAACCAGGACAACATCCCCTGAAAAGAGGAGTGAACACAGGCAGATAACAAAACCTGCAAAGGCAGAATGAACACAGGAGAGCTCAAAAATGTCAATGGCACGTGTTGAGTGGGGTGTAGAGCCGGCTGTGCCTTCAGATGGCTGCAAAAAGGAGCAGAGGGGAATTGGGGATGTGTGACTTGCAGTGACTCACAGCCCTCATTCCTTGTGACAGGTACAGAGCACGGTGCAGGCACTCGAGTATGGCAGAGCAGGAACATCTCATGTTGTACACACTCACAGGAGTGTCTTACATCCACATCTGTTCTTAGAAATTACTCACTGGCCTCAGAAATCAGTTTCCGAGCAGAGAGGAAGCGCAGCTGCCCCGGATCAGGTGTGGCACAGAGCTGAGAGTGTCCCAAATTCAGCCCCACACGATCCTTTCCACTCCTCTGCCTTTTCCCAACCCCACTGTGCCCCAATGTCAGCAGTGTAATCCTCTTGCCAGATAATCCTCCCAAAAAGCTGCATCCGGAGGATCTGGTGCCATCAGCTGAGTGTGGAAAGCCATCCCTGCAAGCCACTCAGGAATACAATAATAATTCATAATTATTATTTGTATACCATTTGTATGTGTTTGGATGAAAGCAATTTAACTTGCTGCTAGAGCACACCAATGGTAAGGAAGACACACCAGATTTCCATTCTCTACCACAAAAATTCAGTTTTCTAAGCCTGGCAGCACTGGGAAATCTAACACTGACCTGACGCAGGCATTTCTGACAATGCTGCTACACAAAGCTGCTTCAGAAAGAGATTCCAGTTATGAAAGAGACCACTGGACTCAGTGTCAAGTCTCTTCCAGGATGGTTAGAATCATGGAATATCCTGAGCTGGAAGGGACCCATCAGAATCACTGAGTCCAACTCCTGGCCCTGTGCAAAACATCCCAAGGATCCCACCCTGTGCCTGAGAGCATTGCCAAAAAACTTCTCAAACTCAGGCAGGGCTCGTGCTGTGACCAGCTTGTCCTGGTTTTGGCTTGGAGAGAGTTAATTTTTGGGATAGAGTTAATTTTCTTCCCAGTAGCTGGTAGAGAGTTTTGGATTTAGGATGGGAGTGATGGTTAGCTTTGTGCATTTCAACAAAGCAATAGATTTTATGGGACCGAGTCAGGAAGTTGGCATAAGCAAATGTGCTGTCAATATTTTCATGGTCAATTTATTCCTTCATTCACAAAGCTGACAGATTGCAAACACAGCTTTGGATGATGCTAAGTGCAGGAAAATCACAGAATTTCACAGGTGATGGAGACCATGTCAGATTAAGTTGGAACAAGAAGATCTTTAAGGTCCCTTCCAACCCAAACCAGTTTGTGATTCTATGGAAAAAATTCACCTATTTATTTTATTAAAATGAGAAATACAAGGTTACATTCTGAGAGGGTTTTTTTTGGAAGAACCCTGCTGAGAAAGTGCTCTGGGAATTCAGATGACGACAGCAGTTCTGTTAATCTGGAATATTAATGGCATAAAACATTACACACACAAATGCTCAAGATCAGGGGTTGGCAAAGGTGGCCGACAGTTCCAGGAGTCCTCCATCCATTATTAAAATAATTAAAATAAAGGAAGGCAGGTATTAGTTGGCTAGACAGCCCCAAATCCCACCGCCTGTTAATCCACCTGAAACCCAAGTGTATCAAGGCAAATTAAAGCTGCCTTTAATCCATGCAAATCTCAGCCCAGGAATCCTTTATTCTCTTACCTCCTGCCACGAGTTTAGCCCTGCCCTGCACCCCATTCATGCTGCCAGAGCAAAACAACACAAACCTCCATATTTTAGTAATAGAAAGAAAGAATTTTGGACCTTTCACACATTTTGGGACGGATGCAGTTTTGTGCTTCATTGGCTGGGTGAGACCAAACCCTGTTCCACCTGTGCTTGCTTTAATCATATGTATCGACACACATAAATTAGGGCAATTTGTGCATAAATTAGGCAGCATCATTATGCTAATTGGGCTGGTATGATTGTGCTGAGAGTGTTTGCAATCTGCCACAGTCCTCTGGGACAGCGCTGCCAGGGAGCTGCTGCCTCTGAAAAGGCTGGAGCTCCTCTGGGATCCCTGGGGCAGGCACAGCCCCACAGTGACCCAAACCAAGCCTGAATAACTGAGGAGAAGGGGTGAGGAGAGCTGGTGTGATCTGTTTCCTTTGGAATGCTGGTTCCTGTTCTCTGGTTCCCAAATATCACATCCCAAGCTCCCCCTGATGCACAAAACAGGTTGAGTTATAGGTGGCTGCAGAGAGAGGCTGCTGGAAAAACAATCCCCTGAGGTGTGTGAAAACCAAATAAAGAGCAGGAGACCCAAATCCCTTGCACTTTGCTCTACCAAATTTATGTGAAGAAACAAGTCACCCTCACAAAAACCAAAGCCAGTCCACTGTACCTCTGCCAATTCCACCTGAACTGCATCAGAGGTAGGAATGATTGCTGGGATCAGGGAGGCATCATAAGAGTAACCTGATGATCCCTGTCCTAAAAGAACAAAACAACTCTCAATCTTTCCAGTTGAATGAGGAAGGATAAAGGAGGAACAAATAAACTACAGTGGCTGCTTCTCCTTCTGGAATTGTAGAATATCCACAGCTGGGGGGACCCAAAAGGATCACTGAGTCCAACTCCTGGCCCTGCAAAGGACACCCCAAGAATCACAGCAGAGACTCAATTAAATCATTAAATCACCATACACAGGTAGGTCTACGTGGAGTAGGCAACTATCAAGGGATTTTTATTGAGACCTTCAGGGGCTTTTACCAAAAAGCTCCTGGATTTCTTTAGCTGTCCCACAGGTATCCTGCAGCCTGCAGGGCTGTGGTTGGTATCCCTGTCCAGAGAATGGCTCTGCTGCTGCTGGTGATGCTCAGCTCCAGCTCCAGGGGCTGGTGTTGCACCACATCTCCCTCCTTCTTATGGGATGCTCTCAAAGTCATCCAGTTTTCCTTCCTAAACTGGTCACCGGTTTCCCAAATGGGACCATTTGAAAAATCCTCCCTGTGGGACTTGAATTCTCTCCCTTCAGAGGAAATTCAAGCTCAGTTTATACTCCAGGATCCAGCCAGGAGTTTTTCCTCCAACAGACGTGCTGGCACTTTGCCTGGCTAAAAAACATAGAGTAGAAGAGCAGCAAGCACTAAGCTACTACTACTAGAAGTGTTAAAAAAAAAAAAATCAACTTTGAGCAAACCATCTGGTAACACTCACTGCGCCACAGGTGAGAGCAAACACAATACGCTCTGTACAGCACCAAAAATTCATCAGTGCTCACAGAATAAGGGTGTGAAACACCAAACCAGCCCAGGGGCAACCTGGAACAAGTTGCCCAGAGAAGCTGAGGCTGCCCCTGGATCCCTGGAAGTGTCCAAGGCCAGGCTGGACAGGGCTTGGAGCAACCTGGGACAGTGGGAGGTGTCCCTGCCCATGGCAGGGGTTGGAGATGAATAGTTTTCAATAAAGGTAGAAGGATGAAACACTAAAAGGGCAGAGGCACACGGGAACTGGGATATGCTCCACAACCAGCAGGAGCAGGGAGCAGAACTGAGCTGTTTCAGCTGCAGGGCCAAAGGAATTAGAGAGAAAGAAAGGGAAAAAATCTGCAGCCAGCTTCCTTCTGCTGCTCCCCTGGAGCATGAGTGGCTGGATGGTGGCTTTCCCCCCATCTTTAAGCAGAACCTTCTCTAAGTAGTTTAGCAGTGAAAGCAAACTCATCTTTCCCTCTCTGTGATGGAATATGGACACTGGCATGGGCCAACACCAGCATCTTAACATCCAGTAATTCCCGAGCCTCTCTGAACACCCACCATCTTATCAAAACAACAGCTTTAAAGCCTCTTCTCTGCACTCTTTGGTGAGAATTAGTTATAGTCTGTCACCAGCAGATCAGTTTAGGATTGCAACTAAGCCAAAAGGATATGAAAAGATTTTGTCCAAAGCCTCTCCACACCAAATCAGTTCAAAAAAGGGAAAGACAAAACACGAGCTGGCTGCACCGGCAGCTCCAACAGTTTCTGCCGCTCAGAAGGGAACACAGCAAGATTTAATAAACAAGCTCAATAAAGTTATTCTTCCCTGTTTTATTTCCCCTTAAAGCATCAGCCCAATTTGGTTTTGTTTCCATCACAAACAGCTCCTTTAATCGTTCCTGACGGGAGCACAACGCGGGGCCCGGGCGTGCGAAGCCTCCCCCAGCCCCTGCCAGCTCCCAGCTCATGGAGCTGCTCTGCCTCACCACAGCAATTCCTGTAATTCAAGTCTGGCAAACAATTCCTAGGCTGGAAATGGGACAGCATCCAGTCGTTATCTCCTTTCTAGTAGAAAAGAACTAAAGAAAAAAAAAACAAACCAACAAAAAACCCAGCGTTATTTACTCTACCTGCCTGTTTGCTGTGCTGGCAGTGCCACCACGCAGGTGTGACAGCAACAAATGCTGGCAGCTCTCGCAGTTTTGCCTGTTGATGTCTCTCCTTTCATCCCAGCAAACAGCCTGTCAGAGCTAAGGGAGCAGCTGGGAGCAAGGAAAGCATCCGGCTCTCTGCTGACAGCTGAACAAGCCGGCAGTTTTCAGGAGGAAAAGCTTTCCTACGCTTCTAAACCATGGCAACTCCTTCCAGAGCTGATCTTGAAAGTCTTTTCCAACTTTCATGACTCTATAATTCTAATATTCTATAATTCTAATCTAATTCCATATGGCCTCACTGGTGTTTCTAACCTCATTCATCTCTACCAATCCACCCAAGGATTCCTACCCCCCAAAAAAATCCGTATTAAAGACCAAAAACCCATCAGTTTTCTTGCAGACACATTAACTGTGGACCGATCCCACCCCGGCGCAGACACCAACCCGAGGCCAAGCGCAGGAACTGTGCACAAATGGAGGTGAAAGGCTTTTGTTTGCAAGGTTTTGCTCACCAGGACACACCTGATAAGAGCCTGCAGCAACGCCACACCCCGAGATAAACCCGGCGGGCTCAGCCTCCCAAAGCCAGCTCTGCATCCCGGGCGAGGGGTGGGAAACAAACACCCAAAGAAAACACTCTGTGTGTAACAGGACCATTTCCCTTGGCAAACCTCTCTGCTTCCCTTTCCTCGCCCTCTCTGTGTGAGAGAGGAGAAACCATTCCCTGGCATTTTCTGAGCTATAGTCTAGGGCTGCTCCCATGGATGGATTGCAGGGCTGATGCCTGATCCTGGAGCAGGAGCACCCCACGATCTCCTGGTGCCTGTAAAATTCACACCTCGCTGGTTTTTAGACTGGACTGTGCAAAGAGACGGGGTGAAGCTGTTGGAAAAGAGGCATCCTTTACAAATTAAAGTGATACAGCTGGGAAGAAAAGAAATCCTGGGATGCACAGGTGGCCACTGGCTTTAAAAAGCCAGTGGATGCACAACCCTAGGTGAGAGGCTTTCATTAGTGAAGATCTGAAGTCAAACACTGGCACACAGAATCATGGAGTTCATGGTTTGGGCTGGAAGGAACCTTAAAGACCGTCCAGTTCCACTCCCTGCCATGGGCAGGGACACCTTCCACTGTCCCAGGTTGCTCCAAGCCCTGCCCTACCTGGCCTTGGACACTTCCAGGGATTCAGGGGCAGCCACAGCTTCTCTGGGCACTCTGGGCAAGGGGCTCAGTGCCCTCAGAGTAAAGTACTTTTCCCCAATATCCAGTCTAAACCTACTCTCTGTCAGTGCAAAGATCATTCCCCTCTTCCCTGTCCCTCCATCCCTTGCCCAAAGTCCCTCTCCAGCTCTCCTGGAGCCTCTTTAGGCACTGGAAGGTGCTGGAAGATCTCCCCTGAGCCTTCATTCCCCTGGCCTGAACAAGCCCAGCTCTCCCAGCCTGTTTCCATGGGAACTCTGGGCCACAGGGATGTAAGCAGATACACCAACAAGCTGGGACCTTACCTGAGCACACCTTGGGAGGGCACCTCGGTCTTCCTGAACTCTCACCGGGGACACTGGAGCTGCCCAACGTGTCCCACACAGGGCAACGTGCAGCCCAGTCTCTGAGGTCTCATTTCTAAGCAAAACATTTGCAACCTTTCTATTCCTCTTCCTCTTTTGACTTCCTTAATGCATAAACAAACGTATGAAGGGGGGAAAAAACCCACTCACACAACCAGTCATGCTCTGCACTGCCTGGGTTTGCTGGAAGCAGCTGGCAAGGGGGAATGGACACCAGGTTTTGGGCACTGGGGACATGAGTGGCCATGGGGCAGAACCTCACAAAATGCTTCAAGGACAACTTCCCTGCTGCTGCCTCAGGGCTGGTTTTATTTTTGGGAAGGTGTCTTAATCTGACCCACTCCACGAACAGAGCAGGTGGGACACACACCAAGAGTCTGCAAGAGGCTCTGCTGTATCCTGGACGTTTTGGGAGTGAATGAATGCAGTGGAACACATTGCCCAGAGAAGCTGTGGCTGCACCTGGATCCCTGGAAGTGTCCCAGGCCAGGCTGGACAGGGCTTGGAGCAACCTGGGCTAGTGGGAGGTGTCCTGCCCATGGCAGGGGGTTGGAATGAGATGATCTTCAAAGTCCTTCCAACCCAAACCATTCCAGGATTTTATGGTTTGTGCTTCCCTAAAAGTTTTGGGAAGTAATTCCCATATCCCATCATGCTTTTTGCTTGCCAAATGTCAAACTCAAGGATTTCCATGTCTGAACAAGGGACACATGGGTTGTCCCTAACCCCCAGTGCTGCTCTGCTCACCAGTGCCAATCACTGTGATGCAAACATCCTCATTCCTGCCAGGAGAGGTTTCACTTGGGTTTTCCTGCCCATCATTCCACCAGACCCCAGCCCACAGCCTGCCAAGCCCCAGGCAGAGATTTATCCACTTGAAGACAAATAGGATCTGGTTTTAAGGCAGATCCATGATGCAGGAGTCAAGTGGTGGTTTTGGCTGGGATTTTTGTACATGAAGGAGTTGGGACAGGGATTGGGACAGGGAGTGACTGTTCAGAAAGCAACCCAAGGATCAAGCTCCAGTAAGTTATAGCACTGGACAGCAACAGGATATTCTTCATTCCTCCCACGGATGGATTTCTGAGCTGTGCATATAAATACAACATTGTAGTAGCCAGGATATTGTGCCTCTCTCCTTTGGGACACAAGATCAGAGTTACAGCAGCTCAAAAAGCAATGGCTCCTTTCTGCCTGTCACTGACACTTGGGTTCCTCAGAACCCTTACTGGTTAAAAAACCAGACAACCCAGATCTGTTATCAGTGCTGAACAGGACACCCCATTACACACCTACTCACCCTGTGGCACCTCAACCCCATCCTGCTCCAGCTGAACCTCAAACAAACCCTCAGCAGATGATGGTAGTGCAGAGTAAGGCTTTTAACAAAGCCAAACGTGAGCAAAAAACCAAACAAACAAACAAAAAAAAAACAACCCAGAGCAGCAGAGACCAAAGGAAAATGGGTTTCACTTCTGCCACTGTCACTGCACCACTTCAGTGTGTTCATGGAAGAGCTTCATCTCCAGGCCTGACCATCAGGCTCTAAATTCACTGTCAAAGTAAAGTTTGTGAATAAATCCACTCAATTTTATAGAATCGTAAAATTATTTAGGTTGGAAAAGGCCTCTAAGAACTTGAAATTCAAGCATTCCCCCATCCCTGCAAGGCCACCACCAACCCACATCCCCAAATCTTTTCAATTGCTCCAGGGATGGGGACTCCACCATGGCCCTGGGCAGCTGTGCCAGGGCTGGACAACCTTTTCTGTGAAGGAATTTTCCCTAAAATCCCTAAAATTCCCCTAAACCTGGACACAACTCCCCCACACACGCCAGGGTGTCCCTGTGGTAACTCCAAAGAGGGAAGGGATGGCCCAGCTGCAGAACCAGGCTGCTCTCTGCTGAGGATTGCTCAGCACTTGGCACCAAACAATAATGTTGGCTCTGCTGTAGCTTCTAGGCTGGATGAAATTCAGAGTTTTGACAATCTCCCTGCCCCACAAACACCACTGAAGTCTGTGAGGATTCAGCAGACAGAAGGATCAGGAGAATTGTGGCACAAACCCTCACGTGCATCAGGTCTGGAAGCATTAAGGGTGTTGTGACAATACAAAGGGGCTAAAGGGCAAATTCCTGAAGGAGTCACCTCCTGGTCTACTCCACCCAGATTCCCAAAACCAGCAAAAGATCCAGGACTTGATTTTTTCCTGCCAGAGGTTTCTTTTTTGGGGGGGATACAGTGGAGAGCAGGACTAAACCTGCAAGAATTCATCACACCAGCAGTGGGATCCTTCCAACTCTGCATGGGGAGTCCTGCCACGGGAATTCTGGAACCTTTGGACATACTGGAGATGGAAAGTGGAGCCAGAAGTCACGGATGAGACCTCCTCGTGGATGGGAAAGCTGTGACTGAGCTGTGGTGGCAGGTGTTGGGTGCAGCTGTGGAGCTTCCCTTTAATCCATCACGGTGATCTCCTGCAGGCTCCAGGTGACCACAGGTCTCTGTTCCCTTCGGGGGTTTCAGTTTTGTTTCACCAGTAAAGACCCTACTCCAACAATAAAATAAGTTTTTTGTTTCTCTGGAAGTCTGCCCATTGCTCTATATTCTTTGTTTAAAATACCAAATGCTACTTTAAAAAAGTTGGGTTTGTTTTGTTGCTTTTTTTTTTTTTTTTTGTAATTAAATTTAAAACCACATATTTTTGGTTCAAATTCGCTCAGGTCCTTCCCTCAAGTGAAAGCCAGGACTCTGCCTTCCCACACAAACACTCCTTAGCTACCAGTACTTGTATGAGATTATTCATTACCTAAACTTAAAAAAAACCCCAAAACAATGAAGCACTCAGACCCCCAACAATTCAGGATCACAGAATCCCAGAATGGTTTGGGTTGGAAGGGACCTTAAGGACCATCCCAGCTCTGGGATGGCATCAGAAGATCCTGAGTGTGACAGGTCCACCCTACCAGGAGCAGCAGCTGGAATATGCCAGGCTACAAGGAGACATCTCAATCTAACTCTTGAGGTACCACGGCTGCTCCTCCAAAAATCCTGCATGCTTCACAAGCCTGAAGAAAAACAAAGAAATCCATCTGCCACCTCTTAGGGAAGGTACATGCTGCAGGTAAGGCAGTATCCTGGGAAAAAGGAGGTTAATTTTCTTTTTCTTTTCCCACTATTGCCCTGCAGCAAGAACAAACCCAAATGGTTTTGCCCTAATTTATGCCTGTTTTCCTTACTATCCTAAACCTTCTCTATTCCAAGGAAGGTTTTGCTGCAGAAACTTTTACAGATGGTAAAATAATAACAATCTGCAGGCAGGGTTGCACTCTCCATCCATGTAAATCACCAGCAAAGCTCCCAGCATTTCCAGGGGACAGGTTTTGCCACAGCTCCAGCTGGGACTAAGCACACCTGTGCTCCCACAATACCACAACAAACCAAACTGGAGATGATCCTTTCTCTATCTCTGACACCTGAAGCTCTTTTTTTGCCTTCTAATAAACAAGATAATGATTTTTGAGTGATTTTTGCCCCTGATCTGAACAGCTATTTCTCCAGTGTTGTTGATATGCACAATAAACTGGAATTTCTCTCTCTGGATGCTGTTTATTCTGGTTGAGTTTAGTTAGGAAAGTGCCATAAACTGAGAACAAGTAAACAGAACTGAAGTGCCAAGACATTATGGGTATCAAATAGTCAGCCTCAAAGAGGAAGAATTTCTGGGATGAATAAAGGTAAAAACTGTGCTCTGAGGGAGATCCCCACTCCCACACAATGGGGAAGCAGATGGGGAGGAAAGGACCCTCCTTGAGCAGTGCAGAAATGTCCTGGATTTTCCCAAATGACACACTGCAGCCATAAAAGCTTTCCAGGGGAATGAGTGGGTGATGGACACAGACATCCAGAGCTGTTGTTTTCCATTTTAAAAGGAGAGTGAGGGTGGCTTGGAAACCCTACACACTCCTAAGGAGTTAAAAGGTAGTTCTGGAGCCTGGCACAATTAACATTCTGGCAGAGTCTATTTAAATTGCAGGGAAAGTTGAGCTTGTCCAACTGGATAGTCAGACTGCAGGTTCCCCCAAACAGGGCTTTGATTCTCCAACACAACACCCAAAATCCTCTCTGCCTTACATAAAACACATGTGGAATCACGCTCCCTGTTGCCCAACACAGCTCCAGGGAGAATTCCAGGTATATAAGCATAAACTGGAGGTCATTGCTCTGCCAGGGCTGAGGATTTCCCTGGTAACAGAGAGGAGGACAGGCTGGTCCTGGTTGCCTTGAGAGCTACTGACAGCAGCAGCACCTCCCAAGGCAAGGGCAGGAGGGGTTTCACTCAAGCACTGCAGTCAATGACAAAAAATATGAGCAAATATCTGAAAAAGACCCTAAAAGCAAGTAGTTTTTGTGACCCAAACAACCCAACCCAAGAGGATTCTTACTATTTCTGCATCCTTGCATTCCCCATGCTGCTCTAACACTCCCAATAATCACCACTGCCTCGACATCTTTTCTCAGGTCCACTGCTCTATCAGCCTGGTTTTAAAATATGCTGCCAGGGTGAAATAAAACCTGACTGTGCTTTTCTCAGCCTGCAAAGGGCAGGTCAGCATGGGGAGGGGAGATCTCCCTGCAGCAAAAGGCGTTAGAGGATCATGGAATGGTTTGGGATGGAAGGCAATAAAGAATAAAAACAATCTCATTTCAATGAGATATTGAAAGATCATCTCATTCCAATGTCCTGCCATGGACAGGGACACCTTCCACCATCCCAGGCTGCTCCAAGCCTCATCCAGCCTGGCTTGAACATTTCCAGGGATGGAGCAGCCACAGCTTCTCTGGGTAGCTGTGCCAGGGCCTCACAATAGAGAATTTCCATTGAAAATCTAATTTAAACCTCTCCCATTTTAAAACCATCCCCCACTTTGTCCTAACACTATCTGTATAAAAAGTCACTCTCCCTCTTTAAGTCCCTTTAAATACTAAAAGGGACTAAAAATTTACTAAAATGCCACCTCTCCTGTGCAGAGACCATCCATGGAGCTCCCAGTGATTCTGGAGGAGATGACACACCACCCTGTCCCTTGTCCACAGAGCAAGGCTGCAGTTTTAATCTGGCTTTATTAGACTGAGCCTAGAAAGAAAAGATGGGATCCAGGAGCTATGGATAAACAAATTACCCGAGCTCTGCTACAGATCAGAGATCCCAGATTAGAACCACAGAATGCCCTGAGCTGGAATGGACCCAGCAGGATTATTGAGTCCAAAAATGACTGTGCAAAACTGAGTGCACGTGGGCAGCTCTGCACACCCCCAAATCCAGCAGTGCAGGCACCTCTCCTGAGCTGACACAGGCAGATTTTGGAGCTTTATATCCCACACATTCTGAAAGCACTGCTGATTGACAGGGGCCAGCTCAATGGGCTGGCAGGAAGGCCAGGGGAGGAAAAGGCTGAGCACAAGGCTCAGCTTCCCTTCTGACAGCAGAAAGCAGCACACACCAGCCATGCTGCACAAAAGCTTTTGTTTTACATCTCAAAACCAAGCCACCAGTGCTGCTCCGGGACTGACAACTGCAAAAAACCAGACTTTGTGGGGTTTGAGACCTGAAAAGAGATTTTTTTTTTTAAAAAGAAATGTAGGTAACATTGCAGCTCAAAGCAAATCCCAGAAGGAAAAGCCTCTCCTGGATGCTGTTGGAGGTCAGAATCCAGTAAGTGACATTTAGTGATGCTGGATGGGGCACACCCTCATCACCCCAGTACCTCGGTGGTGCTTTCACAGCATCACAGAAGGGTTTGGCTCAGAAAGGACCTCAAAGATCCTTCAGTTCCAACCCCCTGCCATGGGCAGGGACTCTGTTTTGGAGAGGAACAGCCTCCCTGAGCCGGGCTGTGCAGTTTCCAGTAGCAACTGTGCTTAATCCAGCCCCGAGACAAAACTGCCAGTGCTCATTCAAACCCATGGCACGTGCTGGGCAGACTCTGGGCATGGCCACAACTACTGCATGGTTTTTTTTTTTTTCTCCCCTCCCAGATTAAGCTGATTTTAAAAACATTTTTTTAAAGAAAATAAGCTTATTTAAGTTTTTTTTAAGAATATGAAATTTTAATAGATGAGGTTGGGATCGGGTTGTGTCTAAAGGGTGCACAAAAGCTTTTCCCTCTGCACGTTCATTGTACAAAATACATTTATTCACTGCTTTATTTACACAGTATTGGGGAAATCAACAAAAAAGAAGCTGGTTTGGTGGTGAAATTCTTGATTTTTTAAAAAAAGAATTATAAGAAAGAAGATAAAATCGTATTGAATAGGATTAAAACAGCAGTTGCTCTGGCCTGCATTCAGGTCACAGCACCAAAAAGATGCCTAATTGAAAAAATAATGATGGGATCACGTCACCTCTTAGGTACTGGCAGCAAGGAATGTAAAGACTGAAACAAAATGAAAAAAATAATTTTTTTTCTACGGAAGTCTCAGAAGAGGCAAGTCACCACATACATGGGCTAATGAACCAGGAAGAAATGTCATTGAATTGCTAATGCATCTTTTTGGTAACTTCTTCAAAAAATTTCCTTTTCTGAGTTTAATTTGAGGTATGTGGTAGGTACACAAACACTAATATTTATCTCTTTTTCTCTTTGGGCATATTCAGCTACCAGCACCAGGTGAGGAAAGGGACTTGGAGCAGCTCTGCAGCATCTCCAAGGACGCTGGGGAGAAGGGAGAGCACGGCTCTCACAGGGTGGGAGGACAGGAGGTGATGGGCAGAAGATTTGGGACATTCAAGGTACAAAGAGAAGCTTTTCCACCATGAGGTTGGTCAAGCTGAGTGCCCAGAGCTGGGCACTTTCCATCCCTGGAGGTTTTCAAGATGGATAAAGCCCTGGGCACAATCATAGAATCAAAAAAGTTGGACAAGCCCTCCAAAACCACTGAACGTCCCCAGCACTGCCAAGGCCACCACGAAATCATGTCCCCAAGTGCCACACCCACATGGCTTTTAAACCCCTCCAGGGATGAGGACTCCACCAGTGCCCTGGGAAGCTGTGCCAGGGCTGGACATCCCTTTCCATGAGGAAATATCCAATCTAAGCCTCCCCTGGCACAATTTGAGGCTCTCTCCTCCTGTCCCTGTTCCCCGGAGCAGATCCCAAATCCCCCCCGGCTGTCCCCTCCTGTCAGGGAGCTGTGCAGAGCCACAAGGTCCCTGCAAACACACAGAAACCTGGAACATGGAATTATTTTATTCTGTATAAAAAATGTGTGTAAAAAGGAGCAGAGGCCCCAACACCTTGTTTGAGAGACAGAGTCCAACACCATCATGTTAAAAACCTTCTAGAAAACAAGCTCAAGCCCCCCCCCTTTTCTATGTCACCTTTTCCTGAGTTTCCCCTCCACATTCCAACAGTGCCTGCCCTTCGCCTCCCCAGCCAGCCTGGAGAGATATTATTCTTCTCACAAAAAAAACCCAAAAAAACCAACAAAAAACCAAGAGAACCCCCCCCCCACCCTTGATTATTTATGCTGCTCTTTGAACAACACAAGCTATTGTCAGGGAGTGTTTTACAGCTCTGAATGTCACATTGAGAGTCTGGTCATGCCAGGAGAAAAGCCTGCCACTGCCATGTCCAGGCATAAATCCCTTTATTCAAGGCACCCAGAGCCCAGAGCTGGGTAAAACCTAAAAGGAAGCTGGTGGGTGTGACAGCAGCGTTTTGTACAATGACATAAAAAGGAACAGGCAAAGCTGCTTGGGTGTTTTTTTTGGGGTTTTTTTTGAGGTAAAAGGCAGAAAAACTCCAAGGAGGAGCACTGTGCAGAGCCAGGTGAGGCTGAGCTTGGGCTGGATGCTGCTCTGGAGGAATTGCACAGAGATGTGTGGGGGTGAGCAGAGCTGGAGAGCTTCCCAGCAGGACCCAGGCAGCTTTTTGCTGTCGAGAAAACCAAAACTGGCTGGACAAGAAACCCATTTCCTGCCTGATTGTGACTGTGTGAAGGGAAACAGGGCTCTGGAGGCAAACAAAGCCCAGCCACCTTCGGCTGGGGAGCGCCCCAAAACCATTGAGCCATTTAAAACCTAAAAGACAAAAAAAAAAAAAAAAAAAAAAAAAAAAAAAAAAAAAAAAAAAAGCGTTAAAAAAACCCGGCTTTTTTTTTCCACGGTGTGTTACGTTCCAAGGCAAAACTGGACAGGTTGCAATCTTCCTCTGCCACACCCCAAATGCCAGGTTTCAGGTTACTTCACCCGAGGTACCTGCAGGAATTCGCTCTACCGAGCTCTTAGAGCCAACCTTTACTGTGCAGCTCTTCCCAAAGTCCTGCAAAGAAAGCCAAGTGTCATTTCCTTCCCCCTCCCACACCCCCGTGCGCCAACGAGGAAGTTATAACCCATGTGAAATAATAAATATGGCCCAGCAAAAAAAAGGGAATGTGGGGGGCAATAGGAAAGGCAGCGTTCCCGTGTTTCTCCAACCTACAGGATCCATCCTTCCAACCTCCTACTCAGGAAATGTCTTTTCAACGCTGAATATCAAAGCTCCTCCCAGTTTTGGCATCTCCACCTCTTCTCCCTGCAGAACTTTTTTTAAGCACTGAGGATGTGGGGTTTTTTTTTAACTGATTTGTGGATATTTGCACTGTACCCAGCACAGGCACTCATGGTTTTTCCAGAAGCTGTCGTACATCTCATGGGTAAATTTACTGTCAGCAGATATCCTGGCAGCAATCCTGGATTTATCTCTTTGTCTTTCTGGTAACTCCCCCATGGCTGCACCCTCAAAGCCCAGAAACCCAGTTTGCCACAAGGAACCTCCAGGCGTTTTGGAGAGCTCTATCATTTATCTCCTCCACAACCTCAATTCAAATGAAAATATTTGGTGAAATCCATCAGCAGCTTCCCTGATACAAGTGCAGAGACTCTACCACTGCTTCTGCCCACACAATTTTCTCTAACATCCAAAAAGAGAGATGAACTCTGGGGTTTTTAAAACACAACCTTATGGTGCTCAGCACTCCTGTTCCACTTATCTATGAGGTCCCCATGAATTTTCCCAGCAATGGCACCGTGCTGCTGCAAAGATCTCTTGATTTATGCAAATACTTGATCTCTTTTCCACCCTTTTTATGAGCAAAAGGTTTCTCTTTTCCTTTGGATGCAGCCTGGTGATTAACTGCACACTGCCATGAGCCCTGTGCACTGCAGTCCTTCGCTGAACAGAGCTTTTAGATTTCCGAGGATGAGAAGGATGTCGTGAGTACAGACACCTACAACAAAGAGAGCTACGTGCAAGCATCACCTTCAGACCTTCCTTTTGATGAGATAATGCCTTTTATCCTGGATTTTCAGCAGCAGGAGCAGGGAGAGGGGCTCTGCTGAGGTCACTGGCGAGGCTGGTGGCACAGTGCCACAGTGCTGTATCCATCAGGCACCGCTGGCTCCTGAGCCAAGGGATGCAGAGATGGAGAGAGAGGCTCTCAACACCCGAAGGGAGTGATCTGCAGCAGGCAGGGAGTGTGGGGAGTGTGCTCAGGAAAGGGCAGGGAGGTACAAAGGACCTGCACCCTGCAGCTCCCACTGCTCACCTTCTGCACCTGCAGAACTCCTGGGATGCAGTTGGGTTATTCCTCATTTCCCAGCAGTGTGAGGAAAGGGAGCCTGGGCTGAGCTCTGTAATTCCAGCCAGATCCCAGTGCCAAGCACTGCAGGGTTGTGCCAAGGCACTGATCAATGGCATTTTCTGGGCTCTCCAGCAGAAGAAAGGCACAGATCTGTTAAAGCAGCTCCAGAGGAGGCCGTGGAGCCGCTCCAAGGGCTGGAGCTCCTCTGTTCTGGAGCCAGGCTGGGAGAGCTGGGGGTGCTCACCTGGAAAAGGCTCCAGGGAGAGCTCAGAGCCCCTTCCAGAGCCTAAAGGGGCTCCAGGAGAGCTGGAGAGGGACTGGGGACAAGGGATGGAGGGACAGGACACAGGGAATGAGCTCCCACTAGTAGAGGAGGATTAGATGGGATATTGGGAAGGAATTATTCCTTGTGAGAGTGGGCAGGCCCTGGCACAGGGTGCCCAGAGAAGCTGTGGCTGCCCCTGGATCCCTGGAAGTGTCCAAGGCCAGGCTGGGCTAATGTTGGAGTAACCTGGGCTAGTGGAAGGTGTTCCTGACCTTGACAGAGGGTTGGAACTGGATGGTTTTAAAGGTTCTTTCCCATCCATCTGTAACTGGAGCCACCTCATGCCCATGCCCAGGACAAATGGAAAGAGAGCAGCCACACCTGAGGTTCTGAGACCACCCTGACCTCGAGGTCTGATTAATAATCCCTGAACTCAAAGCCCTTTAATTTGCCCTTGCTCTCCTACAAATTCTGCTCTCCTACATCAAAGGTGTCCAGAGCAAGCCAGAGGCAGCAACACCACTTAGGGAAGAGCTCCAGTTTCCTTCCAGGCACTCAGGCTGGAGAAATGGAAAGGATTTAAAGCAGATGACAGAGTTGTTAAAAGATGATCCTTTGGTCTTAGTGTTTGGTGTTTTTAAGCTGTGTGGGATTCAATCCTCCTCAAACAACTCTGGGGACACAGAAATCACAAGAAGCCTGTGCCTCTTTGAGGGACAGTGCACTACTTCTCCTAATCAAAATATTATTATTGAGCTGATAAAATACTGATCAAGAGATAACCTCATTTTCTCCCACTCAATCCTTCCCCATTGCCACTGGGGTTCATGCTGGCATATGTTATTTTCATGCAGGCAGAAGGAAACGATAGGAAAGCAATTACTGGGCAACGTTTTTAAAAATATAGTAAAATATTTATGAGCAATCTGATTTTTTTTCACGCCTGGCTGCTCCATGCACTGGGCCTACAACTCCACCACATCGTGGATGAGATCCCTTTTCACAACAGACTGGGATCCAGACAGCAGAGCCTCCCAAAATCAGCACTGCTGAACAGTGTGGGTGGTAATTGTGTCCTTAAGAACAGAATCCTGTGAGAATCCCAGAATGTTTTGGGTTGGAAGGGACCTTAAAGCTCATCCAGGACCACCTGTCCCAGGTTGTTCCAAGCCCTGTCCAGCCTGGCCTTGGACACTTCCAGGGATCCAGGGGCAGCCACAGCTTCTCTGGGCATCCTCTCTTTCTGCTTTTTTAAGGGATTGATGGATTTGAAACCAACATGAAAGCTAATTTTTTTTTTTTTTCAAAATATCACTAATCCCTGGATCCGACCCACAAGTTCCTCCCTTTTCAGATTCAGTCAAGCAAAACAGAGAAACTACTACACACATGGGCAATTTCAGCACGAACATTTTAAAGGTGTGTTAAGTGACAAGGAGGAGGTTGCTGACTCAAGGTATGTGAATATGGTGACCATAAACATCAGGGCATAAGGTGCCCGTCATGGGGACAATTTTTTGAAAGATAAACTGAAGATCAGCTCCTGTAAGTGTTTAAATTTCAGGTAGGAGGGTTTCTACAGTTAAAAAAAAAAAAAAAATCCAAATATTGCATGTACAAAATTGACTTGGGTGAACACTGCACTACCCCGGCCCCACAAAGGGATAAAAACTTCATTTTTATGCTTAGAATCAAAGAACCATTAAGGCTGGAAAATCCCTCTGAGGTCTTTGAGTCCACTGTTCCCCCAGCACTGTCACATCCACAGGGCTTTTAGAATCCCAAGACCACCCTTTCCATGAAGGAATTTTCCTGATATCCAATCTATCCCTTCCTTGAGCTGCTGCCTGTCACGTGTCCCTTTGAAAAGCTATTTCAACCCAACTCTCCCCACAAGCCTCATAAAAGGATTTCACTGCAACAAATGCCACTGCAAAGAACAAGAATGACTTAAAAATCCAAATAAAGCCTTTTTTTTTTTTTTTTTTTTTTGCCATGTAATTGCAAATAACAAACATATCTGTGGTTTACAGAGGAGGCAATAAATTAAAGCTACAGTCACAAATCAGACCAGAAAAAGATACTTAAGTCATTCAATCCACCACCCCGGGATGGCTGAGGCCCCATGGGATTCTGCTCAGTTTTGTGAAAGACTTGGAGCCCTGAATAGAGGAAGTATGACATGAAGAGCTCTCTCAGAAGTTTTTTTTTTTATTATTTTTATTTTTATAAAATGAAGCCATCCCTCTGGTGCTTCCTGAGTGCAGCCTTGTCGATCTGGCTGGAGAAAAGCAAATGGTCTTCAGCAAATAAGCTTTTTATTTGTGAGAGGAGCACATCATAAATAAAAAGGAAGTTTGATCCCTGGCAGAATGGTTGTGTGTGTTTCTTCTGTAATCACCCTGTGATAGCTGTGACATTTCTGCTTCTAGAAAAAAGAGACAAGCATTTCATATCTTTTGTGAATCACAGAGGGGTTTGAGTTGGAAGGGACCTTAAAGATCACCTGGTCCCACTCCCTGCCATGGGCAGGGACACTTTCCACTATCCCAGGTTGCTCCAAACCCTGTCCAACCTGGCCTGGAACACTTTTTGACTTTAAATTCATGCAAAAAGATGCATTTCAAGCCTTTACGAAGCTGAAAACCCCAAAATTTTAACTTCCTGAGAGCTGATTCTTCTGCTCTCACCAGCCACTGAAGAATAAAAACCAAAAGCCAATCTTTTTTCCTTTTTAATTGAGCTGTACCCCTCAACCAGTGCATTAGGTACCTACTTCCACAGCTTTGGTGAGCAGAAGTTATTTTAGAAATCGTCACTAAACAAAACAAGTTGAGGGTTTGGGTGTTGCAGTGATTTGGGGTTTTAATTTCTGGGGCTTTTTTATATTTTGAAGACAAGAGGAAATGACCTCAAGTCGCACCAGGAGAGGTTTAAATTGGATATGAGGGAAAATTTCTCCATGGAAAGGGTTGTCCAGCCCTGGTACAGCTGCCCAGAGCAGTGATGGATTCATCACTCTTGGGGGGATTTAAAAGCCATGTGGATGTGGCACTTGGGGACATGGGTTAGTGGTGGCCTTGGCAGTGCTGGGTTAAGGGTTGGATTCAATGATCTTAAAAAGGCATTTTCCAAACAATTATATAATTCTGTAATTCTATGAAGGAAAAAAGCCCTGTAACCACAAAGCCATGAACTCTGCACTAGTTTCCACTGCATTTCCAGAACACATGTCCAAAGAGACACATTTTGGGTGAATTAAAGACATTTTGCCAGAGAAGGGTTTGAACAAATACACAGTGAGTGGTTCCTGTCCCTCAGCTGAAGCCCAGCTGGGTGTGGGTCTGCACAGACAGGTCTGGTTTCAGGGAAGTCCATCCATTAGGATTCTTAGGACAAAACCCCAAAACTTGACTGAATGAGCTTTTCTGGTGATCTGAGCTGGAGCCATCTCCCCACACCACAGATGTGACAGCACCACAATAGAATAAATAATTCTCGTAACTCGCTCTGAAACCTAAGGACAGCACTGAGAGCCTAAATTAGGAACATGAAAACCATTAACATGACCAATTAACCTCTGCCCCACCCTCTCTGAGCCACATAAAAGCCGACGTAACAATCCCCAAGATAACATTGTGTGTCAGAAATATCACACACAGGAATACAGCCGTGCCTCTGCTTGTTTCCTGACCTGGGAAAGCTGCTATAATTGTAATGCATTGTGCTCCTGGAGGATTTCGAGTTGGAAGTTTGTTGCCAAAAACCCTGGTTTGCTGGAATTTCCAATCCTGAAATTCTCTGGGTTCCCAAAGCAGCAATGTCAAGGTGCTGCTCTGAGTTCTGGACTGAGTGGTTCAGAAGGGATTTAATTTTCTTGGTGGAAATAAATCAAGATCATCCCAGGGATATAAAAGCTGGATGTGGAGAAGACCAGCAAATCAAATAGAATTTGTTTTTGTGACTTTTGATGCACATTTAATTGCTACACCAAATTCATCCTGGCTTTTGGAGGCCTTCCAGCCGAGTCAAGAGGACAAATATTCAGGAGACCATCTAATTTTAAGGAATTTCTTCATGGAAATGGTTGTTAAGCATTGCCCAGAGAGGTGGTGGAGTCCCCATCCCTGGAGGTGTTGAAGGAATGACTGGACATGGCACTCAGTGCCAGGGGTGACAAGGTGGGAATGGGTCACAGGTTTACCCAATGATCTTGGAGATCTTTCCCAACCCATACGATTCTGTGATTTTTCATTAACTCAGCTATTACATTACACATAATTCAGAGTTTTGGGTCTCCAGCCTGGCCAGCTTCCAGGGAAATCTCTCAAATTCCCAGAGACCACCACAGCCAGGTGCACAAGCCCTCAGCCCATGGCATTCTCTCCTCCTGGTGGAAGCCATCCTTGCAAACAAAACTCCCCCAGGTGATCCCCCAGCCCTTTCTAGAGAATTTAAACTGCCCAGATGACAAATCTGAGGAGTGCAAAGGATTCCTCTCTCCCAGCAAACCCCAAAGGATGTGGCACGTGACAAACACACAGAATTTTCAAGTCCTGTCTTCATAAAGAGGTTTAATCTCAATGAAGCCTTCTCCAGTCACTATTTCCAGGTACCATCACCACCAGCTTTTATCTCTAATTGCTTTTCTACCAAGCCCAGCAAGGTTAAAAGCAACACTTTCACTCATTTTGCTTCCTTTCCAATTAAAATGAACAGATGTCAGTGACCCAAACAGACAGTGCTGGAGAAGGGTTTCTCCAAAATGAAAACATTTTTGATGTCCCAGTGATGCTGAAAGCTACTGGCATCTTAATTTTATCCTTGTGGTGACCTGTGGGCTTAGGCCTTTCCTTAGTTTCATCCTCACTTTCTTTCCATGAAAAGCAGTGACTTCCACTTCAATCTCTCCTTTTTCCTTCCTTAAGGTTTTTTATAAACTGCTTAGAGGATTTAATTTCGGGGCTGTTTGCTGGGCTTTTCCTCCTGCCAGTTGTTTGCCAAGGACTCCACAAGGCTCATCCCAAAAGGAAGAGCATCCTCCCAGGAATTTTTCAAGGGTGAAGCTCAACACCAGCCAGACCCAGAGCAATAAATCCCTCTCTCATTAGTATGCTGAGCCACATTAGTTCTGCTGCTCACAGAGCCAAAGCATCAAAGTGGGGCTGAATCTTCAATTTCACACTTTGCAACGTGATGCATCAGATACTCCCAGATACTCACAAAGAGTTTGAGATGTGTGAGGTGCTGCTGGTAAATCTGTTAATGTGAAAGAGGCAGCACGTGCCTCTGAGAGAAGGGGGATGAAGTCATCCTACATAAAATTGGGGTTAAATCAGTGAAGGGCAAAGCCCAGCACCACACTCTAGGATTTGCTAATACCATGACATCAACTGAGGAGCTGGCAACATCCTAAAAATCACACATGGATTACCTAAGAAGTAAATTTACACTGCAGAATTTGCATCAAAAAGTCTCAAGGTCTCTCCACTCAACCCTCCCATCATTGCTACTCAACTTCCACGGAATTTGGAAGATTTTGAAGTTTCTTGAATGTGGCTGGAAATGCTCAGAGGTTCTGAAGGTTATTTGGGATGGAGGGGCCTATAAACACAGACTGTGCCCTGTTTCTGCTCTCCTGTCTTTAGAAAATGAGTTTTAAGAACACAACGTTATTCATCATTGCAAGAAAACTCTGAATGATGCTGTCACGGCTGCAGTTGTACCTGTACTTATCAAATGAATGATTTTTGCACTGAGAACTCTTTGTCCCTATTGAAAACACTATTCCTCAAAGAAGATTACATCAGCCCCGATGATCAGAACAGAGTAAGAGCAGCCAAGGCCAGGAAATGCTTCCCTGTATTCAAAGTTGAAGCAAAAAGGTGTCAGGGATGGCAACAGACTCCCAAATACTCCAACTGGCAGCAACATTCCTCAATAGATGTGTAGCATTATGGTTTTAGAGGCTTTGGAGGCATTGCACAGATTAATCACACAAAGTAATGATCTCACAGTGAAGTGCTGAGCTGGAATTAGAGAGATGAATGCTCAGGTCCCAGCTCTCAAAGTTCTCACCCTTGGGGAAGTCATATCGACTCCTGCATCTCACCTCCCCACAAAACCTCCTCTGAATTACTGATTGCAGAACCTGAGTGAAGATGCCAGAGGGAAAGCCCATTCCAAAGGCTTTTTTTTTTTTTTAATTATTATTTTTTACCTTAATACCCGCTGTGAGGCACTGTCTTGTTTAATTCATGATTCTTTGAAGAAAGATTTGCCATCTTAAGGGAATAAAATCAAGTCTGTGTTGTCTTTTTAAAAACATCATGTGTTTCTGCTACTGGTGAAGTCTAGGTCTGAACAAATACTCACATGGACCTCCCAAAAACTGCAATTTCAGGTAATTATGAGTTTGATGGGACATGGTTAGAAGGTGTTTGGAAACTCAAAGGTTGGGTCAAGCAAAATTTTGAAGTTAGCAGAGCATTTTTTTTCCCTAAATTCCCACAGGAACAGAAGGGGACAGCAAGAAACGCTGTCCCACACAGCTTCATGTATTTTGTGACTCCCACTGCTGAAACCCTCAAGACTTTGGTTCTTCTAGAGTTAAAAGTCAGGCTTTTCCTTTAATTTTCCAAGCTCACATCATAGAAAATAAGACATTTAATTGTCACGATGGATTTCTACACTTGTTACTCCACACCAGCTCACCTGCAACCCCCTGAACGTCCCACATCTGGCACTTCTTTGGTCACATCCCAATTCCTCTATAAACCAAATCCAGGATTTCTTGGAATGTGGCTTTTTCTCATCACCCAAACCACAAAATTCAGGCCAGTTTTTGGTGAGGATGGGAAGAAATGGGAAAGGATGTAAATGGAATAAGTACAATGAAGTTCAGTCATGCACAAAATGCTTTTATTTTTTTAAACTGAAACTCAAAATTTCTGTGAAGAATTTGCCAAGAGACAATACCTGTGTTTTAGTGGTGACATCTGTGCCATGCACAGCTCAACAGCCAGAGGTGACAGTCACAACTGAGACACCTCCAAACACAGACACCAAACCCTCCTGCCCACACTGCACCTGAAATTGCACTGGGAGGCCTCAGAAATCCCACAGGATTCCAACCAATCTCCAGTTGCCTTGAAAGTGTAATTAACTACAATTGCCTTTTTGATTTTATCTCTATTTTCTCAGGTTCTGGGCAATTTGGGAAAGCTCTGTGTGTACCTACAGGTGAGAATGCACATCAGTGCATGCACATACTTGTCTGGAGCTACCAACTTCCCAGTGGATCTGCTTTTCTCAGGGAGAATGAAACCTAGGGAAGAAGCCCATCCATTGGGAAATTCTCCTTCTTATCCTATAAAGTCACTGATAAAAAGATTTCTGTTCCTGCTGGTGATATGAGCTCAAATCAAGGGAGTGTTCAAGCTCAGCTTGGCTCCACTAGACTCCAGCTCTGTGCTTCCCACAAGGTTTTCTGACAAATTGCTCTCACAGGGATTTTAAAAAAAGATGCTGACCTGGCCCTTGCAGTCAGAAGAAGATTTTCCTTCCTTCTCCACATAAATTTTATAGTTTCCCCCGAAAAAATAGAAAGAAGGGATTCAGAGAGGGCAATGAGGAACCTCTAGAGAAAAAAAAAAAGTGGAAAGTTTGACCTGGCTTAAGGAGTAATTGATACTCCAGGCTACAGCTTCATAATTTTCAAAGAATCATAAAATCAGGGGATGGTTTCAGAGAATCCCCAGGCTGGATGGGGCTTGGAGCAGCTTGGTCTAGTGAAGGATGTCCCTGTGTTGGAAGCAAATGGTCTCTAAGGTCCCTTGCAATCCAAGCCATTTCATGATTCTATCAAAATTCTTGCCCCTGCAGGGAAGGTTCAGCACTTGTTTCATTTAAAAATACAGATTGGGTGTAGTCAATGGGTTGGAGAAATCCATCCAAAAAATTAAGAGAGCTGTTTCAATCCCAGTTAGTGGAAAATTCAGCTTTGCTACAAAGTCAGATGGAAGTTTCTGAGCCAGCCCAGGCAGGGGTTTGCCCATACACCCCAAGGAGAAAGGCCAAGAATGAGGCATCTGAACACAGCCCTGCCAAAACCTCCCTGGTTTTACCATCCCGAGTTCAAACCCAGACCTCCTGTCCTGCTGTTCACACATGGAAGGGTTTCCAAGAAATGTTTCTTGGCAGCAATCCCAAAAAACCCAGCTTCCGACCTGCTGCTGGGAGCAGGGGTGGCTTCTCTGTGGATTTTGAAAGCTGAATTTCCAAAGAAATTCCAGCATTTCTGAACAAGGCCCTTGATTTTCCTAAACAAAACGATTTCTGTGAGCCCAAGGCAGGGCTGGTGGTCTAAGGACCTGGAGGAGATGATCCTGCCCACATTCCCATTGCAGGATTTGGAATATTGGATTTTTGGAAGGCATCAGGAATGCTTCCCTCCCTACCCTTCCTGTAAACCTGCTGGGATCATGAAAATAATTATGATGGACAAAACTGAGTGAACCCAGATTTTAGAAGGAATTTCTTGACTATGAGATTGGTGAGGCCCTGGCACAGGGTGCCCAGATTTGCTGTGGCTGACCCTGGATCCCTGGAAGTGTCCAAGGCTGGATGGGGCTTGGAGCAGCCTGGGATGGTGGGAGGTGTCCCTGCCCATGGCAGGGGGTGGAATGAGATGACCTTTAAAGAACCTTTCCAACCAAATATTCTACAATTCCCACTCACACCCTCTGGGACAGACAGCACCTGTTTGGTAGTGGGTCTGTTCCTACTCCCACCCTCCTTCCCCATCTCCAGTAATGCATTTTAAGCCAATTTGGATTTGAGACCACCATGACTTGTACTCAGAGGTGCCACCAGAGCTGGGATGTTCAGGATCCCAAGGTTTCCAATCAGACAAGAAGACTCTTTTAGGATATAATCAACATTTCAGATCTAAATTCACAAGTCTTCTCACCTGTGCTCTGCAAACACAGGCTCCCTGCTCTACTACTATGCCTGAGCTGGAATAAATGTGTGACATTGCTGAAATAGTTAACAAAAAGAAGACAGTAACTTGTGACAAGTGAATGTGACCCGTGCAAACAAAGCCCAGAAATCTGAGTGGGCAGCTTTGTGTAGGCTTCATGCATCACTTTTCCCCCATATATTCTGAATCTCAATGCTCTGGCCCTGTGACACCAATCAGGAAGTGATGGATAATGAAACACAAGCAGAAATGGGTGTACAAGCCCTTCCAGCTCCCATCAGCTGTTCCATCACCCCTGTTTTAGAGAGAGAAAAGACACTCAGCCCAAAATGTCTTTCCACAGGAGTCAAGAGGCTCTGGGTATGATGGACACCTCTGACACTCCATCTCTGAATCCCACCTAGGATCCCACACTACCTGAGGCACCTGAACAAGTCCCATGACCTCAGGGTGGACTTTGCTGTCTTATCCCAAAAGGACTCTGATGAAGAAGCTGCTGTTTTAATCCCAATTTTAAAAGGAAGGTGCTGAGGGATTATTTCACTTCAGCCCACAGTCACATCCACGTGGGGATTGAGCAAGACAAAGCACTCACACAAAAGCAATTCTGTTGGGACCATTTCACCTGGCCAGTCACAGCAGTGGCCACAGTGATCAGCCCATGGCCACTCCTCTTCCTGTGGCTCCAGGCACATCCAGCAATTTCAGGATCCCAGCTGACCACTGAATTCCAACCCCAAAGAGATCAGAAGCCCTGACAGGCACATCCAAGCTCCTGCTTCTCTAAAAAATCCTTTTCTTATACTAGTAAAAATTTAAAAATAAGTGGAGTTTAGTCTATTAATGTTTATGCTGAGCATCATACATTAATTACTTCTGAGACTTCAGTCTCATTGAATTTAATCTTTTTCTGAGATCAGCTATGGAGAAGGCAGGCACCAAAGACAAAGTCTTTCTCCTAGGACAGTTGGCCACTTCTCAGCAAATTATAATCACAGAATACCCTGAGTTGGAAGGGACCCACGAGGATCATCCAAGTCCAACTCCTGGCCCTACATAGGACAGCTCTAATTACTGGGATTCATTCAGCTGTTGATCTTTACAGGAGTTTTTCCCAAATTAAAAAGTGAGGGGAAAAAAACTCAAAACAATTAAAAAATATAGGTAGCAAAACACAACATGAAATTCAGTGAAGTACAGAGAGGAACACACACAAACAGATCTGAAACTCACTGCTAAATATTACACAAATTCCAAGGGAAGGATTCAGTCAACCCTAAAAGTCAGGACTGGCTTCAGTTTGGCACTGAGGTATCAAATCAGATTTGCAATGAGTTCAAAGAATTTTTATATGAAACCATAAATGTTTGTGAAGCAGGCAGGGTCGGCAGGACCATTTGTGGAGGCTTTAAGGAAATATCAAACCACAAACACAAACTACTTCTCCAGACAGGGTGAACCCATGAAAGCCGCAGCAACAAGAAATGCTTCAGGAAAAGATCTTGTTTGTACAAATCCCCAGGTTTCACATGCACATCTCCCCTTGCTGCTCCAGCAGCACTGAATCCACCTGGGTTGGAACGAGTCCTTCCAAACACCCAACGTGAAATCTTACAGTAGGGTTTTTATTTTTAATTTTTAAAAGCATTCCTCAAGCTTTTCCACAGGTCAGACCACGGGAAGAACTTCGAGCAGAAAAACTTCCCACAAACTCCTTGATGGATGCTGGGTTTTAATTCACCAATGTCCTGAGTAACACTTCTTACACTCTGGAACCTTCCTTCTTACTCCACAACCTTCCTTTCCTCAAAAAGACTCTGGGCTTTTTCTTTCCCCCTCCTTTATAAATCACTCATTCAAGAATTCCGTGCCCATCTGCACCAAGGTAAGAATATATTTCAGTCTAACACTAATTCAGTATACTTTAGTCTAATACTGGTTTGTCTAGACAAGAAACTAAAGAAAAATTCTCTTCAAAATATTGTAAATATTAATGCCCAAACTCTACTCATGATACAACCCAAAAGTTTCAAAAAATAAAGTAAATGAAGAGAAAACATTGCATTTATCCAAGTTTGCACCAAAACAAACCCGACACCCCCAGTCTAAGAAGACTCTGCTCACTGGGATTGAACAAGGGAAGGATGGAGTGCAGATTTCTCTATGTGGGATTGAGGGATGTGAATCTACACCCTGGAACCTCCAAAGGCTCCAGCAGCTCCACAGCCCAAACACCTCCTCCATGCCTCTACTGTACCTTGAGAGGGACGTTCATTCACCTCTGCACCTCCCCAACGTGACAGCCAAAGCTTTTCCCAATTAATACCAAACCAGGAGGATGAGGAGGACACAACCAATCCTTGTCAAGGCTGATGATTATTCTCGATGTGCCCTGGAAGAGAGGAACACCCAGTGAGTGGCTTGTGCCAAGATGAGTGAGTCCCTTCACATGGATCAGCCACATTAAACAAACAGCATTTTTCTGCCCCAAGTGCTTGGGTTCTGTCATGGATGACTGAGATTGTCCCAGACACTAATGGAGTCTCCATAGACAATAAGTTTATCCAAGTATTCCAAGCTCAGATGGATGAAAACCAGCTTGCAGAAGATGTGGAGATGGTGAAGGAGAAGACAAGAGCACAGCTCATGTTTCAGGGAATAACCCAAGTTTACACAGCCTGTTAATACACCAGCAGCTAATAAACAACAAAATTATTCTTAAATTGTTCTGTTTGGCAGAGAGGACACCAAAGAACATACATCACTTGGCCTGAAGCTAGAAAAGTTTCCTTTCCTGCATGATTTCACATCCAAATCTAGACTGCTGCCTTTAAAATGCCCTTATTTTTGGAGAGGAAAGTGAAAGTTTGTGGGCAGGAGCCAGGTACTCATCAGGCCAGCCAGCACCAGTGGGAAGAGAGGACAAAGCTCTGGACAGCACAAACTCTTCTGGAGGCCTGGAACAGGGGAAGGTGCCTTCAAAGGCTCCTCTGCTCATGAAAACAGCCCCAAGGTGGGATTAGGAATGTATCAGTTAAAGCATCTACAGGAGTGAGAGTGGCTCCTCTGGAGCTGTGGGTATGCTGGCAAGGAGGAAAGGAAAACAATATTCCATCAGGCTGGGGGAGAGACAAGTGAATTATTCCCTTGGCAACCAGCTTCACAGGACCTGGTTCTCTCCTCACTTATTCAGTTGTGTATGTTTGGCTCCTCAATTACTTTCTGTAGGACTCTTCCAGTTTTAGATCTCATTTTCAAGCTGGCCACATCTTCCACGTGCTGTGCAAAGCACAAACAGGCAAGGTGCACTTTTTTAAGGTGAGGTGAGTCTAAAACAGCTGAAACCACCTGTACTCTGGGAACATCTGGCAAAATTCAATGCCTTCCTCAGTGGAGCAAGAGAAAAGCTGCTGCTCTTTGTTCTAATGCTTTATTTAAAGCCTCAGAATGAGCACCCAAAGCAGCCACCCACAGCAAAGGCAGCAGCAGAACCGATGCCCCAGAGCTCCAGCAGCAGCTCCCAGGAATCCCTTAAACATCTGAGTGTAGGTGACGGAGACTGCCAGGCTAGAGAGACACAGAAAAAAACCCAATATCCTCCCCTCCCACATCCCTGGAAGTGTCCAAGGCCAGGCTGGATGGGGATTGCAGCAACCTGGTTTAATGGAAGGTGTCCCTGTCACTCGTCTTGGAACTAAACAGTCTTGAAGGTTCCTTCCAACCCAAACCAAACCATTCTGTGTTTCTATGGATTTATTTTAGGCTGGAGAAAGGAGATGCTTTCTGCAGGCACAGGGAAGGAGCAGCAGAGCATCTCCTCCCTGGTGGTGCTCCCTGGACACCCACTGCACTGCTTTGCATTCCCCAACAAATAACCCAGCCTGCTGCCGGCAATGTGGATTCCCAATCCGGCTCTGCAGCCAAACAGGCTCCCTCTAATTATCCCTCAGCCTGAAGACATCTGAATGGTGGAACAGAAACATGTCAGAGACACAAAATGAGGGAGTGTGAAAACAAGCCTGTCTCCTTTCTCCCTTCACACCACAGGTCCCCAGTGCACGAGGACTCGCTCCTGCCTGAGTCATTCCCAGAATTCCCACGCAGGAGGCTTTTTTTGCAAAATTATTTAAAAATGAGAGGGCAGTGAGAGCGACTCTGGGACTGGAAGGAGCAGTAACTGTGATGAGAAGGATCAGTTGTGTCTATGGAGCCTTATTAGAAGTAATTTACATGCAAGTAAAACAAATATCCCCCCCGCACTTTTCCAGGAAAACGCTGAATTCCATACTGATTTCCACGCTTTCCAATCTCATTGACTTCAGAGGGATTGCCTGCAGTAGGAATCACGGGCTGTGGCCTCCCAGCAATAGAATAATCCCTTCATATTCCCCTTTTCAAAAGCCCCATCATCCAACCAGGTGCTGCAGCTCTGGCCCCACGAGCCCAGTCCCAGCCCTGCGGCCACACTTCTCCTCTCCCTGCAAAAACCTGGCGAGGGGGAGAAAAGGAAACAAAAATCTGATGATGGAAATGCCTCGTGGAGCGTGGCTGAGCTGGGGGAGAGAGGCCCAAACCCTCCTTCCACCTAATTAAATCCAGATCCAAAAGCTGTTCCGATCCCAGAGCGTTAAGTATTTTTGTTAGGAAGGGCAGGGATAAATTAACTCCTAACTCTGGCCCTAATCTTTTTTTCATTGTTGTTTAAATTCTCTCACTTCCTAAGATTTCAGCGTTTCCTTGTGATAAAGAGGAGCTCTGGCCTGCTGGCTCATCTGCTCCTTTTCTCCACGGCATCTGGGCAGATGCTCCCCCCAACCAAGCTCTCCAAAAAATCACAGGACCTGCTTCTGCATTTACAAACATCGGTGCAAAAGGCAACTGCTGACCCCACTCTTTTGTCACAGCTCTTATTTCCAGCACCACCGGCATGCTGGAGAGATGATAATAAATGTTTAATGGTCCAGTAAACACCAAGGGCTTTATCTCCAACCCATTTCCAAGCCTGATCAAATATAATAATCCTTTGTATGTCTGTCTGCCACTTCCCTGGCCTCCTTTGGCATGGGAAGAGATGGACAGGGTTGCTCTATATTCAGACATGATAAATATAGAGAAAAGGGGGTTAGTTATAGGGACATAAATATTTTTCCTGCTTCCAATCAACTATTTGCTCCCAGAAGGTCAGGACTATCCACCAACCTGTTGGACCTTAACTTCTATATAATACAGAAATGCAGGCAGCATCTGCCTCTAGGATTCAATGCAGCAGTTATAAATAACAGGAATATTACACAGAGGAAGTGGGGAATATGTGGAGGAAGTTGAGAAGAATCATTCACTTACAGACCGGGCAGATCAACCACTTCCTCAGATCTGAAACGGAAGATCTATTCCTCCTCCAATTATAGCTGTGGGTCCATTACTCAATATTCCCCCTCTCCATGCAAGTCTTACTTATCTCATAGAGCCTCATCTCTCCCAGATGACACTGTAAATGAGTCATTTGACACATTAAAGTGAAGCAGTTAGGGTTTTATTATGCTCTTACACATCGCTGTGACAAGCTTCCCTAAAGACCAGATCCTAAATCACAGTCCAATTCTGGTTTGGGAAAGTGATCCCAAATCACAGTCCAGCTCTGGTTTGGGAAAGTGATCCCCAATCACAGTCCAGCTCTGGTTTGGGAAAGTGATCCCAAATCACAGTCCAGCTCTGGTTTGGGAAAGTGATCCCAAATCACAGTCCAGCTCTAGTTTGGGAAAGTGATCCCCAATCACAGTCCAGTTCTAGTTTGGGAAAGTGATCCCCAATCACAGTCCAGTTCTACTTTGGGAAACTCACACAACTCAGAGATGAACACATGAGAAAAAGCCACAAGGACTCTGCAGGTGAGACCTCCCCCATGCAGGCTGCACCTATTCAATACACAGGCTCCAGGAGCCAGACCTGCTCCACAGTTCTCCAGACCATGTTCAAGGTTTGATTTCTTTTTTTCAGCCTCTAAAGGAGTCCCAAAATCAAGCCCTGGCACTGGTGAGGTCTGATACAGCCAAAGCAACCCAATTCCACCAACACCTGCACTCCTTGGCTCAGATGATGGGAGATGATGATGGGCTTCCCAGTTTGATCTGGTCAGACTGGAGGGTCTTCTAAGGCTGATCCATGCAGAAGAAGAGGGATCAGGACAGGATTATGTAAACTAAGGCTCGAGGCCAAAATAAAGGAGCCTGCAGGCAGGGCTGTCATCAGGGCGTAGCTCAGCTTTGCCTCCACACACCAGCCCCTTCCCTCCCTCCCTCCCTCCCTCCCTGGGACATTTTCACTCAGCCTGGCCAGGATACTCTTGCACAGGGTGTCTGAAACTCCCAGAGCTGCCAAAAAAACTTCCAATTAAAGCCCAGGGAGAGCTCATCATAAATCCACCCCAGTGAACCACAGCCCTGCTCAGCTGCCTTTCTGGGTGAACCAAAAATCCTGCAAGCAAAGACCTCCCAGCAATTACACCCAAAAGGTTTCCTGTCTCTGCACGAATCTTTGTTTGCTTTGGGTTTTAGTGGTAGATGGGAGCACAGACTACAACTTGTGGGAGACAGGTTATTGCTGCTAAAGCAAAGAGCCTTTTTCCTTCCCCCCCCCCCAACAAAACAGATAAAGCACTAAAAATGCTGCTCTGAAACAGCTTGGTCCTGTATTCACAGATGGCAGCAAAAATTAGCATTATTTATCAATGGCTTTAGTCACTTTTTAAAAGAAAAGCAGATAAAGGAAGGCATGCACCTGAATTAAAGCTCCTTGCCCCTTTTTTTACAACTAATACTTTAAAATGCAACAGGGAAAGAGCATTTTGCAGAGCTTTAGGAAACCATACTTTAAAAAAAAAACCAAAAAACAAAAAAAACATTTACCCAAGAAGGAGAATGAAAACAAGCAGAACAATAAGAGGCACGGAAGTTTCTCTGAGGAGACAGCTGGGAAGGTGAAAGGAGGAAGCAAGCAAAGAAAACACATAGCATAAAGATAGAAATTAATCCAAAACAGCAGGAGAAGAATTATTAAGCCATTTTACATTCTTACAGCAAAGGAGATGTGATCACACAGTGCTGTTCCATGCCAAATGGAGCTGCATTTGTGCACAAGTCACACCCCTGCAGAGGGCTCAGCCCAGCCCTGCATCTCCTGAGAACCTTCATCTCAGAAGCACAGAGTGGTGGAGGTGAGAAGAAACTTCTGGAGATTGTCTGGTCCAGCTCCCTGCTCAGCAGGGTCACACAGAGCCTGCTCATGCTTGTAGACAGAGAAATGCTGAATATCCCCAAAGATGGGGACTCCACAACATCCCTGTGCCTGTGCTCAGTCACCCCCACACCCAAAATGTGTTCCCTGGTGTCCAGAGGGACCCTCCTGTGCTCAGTGTGTCCTGTCCCTGGCCACCACTGCCAAGAGCCTGGCTCCATCCTCTCTGCACCCTCCCTGCAGCTGCTGATGGGCAGGGATGAGACCCCTGGAGCCTTCTCTTGTCCAGGCTGAGCAGTGCCAGCTCTGCCAGCCTTTCCTCAGAGCAGAGATGCTCCAGTCCCCTCCCTGGGCTCTGCCCAGTCTGTCCATGTCCCTCTTGTGCTGGGGAGGCAGAACTGGACCCAGTGCTCCAGGTGTGCTCCCCTCCCTGGACCTGCCCAGCCCACCACTGTCTCTTTTTGGGCACATTGCTGCCTCAGGCTGAGTTTGATGTCCAGCAGGAACCCCAGGTCCTTTCCTGTCCAGCTCCTTCCCACTGTTGCCCGGGGCTGTGTGAGGAATTGCAGGGAAACAGCAAATGCAGGAAAGAAAAAACACTTGTAGGCCTCTACAAAATCTGTTGTCAGACAGGGAAGCTCATCACCAAAGAGCTTAGTTCACATGAAGGACAAATAAAAAAAGGCACAGAGAGCATCATATGATAAATAGGCATCATTTTCTCCAGCAGTGAAGCCTGTCCTCGCTGCAAGAACTTGCCATTTCCTCCCAGCACAAATGGATTACTCATGGACAGAGAAGTCAGGAACAAAATTAACTCTTGGAGCTCAGCGTGTCCCAGGAGATGAGCTCAATCCCAGTCTGCTCCTTCCTCCACAGCACACAGACCAGGAGCCTGGTGGCCTCTTTGATTGCTTCCATCACCACAATAATTACTTTAATTTTTAGCTTCTTGATTTTGGCAGAAGCTCTCTTAAAAGCCGAAGGAAGAACAATTAAATGCATTAAATGCGAGAATTAAGTGAAAGAAGGTGCCAACAGGGTTTGGTGTCTGTCCCTCTTCCCTTAAGTGGGGTGGAAGATTAAGTGCTCAGCACATGGGCTCCTGAGAAAGCCTCCAAAGGGAGGCACCCTCAGAAGAGATCCAAAAAGCCTTTTTCTTAATAGAAACCATCTAGAACTTGCCAAAAAGTCCTAAATCCTGCAGGACTGGCGGGATGGAGCCTTGGCTTCAGCTCCCACGTGGGCTTAGCAGTACAAATCCACTTCCCAGACCCCAGGGAGAGCAACTCAAAGTCTGTTCTGTCCTTCCTGTGGTGCTGAGCAGCCAAGACGAGAGTCATTCCTCCAGAAAGTACAGAGTGAGCTGATTTATGGACTTACCGAGAAGGGAAGTTCTGATCAGGGCCCTCTTTCTCAGGGTTTTCGTGTGTTTTACATTAGGGATTTATTGGACCTGAGCAATCCATGCTGCACATGATGCTGAGATGAGGGACCAGGACACAGTTCCTGCCCTTTTATGTTATCACCTGCTCAGGTTTGAGTGGCAAGGAGGGATTCAGCACCTCTGTTCCACACAGCCACATAGTGCTGCAGGTTTCTCACCTGGGATCAAAGCACTGGGAACCCAACACCTCCACCAGCAACGGCTCAAGAAGCTCCCAGAGTTGGCTGCCCAACAAGCCCAGAATGCTGGGATCACAGTCCTCATCCTAATTTATTTTTTTTTTAAAGAATATAGTCATCAAAAATTGCCTCTTGCTCGAAGGCTAACAGCTGCATGACACCACATTCCAAGTTTTCTACTCATTCATGAATTCAAAAGTCACGCTGAGCAGATGCACCATTAAGTCCAGTTTCCTTATTTTTGAGAACACATGTAATTATCCCCAACTTCAGAGACACAAACTGCTCCTGGAGAAGTGACCTGTCACACAACTAAATGACAGAGACAGCAACAAGAGCCCACTCACCCTGCCACTGGTCTCATGTCTCACAAAATAATTGCCTTCCCACCCAGAAATAAAGGTTACAACTACAGAGAGAATGAGTCAAGCCGGAAAGACATATTTTAGAAATGGGAAAAAAACGGAACAAAAAAGGTTTTATGAAAACACACCGACATGTGTAAGACAGGAGAGAGACCATTTCTGCATTGCACCTTGTTTGCTCATGCTTTGTCTCAGCTGCCAACCACAAATTAAATACCTCAGTTAAAACTTTGATCATCTGGTACCTTTAATACTCACTTAGTCACTAGAAACTGAACATCTGTTTTGCTTTGAGGCTTTCGGCAGTGACTCAATGTTATCTGCAGTGCTGGACCTCTGAAGATGAGTATTCCTGAGTTGTTTTTTTTTTCTCCCCTCTCCACCCCACTCCTAGCAACACGGCTTCTTGCTTTGGGGAGGAATCAGCTGACAAAATTGGGTTATAAAATCCTTACAGCTTGAGTTGAGGAGGAAGTGCAGGACACAGAGAATTTCAATCCCAGCTGAGATCTCCACCAGTGCATACCTGTGTCCCACAGCTCCCTGGTATCGATACACCTTTGGCTCCCAGGCTCTGGACGAGCAGCAACTTCCTGCTGTGTTTACAGCCAGCTCGATAAACACAACGCAATTAAAATCCCACCAGCAAGCTCCCCCCCAGGCTGCCAGCAATCCCAAAAGCTTTTGCTGGGATTTAACCTCCGCTGGCTCCGGGCACAGCACAGAGCTCAGCATTGCATCTTCATCAGCAGGGAAGTTCCCGAGGTGGAGGCGTAGCTCCGGGAAGAGGATGCAGCAGCAGGAAATATCCCAGCACCCAGGGACCCAATTAAGTCGCTGACAGGAGACACCAGCATCCTTTTAGCAGGGGAGATGCTGTGCCTGCACAAAGGCATGGGAAGAGGACTTCAAGGATAACATATATTGAGTGTGTGTGCCAGGGAAGAGCCTGGACATGGTCATCATCTTGTCCTGCTGTAAGAGAAGGGATCTGGGCAGTATCCAAGCCAGCCCATCATTAAAAGTCATTTCCTCACTGTGTGCACAGGGATGATCCTGCTGCTCCTCCAGCGAGTGGGGATTTTCCCTGCAAGGGCATCAGACACAGCAAATCCACAGATCTTCCCTTCATCCCACCAAATGGTGGCTATAAAACAGACCCAGGTGTCAGAAAGGAAATTTAGGTTGCCTTTATGGGGTTTCAGAGAATCACAGAACCGTCCTGGGCTCAAAGGGACCCGCCCAGGGATCATTGACACCAGCTCTTGTTTCACCATTTCCCACCTCAGAGATGGGCACACACAGAATCCCCCAGGTTCTAAAGGACCTCCAAGATGATTGAGTCCAATCTGTGACCCATCACCATCCTGTCACCCAGACAGAGCACTGAGTGCCACAGCCAGTCGTAAGCACCTCCAGGGACTGGGACTCCACCACCTCCCTAGGCAGCCCAGTCGGGTGTATTATCACCTTTTCTATGAAGAATTTCCTCCTAATCATCAACCTGAACCTCCACTGGAGCAGCTTGAGACTATAAGGGGTTTACGACCCACTTTTCACCCTTACATACAGATAAAGGGCACTGACATTGAGGATTCAGATGTTAACCTGCTGGGAGATAAAGGTTCAAAGGGAAATCTGAGAAAATCCCTACTCCTGGCTCCCACCCCAGCATTTGAAAAGGCTTTTCTCTCTTTCAGTAATATCTTAAAACTGAGTGTGCACATTTGCAGCCTGACAATGTCCCAGTGAGCACGACAGACCCCACCTTAGATCTACATAATTAATACCTCCAGCTGCAATCAGCAGCAAGGTCAGATCCACACCAGTCCAAACAATTTTCTCCCCAGAACACTTCCCAGTCTTCAGCACGGACTGTGTCTACCCAGGGATCTTTATACTTTCTTTCCAAGGGTTTATCCAGTCACCTCCCTGATCTGTGTCAGTTTTTTAGCATCCTACAGAAAGCAGCTTGCAGCATAGCTTGCCCAGAGAAGCTGTGGCTACCCCTGGATCCCTGGAAGTGTCCAAGACAAGGCTGGATGAGGTTTGGAGCAACCTGGGACAGTGGAAGTTGTCCCTGCCCATGGCAGGGTTTGCAACAAGCTGATTCCAACTCAAACCATTCTGTGATTAACACATGGTGGAAATTCTTACACTGACAGAGGGAGGATGTGCTACCAGGACAGTGCCATCAACTCTCAAAATTCTGATCCCCAGAGCTCACAAAACTCCTCTGAGTCCTCTCCCCAAAATTTTTACAGTGCTAACACAGAGCACAATGAACAAGTGCTGCCATGCACCTCTCAGGGATTCAAACTGAGCTCCTCATCAGAGCCTCTGTGGGCAGCGAAGCAGCAGAACTGGTTTGGAAAGGAGAAAAGGAAAGAAAACACAGATGACTCTGATAACATGTCTAATTAATAAAGCATAAACGAGACGGGCTGGTTCAGGCTGTGTGTCCCATCTGCTCTGGCTGCAGTCGGGATGGTTCCCATCCCCAAAAGCACCAAAGCTTTCCATGCAGATATTCCCAAAAGCTGACAAGATCAAGATGTGCCTTCAGCACCCCAGCACACGTGCTCTGCTCTGGCATTCCTGCACATCCCTATGGTCCTTTCTTTAGGAAAAAGGGATGAACAATAAAAAATATGAGCGCCCAGCATGCAAAGCATGGTCTGGGACAGCAAGGCCACATCTCAGACACCAAACACAAGAGTTTGTCATAACTTCATAGTCATCAGTCCTCCGTGACCTAACCTACCATTAAAGCTTCACCCCTAAACAGTTAATATCTTTTTTATTCTGTACTGCTTTAAGGAACTCTGCAATCAAGTTGTGTGAATTTTTACAGTGTAAATGCTGATTTATAAAGATTTATTTGAGGACATGGCAGCTCACTAAGGCCAGCAGCTAGAGTTATGACTCTAGAAGTTGATGTTCGGACAAGGTTTTGATCTCTGCATCTTTTTGTTCCTCCTTTCAAAAAAATAAGCAGAGAAGACACACACAGTAGAGTCCCAGTAATGGGAAACATCCAGACACTCTCCCAAATGTGCACCCAGGCCCTAAAAGCTTCAACGAAAGGAAAAAGAGAAAAACAAAAGGGAGCAACAGGAAACTGGTGGTCAAGCGGTGCCAATAGTCCTGGTGTTTTCTGAGGACAGGCTGACTCATTCTCCCCAGTTAAAAACCCAAACAACACCAACACCAGCCAGTCTGCTGGAGGTGGGAGTTCATGGCTTTTTCAGGCTTCATTGCTACTGGTGGATTTAATGAAAATGGAAACCTTTGAGGGAGGGTAAATCCTTCAGAGGCAGAGAGGAAGTTACAGTCAGTTCTGGATAAGCTTCTCCTTTATCACTTCATTCATGGCCACACCAGCTGCTGGCACCTGCTCCTGAAAAACCAGCAAGAGTCAGGCCCTGAAAAGATAATCTGTTCAATTCTTTTTGAAAAAACGGGACTGAATGAGCAATGTTCTGTTGGGAAAGTCCACACCACGCCTCTGATGGCAGAGAAGAAAAAAACCAGCCTGGTGTTCCAGCCAGCCAAATGGGGAACACCAAGGCTTTACCAGAGGAAAACCTTGAGGAACTTGGATGCAAACAAGCTCATCTCCACCTGGGATGCCAAGATCCTTCCACTGCCTTCATGCTCAGGAGCTGTGAGCATCATAAAGGTCTGATCTGCACTTGAGGAAGGACCAGGGAGGATGTGCCATGGCAGAAGCATCCCTTGCCCAAGCCATCAGGCTCCAAATGTGATTCCTTCAACACTGCTACATCCAGCCCCTGTAGCTTGCTCCAGCCTAGCTCCTGTCCCCACACCCCTCAAAATCCAACAGCAATAAACAGCAGGGAGCTACTGCTTGTAAATCAGTTGCCACATCCATGGAGGATGGTCACATATTGCAATGTCAGAGGAACAACAGTGCAGCGATGGTGAAACCCTATGGCACAGATTTGTTCTCCAGACTCAGAACTAAATGCAGACAGTGCATGTGGGTGGCTGGAACTTCATCCCAAGAAAGCCAACCAGCACAGGAAGCCTTAGCTGTACTGGAATAGTCAAGATTTCAGGCAAACTACTTAAAAGCAAGCAGTTCTCCTCAGGAAATGGACAATGAGTTGCTGGCAGCATCCTGGAAGCCTTTCCTCTGACAAAGAGCTGGTTACTGAGGAACGGAGCTAACTCAGGTACAGGCACAAAATAAAAGGCAGAGGTTGAACTGGAACTTGCTGACTAAGCTGAGCTGAGCCAGGGGGGCAGGGGAGATCCAGGCAGCAGCCAATGCTCTGGAATAGGCATGGAAACAAATTTCCACGGGAGCATGTTGCTTTAAAGTCAGCTGTATGAGATCATCTTGTCCCCTTGAGTATGTTGTTTCCTAATGTTTTGCCCAGACCAAATACAAATGTCAGAAGTGATGGTTGGGTCTGTTGGTTTGGGATTTATTTTTTTTTTTTTTGGACTACTTTGAGTCCTCACAGAGGCTGTTGAGGATGAGAATTGTAGACCCTGTTCTGTCTTTCACATTACAAATGCAATTACTTCTGCAGCCTGATTGCAGTGTCTCCTGTCAGAGTGATTCTGCAAGAGGCTGAAAGAACAGCTTGCCTTTCAAAGGGAGTTAGGAACATTCCTGCAAGTCCTTCCGTGCCCTGTGGTCACGTGCTGCTGAAATTTAAGAAAACCATGTGCAGTCCCAAGGGAAGAGCATCCTTTGGAGAAAGCTGCTCTTACAGCCTTCAAAAAAGGATGTGATAAAATGCCCTTGCAGAGTACAAAATTTCCTGGGCAAAAATCCATTTCTTCCTGCTTTTCAATCTTCTTCCCCAGATAATGAAGAAAAAATTTCACTGCAAGATGATTTTGAGGTGGGAGGGACAGTCTAGAGATGGACAGGCTTGTCCAACCTGGATGCAAGAGATGTGGGATTGAGCAAAGCAAGAGATAACATTAAAGGTCAGTTGGACTTCACTTCCTAAAGGCAGCAAGCATCTTGGATTTGGCTGTTGGATAAATGCAAGTGGAAATTAGCACTACAAGCCAGAAACATCTGGAGATGGGGTGTTAAACAAGACAGTGTTGGCAGGTCACATCTGGTTCTCACATTTTCATTTCAGCCTAACCAGAGGCAGGAGTCAGGCATGCAGGGCACCAAACAGAGCTGGGAATTTGGTGGTGGATGATCACACATGTCACTTCCACCAGGTGAGAGCTCCCTTTTCCTCACCTCCCACCCCAAGCACTCCCAGAGCAATGCCAGGCTCTGTGCCAGCCACAGTGGCTCAGCTCGTTTGCCAGCTTGCCAAAACGCTGGCCAGGACAGGGTGCTGCACCAGAGCACCGTGCTCATGCCAAGGTAAGCAAGCTGAGCTGCCTTACTCACCACCAGACCTGGTTCAACACGTGCAGAAAGGAGGGAACAGAAAAATAAACTCTCCAAAGCAACACCAGCTCCATTTTACACCAGCTCACCCCTGCCATGAAACAACTTGCCAGCTCTCTGCACCTTCATTTCCTCTGGGCATCAGCACTCCCTGCTCAGCCAGGGACTGATGGAGGGGCCCCAGAGAACACCCAAACAGGACAAGACAGGGCTTGAACCCCCCAATTATAAAGCAGGAAGTGGGGATATTTAGTGCAGATGTTAATGGTGAAAGAGGCACAGCTGGCACTAAGGTAAAAGGGAGGTTGGAGGACAGGACTGAAAGAGAGTAATTTTGGATTGGATATTAGGGAGAAATTATTCCCTGTGAGGGTGGTGAGGCACTGGCACAGGTTTGCCCAGGCTGTCCCATCCCTGGAAGTGTCCAAGGCCAGGCTGAATGGGGCTTGGACCAAGCTGGGATAGTGGAAGGTGTCCCTGCTCATGGCAGGTCTTTAGAGGTCCCTTCCAACCCAAACCATTCGTGATTCTGTGACTAAACCACTGAGTTCAGCTCTCAGCACTTGAATTCAAAGATCACAAGATTTTGCAGATTATTATTAAACAGGGAAGCCCCTGCAGGATGTTTTATTCCAGGAAAAAATTAAAGTGTTGCTTCCTAAGCTGCCCATTACCTAAAGTGGTCTGAATGAGCCCCATTTCTGAGGGAATAAATTCCTTTTGGACCAAGCAATAGGGAGCTGGAGTAGGAAGTGGCCAGCATCATCAGGCACATCAGACCTGTTCTCCAAGCAAGAGACTTCAGGCTTAGGGCATTTCAAAAGCCAGCACCGACTCCTCCTTTTATTTCACATCTATCCCCTTTTCTCTGGGGACAGCAGGCAGCCTAGTGTGACACAATGGGAATAACCCCAGTCCCTCACCAGGCACCAAATCTGTGAGCAAGGCAGGCTTTGATAAATGGAGGAGGGTGGTGAGAGAAGGAAAGTTCATGGAAGAGAGCTCGCAGAAGACAGGAATATTAAAGAGTTTCAACTCTGTAGCCAGGAAACACTTCACAAATAGTCATCTTTGTGCTCAAAGCTGCTGAGAAACAACCCTGCCCAGAAGAAAGAAAAACAACAGATGTGAGAATTAAGTGGGCAAGTGTTTGGTGTAAGTGTGATTTTGTCTACAAGGACCATTTAGGGGACAGGTTTTCAAAAGCAGAGGATGATTGTGGCTTTAAGGCCAGCTTGGATGGGGCTTGGAGCAACCTGGACCAGTGGAAGATGTCCTTGCTGGTTGGAATAAATGATCTTTAATGTCTTTCCAACCTAACCCATCCCATGAACAGCAGCAACACTTGGGAGATCTCTGGCACGAAGCTTCCGAGGTGCCTGTCCAACACTGCTGGGCTCTGACAAAATTCAGGACAAACAAGAAGGTTTTTCTCAAGTCATCATTTTTTTTGTTGCATCCAAAATTGAGACCTGCACGAGCTCAGTGTCTCCATCTGGCACATCTGCAGTGCTGGATCTCAGGATGCTGCAATTCTGTGTGCTGGGGCACAGGGGGAGAAGGGAGGGTTTGGCAGCTGGAGGCCAAGAGGGAAGGAGGAGACAATCCAAAAATCGAGTAATGAATTTAGCTCCAGAATAGGATGGACCAAAATTGTGCCCAAAAATAAATTCAAGTGGCTCTTATTAGAAAGAGCAGATTTAACCACAACATTCATTTTCAGTTCCTCTCCCCCAGACCATCATTCCCAATGCTCCCCAGGCCTCTTGTTTCTGTCTGGAGGTGAATCCAAGGAGCTCTGCAACCTGGGCATAGCTTGGAGCAGATATTTGGGGTCAGATCTACGATGGAAATGACTGAGGATGTCTGAAGGGAGAACGTAGTTCAAATGCTTTGAAAGCTTTGGAGTGTTTTATTCAATGTTTTGACTGTTTCAAAGTAAAATCAGGGCCCAGCTTCTAAAATATATATGAAGTAAAACCATCAGCAATGAGAAACATTTATTCTAACATAACATCCAACACCACAGTTTGACAGGATCATTTGGAACTGCACATTAAGTGACCACAGAGAAATTGGGGTAGCCAGAGATGCTTCAGAACTGACTGAAGAGCCACAAGAGGGTCACTGCAAGAGCTTCCTACAGGAAGGACACAAAATACCATCCTGTCATTGGCAAAAGCCACTGTTATCTGAGAGCTGGCCCACGATGGAACTTAGCAGCCCAAGTCCTAAGGTGGGTTTGTGCCATAGCACCTGTCAGAGGCCACACAGCCTCCCAAGGCTTCACAAAGGATTGGTTCCCCAAAAAACCCACCAAAATTCATTAATCCAGCAGCTGAACTATGAACCTCCCCAGAGCAGAGCCTGCAGGACCTTAAATAAGGATTTTAATAAGGACAGGGAGAGACACAGAGGCCTGAGCTCTGCATTCCAGCTGCTCCTTTGGGAAGTGGTCACAGCATCCCAAAGGAGCTGAGCTGTCATTTGTCACCTCCAGAGCAAAACAATCCTCCTGGAAATGCCCTGTGCCAACAGCCCAGTCCTGCCAGTGAAGACAAAGCTCAAGGAATGCTTGAAGAGATCAGCAACAATTCCTGTAACAGGCAAAATGGAAAAAAGTGGAAGTGGCAATCCTGTTCCTGCCCCTGGGCTCAGGATCTGATGGCAGGGCTGGGAGCCTGTTTGGGAGGGGGGACATGGAATGCACTGCCATCACCATCCAAGGGGCTGGGAACAGCTGAAATGGCACAGAAAGTGTTGGATGTAGGATGGGAGCAGTCACAGCCATGATGAGCATGGCAGAGATGACCTTTCCATACTGGATTGAAAACCCTGGAATAAAAGCTGTGCACCTATGGAAGCTGCTACTGCACTACCACCCGTGTACTTCATTAGTTAATTACTGACATTTCTGCAACTCCACTGCCTTAATGAAGCAGCAGGGGAGGGAAAATTCAATATCAAATATAAAGCAGTGATCTCAGCTGGGTAGAATTTCAGGGCTTCAGGAACTCAAATTCCCTTAAATCCATGCCATTTCTCTCGGCCTGTGGGGCACTGAACAGCCCAAAGTGAAATCCCCCTGCACACACACACACAGCATCATGAGTTCCCTAAGAGGATGAATCATTAAAAGCTTCAAAACACAATTTCAAAGATTCTCTTCAAAACTGAGCCAAATTGTAGCCAGTGAGATTTGCACAAGAGAAGCTGTGGCTGTCCCTGGATCCCTGGAGTGTCCAAGGCCAGGTTGGACAGGGCTTGGAGCACCCTGGGATCGTGGAAGGTGTCCCTGCCCATGGCAAGGGGTTGGAACCAGGTGGTCTTTAGGGTCCCTTCCAACCCAAACCATTCTATGATTCAATGATTCTGTGAAACTCTGGAATTCTGGGCAGCAAAAGGCAGGAACTTGTTTTGTGCAGCAGAGACAGTTTAAACTGTTTCAACTACAAGACTGCTGCTCTAGTCTGCTGTGCTGCCAAGTCACCTCCAGTGAAGCCACAGTCACCAAACCAGACCCCACCTTGCAAGGACCTCTTTCCACAGCAGCTAAACACACTCATCTCCAAAGATCCCACGCTGGGAACTCTGAATCCATCCTACAAAAACAAAACCATTCCAAATTACCCATGCCAAAGCAGCTGAGTGAGTATTGAGCAACTGCAAAGTTCCTGGCTTCCTAAAGACACTCATGATCTTGCAGTAATTTCAGAAACCCCCCTGAATAGGTCAATTCCTGGGTTTGGATGTGGAGGAGCTCAGTTTTCCCAGCATTGCTGAGCCTGCCTGGCTGTCCAGGAGCCCTGGCTGAAGTTTCCAGCCAGTTATCATCAGAACTGGTGTGGCTCTTCCCTGAAGCACTTTTTCCCCTCAGGACTTTCCACCTCTCCCATCCACTTGTTCACAGAGCTCCTCGTTCTCTGTCCACTGGTCAAACAAGTGCAATTGTCAGAGGACAAATTCAGTTTCTCAGCCTTGAACTTCAAAAGAGGGTTTGTTCCATGGCTGGGTTTCCTGGCTTTGCTCCAGGGGGGTTGGAGAGGGAATGGAAAAGGATGTTTTTGGAGACCCTAATTACACACAGTGTAATCCCCAGTGGAGGCAGGCTCCAAGCTCTGCCAGCATCCTGCCTACAATTCCTCTTGAAGTTGAGACTAAACCATTTTCAAAAATGATAAGCTGAAATGACCTGGGTGATGAGTGAAGGGCTTTGCTCAAGTTTGCAGAGAACAAGAATCACAAATCTCCTACCAGCTGCTGAGCTTGTACAGGAGCCAACAAATGTGGATCTGCAAGACAGTGAGTGACCTCAGACCTCCTTGATATGGGCAATGGAGCAGGGGAAGGGTCTGAGCAGCTGAGGGAGCTGGGAAAGGGGCTCAGCCTGGAGAAAAGGGGGATCAGGGGGGACCTTGTGGCTCTGCACAACTCCCTGACAGGAGGGGACAGCCGGGGGGGTCGGGCTGTGCTGCCAGGGAACAGGGACAGGAGGAGAGGGAACGGCCTCGGGCTGGGCCAGGGGGGGTTTAGATTGGATATTTGGGGAAATTTCTTCATGGACAGAGTAGTCAGGCATTGGAACAGCTGCCCAGGGCAGTGCTGGAGTTCCCATCCCTGGAGGGATTTAAAAGCCACATGGACATTGTATTTGGGGACATGGGTCAATGGTGGCCTTGGCAGTGCTGGGGGAATGGCTGGACTCAATGATATTAAAGGCTTTTCCAATTCTATGATGTACACGGCAATGCAGACCAAGCAGCACCTGGCAAGATCAGGCCCAGCAAAGTGGTTCAATAATCACTGACTTAAAGCCCCACCTAAAACACCCTGCACTGCAGGGAATGCAGCAGCTTTGGAAAGGAGAAAAGAGGAATGATGCTGGGGCTGCAGCCCCTCCATGGAGAATCCACCACCCTCACAGCATGTGCCTGCTCTGGAGCCAGCTCCCCACAGCCTCCTCCTGCAGCAGCATCCCAGCATTGGGCAACGGGGCAGCATCAGATGCTCCATCCCATGCTGCTGGCTCAGCTGTGCCAGGGAGGAAACAGGGACAGAAGGCTCCCAGGTTCCCCTTTTCTGGCCACAAACAGGACGAGCTCCAGCTGAGCATGTATCCTTTTAAAGCAGCTCCCTGCATTTCACAATTTATCCTCAAGTTTCTACAAGAAGAGGGCAACATATGGGAAGTTACATAAACTCGAACAACCCCCACAGAATATCCTGGAAAAAAAGGCAAATACCTCTGCACAGGCACAGAAGTTGCTCTAAAACATTTTTAGGAAAGTGAGGAGTAGATCTTTCATCATGCTATGGATAAAACCTGGACACAAGAAGGAACATCAGATACTCAGGTGCCTCCACAGCCTCTCCTGGGTGCATCAGGAGATGTGTCACCTTTGTGGAACGTGGTTTGGCAAATCTATCACCAAGAGCTCCCCTGCAGCCCTGGCTGAGGGACATGAACTCCCACAAAGACCCTCACAACAGCCACAAAGAGAGATGAAGACACTCGGAGACCCTTCAAACCATTCTAAATGCTGATGGATCCAAGGTGGAAAATGCTCAGGCAGCCACCAGATTTGTCATCCTTTCTGGAGCCTCGGCTGAGGAGGGGATGAGAGAGATTAAAAAAAACCACGATTGTACCTTTTATTTACCTCTCAGGAGAGCAGAGATTCACCTTAGCCCTTCCAAAGCTGCTCTTCTCTCCCAGCTAGCCTCTTCCTATTTTATTATTCCTGTTTTTATTCGTTTGGATCCTGGATTCTGAGAGGCCAGACCTGCACAGACAGGGCTGAAGCAGTTCAAGCACTGCAGCCACACAAACAGCTGAGCCACAGATTTCACCTCCAAGCACCTGCTGGAGTCAAAAAATACCTCCCACACAACCACTAAGGGTCAAGACAGGTATAGAAAGATGATAAACGAGTTGGCTGAATACAATTCCCTGACAGAAGGTTGGAGCTAGGTGGGGGTCAGACTCTGCTCCCAAGGAAAAAGGGACAGGACAGAAGGAGATGGCCTTAAATAGCATCAGGGGAGGTTTAGATTGGATATAAGGGAAAATTTCTTCATGAAAAGGGTTGTAAAGCACACCTTTAGATAAGATTAGAAAATAACTGAACCTCTCTAATCCCAGTCTCAGTATCTAAAGACAAGCTGCTGCCACCAAATCATCCAAAGATCCCACCCGGCATTCCCACCCTGCCACCAGAATGAGGATGCAAATTCTACACAGCAACTGGGATTAAAAACATCGATTTGCCTGTAGCCAAATAGGTTTAAAGTCTCCTCAAGAGAAAATCTTGAGGATTATCCATGCTTTCCAATTTATTATTAATTTCTAACTCATCTCCGTTCATCTCTAATTCATCATTTAGAGGATGGCATTAATGTCTGCTTTGGAAGAAGTATGAAACTGCAGATTTGGACTAAAGTTGTACTTCTGAGCCTTCAAGAATGGCCAATCTACAAGAGAGTGAAATCCAGAGGCTCTGAGACACACCATGTGTTCAACAACACTGGCAAACACATGTGAATATATTTATTTTCAGGCTCCTGAAACACATCCACAAGAGCTTCGCTTCTGGAACACGAGTGAGATGATTATCTGCTGCCGTGATAAAAACATGATTCAGATTGTAAAGCAGCAGGAAAAGTTTTGCATGCTGGTCTGCCACACACTATCACCAGAAAAAAAATTTATGGTACCTCAAGACCTGCAGGTCGAGAGCCAGGATATTCCTGTGCTGAACATGGTGCCTGGAATGGGAGGCTGTGCTTTCCCAGAGCGCTGCTGGAATCTTTATAAACCACTAAAATGCTTTTTTTAAAAAAAGAAATATAAAAACCACACACACACACAAAAAAGCAAATCCTGTTCTTCATATTTCTCCTCTTACTCAGTGAGATTGACTTATTTGAGGGTTCCAGCCTTCTAGAAAGCTCTAGCAGCATTTAGATTGGGAGATCTGTCCCTTTTGCTTCTGGCTGCTCAGCCAGACCTGAGTTCCTTCCTGCCTTTTTTTGCCACCTATTTCCCTGCCTTGGTTGGTCATTTCTTCCTCCAGCCCTGCTGCTGCTGTCCCTGGTGCAGGGCTGGGTCTGCACTGGGTGTAGCAGAGTTTTCTGAAGGATGGAGTAAGAGATGCCTGACTGGAAGCAAGCAGTACTCTGAGCTGGGGCCAGGAATAGATTTCCTGGCTGCAGAAGCCTCTCTGACATGGACCACGGTGGCATTTACTAATACAAATTAGTGCTATCAGCCCCGAGGTTGTGACTGAAGTGTTTGAAATCCCTAGAGGGGGAACTGACACACTGCCTCTAAAAATACAGGTGGAAAGCAAGGGATGGAGCCCACACAATCCCAGGGATTCCAGGAGGATCTGCTGCTTAATTGGCAAGTTCACCACTGTGGCCTCTTGGAATGAGTCCAGAGGAGGCCACCAAGATGATGAGACAGATGGAGCAGCTCTGCCATGAGGAAAGAGAGAGAATTGGGATTGCTCAGCCTGGAGAAGAGAAAGCTTTGGGATGAGCTAACTGGAGCCTTCCAGGACCTGAAGGGAACCTGCAGGAAAGATGAAGAGAGACTGACTTCACACTGAGAGTAGGTTTAGATTAGACATTGGGAAGAAATTCTTCCCTGTGAGGGTAGGCAGGCCCTGGCACAGGGTGCCCAGAGAAGCTGTGGCTGCCCCTGGATCCCTGGAAGTGTCCAAGGCCAGGTTGGATGGGGCTTGGAGCACTCTGGGATGGTGGGAGGTGTCCCTGCCCATGGCAAGGGGTGGAATGAGATGATCTTCAAGGCCCCTTCCAACCAAATCGTTCTGTGGTTCTGTGATTCCGTTATCATCATTCCCAGAGGGCAAGTGAGGACGGCTGGGTGTCAGTTTTGGGGAGAACCTCTACAAGTTCTCTTTTGGGCACATGATCCCCAGCTTCCCGGGGAATAGCATGTGAGCACAGACCCAGGAGACACTCTGCAGGCACACCAGGAATTGCTGCTCTCCTCAGCCCTGGAGCAAGGTCACCACTGATGGGGTGGAGCCCAAAGCCAGCTAAACCCCTGGGGTTTAGATCATCAGAACAACTAGAGATTATTTCAAAATATCAGACATGATATGGGAGGACAGTCATCCCAAGGGGGGCTGGCTCAACCCCAGAGCAATCCAGTGCTGATTGATTCACTGCTCATACCTGGATCCAGCCTCCCTGTCACCTATTACTTAACTTGGATACACAAAACCTACAAGCTCCAACAGGCCAAACCCTGCTTTTCAGACAGGTATGCTGCTGCAGCACCTCCACACCGAGCCTGTAACACACCTTCAGTGATGGAGTTTGGAGTGCCAAGAAGTGTCTTGGACCTTCAAGATATGAATCTGGGTCTTAAAATTCTCTGTCTAAGCAGCATCAATCAGCCAAGGTATCTGGTCAAAAAAAAGCCCATTTCCTGCCACCTGGGATTTCCAGGCTGGACGTCTCCCATTTCCACTGCTTCCATGAACATCTTGAAGACGTGTTTATGGCCTCAGTGCTCACAACCTCATCAGCAAACACTGAACCTACCAAAATCAAGAAAGACAGCTGGGAGACAGGCTGGGGAGATCCTGCCTGCAACAGCTTGGCACTGGAATTCATCTCAGGCTTCCTGGGTAAACCAGGAAGGATACCCTGCACCTCCCCTTCTTCAGACATGCAGGGATTTGGGGCAGGGAAAGGATTTGGCTGGTTTCCCTTCCCTACACAAAGGAAGGCAGAGCAGGGATGTCTTCCTGGAAGGACCAGAAAATAGCCGTGGATCGAGTCAGACTGTGGGGCAGGATGAGGAAGTCCTTGTTCTGGCAATAAAAAGGTCTCAAGTACTTGGCTGGGGTGCCAGGAATCCACCAACAGGCCAGGCTGGCTCAGAAGCAGCTTTTCACATCAGCACAGTGAGAACATTTCTGTTTATTTGTTCCTCAGTGTCAGCCAAGAAGGAAGGAGGTGCTGCTCCGTTCCCCCCTCACCACACTTGTCCTCAGCTCCCTGCAAGTGCAGAAGGCTTAAAATCGGTGAGACCTCCACCTCCTGCTCCCTCCTACCAACCTGGAATGTTTGGTCTCACGGACAGGTTTTAATTTTGCTTCAGAGGAGGGATGGCACAGCATGACCTGACTCACACAGCAAAGGCAGAGCTCCTCTGAAGTCAGAGAACTCTTGTTTTCCATCCCAGGCTCAAATTAGTGCTAATTATTCCATGCAAAATGGAGTTGCTTCAACAGGAAGGAATTAGGACAACAAATTATCCTGGAATAAAGAGTTGCTGCTGCCTAAGCAAGTGATCTGTTTGCACAGAGAACAAAAGGAACATTCTCAAGGCCAGGTTGGACAGGGCTTGGAGCAACCTGGGCTAGTGAGAGGTGTCCCTGCCCACGGCAGGGGGTTGGAAGGAGATGAGCTTTAAGGTCCCTTCCAACCCAAACCATTCCCTGTTTCTATAATTCTTCCACAGGTCCTTTTGGGGGAAAAAAAAGTAGTCCCAATTTTATAAAGATTTCCAACCTCCATACCTGTTACAGTAGACACCAGGATTTTCTGCATGACCAATGTGCCAAAACCCAACCCACACTCAGGCGTTTTGACTGCCACCATCAAAACTGCAGCTGCCATAAACACAGAGGGCCCACAGGAGCAACCACAGCACGGTGGGTTTGACAGCTGTGGCTGATGCTTTCAGCCAGGAGAGCTCTGATTTGGGGCAGGGAGGGAGGGAGGTGCAGGCACACACCCTCCTGCAGCCTAAAGGAGGCTTTCCCTCCATGGACACACAACCCTCAAACCTGCAGGACATGTGGCTGTGGAGATGCATTATTTGAATGCCTTGGCATAGAATCATGGAATCACAGCGTGGTTTGGGTTGGGTTGGAAGGGAACTGAAAGAGCATCCAGCTCCAACCCCCAGCCATGGGCAGGGACACCTTCCACCAGCCCAGGCTGCTCCAAGTCCTGTCCAACCTGGCTTGAACATTTTCAGAGATGGAGCAGCCACAGCTTCTCTGGGCACCCTGTGCCAGGGCCTCACCATCCTCACAGGCAAAAAATTCCTTCCCAATATCCCATCTAACCCTGCCCTCTGGCAGTGGGAAGCCATTCCCTGTGTCCTGTCCCTCCATCCTAAGTCTTCTCGAACTCCCCTGAAGCCTCCTTAGGTCCCGGAAGGTCTCTGAGCTCTCCCTGGAGCCTTCTCTTCTCCAGGTGAGCACCCCCAGCTCTCTCAGCCTGGCTCCAGAGCAGAGGGGTTCCAGCCCTCAGGACATCTTTATTGCTTCTTCTGGAGTCACTCTAAGTCCTTGTTGTGCTGAGGACCCCAGCCTTGGACACAGCACTCCCCACCATCACCTCCTCCCTGCACAAACACAGCGAGCCCCTTCCCAGAGGGGATTTCCACCTTGCTGTGCTACAAAATCCCTCATGCTGCAGAAAAAAACCCACGTAAGGCAACATGGAGCAGCTGTGGAAAGCAGCACTGCTCTCATGGGCAGTTCCAGGACCATGGTGGGAGCCTAGAGATGACATGAAAGGCCTCCAAAAGAGGTCAGACAGACAACAGAATGAAGGAGCTGCCTCTGCACTAGTGTCTGGGCAGATATATGTGACAGTGACAATGTCCACGAATCCCACAACATATTTCCCATGAGCTTTGGCCACACACAGAAGTTTGAAGTGCTGACAGGTACGACAGCTGACAGTACAGCCATGTGAGCTGCATCAGAGAAAAAGGGTTTCCAGAGTATTTGTGAGTTTAATGAGAAGTGAACACTCGTGATGCAAGCCACTCTACCCACTCACAAAACCTGGAGACATCAGGAAGAACAGGATCAAACCGGCCTCTAGTGAGATCCAGGACCAGCTGCTCCAGAGGAAGATGCAAGAAATCATTCTGGACAGCTCAGGAATCACTTGCTTATCGCTAAATCTCTTCCTAAGCCCTTCAGATAGTGATTAAGCACAATGGTTCATAGCCTATATATTAAATATTAATCCTCCCTAATGTGAGTGCCGACGTTCCGGTTATCCAGTTCAGATAACCACACGCCCCACTCCTCTTCCACCCCAAACCACATAAACACCATGTATAAAACCCAGCAGTATTCTGTGATCCAGCCAGAGCCTCCTTGGGCTCTGAGCCTTGAAACAAACCAGCTGGATCCCACTAAAACCAGGAGGGAAAGAGTTAAGAGCAGGAGATGAATCAGCCACTGCTCTAAATGCGGACATTTCCTACCTCTCTGCTCAAGTGTCTCTTCCTGTCCCAAGGCTTTGGGGACACTTACAGATCTGGTTGGCTTCAAACGACTTCCACCGTGAGAGGAAAGCCCGGGGATTTGTTTTATTTCCAGAGGAAAATGCGATTCATGAATGAGCCCAGAGAGCAGCTGCCAGGGATGACCGAGCTCCTGCCTGTGTCACACCAGCAGGGGAGGACCAGGCAGCAGCTGGTGCCACTCCTGACCCTATGGAAGCACTACAAGTGCCCTGTTCCACACAAAATATCCCATCCCACACTCCCCAGTGTTTTGAGGCATCACACAGAACATGACAGTGACACTGGCTCAGCCAAGCACAGCAGAGGTCACACAACCTGTGCCCTCCCCACTGGACTGGGATCCACCACGCTGCTGGAAACACAGAGGGCTGGAGCAGAACAGATGTAGGCTGGCAGCAGGAGGAGGCAGAGAGAGAGGGAATTCAAACCACTCTTCCAGGAGGATGTTGATGTTGGACGTGGACCAGTATCACTGAGCAGCACAGAGATACAGTTATTTGTGAGGGATGTTTCAGGAAGGCAGGGCTGTGTCTCCTTAGTCCGGGAACAACACAGCAGCACCAGTGCCCTGGAAACGGGAAATATCTATTCTAGCACCTCCCAGGTGCTTTCACAGAATCCCAGAGTCATTTAGGTTGGAAAAGACGTCCAAGACATCACAAGTCCAACCTGTGACCAATCCCCACCTTGTCACCAGAGCAGAGCACTGAGTGCTACATTCAGTTGTTCCTCGGACATCTCCAGGGATGGGGACTCCACCACCTTCAGCCAACTGCAACCAACCAGTTGCTTAAACCAATTGTTGTAATAAAGATCAGGCAAAACCCCTGGAGCTTCCTGCAGGCACTGCCCCAGAAAGCTGGAGGACAGCTTTCTGAATTCCAACGGGGATGGAAAGAAACGTGGAATGGGAGGGTGGCAGTGCCCACTTTCTGCCCAGCACCCCCAAGTCCTAGGGGAGCTGTGGTCTCTGCTCCCCAAAAAGCACCCTGGCTCTTCACCCTGACCACAGCAGAAGCCATCAGGGAGCTGGCAGAGCCATGACCATCCCTGTGATCCCATTCCTCCTCCCCGAGCTCCACACCAAGCCTGTTTCCCAATCTCTCTGGGAATAACAGCATGAGTTTGCATCTGATGCTTGACACAGAGAACTCCTCCCTGCAAACCTGGCTGCAGCCCTCCCCGAGCACATCCTTCCCCTCCCTGCCACTGGCTGCTGCAGCAACAGGAATTAAAATAAAGATGAAAAACTCCTGTTGGGGCCGCAGTTTTATTTCCTGTCGTTTCTAGAACTCCTTGTACAGGAGGAAAAAATCCTTAAATATTTCCAAGCATCCTGCATGCTCGCAGCAAGCTCCCCCCAGCCACGGGCAGGCAGAGAAGGGATGACTAATTTTTTTTAGCGTAAGACGCTGCAGAGAGCGTCCTGTGAACAAGCTCAGTAAATTCCTGAGGCTCCCGGCAAGGACTCCACCACTCCTTGCGAAACTTCCCAGCTGGAATCGAAAAGCCAGAAAACATCGTTTTCTCTCCCTCGACAAACAGAGGTTGGGATTCCTTTCGCGACAGTATTTGGATTTTTAATGTCAGTCCATATTTAGCAGGAGGGAAAAAAAGCCTCCCTTCCTTCCTGTCACATTTTCCACCCTCGATGACATCCAAGATCAGAAACAAGCAAGCGCTGGCCGAGGAGGGAGGATGCAGCTACCCGAGCGTGGGAGAGCTTGGAGAGGGGCAGCACGGACATTCCCATTTGGGATTCCCGTTTGGGATGCGCGGAGGCAGTGGCGAGGAGGGGACACACCCTTCGAGGAGAGGAAAGAGCCCTGAAGAAAAGGACAGAACCCTTGGATCCCACAGCAAGGAGGGTGTCCCTTCCAATGCTCCAGCCTGGAGCATCTCCCGGAGAGATGGCACAGGGAGCAGCCAGGTCACAAGCCCCCCACGCTGGAATATCGGTCCCAAAATCAGCCTTTGGCCACTGGCACGGCCTGGATCCAAGGGGGTGTGGTGAGACCGTGGGTCAGGAGGGTTCCTCACTGACCAGAAGCCCCAGGGTGCAGAGTACAGGTGTGCAGGGAGCCTGGCCATCCTGCAGCAGGGCGGTGCTGGGTGGTGGCAGGAGATTGTGGCCATGGTGGCCCTGCAGCTGTTTTCTGGGTCTTGGAGGGGTGTCCCCAGCTTGGACCTCCGTGTCCAACCCTGTGGGTCGCTGCAGACCCACAGATGGAAGCTCAGAATCATGGAATGGTTTGAGTTGGAAGGGACCTTAAAGCCTATCTTGCTCCATCCTCTCCCACAGGTTGCTCAGAGCCCCATCCAACCTGGCATTAAACACCTCCAGGGATCCAGGGGCAGCCACAGCTTCTCTGAACAACCTGTGCCAGGGCCTCCCCACCCTCGCAGGGAAGAATTTCTTCCTAATATCTAATCTAACCGCACTCTCTTTCAGTGTGAGGCCATTCCCCCTTATCCTGCCACCCCAGGTCCTTGTAAAAAGTCTCTCTCCATTTTTCTTGCGGGCTCCCTACAAGTACTGAGAGGCTCCCATTAGGTCTCCCCGGATCCTTCTCTTCTCTAGGCTGGACAATCCCAGTTCTCCCAGCCTTTCCTCGCAGGAGAGGTGCTGCATCCCTCTCATCAACTTGGTGGCCTCCTCTGGACTGGCTCCAAGGGAGCAAATCCAAGAGCCGCAGCCCGCGATCACTTTTAGAAATCACCACTATCGCTAACAAATACACCTACAAATACGCAAATACTAAACCCCAAGTTCAGCGTGCGCAGCCTGGGGGTGACCCAACTCCACGGACACGCGTGGGTCGCGCCCCTCGCCCCTTCCATCACCCCCACGCCACCGTAACAACCCCGTGCCTCGCCCCGGGGGTCACCTGCGACGCCGTCCCCGCTCACCTGCGGCCGCTGCTCCCTCGCCGGCTCCCGCCCAAACGGCTCCGCTGCGAGGCCGCGGCGGCCGCCCGTAACCATGGACGGCGCAGCGGGGAAGGGCGCGGGGAGGGGGGGGTCAGGGGGAAAAGGGGAGGGGGATATGAGGGAAGGGGAAGGGGTGCGGGAAGCCCCCGCCGCCCCTCGGGGCTCTCCCGGCGCTCAGCGGCGCCGCCGCCGCCGCCCGCCCGCTGCCGCCGCCATCGTGCGGCTCCGGGCCGGGGGCGTGGCCGGGGCGTGCCCATGGGCGTGGCCGAGGGGCGGGGCCACGCCGGCCCCCGGAGCGTGGCGGTGCCGCCCCCTGGTGGCGCGGAGGCGGCACCGCGCCCCATCGCCGCTCCCGATTCCCAAAATTCCCGAGTGGGAAATTAATTCGAAATAAAAAGGTTTTGGTGGGATACTACAGGAAAGCCGGAGAGGGACTCTTAGGAAGGAGCTGCGGAGACGGGATAAGGAGTAACGTGAACAAGTTGAAAGAAAGGGAATTATATTGGATATTAAGAGGAAATTTTTTGTTGTGACGGCAGTGAGAACAGGAACAGGTTGCCCAGGGAAGCTGTGGATGCCCCAACGCTGGAAGTTTTCAAAGCCAGGTTGGATAAGGCCTTGAACAACTTGGTCTAATGGGGATTGTCCCTGCCTGTGGCAGGGCAGTTTGGGATGATTTTTAAAAAATTCCTTCCATACCTTTAACATTCTATGATTCTATGATCCTGTGATTCTGTGATTCTATGTTCTATGATTCAATGATTCTGCGAACAGAAGTTACTTGGCGCAACTGAGTGAGTGGCTTTTTTTTTTTTTCTTCATAAGGTAAGTTTTGATCACCACAAAGATCTCGTCTTAATTAGAAACAACCCAGAAATATGATCCTTTTTTATAATTTAGAATTATATAAAGCTGGTTTCAATTAATTATAATCACAGAATGGTTTGGGTTGGAAGGGACCTTAAAGACTATCTAATTCCACTGTCTGCCACGGGCAGGGACAACTTTCCACTATCCCAGGTTACTCCAATCACCTGTGGCCTTGGACACTTCCAGGGATGAGACAGCCACAGCTTTTCTGGACAAACTCTGCCAGTGCTCACATGAAAGAACATGTTCCTCATATCCAGATGGATTTTTCCATCATTTTCTGCCTTTTACCTCTTGTCCCATTTTTGGGAACCATGGAGCAGAGCCCAGTCCATCCTCTTGGCACATCTCTATTAGATATTTATACATATTAATGAGGTCCCTCCCCTCTCAGATGTCTGCTCTCGAGGCTGAACAGGTCCAGCTCCCAGAATCACAGAATACTGAGGTTCAAAGGGACTGGAGATCATCCAGTCCAACCCCCTGTCAAGGCAGTGTCACCTGGAGCAGGTGACACAGGAATGCGTCCAGGTGGGTTTGGAATGTCCCCAGAGAGGGAGACTCCATGGCCTCCCTGGGCAGCTGTTCCAGTGCTCTGCCACCCTCAACATAAAGTAGTTCTTCTTCATGTTGAGGTGAAACTTTTTGTGTTTTAGTTGGTAGCTTTTAGTCCTTGTCCTGTCACTGGGCACTACTGGAAAGAGCCTGGCACCATCCTGTGACACCCCCCTCCCCTTGGAGATATTTAAATAATTGATGAGATGCGCTCCCAGTCTTCTCCAGACTAAGCAGCCCCTCTCCCGCAGTGTGTCCTCACAGGAGAGATGCTCCTGTCCCCTTACACCAACTGGACGCGCTCCAGGATCCCTGTGTCCCCGCTCCAGGATCCCTGTGTCCCCGCTCCAAAATCTCCGTGTCCCCCCTCCAGCATCCCCGTGTCCCCCCTCCAGCATCCCCGTGTCCCCCCTCCAGAATCTCCTTGTCCCCGCTCCAGGATCCCCGTGTCCCCCCTCCAGAATCTCCTAGTCCCCGCTCCAGGACTCTCATGTCCCCCTTCCAGAATCTCCGTGTCCCCACTCCAAGATCCCCGTGTCCCCCCTCCAGAATCTCCGTGTCCCCCCTCCAAGATCCCCGTGTCCCCCCTCCAGAATCTCCTAGTCCCCGCTCCAGGGCTCTCATGTCCCCGCTCCATGATCTTCGTGTCGCCCCTCAGGATCCCCACGTCCCCGCTGTCCGGAGGGACCCGGAACCGGACACACCCCCTGTCAATCATCGTGTCTGGCGTGCGCCACAGCCAATCAGCGACTGTCGCGACACGAGGGGGCGGGGTCATAGCGGTGCCGGGCGCGCGGCGGCGGCGGGAGCAGGTGAGGGGCCCTGAGGGGCCGCGAGGGCAGCGGGGAGGGGGCACCGCGGCCACATTGAACCCCGTGGCCACCACAGCCCCGGCCGCACCCTCCGGCCGCTCTGCTATGGGGATCTGCGAGCGGAGAACCTCCCGGAGCTCTCCCGGGGGCTGAAGGTCGCGCTGAGGGCGGGGGGGGGGGCCCCGCCGTGAGGACGTGCAGATCCACGTCGCGGCCTGCGGGCCGCCATTCCCTGTGGGAAAGAGCCCTATGCTTTCTGTTTTGTTTTTTCCATTGCTTATGCGGCATTACAGCCGTGGCCCCTGGCGCTTGCTTGGCCCTGTCGCCCGTTTTTCCCTGTCGGCTGTCGTGACCCTGCCGCCAGGCCGGCCCAAAACCCGCCGGCTGAATCCAAACAAGCAAAGTGGGAATAAACACGGGGTGGGCGATAGTAGAAAGAAGTGAGGTTTGTGGAAGGGAAGCTGGGCGTTGAACTTTAACCCAAACGTCTCCTCTGTGCGTGTTTTCCGCCTGGGATTTCCCCTGTCTCATGGCAGTGTGTGTGCCGGGCCACGGGTGCCTATGGAACAGTCCGAGCTTCTGGAGACAGCCTGAGCTTCACCAGCGGCCTCTGCTCACCCCAGATCTCTGTCTCTGTGCAGGTGCTGAGTCAGGATGGGTTTAGCTGAAGACAAAGTGTACACCCATATTACGAGAAACCTCAAGAAATTCGGGACTATCCGAGTGGCGTCGCTGGCCGATTCCCTGACCTGCCTGGTCGATTCTGACAGAGTAATGCCATATTTTGCTGAGCTCTACCAGGCTCCTTCCCCAATGGCAACATAGAGCTGTCTTACCTCTAAGCCAGACCCTCTCTTAGACGCCCTGTGTGTTTTTCCTAGGATGAACTCCTGGCCCGGGAGGAGACACGGGGCAACCAGGCAGCTGTCTTTAGGTTTTATCAGCACCTGAGGTGCCGGAGGGGCTGGGTGCAGGATCTCATCCAGGCGCTGCACCAGAACAACGCGGGGCACTTGGCTGATGAGCTGCAGGAAGTCTATGACGCCTGGCAATATCGACCTCGTATGTAGCCTCATCGTCTCTGGGTGTGGCCTGTGGGGTGCTGGAGGTGGGGACATGAAGTCGTCTCTGTCCCTGTCTTGGCTTCCCAGGGATGTCCTTCACTGTGGTGACGTGTCTGAAGATGATGGCTCCATGTTTGAAGGTGCTTGGGTTGGTGGTGGGCTGGGGTTCTCACCTGAGGGAAGATGGAAGGGTGAACAAAGGGAGCTTGGCTGATGTGGGGACAGAGCAGGGACACACACAGGGCTGCCTCAGCCCCACACTTATCCTCTGCTTCCTCAGTTTTTCCCACAAAGATCTGCTTGTCTCTTTTAGGTTCCTCAGCTCCTGCTGCTGCCTCCTCCCTTCCCAGTGATGTCCGTCCTGCTGCCTCCTCCACCAGTGTCCAGACACCACCCCGGGGGCCAAATCCTGCCCCGTTGGCTGGGCAGCCACGCCAAGACCTGCCCATTGGTGACCATCCACCTGTCCTGCCCGGTGCTGCCACCACCACGAGCACGGACCTGGAGGCCAGAGTGCCAGTGCAGGAATCGGTGAGCAGGGCACGCGTTGGATAGGGACACAAAGGTCCCTCTTTGGACTGGGTATGGGGAGCCTGCAGTAGAGCCAGGCTCCTTCAGGACTGCCCCGAGCAGCTGCTCACTGCTGATCTCTGCTGCATCTGGTAAATTGCAGCTTGTACATGGCCCTGGAACTGTTCTCTCTCCTGTCCCCCTTCATGGGGGAAGTGCAGGGTCTGTTTTGCCAGTCCAGGCTTCTCTCCACGACCCCTGACCCTTGGATGGGTCCCAAGGAGAGACTGCAAATCCCCTTCATAACCAGCCTTGCGGGGGTCACTGCTCAGGGTTTGGGACACCCCCGTGGTCCCAGACCCCCCTCATCTCAGTGATTTAACACAACTCATTTCCTTCCAGCTCCCCAAAAAACTACTGGAGCAAGAGAGTCCCCGGCCAATTCCACCTGGGAGCAAAGTCCATGGCGGAGTGAGCAGCGGGCACAGTGGAGAGGGGAATCTGCCACACCCCACCGGGGCTGTGCCGGTGTCAGTGGGGACACCAGAGGTGGCCGTGCCATCAGCTGTGTCCCCAGAGCAGGGCCGGGACTGGCTGAGCCGCCGGCCGGTGTGTGTGGACAATGGGTTTTTTGGGAATGCCAACCACCTGCACCGTGGCACGCCGGGCCTGACCCTGGGCAGGTCCGTTCCATCAAGGGATGCAGGTGCCACTCACAGCCCCGGGCAGCCCAGGAACGAGCCCGAAGAGAACTCGGAAATCTCCACAGAGTCACTACCAAGGCTGGAGGAGGGTGCTCAGGGTGTGGGGCAGCAGCCCCCAAACTCAGTGCCAAAAAAGCAGCCTGTGCCAAGCTCTGGGCATGGTGAGCCCACAGACAGCTTCGTGGATGTGCGCAGCCCCCTCCTCATACAGGAGCAGTTTGATGCAGAGAAGAAGCGGGTCGGGATGCAGCAAGAGCACCCAGGGAGTGGAGGTGGGTTTCCCTCCTGGAAGAACCAGGTAGGCACTAGGGAGCAGGAAGTGCTGCTGAGAGCCCCTCACTGCAAGAAAGAAATTGGGATGCTGGAGCGTGTCCAGAGAAGGGAGGGCTCTAGAGCATAAGTCTGATGAGGAGCAGCTCAGGAAGCTGGGAGAACTCAGTCTGGAGAAAAGGAAGTTCAGGGAGACCTTCTTGTTCTACAACTCCCTGACAGGAGGGTGGAGGAAGGTGGGGATTTGGATCTGCTGACAGGTAACAAGCAACAGGATAAAAGGAAAATTGTGTCATGGGAGGTTTAGATTGGATAGTAGGGAAAATTTCTTTTTGGAAGAGGCTGTCAAGCTCTGGAAAAAGTTGTTCAGGCCAGTGGTGGTCACCATCCCTGGAGGGATTTAGAAGTCGTTGGGATGTGGCACTTGGGGGCATGGTTTAGTGGTGGCCTTGGCAGTGCTGGGAGAATGAATGGAATGGAATGGAATGGAATGGAATGGAATGGAATGGAATGGAATGGAATGGAATGGAATGGAATGGAATAGGAGTAGAGTTTAGTTTGGAAGGAACTTAAAACGATCATTTCATCCACTTGCATTTTAATTTTTCTTTGTCAGTGGAGCAGCTTTGAGGCGTGAAACTTCTCCCCTTCCCATAGTTTGCAGAGATGTTTGTATCCTGCATGTAGGGGAATTTTAGCATCTCCTACATCGTTCTGTGGGCATCATAGAAACAGGATAAAGCCCTGACCTCCACTCCAGGGTCTCGGGGTGGGAAAAGAGACACCCATCCCTCCCAGCCCTTTCCCCTCTGCCATGTCGGGTCAGCACCTCCTAGCAGGGAGGACATGGAGTTTCAGGAGCCTTAAAAGCCTCTGTTTCCCTTGGTGCTCCCCAGCCCTGTAGCCCACCCTGCATGAGTTACCTGCAGCCGCAGGGAAAGCTTGGGTGCCACAGCAGCGCAAGTGCCAGGGCACTGGCTCGTGCTCCCTGTGCCACCCTCCCAGCTTGGGGACTGTCCTGTCACAGCTTCCTTGAAGAAGAGCAAATCTCACCTTTTAGGCCCCCTTGTTAACACAAAGTGCTTTGTTTTGTACCTGACAGGAGCTTCAACTGCCCTGGGTGCTACCCCTGTGCCCAGAGACACTTTCCCATCCCGTGACTCCTCTGTGAAGTCTCTTACGCAAGAGAAGAAACTGCCCATTGGGAATACAGCCAGCAGCACCCCGTCTGTGCCAGCAAAGGAGAAAGTAGGTGACCTTTCTTCTTGCCACTTGCATTTCCTTCATGTCCTTGTGCACTCCCCCTGTTTTTTTCTGTTGCAATGTCACACTGTGAGCTGGCGATGACTTTATTCAGGGATTTTTTTCCCACCGCTGTAGTGTTCACGTTGCCATCCACACACTGTATGATGGAGCATGGGAGAACGGAGCCAAGCTCTTTTGGGCTTTGACTCCTTATTTTTCCTCCTTGCCTTGCCAGTCAGTCTCCTGGCTTCCTGCTGCTGTTTTCCACTGCTCTTCTCACTGCCTAGCTCCCCTTCCTTCCTGCCTGCCTCCCTCCCTCCCCTCCCTGTTACCTGTGACCCAACCTTGTTAGTGGCAGATGTGGGGACTGTATTGAAGTTGGTTTATGTGGAACCTGTGTGCCCAGACCAGGCCATTGGGTGCTTCTCTTGACACCCAGCCCCTGTCCTTGTCTCCTAAAGGTGCTCCCAGCCTCTGCAAACCCTGTCCTGGGCACAGCTGTGGTAGGAGGCTCTGAAGGCGTGGCTGGGAGATCGGCTTCCCGGGTGAGCTCTGCCACGAGCATCTGGGCATCTCCCGGTGATGAGGAGAAGGAAGAGGAGCTCAGCAAGCCGGGTGTCCTCGTGTCCATGCCTCGGGGCAGCCCAGAGGTGGCTGGCAGATCCCCAAGCTCTCGGGAGCCCAGCAAGCCCTGTTCCACCACCTCCAGTAGCCTTGGCCTCAGCAGCGACCCAATCCTGGTGAGCAGGGATAGCCTGAGCTCAGGAGGAGCGTTCCCCAGAGTCTCCTCGGCTCCTGAAAACCCCAGAGCAAAGGAGGCATCTGGAGTAAGCAGAGACTCCTGTCCTGCTCCGAGCTGGAACAGCACCTCCCTGGGCACCCATGATGTCCATGTGGAACATCACCCCAGCATCCAGCCCGGAGCCGGCAGCGATGGAGTCAGTCCCCTCGGAAGCTCCATGAATTCCAGCTCTGGCAGTGGCCGTGATGCTGCCACCAGCTCACCTCAGGCCAGAGTCCCAAAGAGGGACAGCAATGGCCTGTCCCTGCTGTACATCCTTCCAGCTGTCGGCCTCATTTCTGCCGTGGCATTCGCTGTGTACGCTCGGCTGCGGAAATAGGGGATGGGATGGCACAACCATGACACAGCCAGGGGGATTCCTCTGGCAACAGGATTTTGGCCAATGCATTTGAAGTCTGAAGAGTAGTGGGGGGCAGTAGGGGCGTTGTTAAATCTTTTTCTGGAAGGTTCTGCTGGAAGAGGCCTTGGTACACGATGCTGTTGGGTTTGGGTCTATTCTCTCCCATTTCCCAACCATCTTCTTAGCTGTAGCCTTCTCTTTTTACACCCCTGGAAGAGAGGATCTCGCTCCAAAATGATCCACAGAGTCAAAAAGGAAAGCATTCATGGTGATTTTCCATGTTTTTCTTGTTTGGTCTCAGGAGGCCTCAGGGAAACATATATTGGTGATCCAAAGGGTGACCTCCAGATCCCTTTGTGCAGTGCAGCCAGGAGAGGTTGTGCAAATATCCTGTAAGAGTGGAGCTGATTTTCTTGGCTCTGCTCATCTTAACTTGAAAATATGTCCAGGGGTGGGTGCAGCAGCCTCCACCTGTATGGACATCTCATGTTCAGTTCGCCTTACTTGATGTCTCTGGCTCTGCTGCTCCTTCTGGGATTGCTTCATGCAGTCCTGACTCTGGGGATAAACATGAGGCTCAGGAAAGAGCTGCATCTGACCAATGTTATCAAGGACCAACCTCATTTCACCTCCTCCAGGCAGGGAAAGGGGTTTCTGAATTAAGAGGAATGTTACAGGCAATGCCAATTTTAGGCAGACTTGGTCACACAAAAGGTTGTTGGGTGTCTTTGATTTTTAGGCTGGATTTTTGGAGCTTGGTTCAAAGGGTAGGTGGAATTCTTGCCCTTCCTGATACCTGAGGCTATGAGATAGGGGTGTAGGAACCTTCTGCCCAGGCTGGGACACAAACAGGATCAACTGCACTGCAGGGAGGCCATACCAGAGTCTGAGATGCTCTGGGCTATGGGGAGACCTTGTAGCACATTCCAGTGTCTAAAGGGCTTGGAACAAACTGGTCTTGTGGAAGGTGTCCCTGCCCATGGCAGAGGGCTGGGATGAGATGCTCATTAATGGCCCTTCTAACTCAAACCATTCTGGGATTGTAGAATACAGTAAAGCAGTAAAGAACCAACAGCCTGGAGTAGTTAGGTTGCTCCAAGTTGCTTCAAGCCTCATTCAACTTGGCCTTGAACACTTCCAGGGATGGGGCAGCTTCTCTGGACAACCTGTGCCAGTGTTTCACCACCGTTGCAGGGAAGAATTTCTTCCCAGTATCCCATCTATCCCTGCCGTCTGACAGTGGGAAGCCATTCCTCTTTGTGCTGTCACTCCAGGTCTTTGTCCAAAGTCCCTCTCCAGCTCTCTTGGAGCCCATTTAGGTATTGGAAGCTGCTAGAAGGTCTCTTCAGAGTCTTCTCCAGGCTGAACACCCCCATCTCTCCCAGCCTGGCTCCAGAGCAGAGGGGCTCCAGCCCTCAGAGTTTCTCTGTGGCCTCCTCTGGACTCAGTCCAGCAGCTCCACATCCTTATGTTGGGGCTGCAGAGGTGGGCACAGCACTGCAGGTGGGGTCCCACCTGAGCAGAGCAGAGGAGCAGAATCACTTCCTTCACCCCCCTGTGTAACATTCATCCTGAACTTCTGCTATCAGCACAGCTTCCCAAAATCTGCTTTTCCTGCTGGTAGGGAGCAGGAGGGAGCTCAACCCCCTGGGGCCTGGCTGTAAAGTGCAACCATCACACCCAGAGCTTGGTCTGTGGTGGGAAGGATCCATGAGCCCTGAATGGCTGCTCCTCCCTCCCAATACTTTCCTTCCGCCCAAAAATCCAAGAAGTGCCTCCATGAAACTAAGGACAGCCAATATATGCAAGAGGGAGGTGTTGATTTTGATGTGTCAGGGCTGCTTTCCAGAAGTGCTCAAGGTGTTCATTCCTTGCTCAGTGCCTCATGCTGAAGGAGGAATGGACAGTCCTTTAAACACACTGGCCCCCCTCTGCCAGGAGAGGGAATGTGGGAGCTGCTCTTCCTGTTAAAGATAGAACGGTTTTCACTCCCTAAGGGGAGAGACAGGAAGGGATTTGCCTTCTTCACACTTTGTGTAATTCAGGGGAGATCCATGAGATCCCAAACCAGCTGCATCCATACCAAGGCCCTCTTCTCTGATGCTTTACTTGCCTGTGAAATTCTTCCCATGATATTCCATACATTTAAGCAACAGCTTGTATGCTTTGCCTTTTCATGTCAGATTTCTCTTGTGAAATAGCTGGTTTGTCACCACCTCAGACTGGGGAAAACACATGTTCAGATTGCTGCTGTGAAGTGCTGGGCTTTTCACAGTTGTTACATAGCACTTTAAAGCCTCATTGGCAGGAGATGGTGCAGGAGGGAGCTGTGTCCCTGCACAGCTTTTACTAACAGGCTAAAAAGCCTTTTACTAACTATAATAAATTGGTTTGATGCTTCACACTTGACTTGTGATTTGTGGGATGAAGAGCAGTAGGTTGATGACACCGTGGCTGGAGGGAATGCTCTGAAGGGCTCTGTTGGCAGTGACACTGAGAGGCTGAGGCCATCAGTGCCAGGAGGAGGTGACAGGGTTCAGGGACAGCTTCCAGACCTCATTTTGGAGCAAGCACAGGACCTGGTCCAGAGGACGCCCACCATGGCAGATCTTCCTGTTGGTGGTAGGATGCCCAGGATAAAAACAGGGAAGGTGGCTCCTGAGGCAGCAAACAGCTGAGCTGCACAAGTCAGGATGGAGCTGTGGAAGGAGCTGTGGCTGGAAGGGAAGGACCCTTGGGACTGGATGTAACCAGGTGGGCACAGTGTACAGATGTGTGCTGAGCTTGGTACCCACCAAGGTCGCGATGCTGCTTTATTCATTATCCAGGTTTTCTGCTTGAATTCTATCCTGGGATCCTGCCCAGAAAAGGGGCACCCTTTCCATGCTGGGCCACCTTAGCCACTCTGGGTTTAGCTCTGGAGGTGGCTGCTCCCCAGGTTTCTCTTCTTGTGCCCTGAACAGCTCTGACCTGCAGAACAGAGGCACCAACATCCCTAAACCATGGCTCACCCCCTGTGTGTCTTTTGGGGACAAACAGGAAGCTTTTGGGAGGGAACAGCCCTTTTCTGTGCCCTCTCCATGCTCCCAAGGACTCTGCTCTGTCCCAACAGCTGAGACACCCCATGAGCTTCCCTTGCTTTCTGCTTTCCCACTCCAGCTGTTTCAGCCCAGGTGTGTCAAACACAGTCAGCAGGGATTGAAAATACTCAAGAGCTTCGTGCAGCTCAGCAAGTTCCTTTTTTACCCAAATGAAAGCAATGCTGCTCTGAAGGAGATTTTTTGTGTTCAGAGAGCTCATCCTTTTTCTCCTGTCACTGCCAACCCCCTTTATCCACTTCCTCCACTCGCCCAACAGGATATTAAAATACACCAAGTAAATTTGACCGATCCCTTTGTCCCGTTTTCACTCAAGCAACCAGAATTCAGCAAATTTTCACGGAAATTATCACACCTTTGTGGAATGTTGGTCGCTGATCCTTCAGGTATCGAATTAATGCCTGGGGACTGTGGTGAGCTGGGATTACCCCGTGGCAGGTGAGGAGCACCCGGGGTCACCGGGCTGCAGTTCCATGCTTGGTGTGCTCTGGGTGTGTCAGACAACAATTAACATTCCACACGGGAATCTCAATCGCGTTACAACGGGAGCTGTTACGCATCCTGTAGTCTGGGAATCTGTGTTTTCCTTTTGAATTTTCATCCTGTTGGTTGTTGTTTACACCCCTCTTCATGATTGCCTTAATTTTTCTGCCACCTGGGGGTTTCCTCCTGCAGTTGTCGACAAACGCGGGATCAGGGTTTAAAGAACGGTGATGTATCCACATTACAATTATGTTATAATGTAAAGGAGTGCTGCGGCTTTTAAAATCCTAGGAGGAAATTCTTCCATGTGAGGGCGGTGAGGCCCTGGCACAGGGTGCCCAGAGAAGCTGTGGCTGCCCCTGGATCCCTGGAAGTGTCCAAGGCCAGGTTGGACATTAGAGCAACCTGGGCTAGTGGAAGGTGTCCCTGTCCATGGCAGAGGGTGGAACGAGATGGTTTTAAGGTAGGTTGAGGCCTACCATGGCGGGTGGTGGCAGACGCACCCCACGTCTATGTGCATCGTCATCTGCATATGCAAATCATATTCAAATGTGCCCCATCCGCGCGGCCCAGCCCAGCCGAGTCTACTGCGGTTCTTCCCTCCGGCCCCCCGCGTTGCCATAGTTACCCAGCTGTCAATCACCGCGTATTCTCCCGCCTCACCCGGACAGCTCTCACGGCCATTGGGCGGTTGCCTTGTCAATCTCACCCCAGAGGAAACCCATAGGCCAGAGCTGCCGCATATCGGCCCGCCTCGCCCAGGCGCACGCTTCTGATTGGTCAGCAGCGCTTGTCACTCTAAGCGACCAACAGCAGGAGGTGGACCCGGCTCCCCGCTGCCGCGCAATACCGGCCTCCCATTGGCGCATCCTCCTGTCGCTCTGCGCCGCGGGGGGCGCGGATTGGTGGCCGCCTCACGGAGTGTCCCGCCCCGCGGGGCCGTGCGGCGCAGGCGCGCCGGGGGCGGTGGCTGCGGCGGTGGCGGCTGAGCGGGGCCGGAGCGGGGCCGGGCGGCCCATGGGGCCGGGCCGCGCTGCCGATGGAACCGCCGCGCAGTTGTGGCGATGGCGCAGAGGACGAGAAGAAGCCGCGGCGGCGGGGCGGCGGTGCGGACGCCGGGCCCTCCCAGCTGCGGCGGCGGAGCAGCGGCGGCGCGGCGGGCGCGGACAGCGCGGCGGGTCCGCAGCCCCGCGAACGCGGCGGGTCCGTGAGCCGGCAGCGGCGGGACTCGGTCCGCAAGAACCGCCCGCGTGAGTGCGGGGGAGCAGGAACGGCAGCGAGAGGGGGGGAAAGAAGCCGTGGGGGGGGGGGGGGGGGCTCAGAGGATGGGCAGGGAGGGGGCAGGGCTTATGGTAATGAGCGCCGTGGGCGGTGCCAAGGTGGGCGGGGCCTAAGGGGCGTGGTCCGGGTAGGTGTGGCCGGGGGGCGACATTGGGGAGCAGCGGGGCGGGATGGGGACATTGGGACAGCGCAGAGGGGCCGTGGGATTGGCACGGCATGGGCAGCGTGGGGACAGCACGGCGGGGACACGGTGGGTGAGGATTTGTACAGCGTGGGCAGTCTGAGGACAACACAGTGGGGTGATGACACGGGCACATCATGGGCAGTCGGAAACACGATGGGGATACAGGGCAGTGGTGACTTGTCCAGCATGGCCTGTGTGGGGACAGCACGGAGGGACACGGTGGGTTGATGTCTTATCCAGCATGGCCAGCTCGGGCACAGCACGGTGAGGGCACGGTGGGACAGTGACGTGCGCTCAGCAGGTTGGGCTGAAGGATGGGACAAGCTGAACTGCAAGAGCTCCAATAGGTTTAGGGTGAGGCGACACCTGCCTGGTGGGGCAGGACATGGCCTGGGGATGAGGTTCCCAAATTGGAGACCTTGGATGGGAAGGAAGAGCAGGCACCTGGTGACAGAGGATGAGGAAAAGGGCACAGCAAGACAGACGGAGGGACCAGGCAGGGTTTGAGGTTGTGGGGCTGGACTCGTCACTGTGAAAGAAAAGCAATGGAGAGCAAAGGGAATAATTTAAATTTTGAGAGGGAAGAACCTGACAGGTTTGGCAGGAGCTGGGCACAGATAAAACCAGGCTTTCTAAGGAAAAAAAATAATCCCTAGAACCACGTTTGTAAATGTCCTACTGGAAACGGCAAAATGGATGGCAGCCTTCATTTTGGGAGCAGCAGGAGCTGCCGTGCAGGTGCCGTGGCTGTCCCTGACTTCAGCCATATTTGAGGAATAACCGAGAGATTATTCCTTGACTTCTGCTGGAGTCCTTCCTCCTGGAAGGAAATTGCTATACCCTGAAAATGAAACAGCCTCGGTGTAATTCCTTGGTACCTGCACAGCTGTTAAAAAGATGTGAGCAAAGAATCTGGGCTGAAAACGGGGATCGGGATTCTGCTGCATCTCAGCTGTGGCTGGCAGTGCCGAGATACTGTTGTTATCGTATTTATGGGAAGTTTTAAGAATGTTCCTGCTCTTTTTTTTTGGTTGCTGGTGAAAAAGGCAGCTTCTCTCCTGCCCTTAGTGTCAAAAATAGGAATAGAGGTCTGTGAGGCTGTAATTAGAGACCTGTTAAAAGGCTGCAGAGACATGAAGGAGATCTCTGGTATGAAAATGAGGGAGGACTCGGAGCTCTGCATTAAGTGACGATTCTCCTCTGCCTTGCTCGGGGCAGTTTCTGTGTTTTCTCTGGAAAAATGTGGATAAGTGGAGAGTGGCATGGGATACTTTAAGGAAAACAGGTGTTCCGGCAGCTTTCAAAAAAGGGTTTGGATTAAGTCTGGAAGGTCAGCGGGTGGGATTCGGAATTACAGCGCAGTCTGACTTTGCTAAATTATTCTTGTGATAATTGGAAGAGAAGCGTGCTGGAGCAAGTGCATCCCTTAGCAGGACAATGCCTGATGTCACAATCAGTCATGAGTTTTGGAGTTAAAACACTCCATCCCACCTTAAGGAAGACTCAAGCCAAAATGAAAGGAAAGCACTTAATGGGCGTGGGATCAAAAATGTCCTACTTTAGCTCCCACTTGTTTGCTGCTGGCATGTGGCAAACGAGCTGGGTGACCTTGAGGCTTGTCTTGCCTGCCTGTGCTGGCAGATGCCCTGGCAGATGAGCCCCACTTCGCCAGGAATGAAAGGATTTCAGCAGACTCGTGATCCTCCTTCCTCCTCGGCCCTCTGAGCCTGTCGTGGACAGTCAGGGCTGGATTTGGGATAGATCAGAAATAAACAGTGCACTCAATATGCCTTCATGCACCTTGGGCTTTTAAATTCCCTGGAAATTGAAATTCCTTGTTTGAAAGTCCTGGAGATGTGGATTAGGATGGGGGTGAAGATATCAGTGCTGTGTTAACAGCTGGAATTGATCTCTTGGAGATCTTTTCCAGCCTGAATGATTCTGTGAAATGTTTCCTGATGCACTTGAAGGGCTTTACTGCAGATGCTGGGATTTTCTGTGTGCTCCTGACAGAAGAGGGAGAAGTCAAGGACACTGTTGATCTCAGAAGTGTCCCTGAAAACATGAAGTGGAGATTTGTTGAAGCTTTGGAGTGTTGGGGAGTCTGACAGGATTATTAGTGCAGGCAGACACATCATACACAAAAACTTCATCAGTTTCAGGAAAAATACAGGAAAATTCCCTTCTTGTACTGAATTATCAGTGCTATTTTTGAAATCTATACTTAAAAATTGGACTGGGAAGACTCCAGATGAGTAATGAGGATATTCTCATCATGGTTCTTAAGGGAGCTGTGGCTGTGGGCAGGGTGAAGTGCCAGGCAGAAACCTGATGATGGTCATAATGAGCAGGGGAATGTTTTTTTAATGAATCTTTTTATAAGAGAAAGAGATCAGCATTTCAGTTCATCAGCTTTCCCCCTTTTCCCTTTCCTCCACTCTCTCCCTGCTCATCTTGAAATCTTGGGATATTCAACAGAGATGAAATTAGGTTATTTTCCTGGTTAGCAAAATGTGCTTCTCCCTTCTGTAGCTTGTTTGTTCCCTGAGAAAATATTATTTCTCTTCAACTGATTCCTTTTCTAAGAGTTTTAGTGTCTTCTATCAGGATCATGCTAAGACATAATGGACATATGACTTTAAATTTGCAATTTACAAAGTATCCAAGAAAACATAAAAACAAAGTGCTGTTTTGTCACCTCTTCGGTAGGACAGAATTTAAGCTTTGATGTTTAAATATCTTTTTCTGTTTTGGAATGGTGTATAAAATATGAATTCCTATCAGAACCTGCTTTTAGGGATGGGAGGAGATACAGACTTAGTGTCACTTCATATTAAATGCTAATGAATTGTATTTTTTTCTCAACTGTAAAATCTCCAGCATGGTGTAACACTATTAAAATACAATATTGAATATTTCAGAGTAAGCTTAGAGGTGCTGTCACACACTGAACTAAATCATCAGACTAATCTATTTAGCTCCTGATATAATTGGCTCAGAAGTTAAAGATCACTCTGAAATACAACTCGAGCTGCTTGTTTTGTGATGAAAATCCACCATGGAGATCTTTAATTATATCATCTCTTTCATCTTGACAGTCCTGCAGCTTGCAGAATAAGTCTGTTGAGGGCTTTTTTATTTACATAGTGTCCAATTTTATGAAGTAATTTACATATCAGATAAAGGCAATTTCTTTTTATTGCCCTGAAGATCTTACAGTCTGCAAAAGGGATTTGAAAGGAGGGTGGCAGCTCTTGCTGTGGGTACACAAAGTATCCTGGAGGTTTTCTGGGATTATTTATCAGAGCTGTGAGCCCTTAACTTTGTTGGCAGAACAGTCTTTTGTTTGTTGCTGCATATCCATAGATCTGCCCCTGAGAAGAAGGTTTGTTTTTAAGACAAAGAGCTGTTTATATGAAAATATACAGAGAGAGCTGTTTTTAAAATTGCTCAAGGAAAGCAAAAGTTTGTCAGACCAATGGTTTGGGTTGGGAGAGACCTTCAAGACCATCTCATTCCAACTCCTGCCATGGGCAGGGACACCTTCCATTAGTACATGTTGCTCCAGCCTGGCCTTGGCCTTGGAATGGAGCAGCCACAGCTGCTCTGCCCAGCTCACTGAGAATGGGATTCATGGCTCTCATCCTCTAAAAAAGCAACAGAGTTTCTTTAAGGGGAGAGATTGCAGGAGGTTTGGAGCTGAGAGCAGAGGATTTCCTGCCTTTCATGGAAATGCCCAAACACCCAAGGAACAACTAAACACTTCCCAGAAGGTGCTGGGCAGGAGGAGAGCCCAGAGGTCCATGCAGTGAGTAACGTGCTTCCCATGCCAGCCTTGGGATTTGCCATCCTTCCCTTTGCTCTGTGGCTGGTGGGTGCTTGGAAAGGAGACATGTGAGGCTCTTCCCTCACAGGGAGCTCCAGGTAGCAGCAGGGAGCAGGTGGTGAGAGGCAGCCTTTGCATTTCCTGCCCTGGCCCTTGTTTCTGGTGTCTGGTTATTCCAGCAGAATCTTCTGACTGAGCAGAATCAGCCTCGGGGATGCCCAGAGGGCTCCTGGATGCCAGCAGTTCTCCTGCTGCTCCTCGAGATCTGCAGCAGCTCTCTTGGAAAAATTTCTTTAGAGGCTTAAAAGGGAGAAATCTCTGGATGGCTTTCATCTGCTGGGAAAAAAAAAATAAAAAAAAAATCAGTGTTTCAGGAGAAATCTTGGTGGCAGATGGTGATGGCGTTGATCCAGGAGAGCTTCCTCCTCCCTGCCTTGGATTTTTCTAGTTCTCAGACATGGAAGAGCTGTCACTGATCTGCATGTTCCTGTTGGATGATTTCCTGTAAGTGTCAGGAAAAAATTCCCAGTTCTTCATGGAAAAATTTCCTCCTCTTGTTTGTGTGCCATTCCCTTTTCCTACAAAAAAGGGTTTATAGGGAAGTTTTTTCCCTCTAATGGATTGAGTTCTCCAACAGGTGTTACTGCATAGGGAATCCTTCACAGCCTGGGAAAGAAGTACTTAATTTTGAGCTTAATTTTGCTGCTTCCTTGGATTCTTAACCTGTGGCTGGGATGTGTATAATGAGGGATCCATAATTAATAGCCATTTGGGGTGAGTTAATTACCTTAATAGTCTGTCTTTCTGAATGTATCCCTGGTGACTTAGGGAAGGTAGAGCCGAGCTGCTGGCAGATGGAGAGCACCAGCTGCTCTGTGCAGAGCCTTTCCAGCCAGTGCTGCAGGGAGCTGTGAGCCAGCTCTGCTTGGAAGCTGTGTCTCACTTCAGGGGCTTGGATTTTGTTTTTAGGGCCAGTGCTGAGTGGAGATAGTGACCCCTGAGCCCAGCCTGGCTGCAGTTACTTCCAGCTCTGCTGGCATCATTCCTGTTTCCCTGTTTCTGGTGAGACAGATAGTGGATAACTGGTGTTGTTTAACTCCATGCTTAATGTACTGCCCAAATAAAAACTAAATTTATGTATAGTGAAAAATTGAAGGTCTTGATGGTGCTGGGTTTGGGATGAAATTTCCAAGAGGCTGCTCTTTTCTTTTTTTTTGTGACCAGGAAAGCTGCCTAAACTGATGGACCCAGTTGGTGTTTGCACTGAAATCTGGAAGGTTTGTGTCACTGAGTGTAGGAGTTTGTGAGCTTCTTTACCAGCTTTAAAACAAATATGTTGTTTTACTGAAGCTGTGCATGTGCTACCAGCTGAGTGCTGGGAAGTGGGAGCCTGTTAGTCTGTGTTGGAGCAGCCCCCGTGGCATTTTCAGGCATGTGGCTTCAGAGCACCGTGTTTTTGGATGTTTGTCTTTCTGCTGCACATCGGTGAGGCCATCTCTGAGTCCCCAGCCTATGCTCTCTCGCCATTTTTACCCCTGTGTAGCCTGGCAGAGGGAGTTTGGGGGAAGATGCTTTAAAAAAAAGCCCAGTGGACTTCAGAATGCAGAAATCAAATGGCACGTTCTGACAGGAACAAATCGTAGAATCATGGCATGGTTTGGCTGGGAAGGGCCATTAAAGACTATCTGCTTCTAGTCCCCCTGCCCTGGACACAGAAATACCTCCCACTATCCCAGGGTGCTCCAAGCCCTGTCCAACCTGGCCTTGGACACTTCCAGGGATCCAGGGGCAGCCACAGCTTCTCTGGGCACCCTGTGCCAGGGCTTCCTCATCCTCACAGAGCAGAATTTCTAATATGTAAATGTCTCCTTTTAGTTTAAAACCTTTCCCCTTTGTATTAAGCACTATCTGTGTAAAAGTCCTTGGATTGCTCCTGCTCCCTCTCTCTGTAGTGCTGCCATTCAGATTCCTTTCCCTTTCATTCATGAAAAGTTATTTTTGTGTCTGTTCTTCTTTGAAGTAAATGCCTCCGAAATGGAGGGTGATTGGGATTTGGATGTATCTCCGAAAATAGAGCTTGCGTTTTCTTTCAAGATTTCCTTTGGTGATGGTTGGGGGTGGCCTCTATGGAAATACATAAAAATAACTTGGTGGATTAAAAATACTGTGGGGGGCTGCCAGTGCCAGCAGCTCCTGGGAGCTGGAAAGCTCTGGAAGAGCCTGTACAGCCACCCGATAAAGCTGCCTAGGAGAGAATGTGTCCTCCAACTTGTCAGGCTTCTGCCAGTGCAAAGATTGTTCCCTGAAGAGCCTGACACGAGGGATTCTTGCTCCAAAGAGAGGAATGAGGGCTTCTCCATGTTCCACCCTTATCTGTTTGCAGATAAGGAATTTTACTCAAACCCAAGATCCTCTTTTTTCCAGAGAAATGTTGGTAACGTCTACACTGCAGCATGTCCAGGGAAGGGTCTGAGCAGCTGAGGGAGCTGGGAAAGGGGCTCAGCCTGGAGAAAAGGGGGATCAGGGGGGACCTTGTGGCTCTGCACAACTCCCTGACAGGAGGGGACAGCCGGGGGGGGTCGGGCTCTGCTGCCAGGGAACAGGGACAGGAGGAGAGGGAACGGCCTCAGGCTGGGCCAGGGGAGGTTCAGATTGGATATTTGGGGAAATTTCTTCATGGAAAGGGCTCTCGAGCCCTGGCCCAGCTGCCCAGGGCAGTGCTGGAGTCCCCATCCCTGGAGGGATTTAAAAGCCATGTGGATGTGGCACTTGGGGACATGGGTCAGTGGTGGCCTTGGCACTGCTGAGGGAATGGTTTGGATTGTGGAGGTCTTCTCCAATGTTTATGATTCCATATTCAGGTTTATTTTCTAAAAGTTCCTTTTTTCCTTCTGGAAGCTACCATAAGGGTTGAATCTTGCTCCCATAAGCCATAACATGTGGCTACATTTTTCCATTTGCTCTGGAGCCCGGGCATCTCGTTAGCTCCAGCCTCTCCTTTAGCTCATTAATAGTGAAATTAATCTGTTCCACTTCCCAGCTCTAATCGCAGATTCCATCAGATCAGGGGTTTCTCTTGATCTTTTCCAAGAAGCTCATTATCTAACAGCTGTAAATGTTGCTGGGCCTGACACTGATGCATATTTTGTACCATGGGGGAATTTGGCTAATAAAATAATCCAGTTAGACATTTGTTTTTGTCTCCCTGCGGCATCTTAGATTACTTGTCTACCTCAGCTCTGTGTTGTAATTAGGGAAGGTTTGTACATCCCTTTGATGTAAAAGCACTGGTGTTATCCGTGGCTCTGGCTCTGGTTCAGAACTTGGGAAAAGGAATAGCTGGGGATTAAACCTGCAGCAGGATCTGGCAGGGCTGTAGAAGCTGTCAGACCTGTGGGGAGGGATGTTTGAGTATTGTACAGCAAATATTCAGAGCTCCTGAGCATGAGGGATCTCTGAACAGGAGCTGTGCTCATGTTGGAGGAGTCTCTTGTCAAAGACAGCATTCCTGAAAATGGAGAGACCACATGAGTCCTTAAAGACCTGCTTTAATTAATTCAATGAAAACTGTTTCCAGTAGAATCCCAGGATGGTTTGGGAGGGAAGGGACCTTAAAGACCATCAAGTTTCAACCTCCTCCCAGGGGTAGGGGCAGCTTCCACTAGTAAGCTGCTCGTGCTATGGCTGTGCCATACCCTGCCTCATTTTGTCTTCTCTCTCCAGTCTTTCCCTGGTTTGGCTTGGACATCGGAGGGACCTTGGTCAAACTGGTTTATTTTGAACCCAAAGACATCACGGCCGAAGAGGAAGAGGAAGAAGTAGAAAACCTCAAAAGCATCCGCAAATACCTGACATCCAACGTAGCCTATGGCTCCACAGGCATTCGGGATGTGCACCTTGAGCTCAAGGACCTTACCCTGTGTGGACGTAAAGGCAATCTGCACTTTATACGCTTTCCTACTCATGACATGCCTGCTTTTATCCAAATGGGAAGCGAAAAGCATTTCTCAAGCCTCCATACTACCTTATGTGCCACGGGAGGTGGAGCGTACAAATTTGAGCAGGACTTTCGCACAGTAGGCATTTTTGGCTTCTATACCGTTAGGATCTGGTAGTGACGTTTCTTTGAAAGCTTAAAACTAGAAAATTTTCTCTGCACACTCTAAAACGTCTCTAAATCTTTGTTTTGACGCTGTCCCTAACAAGTTAAACTTGGCATGTGGAATCAAGATGGCACCTCCAAATTAAAACATTTCCTGCCCTGAATGTAACTCTAAAATTATTCACTAATGATCTGTTTTGCAAATCTTCCTCTCTATTTTTAATCTCTTCTTGTGCTAATCTCAGTCTTTTCGGTGTTTTTTTTCTTTTTTTTTAACTCATTGTTGTCTTTCTCCTGCTTTATTTTCTTCCTTTCCTCACCTGATTTCATTTCTAACACCTGTGTGAATGAGCTGGTTGAGGTTCAGGCAGATTTGGTGGTGAATGTAACTGTCAGGAAATTCACAGTTGGGGTTGGACATCATCATGTGGCTTCATCCCATGTGGGACCCTTGTTCATGGTGAAAAATGTGTGATAAATATTTAGTCAGAGCTTGGAAAAATGCAAATAAAGAGACTTTTAGAGAACCATTAAGGGTGAAAAGCCCTCTAAGATCATCGAGTCTAACCATTCTCCCAGCACTGCCAAGGCCACCATTGACCCATGTCCCCAAATACCCTGTCCATGTGGCTTTCAAATCCCTCCAGGGATGGGGGATTCTACCACTATCCTGGGCAACAAAACTGTTTCTGTTAAGTTTTTCCTAATAGCGAATTTTTTGTGGTCAAGGCAGTAACATGAGAGGAAAACTATTTTATAACTTCCTCGCTGTTTTTTGATGTTCCTTTAGATGGGTTTTGTGGGATATTTTGGTCAAACACTCTTAAGTTCCTCCTGGCTTTTCACACCAATGCCTCAGCATCAGGCCTGTGGGAGTTGCTGGAATTCTCTCTGTGTCCATCTGTGGATCCAGATTGTTTTCCCCTGTTCCACACCTGAGGGCTGTGGCACTTAGGGAGTCCCTGTGCTCTCCTGTGATCCATTCTCCCTCAGCCTCTGCAGGGAACATGGACTGAGCTGGATTGAGCTGGCAGTGAGTGCATTTTTCCAGCCCTGAGCATCAATGCTCAAATCCCTGGCTTATCCTTCAATATTCCTCTTTTTTCCTTCCCACCAGATGGGTGACCTTGAGCTTTGTAAGCTCGATGAGCTGGATTGCCTTGTTAAAGGAATGCTGTACATCGATTCTGTGGGCTTCAATGGACACTCGGAGTGTTACTATTTTGAGAACCCCACGGATGCTGAGAGGTGCCAGAAGCTCCCATTCAACCTGGAGAATCCCTATCCTCTGCTTCTGGTGAACATTGGCTCAGGGGTCAGCATTTTGGCTGTCTATTCCAAAGACAACTATAAACGGGTAACAGGCACCAGGTGAGTGCTGGGGGATAAAGGGACTTGGATTTTAGGGTCTGGAGCACATTCCTGCTTTGTAAATGGCATTTTCAGGGACATGAATAAAGGTGGTGAGGGTAATGACCGACCTCTTGCTCTTACTGCTCTTACTCCCTGCCAACCAAGATCCCTCCTGAAAACTGGATCTGGATTTCATGATTTGGTGTCATTATTGCAGCCAGTCTCCATCAAAGCTGTTTTTTCAGGACTTTAAGGGCTTTATTTATTTATTTTATGAGATCCCATGGCTTGGGGTAGTTAACAACTCTTAGCTTTGATCCAAGAAGTCAAGATTTCCATCCTGACTTCCAGAAGTTGCCAGATTTTGGTGGAAGGGATAATGGCACAGCAGTAATTCACCAGGTGCTGCTCATCTTGAAGATGTGGCTTTTGTGTTCTGGAAAAGCCATAGAGTTCTGTGGCTTTAAGCTTTCCTGGATTCCCTGGAAGGTAATGGTAATAATAATAATGATAATAATTTTAAATTCCCTCAGTACAGTTCTTACTGTTACTAGACGTTTTTAGTGGCATCTATGCACTGTAAAGTGAACAAGACAGAGTTTTTGCCCCAACTTTCGGATATCTCTGTCCTGACACTCCACTTATCCCTCAGGACTAACATTTATTTTAAGATTAACATCCCTGGATGCTGGGAATATAGTGGACAGTGGAACATTAAAAAAATTGAAGTCTCATTTCACAGCATGGTCTGTGGGGGATTCCTTCCAGGCTGTAGGTTATGTGAGAGGAACAGACTTTAAGGAAAATGCTGCTTTTCCAATGGGGTGACCTGAGCTAGGTGGGATGCAGAGCTGAACAATCTGAATTTTAATTTTCATTTTGCTTTACTTGCAGCCTTGGAGGGGGAACCTTCTTTGGCCTCTGCTGCCTTCTGACAGGCTGCTCCACGTTCGAGGAGGCCCTGGAGATGGCATCCCATGGGGACAGCACCAAGGTGGACAAACTGGTCAGGGACATCTATGGAGGAGACTACGAGCGCTTCGGGCTGCCAGGCTGGGCTGTGGCATCCAGGTAACGCCCTGCCTGCGTCTCTTTGTGGTTTTCTTTGCCCTGGAGATCCTGCAAGGATGGAAAACTGGATTTAGGTGCCTTAGGAGAGCAACCATTCCTAAGAGATCTAAGTTACAGATACCTAATGCTTTTTAAAGTTAGAAATCAGTCCTTCAATGTGAAGCACTTTGGTTAAATTAGCAGTTCCCATTTTCTCTTGTAATTCTGATGAGACCTTTAACCTCAAAACTGTCTTTACAGCTTTGGAAACATGATGAGCAAGGAGAAGAGGGAATCTGTCAGCAAGGAGGACCTGGCCAGGGCCACTTTAATCACCATCACCAACAACATCGGCTCCATAGCACGGATGTGTGCCCTTAACGAGGTATTTTGGGAATCTCTTCCCTTGCTCCCTGCCTCAAACATCACCTGCTGCTGCTGCCTGCTTGAGGATTGTGCCTCTCTTTGGGAGCAGCTCTGGGAACCAGTGGGAGAGGAGGAAAGCAGGGATAGAGGGTGTAAGGCTGGATTTCTTCTCCTGTGTTGTTTTTACGAGTTGCTCTGGATTTCTTGGCCAAGCCCCACTGCTGCCACAGCCGTTGCTGCATCTTTGTGCTTTCAGCTTCTTTACAGTGCTGCCTTGTTGCATTCATGTCAAGCAGCATTGTACAGGGCTATGAAAGAGCAGAGACTTGCTCTGCACTCCATCCTGAGCCTGCTTCCACGGGATGGGCTGATGGAATCCAGCATCCTCCTGACTCTTCTTGCAGCCAAAATGAGGCAAGACATGTCCTAAACAGCCTTGCTCGTAAAGTATCTGCTAATTCCTTGCTCTGGAGTTCAGCTGAATGAAAAGAAGATCTTGAATAGCTCAGGGGAAGTGTTAATCAGTATGGGGAGGGAAGGAAAATCCATAGAAGGATGCAAGTGCAGGAGCAGGTAAGACTTGATCCTGATTCATCAGAAAGAGGAGGAACTGAATTATTTTCATGTTGGGGAACAAGAAAGCTTCAGAGCTTGGATTAGAACAGTTTTGGGATGGAAAAGTAAGGCTGGAAGTCTGATTTAAATCCAAAATAATCAGTACTTGGTTGGTCTTTTTCTTTCCTTAAAAATTGTGTTGGTTATGGGCTCCTAATTATTTTTTCCCCCAGTTTAAGAGTGGAGTTACTCAGCTATTTCATGATGAATCAAAGGCCAGAGCTGGGAGGGAGGGAGGGGTGGGATGATCAGTGTTCTCAGGCACTATAAGGATTTTGTAGGAAAATCAGCTGTTCTATCCAAATTCCTGAGTTAGGCTGTAGTTTGGCCTGGGAATTTCTGGGAGAGTCTGAGGAAGAAGGTGGCTTAAAATGGCCTGGTCCTGCTTTCTGATGGAATTGTGTGTGGTGTTCTGCACATTCTGCCAGACACTTGCAGCAGGAACTTAATTAATAGAATTTCAGAGCCATTTAGGTTGGAGAAGTCTTTAAAGATCATCCAGTCCAACCATTCCCCCAGCACTGCCAAGGCCACCCATGTCCTCAAGTGCCACATCCACATGGCTTTTAAACCCCTCCAGGCATGGGGACTCACCCTGGACAGCTGTGCCAGGGCTGGAGAACCCTTTCCAATAGGAAATTTCCCCAAATATCCAATCTGAACCTGCCCTGGCCCAGCCTGAGGCCGTTCCCTCTCCTCCTGTCCCTGTTCCCTGGCAGCAGAGCCCGACCCCCCTGGCTGTCCCCTCCTGTCAGGGAGTTGTACAGAGCCACGAGGTCCCCCCTGATCCCCCTTTTCTCCAGGCTGAGCCCCTTTCCCAGCTCCCTCAGCTGCTCCTGGAGCTCCAGACCCTTCTCCACATGGGATTTTCATCACTGCAAGCAGAAAATAGAATTTAGCCTTAATATTCCTTTTTATTTCCCTTAACACTTGCAGAACATCAACCGTGTGGTGTTCGTGGGCAACTTCCTTCGGATCAACACCATCTCCATGAGGCTCCTGGCCTATGCCCTGGACTACTGGTCAAAGGGACAGTTAAAAGCACTTTTCTTGGAACATGAGGTAAAAATTCCTTTTTAAAATTTGTCTCATGGCAAAATGCAAATCCTTGGAGTGTTCTGGAAACAGCCACATGGAGCTGTTGGATGCCCACAGTGCAGGAGGTGCTCAGGGCTTTGCTGCTACAGTCACAGCTATATATTATTTTATTTTCTATTTTATAATGTATTTCCCTGTAGTTGTATCTTTCTCCTCTCCTTTGTGTGTTGTTAAAATTACGTTGTGTGTGTAATAGCCTGGAGAAGGGAAGGTTCCAGGGAGACTCCAGTGCCTACAGGAGCTCCACTAGAGCTGGAGAGGGACGTGGGACAAGGGCCTGGAGTGACAGGACACAGGGAATGGCTTCCCACTGCCAGAGGGCAGGGTTGGATGGGATATTGGGAAGAAATCCTTCCCTGTGAGGGTGGGCAGGCCCTGGAATGGATTTCCCAGAGAAGCTGTGGCTGCCCCTGGATCCCTGGAAATGTCCAAAGCCAGGCTGGACAGGGCTTGGAGCAACCTGGGCTAGTGGAGGGTGTCCCTGCCGTGGCAGGGGGTGGCACTGGATATCTTTAAGGTCCTTTCCAGCCCCAGCTATTCCCTGATTCTGTGGGCTTTGCTGTTGCTGTGTCAGGTGTGTGCCTGTGGATTTTCACTGGATGTTCCCATCCGCTCCTCAGGGTTACTTCGGTGCGGTCGGTGCTCTCCTGGGACTCCTGGACTCAGCCTGACTCTGCAGGATCTGTGTTGGACCTCTGGATTCAGGGCACTCCCTGAGCCACTGAGCCTGTGGTTTGGGAGTCACTGAGCCCGTGTTTCTTGTCACAGTCCCCACTGAGACTGTTCCACTGTGGTGGCCTGTGGGGACAGGTGTCTGTAGGAGTTGAAATCATCTGGGATTACAGTGCAGGTTTGTTCCAAAGGGTGTGATTGGAATACACAGGCTGGATATTGGGGTGTATGGGAAGGTCTGTGGGGCATTTCAGTCACAATGGAATTGCCCTTTCTAGGTAGTTTTACTCCAGGTTTAATGATGGTGACAAAGCAGAGCAGGAGCACTCTGCTCCTTCTATTGGGATCCCTTGGAGTCCCAGTACCCAGGTCACTTCTGTGTTCACAATCTGAGGTTTTCCATGTGCTGGAAAATGGTCTGGGAAGGGGGAAAAGCATCAGCACAGCCTGGTGTGTGCAACTAACTCCACTGGATCCACACTGAGACACAGCTGTGCTGTCAGCCAGGCTTTATTTATCCCTGTTCCACATGTCCTTATCTCTGTCCTAGGGACGGAAGGTACAGCACAGCACGGATCTGTGCCTCAGGGCGAGTCCCATTTCAGCCTCCAGCACTCCTACACAGTCCTCAGCACCTTCGGGATGGTGTCAGGGGTGTCTGTCAGCCTCCAGCCTTGAAATCTATGGAGGATGGAAAGGGATATTTGTTGCTTGTTTGCTCTCTGTTACCAAACTCCACCAAAGAGACACTTCCTTCAGTCACACTTGGATCTCTGTAATATTCCATGTTTCATTTATTAATGGCTACACTCCTGTCATTTTGGGGGAATTCTCCCCTTTCCCTGCATGCTGTGCTTCCTCTTTTCCCTGTGCATGCTGCCACACAGCCTGCAAGCAGGACACTGCTGTGTGGAGCCCCTGTGGAAGCTGCACCCTTGGGATGGGGGGTTGGAATGGATCCTGCACGCTCAATAAATGCTCTCTAAAAGCAACAAGGTATCTGCCCCTTCCCTTGGGATGGGAGCTCATGGAGACACAGCTTTGGAAGTGCTCTGGCTTCCCAGTGAGCAGCTCTGTGGAGCACAGGGAGAACTCTTCAGATCAGGTCATGGTGTCAGGGTTTATCCCAGGGTATCAGAATGACCATAACCCCGACCCCAACACACCCTTCCAGTCCTGGTTTTATCCCAGAGAAACCAGTTTCCAGCACGGAGCCCCTTGTGAGCCTGGCTGGAAGTGCTGGACAGCCCCAACTTTTCCCTGCCCTGTAAATCCTACCCAGCTCTGCCCGTTGCTGTATCCGGAGATCTGAGCACTCCAGGGGGGGTTCCTTGTGTGGCACCTCCCTCTGAAAAGGGAGGAAACCACGGATTCAGTGTTTGTTTGTCTCTAAACTGCAGCTGACTGTGAGCAGGGATTCTGGACACAGCCAGGGATTTGATCACTGTAAAATCAGGGAGAATAACACAGGGCTCATGTGGAAGATGATCCGTGCTGGCTGGGGAGGAAAACGTTTGTTTTTCCTGCAGCCTCACACAAGTTCCACTTGTCCTGCTCTGTGTTCCTCAAGGTGGTACTGGAGAGGTGAGGGCTGGGAGCAGGATCATACAGCTCAGGGAATGGGTTGGGTTGGAAGGGTCCTCAAAGCCCCTCTCATTCCACCCCTGCCATGGGCAGGGACACCTTCCACTCTCCCAGGGTGCTCCAAGCCCTGTCCAACCTGGCCTTGGGCACTTCCAGGGATCCAGAGGCAGCCACAGCTTTTCTGTGCAGCCTGTTTGGGATCAGCTGAATTCAAGTTCTCATTTATTCTTCATTCCTTGTGAAATCGCACAAAGGTTCCCGAACTTTCCATTAAAAACATCTCCATTTCCAGAGTGCTGACTGAAGGGTTTCTAGACTCAGCTCCTGCTGCACCACCTAAAATTTAACACACGTGTACCTGGCTGGCCTTTCACCCACCCTCATGGCTAAAACTCATGGAAAAGACACAGAAACTTTGGCTTTTTGGAATGTTCATGTGCCTGGGACCTGTGTGGCTCCTTGATGTAACAGGTCAGTCATAGCTGGGCTGGAGAGGGTGTGGGAATCCTTGGGATACACAGGAAAAAGCCTGGCTTTTATTAAAGCACAGCCTTGGGAACAGAAGCCACCTTGCCATGGTTCTGCTGTGGAGAGCTGGGAAATCTCTGCAGGGCTGGGAATTCCCAGCAGCAATCCCACAGCCCCTGCCCTGAGGCACTGGTATCCCTGGGCACAGCATCCTGCAAGTTTTCCACTTCCTCATTCCATACATGAGTGTGTGTAATTCCTTTTTCTCTGGGTTTTCCAGTAGATCAGCACAGTCTGATCCCAGCACCAAAGTTCCTGGCTTATTCTCTATCCTTCTTTTGTAAACTGCTTATTTTTTTCTTCTGTTATAAAATATTACAGTTATTTTTATATGCTTCAACCCCTTTGTTTGCTTTTTGTCTTGTTCTTGGAGCTCCAGCACAGTGGGATGGACGTTGGTGGGAATGAGCAGAAATGTGCTGGGGAAATTTGGGTTGACCCCACTTGGTTTTTAGCTTATTGAAAATAATTGTTGGCAATCCTTGATTGTTTCTCCCTCCCTGCATGTTTCAGGCTCTGGGAATCAGTTGTACTTCAAAACATTTTAAAGGAGGGGGATATTTTTTTTTAAACAGCATTAATTATTCTGGGGAAATTGAATTCATTGCTAATCATTGATATGAATAGGATTGGTGAGGAGGATACAGCATCAATCCAGAGCAGGAGCTGTGAGGTGGAAACACCAAAAATAACTGTTCTGTGCAGCTCAGTGGGAGATCCAGACTTTGTCCCAGCAGTGGGAAGTCACCCAGCGAGCTCATCATCCCAAAAATGGCTCTGAGGGCAGCCAGGCGCTCAGCCCCTGTGGATCCTTCTGGAGAAGGCGAACAGGACATTGAGGGAATGGCTTCCCACTGCCAGAGGGCAGGGATGGATGGGATATTGGGAAGGAATTGTTCCCTGTGAGGGTGGGGAGGCCCTGGCACAGGGTGCCCAGAGAAGCTGTGGCTGCCGCTGGATCCCTGGAAGTGTCTAAGGCCAGGCTCGATGGGGCTTGGAGCACCCTGGGACAGTGAAAGGTGTCCCTGCCCATGGCAGGAGGTGAAATGGGATGGATTTAAAGTTCCTCCCGGTCCAAAGGGTTCCATGGTTTGGGTGATGTCCAGGTGGGATCCGGCACTAGAGGGCAGCAGCCCCGCGCCGGGCAGGGACCGGGGACAGCGGGACAGGGACAGCGGGACAGGACACGAGGGAGTCCCGCCTCCTCCTCCACACCAAGGTCCTGCAGAGATCCCAACCTGCCCTGTCTCCAGCTCAGCCACCCCCACGGGCACAACCCAAAGGGAATTTTCCACCCGCCTGGTCAAGCCGTGAGGAAGAGGAGGAGTGGAACAAAGTGAGCAGGAGAGGGGGTGGAGCTGCACCCCGGGACATCCCAGAGCGCTGAGCTGGGAGCTGAACCCCTCCCAACCCTGCGGGAGATCGGCACGAGGGGTTTGGGCCGGGATTTGGGTTGGGAAGGGTGGGTGGAGGAATATCCTCTCCCTAAGCAGGGAAGCTCACCCGTGCCTGGATCCTGCAAAATTCCTTAGCTGGGGTTTTTGGGGTGCTCTGCAGCCATGGGACGCTGTCCCCATCAGCTCTGCTCTGGGACAGGGACATGGACAACGTGACCCCAAGCCCGAACCCGCCCCTCTTCCAGTCCTGTGGTCCCTCCCCTGCTGGGGACAGCCCCAGGGTGACAGGAAACAAGGGATGGGGGGACAGACCCCTGCAAACACACCCCACTTCCAAAACCTGCTTTTATTTACATTTCAAGTCAAATCACATGCAAACTCTTGGTTGGTTGTTTTTTTTTTTTCTTTCCTGGTTTTTCCTTAAGAAGAGTGTGATTAGCAAAAAAGACGCATTATTAGAATTTTCAAATAGCAATTAAATATACAAAAATAGAGCTTACAAAAAACCAAACAAACAGAGGAAAAAAAAAACAAAAACCAAAACCAGCGAATGTCTTAAAAAATATTCTGCTGCAGAATTTGTAGTGTACAAACACGTCTATGAGGCTCCACGCTCCATAAACAGTCCCGGGTTTTTTGGGAGGGGGGACAGCACCAGGAGCCCCCCAGCCCTGCCCCCGGGAAGCCGCTGCCCTGTAATACTGACACCCCCTCCCCAAACCCCGGGAATGCGACTGCTGAGGATGGCAGGGGACACCCAAAATTCGTGGTGGGAGAGGTGAGGGGGTGGCCCAGCTCCCCCCCCAGGAGCTGATGAAGGGTTTGGGGTGTTTTGGCAAGGGAAAACGCTGCCCAGAGACCCCCGGGGCCAGGCTGGAAGCAATGGGATGATCCCAAAGGCCGGGATTTCTGCCTGCCCCCCACGCCATGGCTCTCGCTGCTGCTGAGGCCAGGATGGTGCCCCTTCCAGGGACTCCAGGCCCCTGAGGTAGCCGAGGAGGAGGGACAGCCACCCTCGAGAGGGGGGGGAGGGACCCAAACCCGGGAGACTCCACACACAGCCACCACCGGGGGTGACACCAGGTGCCGAGGGGACACCCAAACCCGCGAGACCCCAATTCCTGCCGGGAACCGCAAAGGCGAAGGGACCCAAGGCGAAGAGGAGGGAGCAGGAACCGGCTGCGACTCTGCGGGGTCCCACCCGCGTTCCGGGGCGTGCCGGAGCTCGGGGGGCCGTGGAGGTGTCCCGGAGGTCGTGGCGGTGTCCCCCGAGGTCAGGTGTTCCCGGAGGTCGCCGGGTGCCACCACGCCGCTTCCCGGCGGCCGCGGGGCTGGAGAAGGGAGGTGCTGGAAGAAGGATGTGCCGAGAACGCCGAGTCCCCTGCTGGCCCCGGCGGAGGATCCGAGCCCAGGCTTCATCCCGGCAGGATTCGGGGCTGCTCAGCTGCGGCCCAAGTGCTTTGGTTGTGTCCGAGCGCCGCGGGCGGGCGCGGGCCGGGCCCGGCCCGGGAGGGACTATACGATGTTCTGGGAGCCGGGCAGCGGCACCTGCGGCGGGCCCGGGTCCGGCTTCCCGTGCAGCTGCGCCAGCTGCAGCACCGGCATGTTACACAGGGGACACACCTTCCGCACCTCCAGCCACTTGATGAGGCACCTGCGGACACAGGGGACACGGGGACTCAGGGGGGACACACCTGGCATCGGTGGGGACACACCTGACATTAGTGGGGAGCTGCAAAAATTCCCCCAAAGCCCCTTTACCCTGCCCTGGAGCTTGGCTGCTGCCCAGTTTTTAATTCACCATTTGGGTGTCATTATGTTTTATTGGGATTTTTTTTGAGGGGGTTGTCTGTGTGTATATACAGGGATTTTGTATTGATATGCTTTATATATAATTTGTATTTATATTTATACTTAATTTTTTATTTATACTTAAATTTGTATTTATATTTATAGAATAAGGATGTAAAATGCATACACCTATCAAAATATAAACAAAATATATACATAAAAGGTGTCTGTGAGATTATAGACACAGAATCTATAAATAATACACCAATAACACATGAATATGTGATGTGTATAAATAAAAATTAAAATTATGTAAATAATTCTGATATAATCATACTATTGTGTATGTTATGTATTATATGTAATTATATATTATGTGTTATATATAATATATACTTTATATATATTATCCAATATATATTATATATATTATATATAATATATACAGTATATATAGTATAGTGTATATATAAATTTTAAAAAATGTAAATATATAATAGATAATAGATAATAAATATTATATATAAAATATAATGTATATATAAATATACAGGGATAATAAAAGTATCTGTAATATATAGTAGGATATTATGTAGTTTTACCATATAGAATATTATATAGTATTGTTATAGAAAATATTATTATTATTATATATAGTAACATAAATTTTAATGGGTTTGCTTTATATAAACCACACCTTTATAAAACATATATATTTACATTTTTCATGGAATTATAGACTGGGTTGGAAGGGATCCATGAGGATCAGCAAGGTCAGCTCCTGACTGAGCATGGGGCATGCTGCCAGTTCAACCCCAGATCCCCCAGCTGTGACTCCCATGTGCTCCCCCCACGGATCCCAGGGGGCTTTTCCTGCCATTCCCACCCGGGATGGGGTGGGAGGAGCCCTGGGCCCAGCCCCTGCCCACACTTACTTCCTGTGGAAGGCATGTTTGCAGGGACAGATCCCCAGCTCGTCCTTGGGCTTGAACTCCTCCAGGCACACGGCACAGATCTGCAGGGTGGGGGATGCACAGGGATGGATAGCAGTGGTCAGGGAGCAGCATTTGCAAATAAAAACTAACACATGGATACAATCATGGAATGGTTTGGGTTGGAAAGGACCTTTAAGATCATCTAATCCCATGGGCAGGGACAACTCCCACTGTCCCAGGGTGCTCCAAGCCCCATCCAGCCTGGCCTTGGACACTTCCAGGGATCCAGGGGCAGCCACAGCTGCTCTGGGCACCCTGTGCCAGGGCCTGCCACCCTCACAGGAATCAAATTTCCCCTAAAGCCTTCCCAAATTTTGCTGCCCAAGCTTCAGGATCACAGGCTGAGGCTCAGGACCATGGAGCCTCCACAGAAGAACCCCAAAGCTGGGAAGTGTCTGAGGTTTTAGGGTGCAGGGGGATGGATCCACGCTGCTGCCTGCTCCCTCGGACTGAGCTGCATCCACAGGGACACCTCTGGGAAGAGGAAAAGGCTGCTGCCCTGCCTATCCCAAGGCCAGGAAAACTGGTGGCTGTTTTCTCAGCCAAAACCTCCTTCACCCTTGTAGCCAATTCCTTCTGATTCATTTTGAATATCCCAGGGGATTTTGGATATTCCTGGGTGGTTTTCCCAGCCTCCCTGGCCTGGGATCTCTCAGTGCACCAGGGCCAGGTGCAGCTGTTGGGGTCATCCCCTGAGGAACACACACACACACACACACATCCCGAGCTCCCCCAGGGCCTGGGAGAGGCAGAGTGATGGAAAAAGGGGAAAACCAGACCCAGAGACAGGGAGGGAAGAGCTGGGTGGGCGCTTTCCCTCCGCAGGGCTCTGGGCAGCTGCCCCGTCATGTTGGAAAATTCCCACCCCGACCTCTGCTTTCCAGAAACACTGACTGCAAATGCCAAAATACAAATGCCCAAAATGGCATTTTTGAGCTAAACCTTTCCAGGCTTTTCCAGATCTCAGAGTCCAAAAGCTGGGAGAGCTGCAGACAGCTGGGAACAGAGGTGGAGGAGGAGGGCTGAGCATTATCAAGGCCATTCCCAGCTCTGGCACATTCCCAAATCCCTCCCCCAATCTATTTCCCACCCCAGGAAGTGCTTTGAAGCCCGTGTGCCGACAAAATCCCCACTGCAGGTCGATTTAACAGGAGTGGATCAGAAATGGGGGCCTGCAGCAGGGACTGCTCACAACCCTGGGGCCCCTGGGATTTACCCTGGGGGCTGTGGGGAGCAGAGGGTCAGGATAAAACGTGGGATGGGCTCTGCTCAGGGGATTAAAATAAAATAAATAGTGGCTTATGAACAACTGGAGCTGGTGCTGAGCAGATGAGCAGCCTCGTGCCCGGATGTGGGTGGGAATTTTTGTTATCTCTGGTGGAATAAATAAATCCAGGCCGTGCTTTTACACGGGATTTGAGCAGATTCCTGCTCAAATTCATCAGGAAAAAATGGGCTGTGAATAGAAATGCTCAGCTCCAAGAAGCCTGGAAGGCCATGCAGATAGACTAAGGTGTTTCAGCCCTCAGAGGTGGGGAGGGAGGAGTGGATCTGCCTCTTCCAGGAGCTGGGGGAGGTGTTTATCCTGATTCCAGGTTTCCCTGCCCAGAGCTGTGCTGGATACTGTCACACCTCGAAGGTGGCTGGGCCAGAGGGGACGTCCCTGCTCAGGGACATTGTTTATACAATGCCCAGACTGCCTTGGCCTCCCCTTATCTACAGCTCCTTATCAGTGAGATAAGAAGAACAAAATAAATAATAACGATGCAGGAAAACGCAAGAGGAGCCAGGAGGAGGGAGAGGGTTTAATCCAGACTTTCACAGAGGATCTTTCCCCATTTTCAAAGCACATCTGGCTGCATGCTCTGCTCCCAGTGGAGTTGAATTTGGGCGTTTGCCCCCTCCCCAGGGTGAGGAAGAGGAGGGTGAGGGAGCTTTTGTTGCCCCAGGACATGCTCACCTCATGGAGGTTCAGCTCCTTCACTTTCTCCTTGAGTATGACCTGCAAGGCAAAGAGCTGGGGTCAGGACAGAGCTTCTGCCATGAGCATTCCCAGGAAAAATCTCCACAAAGGGATCCCATTGAACTGGAAACTCTCCAGTAAACCCAGCACAGCCAGGGAGCACGAGGGGCCCTGTGCAGGGACAGGAGGAGGGAAGCTCTGGGAAAGATAAAACCACAAGGACCAAATCCAGGAGGCTTCCTCCCAGATTTAACCCTCCTGGGCTACCACTTTATTTTCCCTCCATCCAAGCTGAGCACCTGGAGAGGGCTATAAACCCAGGAGAACTGTGTATCTTCAGCCCAACTCCACCCAGCTTCCTGCAGGAATCAAGGGATCAGAGACAGAAAATCCCATAAATCCTGGAGAAAAACAGCACGTGGAAGCAGCAGCAGCCTGACACCCACCTCTAGGCTGTGTTTATTTTAATTGCTAAGTGCAGGTGGGTGCAGGGAAGAGCTGGGCTTGCCATGGAGCTATTCCCTGGAAAAAGCCCCGTGGCTTCAGGGATTTGAACAGCCTGGGAGCAGGTCCAGACCCCACAAAGTATCAGTGTGGTGACTGGGGGAGTGATGGCCTCACTGCTCTGCAGTGGGTGAGGCTGGAGAGGTTGGGGTGCTCCAGAGGTGGAGATGTTCCCACTGCTCAGGACCTCAGTGGAAAACTGGGAGACTTCTGGATGAGAGGGTCAGGGATGGTCCTGGGGGGCCCAGCTGGGAGGGGACAATAAAATCACCAGGGACAGATTGGCCTAGGTGTTACCACTGCCTTTTGAGAGCCAGAAACCTTCCAAAGACAGGAACAGCACGTGGAAACCTGATGGATTTGGCACTTGGGAGAAAGGAAGGGGAAAAATGTAGAGACTCATCTCACCTGTTTGTAGGCGTAAAGCTCTTTGTGTGCCTGATGCCTGAGCCTGCAATGAAACCAGGGAGAAACGTGAGGTCAGGCAAAAAAATCAGGATTTTTGTAATACCTCAAACATTCCACTTCCCTCCTTTCCAGCTTTAACATGTTATATTTTACATTTTTTTAATTTCAGAAATGAGAATGGCCACAGGAAACGACATGTTTAGGCAACTTTCCCTTTCACTGGGAGGGCAACATCTCCATCCCAAAGCACACAACTCCTCCCTGATTTTCCAGACATCACCCACATGGTTAACAGCAGAAAAAGTGGGTGAGGAAATCACAGTCTGCCATAAATCCCCTCAGTTTCCAACCACTTCTGCTGGCAACAACTCCATGACTGAACACAGCATCGTTTTCCAAGGCATGGGGGCTCAGACCTGAGGAAAGCCCTGCTCCTACTCCAGCAGGACAGGGAAGGAGACTCCCTGCCCAGAGGTTTCCCACCAAGGCCCCCATCACGCTGCCTGGGTGACACTGAGCTCCTCAATCTCAGCTTTGTTTCAATTCTAAGATCAATCAAACCACATCCACTCCTGGAGCAAACTAAGGGACGGAGAGGAATGGGATGGGCTTATTCCAGGAACACCTGCTACAGGGAGAAGTCCAGCAGGAATTTTTGGCCACAAGGAAAAGTGCTGGTTCCATCCCCTCCCTCCCCAGTTTCCCCTCTCCAGAGTCAGAGGCAACAGAGAGCTCCACAGGCATCTGCTGGCTGGAGAAAACCCATTATGCTCCTAAAATAAATACATTTAAAATTAAAATAACCGATACTGCCTCTCGTTACCAGACATGGCATTTAATAAAGTGCTTGGAAAACTCAGGAGGGAGATCCCCAGGGCTCAAGACTTGGCTGAAAGGCCAAGGACTTTCAATATGGAGTCAATGTGTGGCTGCAGGGCTTGGAGAGCTGTAGCAATATTTTCCCCAGCCAACCCTGAGTGTGATTTCAGATGGGAAACCCCCTTGCCTGGAATTTCTCTTCTCCAAAAATATTCTGAGGGCTGTCTGAAATCCCTGGCGGTTTCAACCTGAGCTCCTGGGGATTTTCCAACCCTGCCACGCTGCAGTGGGGGAGTTATAAAAATGGGATGGAAAAATATTTCCTTACATCTGACACCCTCCCCCAAAATGTTGTGGGCCTTAGAAGCTGAGGGATGGGTAAAAATGCACCTTAATGCTGCAGGGAGAGATGCAGAAAATCGGCTCCTGAGTCCCAAATTCCACAGGGAGCCATCCCTCCTGCTCCAGCAATGCTGCCCGGTAGGAACCTGCCTGCAGAACCAGAGAAAACACTGCAGCAGGCAGGGAGGAGGAGGAGAAGAGGAGGAGGAGACTGGGGTCTCATCCCTCTGGCAGTGACCCTGAACAGAAACATGAGCAGAAGATGCAGGAACAATAGAGCAAACAGGATGAAACCGGCCCAGTCCGCAGGGATCCGGTGGCTGGGAAGGCGGTTATGAAACACAGATGGGGAGAAGTGAGGCTGGAGACCACAGACAAGGGAAAACTTGCCTGGAATGGGAAGCAGCATCCCTCTGTATGGAGCACTGAGTGGCCACCAAGGGTTTGGCCCCCATGAGCCAAAGCCACTGGAACACCCTGGATCAGTGGTGGGGAAGAAGTGACCACCTGGCCGTGGATCTGCACAGCTCTGTGCTGGAAGCACGGACCTACAATGCCCTGGGCTGGGGCTGAGCCAGACAAGATTTTCCCAAAAAAAACCCAAAAAACAAACCCTCCTCCCGGGAGGTTCTGGAGAGCAGCACGAGCACATCTGGTGCTGAAGCGTGCGAGCTCAGCCTGCTCCTCCTCGCTCTGAGCCAGAATCCTGGGCCAGACGGATCCTGGTGCAGCTGTCGTGAGGACACCCCAGATCCTGGCAAGCACTACTCCCTGCCCATCCATCGTGTCAAGTGCTGTGACTCCCCAGGAATTTCTGGCAGATATCTGACTGAGATAAAGGACCACACAGTGCCTGGCTGCTGATCCTGTGTGCTGTCACCCCCCCCGGGCTTTGGGATCTCTTCCCACAGGAGTGGGAGCTCCCTGCTTCTCTGGGTGAGTGAATCACCTACAGCAAGTGAACAACTACGGGTGTAAAATGCAGAGGAAAAAATTTTGCAGGTTTACCTCTGAGATTTCCATAGGACCTGCTTTATAGTAGGAGTAGAAAGGTCCTGGGCTCTTCATGGAATCACAGAATTGTTTGGGTTGGAAAAGCCCTCTAAGATCATCCAGTCTAACCATTCCCCCAGCACTGCCAAGGCCACCTCTAACCCATGTCCCCAAGTGCCACATCCACATGGCTTTTAAATCCCTCCAGGCATGGGGACTCCACCACTGCCCTGAGCAACTGTGCCAATGCCTGACCATCCTTTGGATGAAGAAATTTCCCCAAATATCCAATCTGAACCTCCCCTGGCCCAGCCTGAGGCCGTTCCCTCTCCTCCTGTCCCTGTTCCCTGGCAGCAGAGCCCGACCCCCCCGGCTGTCCCCTCCTGTCAGGGAGTTGTGCAGAGCCACAAGGTCCCCCCTGATCCCCCTTTTCTCCAGCCTGAGCCCCTTTCCCAGCTCCCTCAGCTGTTCCAGACCCTTCCCCAGCTCCATTCCTTTCTCTGAACACAAAACCTAACCACTGTGTTGAATCCGGACAGGTCTGAATTCAGAAGGAAACAGCCCTAAAAAAAAAAAAGGCATTTTAGGTGCTGTGTACCCTGAACCTCCCAGAGACTTTGAGCAGCTCCAGGCTGGGCAGGGATGAGCCCTGGATGATCCACAGCAAAGCACAGAGAGAGGATGCTGCAGACTTGACCCACAGCAAGGGTGGCATTGCTCAGCTCAGCATCCTTCTGCATGAGACCGAAGGCAACACGAGTTTATCACTTTCATTAATTCACCAGAGAGCAGACACAACCAGCTGCCTGCAAAATCTCATTTCCTTGTTCTTCCTTTTTTATCAGTAATTTTGCCAAGCAGAGGCAGCAGCCATGAGGGACCTGAGCTCTGACCTGAGTGGTTCTGCAACAGCAGAACAGCTTGAGGTTCACCTGAACAGTGCACAGGCAATAATGATTTTTGTTGTGAAATTCCTACTCGACTCTTGTTTTGAGCCAATCCAATTAAAAATGCCACTTTTCCTCCACTTGGGTGTGGGCAGCACAGCCTTTATTGACACAGCTGCAAAGCACAGTCCATGTCCTCTTCTTCCCCAGCACAACTTTTGTTTAATGCCATCAGCTCTGTGATTTGGGTTGAATACACCTGATATTGGCTCTTCCACACTCCAGAAGCCTCCCTAGCCAGGCATGTGGGGAGAGCTGCAGGGGCTGCTCTGATCCAGAGCAGGAGATGAGAATCAGGGCCTGAGGGTGGTGTCATGAGCCTTCCTTGGTGTTTGCCAAATATTTGGAGATGTGGAGTTATGGGAAAGGAGGGAGAGGAAGGGCTGTGTTGATGCTGCACCTAAGGGAAAGTCAGGAGCTACTGTTCCATCCCACAGATGGAAGCAGAGCCCTGGAGCTCTGGAGGGGACCACCCTGTCCTTCTATTGGTCTCTCTGCCCTTGCAGGTGGGTGGTCCTCATCCTGTTGTCCACCTACAGTGCTTCCCAAACCCCACCAAAACTCAGACTTTTATATCCCAGACGAGCTGAGATTACAGAGCAGCTTCCGTGGAGGTGGATGCTCCTGGGACAGTGGCACAGCTGAAACCCTCCCCAATGGGGGCTGCAGGATCCTGTTTTGGTTCTGTTCTGCCAATAAAAGAGCTGAGGGAGGACGTCTGAAGAGTAGAGTAGAGTCTCTCTAGGGTTTTGGGCTATAAAGGGATCACTGGATGACCTAATCCAACTCCCCATCTATCATGGGTTGCTAAATAGCATCTGGGGAACAGGAGCCAAAACGTCTCGTCCAGAAAGGTCCTCGGTCTTGATTTAAAGACGTGAAGAGACAGAGGACTTGCCACTTCCTTGCTGGCTTCTCTCACCGGTTACTCACCCTCTCTCTCTTACAACACGCCTCCAGCTTCTAAATTTAAAGGTTTTCTGGCTTGACCTTCCAGACATTACTCCTTGTTATTCCTTCTTTGGGGCATAACACACCCTGAGAATATTTTCCTGGGCACTCGCTAAGTCCAAACATTTCTTCAATTTTCTAAGTGAGCCATATAGATTCAAGCTGCACCTGAGCAAAACAAGTCCTTGAGACCTCTGAACACCCCTGGTCTATTTTCATACACCTTCAAAACACAGTTTTCAAAATTGTGGGGAAAAAAATTAAGATATGATGCCCAAGCAGCCCAAATCACCCCTTGATAAACCTGGGTTTGGGCTCATCTGCATGTTTTATGAGATTTTGCTTCACACACAATGGAAAATGGGTGGAAATTATCAAGTATTTAGAAGGTTGACGTTGAAATCTTGCTTCCCTGGTCTACAAGAGCAGTATAAAATATTTTTAACCTGGTGGGACTGGCTGCTGTGGTGCAAGGAGAGAATGGGCACCTGTTTTACAGGAACACAGGGAAAGGTTGTGATGGATGCACAGCTTTGCAGGGACCTATGGCCAGCTGGAAAGACAGAGGGGAAGGAAAAGGGATGGAAAAGCTGGAGAGGAGAGCTCTGGGAATGCAGAATTTTGGCTGCCACTGCTGGCAGAGTGATGACCTCTGCTCCCAGGCACAAGCTGAAGCACAGCCAGCCCCCCATCTTGGGTTATCAGCACAACTCCTCTCCATCACCACCTCAATTCTCAGGCACTGCGTTTTTTCCCCACTTACTTCATTTTCCCTCTGTCAGGAAGAGTTTCTCCTCTCAATTAACAGCCCAACAATCTCCCCAATGGCCCATAAAATAATTAAAACAAGCCCCAAACTGGAACAACCTTTAACCCTGCCATCCTGTTCCCCCTTTGCTCAGATTAGCACATCAACTCTGCATCATTAATCTCCAAACTGTGCTGTTGAAGGAGCAATTTGTGTTCAATAACCAATGGAGCAGGTATTAAACATTCCTTAGGCACGCAGGACACAAGTTACTCATTACAGAGGGAAATGTGTTGAAACATTAAGCAGAAAGTAGGGACCATAAAACATCCCTTCCCAGTTGGTTTTTTTTTTTTGAGAAGCTGATCACAATTCCACACCTTTTTTAGCAAATGTGTATCTCCTGGTTTTAAGTGGATAACGTGACTACTTTGTGGAGGATTACACAGACATAAGACATGTCAAGGAAATTGGTGCTGCCAAGGAAATAAGGTGCTGCCATCCTCTTTTTGGGATGGAGGGGTCAGTGAAGGGCCTGGAAGCAGGAAAACTCTTGGGGAACATTCCCTTACAACATTGCCTTACCTAATCAAGTAGCAACAGAAGAGCAAACTGAGGATGAAGACGAAAATGGCTGTGCCGAAAACCACGATGTATATGTTGAGAGGAAGGTTCTGGAACCCGATGTTAGGCATCCTGAAACTGTAATGCTGGAAGTCTGAGCTCATGGGTAGGCTGTGGAGACAGAGAGAAAACACATGGATGTGACATTCCTTAGGGATGCACTTTGCAGACCAGTGGAAATGGATGTGGAGGGGGCTGGAGATGACTTTTACTCATCCCCTCCTCCTTGCCCAAAACCAAGCTCCCATCTTGGTAACCCTGAAAACAAAGCAGGGCTGGATCAACTGGGGATGGGATTTTCCTTCTCCCACTCCTCCAGCTCTCGTCCTTCAACATATCATCCTTCAAGTTAAACACTGGACGAGATGGACGGCAGGAATTGCATCCAAGCAGCCCCAGCTGCAGCCAGCAGTCCCTCAAACCCCCCAGAAACTTGGTAAAAACACTGAAAGCAGCCAGGAAACCTTGGAGCAAGTCAAGTTTGCCTTCCCCTCCCAGTGGTTTCTAAGACTGACTCCTCATTCCAAAGAAATCACCCACCAAAATCATCAAAGATGAAGAGGACAAGGATATTCCCAGGACACAGCAGCGCAGCTGAGGGAAATTGTGGAGAGACTCTGGACTCTGTAAAGGAGGATTTGTTTTTCCCATCTGAGACTCAGGTTTGGTGGTTTAAGAGCACTTGTGCAGGTTTCAGCTTTACTCCTCAGCATAGCCCCAGGCTCCTTCCCCCCAGGAAAGCCCCGAGGCACCAGTGAGCAGCAGTCAAGAGAAGAGGCAATTTTGGCTGTCATATCCCACGTCTGGGACCCGTGACCAAAACCTCCCTCCCCTTGGAGAGCCCCAATTAAACCCTGAGCAGCTGCCTAGGATAATGACTTCAGCAAATCCTCTCCCCCAGGACTTTAATTGCACTTATTTATTATCTCTTATCTTCCTATAATTCTCTGAACCGTTCGCCCTCGGATGATCACAACCGTTGCTGGCCACGCATAAAGTTCCCCTGCCCCCAGCTTAGAAAAGGAAGTTAAAAAATACATCTTATTTTCCCTTCTACCCACGGGAGAGCAACGTGTGAAGAAGTTTTACAAGGAAGGAAAGTACCTGCAGCCTGAGCCCTGTTTCCCAAATAAAATCACCAAGGGATAACAAAACCCTCCCCTGGAGCGGGGAGTTTTCCACGGCGCAGTAATTGCACAGCTCCTCATTTTGCACAGGGTGGGAAGACAGTGGGGAAACCACGGGATCTGAACCCACACATGCCAGGGAGCGATGCTCCAAAATCCAAATGTTCTCTGAGCGTCCCTCCAAGCAGCATCCTCAGTCCCCAGTCTCCTTTCCCCCTTGAGGTCCCTTTTTACCCCAACCCTGTGGGCTTGCCTCTGGCTTCCCACGGGGAGCAGACTCACCTCTCCTCCCGCCTGCCTCACCGGGACTATCCCCTTGCTGAAGGCAACATCCCTGCCAGCCCCAAACCCCTGCCCGGGAGCCTCCTTGCTCCGGCTGCTTTCAGTTTCCTCAGCTCGCTGGAAGTTTCCAGGCGATTTCTGGTAAAGCCTGGATTTGATTAAAGCCTCCAGAGACCAACACGCATGTTCAGAACCTCTCCCGGCCAACGTGGAAACACTTGGAGAGCTCAGGGAGCCGGCACATCCCCCTGCCAGCGCTGGTGGGGATGGGATTTTATAGCCCAGCAACCACCCAGCTCACACTCCTCCACCGAAGCCTGTTCCGCTCAGCTGAGCTGGTTTGCTTTGCAAATAAATTTTCAAAAGCTCAATCCAGCCCCCAAACCTTTGTTCCCAGCTCCGGCGGGGTTAATGCGCAGCTCAGGGCTGGCTTTGGGTTTCGGTCCCGCTGGGTCAGAGGGGTTTGGGACGGTTCAGGGCTCCCCTCGGTCACGCTCGGGGCTCGTGGCATGAGGATGTTTCAGCCGGAGGGCGCTGCCCCACCTCGCCCTCGGGCTCGTGTTGATAATCACTGCCTCTGGCCAAGGCTGGCTGCCTCCAGCTCCTCAACTGCCCGAGAGAAACCTCCTCTGTCTGGGAAAGCTCCAGGTGACCTTTTGCAAGGAAGGAGAGACAATTCTTGGAGGATAGGCAACAAAACCAACCAGCACTGGACTGCTGCTTTTCTTTCCAACTCTTTTAACTTGTGATGCTCTTCTCAGAAGCCCCACTAAGAGATTGCGTGAGTACGGAACATCCAAGGCTGCTTTTGGGGCAGCAAATTCAAGCCAGAAAAATTCCTCATGCTCGTATGCAGCTGAGCTGTGCTGCTCTTGCGCCAGTCCCCACATCCACGAGCACAGCTAGAAACCATCACAGCCCTCGGCAAATAAACAGTCAGCAGAAACAAAGCTCAGACCAACCCCCAGCATCCCACTATCCTCTTCCAATGGAACCATTTCCCTAATATTTTGCCCCAAAAGAGTGTCACAAACGCAGCCATGACCTACCTGCTAGCCATGTCGTGGGGACTCAGACTGCTGGGGACAACCCTTCTGTCTCCTGTGGTGGAAATCCCACACCAGACTCATCCAACCCCTGTGTGAAATAACCTTCTCCACATTGGAGCTGCCCTGGTCCTTCCTCCCTCCCTCCTGCTGCAACAGCTGAGAAACGTTACAGCAAAAAACACGGAGGTTAAAGGGGAAGAATCAGTTAGTCTGCCCAGGATCCAGGAAACTGTTAACTTTAAAGGACTCCAGTGAAATCTGATGATTTCAAGCAGCAAAGCTTTGGGGTTGTTTTTTTTTTTTTAAGGGGAGTAGGGGGGAGGAACTGTATTTTAAACTGCTTCAGATTTGCAAGGGCACAGCCAAAAGAAATAAAAAAGCAGTCATAAAGAAGGATGAAAAGTTTCTGGTGCAGAACAAAAGCCTCCCTGTTGCTCTCTCCGTGGTCAAGGCATCTCAGAGCAGGGAGATGATGCTTGTGGGGCATCCATGGTCCCCAGTAGGTCTCAAAAATCCCCGGGATGGGGGACACAGGCTACACATAGAAAAGGGGGCACTGGCACAGGTTATCCAGAGAAACTGTGTCTGTCCCATCCCTGGAAGTGCTCAAGACCAGCTTGGATGGGGCTTGGAGCAACCTGGGATAGTGTCCTGGGAAGGTGTCCCTGCCCATGGCAGGGGAATGGAACTGGATGGTCTTTAAGGTCCCTTCCAACCCAAACCATTCCACGATTCTATGAAAAGTAACAACGATCAGTGGTGTCCTGGGCTGCAGAGAGTCACAAATGGCAGAACAACTTGAGCTCCACATTTCCTTCCTTACACTCTCCAATGACTCAGCATCGTCGGGCCAAGCACATCGACGTTTTCTCCAAGGAGGACAAAACCCAGCTTTAATTAAAAGCCAAGTGCTGGTTAATGGCCCATCGAGCAGCCAGGGAACTGAGTGTCACAGGTCAGCGCTCCTGCGTGGCAAGGCTTTGATTACAGCTGGGCTGTCAAAGGTAAACCTCACCAAGCCGCGTCCCAAACTGATCCCCATTAGAACCACAGCAAGCCCTTAATACCCAGAGCGTTCCTCAGGAGATCTCACAGCGATTAATAAAGGATGCAATTGACTTCTCATAGGTAGAGAAACTGATGCAGGGAGGAGGAGGGGGAGCGAGGCAGAGCTGTGGTCCCTGAAGCCAGGGGGTGACACCAGGAATGACACTTTAAGCAATGCCATGGGCTGAAAGCTGCAGATTTTTGCTTTCCTGCTGCTTTACCACATGCATTAGAACTGTGTGCTCCTTCTTGAGGTTTTACTTATTAAAAGGAGCTCCTTGTCCTTTTCTAAAAAATTTTATTATTACTTATTTATAACATCAGTGCATAAAGAGGCCATGCATGTGCTGTGCATCATCACACCTAAATACAGTCCACATGCTGGGTGGAGCAGTGGCTTTTGCCTCTGCTGTTGTAAAGAAACTCCTGTTTTTAGAGGAATTTACTTTATGTTTTCAAGACAAACAACTTTCTCCACAGGGGTTCAAAGCAAACTCAGACTGAATCTCCTCAGCCATTACCTGGGGAAACTGGATGGAGCTGGTGGTCTGGGCATCCCACTGGCCAGGCTGCCAAAGCCAACCCATCTCCAGGAAACACTGAGCTCCAAACACCCAGCAGAGCCAGACACAGGCTGGCTTGAAATCACCAATCTCAGGGAAAAGCGAATTGCTAAGCCGTGGCCAAACTCCAGGCTGAAATATTTTATCGATGGGAAAGGTTTCAAGCGGGCGTGAACGGCGTCTCGAGTTTCAAAGGCGTTTCGCAACGTGTTTCAGACAGGTTTAACCAAAAGCGTTATTAACTCGGTTGAAAGTTAAACTGGGAGCAGCTGACAAGACCTTTCTGAAACAGCCCAAGCTGTGTTGCAAAGCAGGGTATTCTTCCATGGACTGATTCTACAAGAGGAAGGTTATTTAATGGCTGTGACTAACGGGATAATATTTAAAAGATTCTTCGAGGTGTTAAGAAGCAGCAGCCAGAGACGCCCTCATTTAACTTACAGGCAAAAAATCCCCCTCGTGCACCCCAAAAGCAAAGTGAAGCCCTGACCTCAAGCAGCTGGAAGGAATTTCCTTCAGCTCTGTCTCTGGAGCTGGTCCAGCGCCAGGATCTGCAGTGTGGCGATGGGAAAATCACAGGCGGCTGCAGAGCCAACCCCAAACCAGCACTGCCAGCGCCCCAGAGGTGCCACACAGCTGCATCACCTTTGCCTGGCATGGAGTGGGGGGAAAACTCAGTGCTGCTCCAGCCAGGAGGGATGGCCTTTGCTGTCCAAAACCATGGAACAACGGGATTGAGCATGGGGGGAAAACAAAAACTCTTGGCATGATGCAATTTCAAAGAGCTACGATGCTACCACGGGATTGCCACATCCAGCGCCAGCTCTGAGCATCCAACCTGGCCCAGATCCTTCACTCCACAAACCTGGCAGGGAATGGAGGAGCGTGAGGGATGGAGCAAGGCTTGGCAGGGTTATTGATTACTGGGATTAATGTGCTGGGAAGAGGGAACATCCCAACAGGTCCCTCACACCACAGGCAGAGTTGTACCAGGATCAAGCAAAGCTTGGCTGGGGTGATGTGGCACCATCACAGCAACAGAAAGAACTTCTGGGTGTCAAACAATACAAAAACCCACTTGTTTCACCCATTTTGGCTGCCTGCAGGCTTGGGGGTGGTGGGGGGGTTTTTGTTCTGTGCCTGGACATCCAAGGAACCAAACTGACCTCCAAGCACAAAGCACTTCGGACCTTTGATCCCTCCTCCCTGAGAGCGGATCCGATGCTTTTTTTGAATTGGAATCAGGAAATTTCCTGGCTGTGTTCCCCAGCTGGCTGACACCAAAAACAAACCTTAACCCTCTCCATTGCCTCTGGGCAGGGGACACAGAAAGTGATGTGACAACACGACAAAGCAGTTGGAAAAAAATAGGAAAGTCTAAGGAAAGCAACATCCGGCAGCACGACCGTACTGCTGCAATTTCCAACAAGTCCTTCTGATTCCAGACAGTTTAAGGAACAATTAATCCCACAACTTTAAAACTGAAGAGAACCTTTAAGTAGGAAAATGTTTTTGTTACCACTGGCAGAGAAACATGCAGAAATGGGTTAGCTGCAGCTCCCATCACCCACTGTAAAGTCAAGTTTCTTTCTCCCAGCGCTGTTGGAAAAGTAAACCAGAGGTTTGCTCAGGGCTGATTTTGCAAGTTCCAGGAAACAGGCAAAAATAAATAGAAAAAAAAATAAAATCAATAGCGCCATTTAATACAGTCTGGAGGAGGGGGAAGCAGAGTTTGGAGGAGAGCCCTCCTTGAGCTCCCGTCAGGAATGAGAGCTGGGAATCACTTCCCAGGAGGGTTTGAAGCAGAGCTGGCAGTGCCTCTCTCAGAAAGGCTCACACGAGCTGCCCAAGGACAGCTCAACTCACTGCTCAGAGATGAAATAACACTTGAGGAATTTTTCCCCTTTGGCCTTGGGGATTGGTAATTATTTCCCCCCCCCTTTTCCTGGCATGCAGCTCCAACGTCACAACCTGGTGAGCTCATTCTTCCTCCCAAAAGTGTGGTGGGAAAGGATGTGCTGCTGCCTCCTCCTGCCTCAAGCCCTCTTTGTACTCTTGAGGTGAAAAGAAAAGGCAGGAGCAACCTCTTCCCATTATGGGCTGATGGTGGTGGGACACACATTATTAAATTCAGGTGTATTTTAGCCCAAAAAGAGCAATGAGAGCACAGGCAAGTGGGAATAATCTCCCACCTTCATCTGTGGTTGCTTTTCCTCATTTGCAGTATTCCCCAACAAACAGGTTCCTTGGGGAATGCAAATTGGAAAATCCATGGGAAACACTCAGCCTACACAGCTGAAGGGTCAGAACACAGAAACTGGTGTTAAACACTCCAGGGAATTTGAAAATTCCCGGGTGATGAGACAGAGCTGTGGGAAGCAATGGGGATTCCCAAAATATCACATCTGGAAGAAAAAAAATAATCCCACTTTGATCAAGTCATCTTCAGGCTGAACCAAAACCAATCACTTTCCACAGAGCCAAGGAGCGAATTGCCCTCTCCACTCTAATATTAAGAAGCAGATGGATAAACAACTTCCTGAAACTTTTTTTTTCCACTCATTTCCTAAGCTCCTTTAATGAGGAAAAAAATAATAATCAGTGCAACACACACTGATCAATAATCCTACGAAATCCTGCTGGAGATGAGCCTGCACCCTGGACCAGTGATGGGATCACAGCTGCCAGCAGCCATCCTATCAAGGCAGTCATAGGAGCCAAGCACGATTTGGGAACAGGAAGGCAGAATGATCTCGTTTGCACTAAATAAGGTTGCTAGGTTATGGATTTTTGGGAGGGGGGGCATAATCTGAAAGGGGATCCAGATGGCTGTAAAGCCTGGTGGTGGAAAAGCAGCATGAGGCCAGAGAGGGAAGAATTCCTCTTTATGCTGCTGCTGTCTGCTCCTGGATCCTGGGATTCAGTCCTCAGGAATGCACTCCGTGGACCCTTTTAATTGCACCATTTTGATTTGAGGTAAAAATGAAGAAGAAGAGGTAGCTGGATGGAGAAGAGTGAAAAAGCTGGTGACTGGATACTGGGGAAAAAAAGTCCCTAAACAAATCCCAGAGAGCAGCCATTCCCCCAATCCCATTTTGATCCAGCCAGGTTTGTATTTTACAATCCTGACAGCCTGAAAAAGGCTTCAGGAAAACCCAGACAACCCCAAACCCCAGCCTGCTGGGAATTCACACCAATGCCACGTCACTGCCCTTTCCAATTTTTCCTAATACTTACAAAAAATGAGCTGCACAGTCTGTTCACCCTTTCCTGGTTTTCACCCAAGTACTGGGATTTAGGGGAACATTTTTGTTATCATTCCTTCTCCCTTGCTAATAGAGACTGGGATGGTTTTGCAACATTTTATAGAGTCCAGCAAAAAAAACCTCCTGGGAGTCATATGGAAACAGGACAAGGACTGCTTCACTTCTATGGGACTGGCACAAGAAAGGTGGCTGCAAGTTTGGAAAACCCCTCAAAATTTAACTGGAAATGGAAAATGGAACTTTTCCACAGCCAGACTTGCACAGCCAAGTGATGTGCTTGGAGAGAAACGTTCACCAATCAACAAATGCATCACCTCCTCTGTCATAGAGTCTCAGCACCAAGGGTGGTGCCATGGGGTATCATCCTTCTTCCCTACTGTCCTGGAATCGTGGCCTGACCTTAGTGGGATGCAGAAAATGAAGAGCCCTTAGTGAAGCACTGGCACAGGTTGCTTAGAGAGATTGTGGACTCTCTATCCCTGGAAATGTTCAAGGTCAGGTTGGAGCAACCTGGTCTAAAGGAAAAGTGTTCCTGCTCATGGCAGGGTGGTGAAATGAGATGGTCTTGAAGGGTCCCTCCAACCTAAACCATTCCATGATTCTGTGATTCTAAAATCCATACCTCAGGGGTCTGTAAGCAGGAGGCAATGGACAACCAGGTGTAAATTTTCAACATCACCTGCCCACACCCCTCCTTTGCCCAGGGATGCTGCTTCTTACAGGGGTTCCTCATAAACTGAGCCCTAAATAAGCAAAACCCAATTTACAGCTGCTGATGCACGACTTGTTTAAAAAAAAAACAAAAACAAACACCTTTTGTGAGAGTTACTTAAAATTTACCTTTTTCTTGCAACTGACCGAACAAAACCTGCTAAATATTTTCTGAATGCTTCAAGGCTACAAAGCTAAAAACCACCAGTGGGAATTTCAGGCGTGTAATAATTTACTGTTGGATCTCCACGAATTCCCGGGTGCTGAATCGCCTACTAGAAGGGAAAATATATGACTGGCACTAAGAAGGTGGCTTAGCAACGAGCAGGCTGGCAGCTTCGAGTGGCTTTTTAAAGGTCAAGAGAGAACACAATGTCTGGAGTCCTCACGTTCCCTTTTTTTTACTACAATTTAATGACATTTCTGGCCAGCCTGGTTATTAAATCGCCGCCTTGCACCAGCCAGCCACACATCTGTTAAACCCAGGCTTTAAATTAAGACTCTCCCCTCCTAAATATCCACCTTTTAAATATTCCCACCTTCACCAAAGTGGGGGGGGGGGGGAAAGCTTTGTCGGGATGAAACACAAGGAGAGGTCCCAACGCCGAGGGGATTTTTGGGAAGTGCTGCTGAGCAGCATCATTGAAATGCAGCAGGAGAAGTTGGTTTTCCTCGGCTCCACGGGGGCTGCCATGTTAAATCACATTTGGATTCACAGTACAAGGCTGCTAAAATACCACCACGGCGCCTATTGGCACATTTCAATGAAAACGCCGTGGCCTCATTAGTAGAGTGGAAATTATGAGCTTGTCTTTGTATATATTTAAAAGCTCGCCTCTGAAACTCTACTGGGTCGGGGCCAGGAATTCCTGGCTCCCAGCTCCTACCACTCGGCAGTTCGGGATCACTTTGCTCACACAGGTCAAGCGACCTCGCAGCCATCGACCCAGGAGAAAAGGCATTTAAAAACTGCCCTGAGGGGAGAGGCAACAGGGTTTGAACTAAACCCTCCTCCCCTGTGTGCTGGTTAGGGAGCAAGTCCTAATGAAAGTGCAGGTTGTAATTAAGAGGATGGAGGAATGTGGGTGTGTGGAGTTTCACCCTGCTCCCAGAAGTTGGGGTGAGAGCATCCTGTCGGCCCAGAAGCGCCCTTCCCCTCTGGGGATGGACCACAAAAGCCCAAATCCTTTGAAATGATGGACAAACTCGTGAAATAACATGTTTTTTGGGGACCTGGTCCTCTCAAAGATGGGAATTTGCAAGTCTCTGTGAAGGAAAACTTTGGGCTCAGCTCCCTACTTACCTGCACGGGCGCCGCAATGCAGCCAAGCCACGCAAACCCAACGTATCTGCTTGAACAGCTACCGTGGTTTGGTGCCGGGGATGCTGGAAGAAAAGAGAAAAACACCCTAAAAATTGCACAAAAATCCAGAGGGAGCAAAGGAGAGGATGAAGACACAGTTTTCAAATGCTTGGATTCGCAGAGGCTCCCAGAAATTGCTTCAGCTCTTGGTAACAGCACAGAGATCCACTTCTAAGACGTGGCGATGACGTTACGTGGCATAGAAAGAATGGGGGGGAGGCTTGGCTAATCCTCACAATTTTATAAGCATCTGAGACACTAATCCGTTGATCTCATTGAAAGGGATTAGAATGACTCCCTTGCCAGGAAATTTAAGAAGTTTTCTACCAGATGTAAACAAAAGCGTGGAGCAGCCCGCAGAGATGGCTGCCACACAGCGAGTCCTCACAGAGAAATCTGCCCCAATGGGCTGGTTTTGGGGTGGAAATGGGGGATTTCCAGCCCAGTGCTGCAGAGGGTTGTCTGGAATGATGTGGGTATCCAAGGCATGCCTGATCAGTCCATCTTGAGCCACAGTAGGCTCAAGAGAGGATCCCATCCTGGGCTATCAACCTGCCAGGGTTTCACAACTCATCCGTGGGCTCCAATTCTTATTGAAATGGATGCTTCAGCTAAAAAAAAAACGATCCTAACCACCCAACTTGTTCTGCACTGGCATAGGAAAACACCATTTCAATAATAAGAAAAAAGAGAGAATCTCTGAGCAACAAACCCCAAGTTGTGCCCAGCTATGTAGCAGCCATCATCCACGCAGCTCTGTGGCAATGACCTGGGTTAATAAGGAAAATATAACATGGCACCCTCATGAAAAGACTGGGATCTGCTGCTACTCTCACAATGAGTGATTCATAATATTGAAGAATAAATTATTTGATTTAGAAGATGAAGTAGGCAATGCGCAATCTGGAGTTTTGTATCAAGCAGTTTGCTACTAAGTTGGATGTTCCAGATCAGATCATCAATGCTGAGATAAACCTAAAGGAAGCAGAAAGGATTCAGGGAATCCTTTGGAGAGGAAAAGCAACTTTTGTTAGAAAACAGAAGTTTTCTAAGGAAGAAATGAAACTTTTGTCAGTACTTACTTCTTTCCTCTTAAATTCCATCCAAAAAAAGAAAAACCCAAAGAGGCTCAAGTTCCAACCTCAGTGTAAACAAGGCTTTGATTTCATCCTTAAAATCCCTCCTTTTGGAGGTGCCTGATTGCACAGCAGCAGAATCCTTCTTCTCCAGCCCATTTTTCTGCAGGACCATATCATTTTTAGTCTTTAGGCACAAATACCTGCTTGGCTTTGGGAAAACACTCGCTGTCCCCAGGCAGTCCTATCTCCTAACTCCTTGCAACACTCCTGCCCCCAGCTTTAGTGTCCAAGGCTGGAATAAACCAACTGATGTCAGGCTCGTCTCCAGCTCCATCCCTCTCACTTGGCTGCAACACATCCCAAAGCCTTTCTCATCACCTCCTTGACCTGTTCCTCCTGCTGCATCACTGGCAGCTCCATGGGGAAGATGCTTCAGGAAGAGGAGGTTTACAAGAAAGAAGCCCCAAGAATGGTCAGAAGCATTCAACAACTCGGCATCCTTCAGGCAAAGCCACAGCTGAGAAAATGATCCATTTTTCCTGCTTTTACTGCCAAAGTGCCGCCCTCAAACAACGCTCAGCACAACGGTGAGGGTGGTTTGGTGTGAATGCCAAGCAAGACTGGGGAGCAGGGCTCAGCTGACAGACACCCAACCCACACGAGCACCACCAGACAGGCTCCAGCCAGCTCATTCCAATTTATTCGACCCTCAAACCATGCAACACCACACAATCCCATCCCACTTCAGATGGTGACCACCGACACAGCCTCCAAAACCCTTATCTTTTATCTCACACGCCAACGGAGCAAAACACCGGGTCCTCATCCAACACTTCTCAACTAAAAAGCGAAAGAAAAACCCCAACCCCGCAGCTGCGTTTGAAGTGAGCAAGGAAATCGCCTCGGGGGAAGCCCAGCTTGGCGACGGGTTTTTACAGGGAACAATAGGAAAATGGGAGTCGTTAAAGCGAGGAAATATCTGCCTGCTCGGGACAAAGCTCTGCGTAGAGAGAAGTTTAACTCTTAAACTTACAATACCCCAGCGATTTAATTCTGAGTCAGCGGGAGGCACAGTCCACTCGATCCACACTCGGGTGGATTTGTTGTAGTTGAAGTTGTCGTGGGAGACGCCGATCCCTCCCACCCAGTTTGGCTGGGTAATTTGGCTTCACCCTCTTTCTTACCTGCCGGGTTGCTCCTCCTGGATTTCAATAGAGAGCTGAAATGCCCTGGTTCCTGGGAAGCCGCACAGCTACGGAGCTCTCATATTTTCCCTGAAATACTCCCGTGAGCCAAGAAGTTGGGAAACCCAGTCCTACTGCTCAGGCTGGGAGAACGGCAGTGGGAGGGCTGGAATCAGGAGGGCTGGAACCAGGAGGGCTGGAACCAGGAGCGCAGCTGCCTCCTGCTCAGCACTTTCAGTTTCTCTCTCCAAGCGCTCTCCTGGCGCGACTTCCTCTAAAGCGCTTTGCGAGTGAAAAGCTGCATTAAGTGGTGGGATTAATCCTCTGAGGGGATAATAAAATCACAGAATCATGAAATCATTTAGGTTGGAAAAGCCCTCTAAGGCCATCGAGTCCAACTGCTAAACCAGCACTGCCAAGGCCTTCACTAACCCATGGCCCCAAGTGCCACTTCGACACAGCTCTTAAACCCCTCCAAGGACGGTGACTCCAGCCCCTTCCACGAAAAAGTGGTGTCAAAGGCCTTGCCAAAGTCCAGATAGACACACCCACAGCCTCTCCCTCATCCACCAAAGCACGTCACCTTGTCACAGAAGGAGATCAGGTTGGTCAGGCAGGACCTGCATGTCACAAACCTGCACTGACTGCCCCAGGTCCTCTGACTGCCCTGTTAGTGCTGCGTGATCTGCTCCTGCCACCTTCCCGACAGCCCTGCAGTTCCCAAACTCCTTCTTCCTGCCCTTCTTGTAGCTCTGTGTCCCATCTGCTCACTTCCAGTCAGCTGGGGCCTCCAGTTAGCCAGGGCTGCTGGCAAATGATGGAAAGTTATCCCCATCCATTGCAGCAATCCATTTGTTTGAGTCATCCCACATGGCTATGTGCTGGCCATGATGTCACAGCTTTCCTGATGGACAGTGGCTTCCAGCTCCTTCTCCTGTTGGTGACCATGCAGTGGGCATTGGTGCAGCTGCATTTCAGTTGGGTTACCAATCCCACCACCTCTTTGGAAAAGCCCCTTTCCTACGTGACCATTCTCAGGGACATTCATGGTTTCCAACACATCAATAATCCTTTTGGCTGTGCTGCCACATGGATCTCCATCCCCTGCCTCCATGGAGACAGCACACTGAAGAACTTGGCTAGCAGACTGTCCCTCAAACATTGGGGTGGGCCTCCAGCATTATCCTGTGCAAAGATCCTTTTACTCCTCGGAGCCAGGAGAACCCCAGCTGTCAGCAGTCCTGGTGTCCTGCAAACCCACCCATAAACCAAAATTAAAGCCAAAATAAGCCTGGAGAAGTCATTCCTGCTTGCTTCTCACAGTCCTGAAGCTGGAGCAGAAAAAGCAGGACATCCCTGACTAGGCTTCCTGCCACCCTGCCCTTGCTGCTCCTCCTGCATCTCGGTGTCTCTGCTTTTTCCACAGCCTGATCCAGCTGCAGCTCCAGCACTGAAGCAATGTGAGACCTCAGAGTCTTTGGCTGTGCTGAGCCAGCTGATTCCAGCTGATTTGGTCCATGAGCTCCTGCTGCCCATCCATGCATTGGCATTAGGGCCAGGCTCATCTCCTCTTGCCATCCCTTCAGCACTGCAACCATTCGTGAGCAGGACACAGGAGCCCTCCACGTGTGGTTGGAACCCTTTAGGATTGTTTTTTGCTCTTTGATGGAATTTAAACATGCCAGACAAGTAGAAAAGTGACACATTGCCCACAGTAACACATTGTGTTACTGCTCCAGAGGGAACAACATCCAAAAATGAGGCAGCTCCATCTCCAGTGGGGACTGCTGCATCCTGGGATGGAGGAACAGGCCCTGCTCCAGCCCACTGTCCATGTCGAGGCTTTCCCATTCCTCAGGTCAGGAAGCAAATCATCTCTGCCTATGGCTGGAGCAAAACCTCGTGGGTTCAGATCCTCTCCCAAAGCGTGTTTTCCATGGGACTGCTGGCATTTCTCAACCCACTGAGCAGCACCCGCTGGGCTCAGGCGATGACTGGGCTCACTTGCAGCTAAGCCCCGTCTCTCATCATCGCTGATGCCGCTTTAGAGCCCTGTCAGCGACTCGGGGTGGGGACACAGCCACTCCTGACCTGAGTCTGAGCGGTTCCAGGGCAACAGTAACAGGGGAGGGGATGGCTACGACAGCCGATCTTATCTTGTGTCAACAACACTCAGCTTTAAGGGAAATGATTGCAGGAACAAAAACAAACAAACCCAGCTCAGCCACACCAACCACTGCTGAGACTGGGGGAGCTTCAACCCCAGGAAACACCCTCTAGGCTCCCACACCAACGGTCCAAATTGGCTGAGGACCACCAGAAGGATCTGCACCTCCCGGCTTGTTTGGGTTTACTGTGCAGCAGGAGCCTGGCAAGGTGGGGGAGGACCATGTCTCTGTTATCCCAAGGTAGAAGGTTCCAGGTGCAGGTGGTGGGAACAGGAAATGAGCATTAGCTGTGCCTCTCTCCACCTTTTCCACGTCCAAGTGTTGTTTTATGGCTATGAGCAAATCACATGTCTTCTGCCACACAGCCCAAGTGGAGGTGACAGCAGGTCACTGGGAGGGGTGACCCAAGGGGGAATGCCTGGAGAGACGATCCCAAAGCACAAAAGCCCTCCTAGCAAAGCTAGGTGTTCTCCTGTAATCCCACACATCATTTAGTCCAGGAAAGCAGCTGGAAGTTGGCTGTTCTTGGGTCGAATCTCCAGGCTTGGCTCAGCTCCATAGTCCTGAGCAGCTCTGCTGCTTCCTCGCCATGGAATCCTCCTCCTCCTCCACCCCAACACCTGCCTCTCCCCCAGGACAGGGCCAGGACCACTCTCCAGCCAAGAACAGTGGCACCAACCGGCAGCTATCACCTTATTTCCCATGTGGCACACAACATTCCTCATCTGAAGGTCCAACAGATCCCACAACATTCAGAGCACGCTGACCCCAAAGTGTCCTTCACAGCTGGTCCACCACAGTTATCTCCAGTCACACGTGGGTCTGAGCCTGGGATGCACAAGCAGTAAGTTCCAGCAGAGCTGACCCACCTCCACATCTTGTTCCCCCCAAATCTGAGGCAGCCTCTGACCAAACAGCAATGCCAGCAACCCAAGCAGCAGACCAGGAGTGTCCAACCCAGCCTTGGTAAACGGGGACAAAATCAGCAAACCTGAGCCTAGCAGAGCAGAGCTTTGGGAGGTTGTGGAGGGGATTTCCTTCAGCAGCAAAGCTGGGAGATGTGGGAAATCACCACCACACACACCTCCAGCAGCTCCACCACCTGCTCAGGATCAGGACCGTCATCTGCCTGACTCAGCCCTGTGACTCGGTAATGACATCACATCATTGCTCTTGCCTGCTTCTGGCACATGGGGCTGGAAGCATTATTTTCTATTTTTAAATATGTTTTAAATACCTCAATTAGTGCATTTTGGGTTTCTTCCACATTGCCCCCAAGCAATCTCTGACAGTTCTTCTGTCAGGGGCTCTATCCTTCCACTGCTGATTATTAGTGGGGCACGAGGTTGTTATTTTTCCAGGCCAAGGGCCAAATTTGTATTTAATTTTTGTCCAGATGGCACAGCACTCCAGATGCATCAGCTGGAGCATCGAACCTGTATGAATAAAGTAATAGAGCAAACAACATGATTTACTCAGGGGCTATTTGACACGCTTAACGTGCTTTGTGTACATCTGTTGTGCAAAAAAAATAGCATTCAAATTAATTCAGGTGATGGTTTCGTTATTAAGACCAACACCTGAGGGAAATGAAACAGCAGCAGGAATTCAAAAAATAATTATGATAATAATATTAGAATTTATATTTTGCTTTCTGTAAAGTCAAGTATATATATTCTAAAAAAAGGCTGATTTCAGCCATCAGTGCTGAGCCTGGGTTTTGTTCACCTTCCTCTGTCCCCAAAGCTGCTGTTGGCAGTGGGTCTTACAAACCAGTTCTCCCAGGAGAAGGGCTGGTGATCCCAGATTTCAGTGTGGTGCGAGAGCTTATGGCTCTGCTCACCCGAGGAGATATGAGGAGGACACCAGAGGACAACCACGAGATGTTCCAGTTATGCTTCTGGCAAATTCACCCCGTTCCCAGGAAGCTGCTGCATCCCTCCAGCACAGCCTGCAGCCGGGATGTGCTCCCTACAAACTAAAGCACCCAAAATAACTCAGAATAGGATAAAAAAAAAAAAAAAAGAAGTGACATTGAGTAGTCGGTTTATCTGCCTGAGTACTCGAAACGCCGCTGTGTAAAAACCAGCTGAGCCCGCAAATGCCCGGAAACAAAGGGATGGGGGGGGTGTCTTTTTGTGCTTGGCTTTGCTCCGTTCAGAGCATCCTTGGGCTGTGAGAGCCCGTCCTGACGGCACCCGAAACAAAGGAAAGCCGGGAGCTGTAGGCAGGAGCCAGCTGGGGAAAACCGGGACGACGAGGAGGAGGAGGAGGAGGCACCCGCATCGCCCTCCCCGGCAGCTGCGGAGCCGGGCTCGCGTGTTGCCGAACACGTTATCCATGGCAGGAAACTCGAGATCAAAGGCGAGGAGCGTGCCAGAGCAAGATGTCATCCAAGCCTCCTGCCAAAGGTGTGCACGGGAGGGGAGAAGCAACCCCCAGACACACACGCTGGCACATCCGACGGAGCCGGCGCCGCTCGTGGGGTGACCGAGACCCACGCGTGTTCTCCTCCGTGCACCCCGGCCAAGACAAAGACAGGCTGAATTGAACAAACAAACAAACAAAAAAAAAACACAAAAAAACCCAAAAGCCCAAACCGCAGGAGGTGAATTTTCACCCGTCGGTTTCCAGTCCCCAGAGTCCCACGCACGTCCCCTGCCAAAGCGGCGGATGCAGGGAGGGTACGGACGTGCCGGCACGGCAGGAACAGCAGCCCAGTGTAACTCCAAAAAAAGCAGCTTTTCCCATTTCTGGGTGGTTTTTGGTTTTCTTTTAAAGCAGAAGAAACCCGCAGCGTCCTGTCTCGGCCCCAGGAAAGCAAGGGGACGTGTCTGATTCCAAGCCAGCGGGGACAGAGGTGACCTGGGGACCCTGAGCCCAGCGTGGGGTGGGACCCCAGGAGCTCCCCCTCACCAAGCAGGATGGGCGCTGGGTGGGGACATGTCCCCTGTCCTTTTGTGCCGCCCCATCCCTCCGGGATAATGCATTCCCGGTCCATGGCTCCAGCCTCTGCTGTGCCCTGCTCTGGGCTGTCCCCTCTGCCCCAAAAGCGGGACTTTATGGCAGCCCTATAGTGCTGCCAGATACCCCAAAAGCACAGCTCACACCCCCTGAGGGTGTCCCCTTAGGGGTGTGCAGGGACATGGGGGCTGCCCCATTGCCCTGTGGGGGTCCCTGGCCCAGAGGGGACTGTGGAGCAGAGAAGGAGGGACCCTGTCCCCCACGGGGGCTGCTGAGGAGTGGGTGGGATGGAGGGGGAGCCCTGTCCCATAGAATAAGGCACAGAGAGAGGGTCCTGCCCCACAGAAGGCTGGAAAACAGACCCTGTCCTATAGAACAAGGTAGCGAGAGAGGGTACAGCCCAAGGAGGGGATGGAGGAGGGACCCTTCCCTACAGAACAAGGCACAGGGAGAGGTCTCATCGCACAGAAGAGCTGGAAGAGGGTCCCTTCCCTACAGAACAAGGCACACAGGGAGGGTCCTGCCCAAAGCGGAGCTGCAAGAGGGACCCTGCCCCACAGGGGGGATGGAGAGGGGTCCCTTCCCCATAGAACAAGGCACAGGCAGGGGTCCCACCCCACATGGGGGTGCCCGGGGGGGGTCCCCGCCCCCCATATGGGCACTCGGGGGGGTTCCGGTCCTCCGGCCCCCCAGGGGGCTCCCGCCCCCCGCACTCACCCTCCGCCGCGCTGTCCCGCCGGGGCTCGCGCCGCCCGCACCGCCCGGCCCGGGCAGGACCCGGATGGAGCCGCCCCGCCCCGCCCGGAGCCGGGCACGGCTTCCCCGCGCCCACCGCGCATGCGCAGAATGGGTGACGTCATTGATAGGGCGGGGCGAAGCCGCGGAGGGGCGGGGCGAAGGGACAGGAGGGGACAGCGTGGGGGGGGACTGGGGGTGACACGGGGACAGGGTGAGAGACGGGGAAGTGGCGGGGAACGCAGGTGACAGGGAATGACAGGGGAACGGGATGGGACAGGGGAAGTGACGGGGAGGGGTCTGGCAGAGGTGATGGGGAGTGACACGGGTGACAGGAGGTGACAGGGAAAGGAGGTGGCACGGGGGTGAGATGGGACAGACAGAGCTGACGGAGGGTCGGTAGGGGGCAGGGAGTGACTGTGGGGACATAAGGAGATATTGGGTACATGCAGTGACACTAGGCAGGGGGTGACACCGAAGATGGGGATGGTGTAGTGAGGACTTAGAGTGACACGGGGTGACTCTGGGGACAGGGTGGCACTGGGGAGAGGGGATGATGTATTGGGGATATGGGGTGACTGTGGGAACAAGGGCTGTGGAGACAGGAGATGACTTTGGGGACATGAAGTGGCAGTGGGGACAGGACGGGGTGGCAGCGAGTGCAGATGGGGACACGGCATGGCAGGAGGGACAAGGTTGGTGGCAGTGGGGACAGACCGGCAGGAGGGGTGACGCAGAGGGGACAGGAGGTGGCATCGGAGGCACTCATCGCTATCCGCACCCCTCCAGCTGTCCCCATCCCTGCCCCTTTCCCATGGACACGACATCACTTGTGGGGGAAATGACATCATCCTGGAGCTGGGATGTCACCCTGAGCCAGTGTCACGCGCTGGTCCGAGGATGTTCCAGACGTACAAGGGAAGCTGATCCTCTTTTTCCCCTTCCTTCCCCCTCCAGGCTGTGCGGAGGGGCAGACGCGGCGGTCGCGGGTGCTGTGACAGCAGGGACACTGGGATGAACAACCTGGGGGCTGTGACAGCATCCCTGGCACTGTGACAGGATGGACACTGGGATGAACATCCCGGGTGCAATGACAGCAGGGACACTGGAATGAGCAGTGCAGTGACAGGATGGACACTGGGATGGGCAGTGCTGTGACAGCAGGGACACCGGGATGACCATCCCGGGTGCAGTGACAGCAGGGACACCGGGATGAACATCCCGGGTGCAGTGACAGGATGGACACTGGGATGCGCATCCCGTGCTCCCGGCCTGACGCGCTGCCGAGGAAGGACTCGCCCTCCCTGACCTCGGGATTCCTGAGCGATGAGGCAGGACGCCGATCCGCGGGATGTTTTCACGGGGTGAAGCCTTGTTCCCGCTGTGGGAATCCCCTCTCGGCATGGGAGGCATTCGCCTGGGCATGCTGGAGCCGGGAGTCCTGGTGTTGGGAAGAGGCTGCGGAGCCCCGCGGGGACCCGCTGCCGGCAGCTGACGGATTTGGGAAGCAAATGCACTCGGAAATCGAGTTCTGCCGTTCCTCCCACGCGGGCTGGCCCTGGGCACTCCTGGGGCAAAGCCTGGAGCTGCAGCTGGAGGGGAGGGAGTGCTGCAAGCCTTGTCCTTGGCACGGAGTCATGGAATTGTTTGGGTGGGAAGAGACCTTAAAGCTCATCTTGTTCTACCCCCCCGCCATGGTCAGGGACAGCTTCCACTAAATCAAGTTGTTCCCAACCTGGCCTTGGACACTTGCAGGGGTGGGGCAGCCTCAGCCTCTCTGGGGAACCTGTGCCAGACCCTCCCCACACTCACAGGGAAGAATTTCTTCCTAATATCGATCTAACCCTGCCCTTTGTCATTGTGAAACTATTCCCCTTTTTCCTGGTGAGACAAGTGCAGGCTCTTGTCCCCAGTTCCTCTCCAGCTCTCCTGGAGCCCCTTTAGGCTCTGGAAGGGGCTCTGAGCTGTCCCTGGAGCCTTCTCTTCTGCAGGTGAGCACCCCCAGCTCTCCCAGCCTGGCTCCAGAGCAGAGGGGTTCCAGCTCTTGGAGCAGCTCTGTGGCCTCTGGACACTCTCCAGCAGCTCCAAGTCCGGCTGATTTTGGGGGTCTCAGGGCTGGAGACAGCTCTGCAGGTGAGCTCTCACCTGGGCAGAGCAGAGGAGCAAAATCCCACCCCCTCCCCTGCTGCCCACGCTGGGGGATCAGCCCAGGGCACATGGGGGCTTTCTGGGCTGCCAGCACACACAGCTGGGATATGTCCAGCCTCTTTCCCTGGATGAGAGAAAATAAAAACCACCCAAAAATGGCCCTCTGGACATGGGCAAGGCAGGATGTCCGTTGTGACTCCAGGGCTGGCACAAGGCCCCTCGACATTGCCTTATGCCCTGGATCCACTGCCAGCTACAGAGAGCAGCTCCCGTGGTGTACCACCCTCCCTGCCTCAGTTTCCCTTTGGGAAGTGCTGCTGCCTGCATGGGGACATGGCCAAGGAAGTCCCCCACAGTGGAAGGGAAGGGCTGGGTGGGCAGAGTCCTTCCTGCCTGTGTGCTGGCAGAGGGAGGATGTGGGATGGGGGCACCCAAATTCAGCTAATTGGGGGTGTGGGGATGCATCTGAGTCCCTCCCTGGCCACAGAGGGAATGACACTGCTCACTTTCTCCCTGCTCCATGTGTTCCTGCTAACACCACCTTGCTGTATGTATGAGAAAATCCTGTTTTTCCTACTCGATGAGCGAAGGTGTTTTCGATCCAGCCCGGCTGCATGCCTGGACCTTATGGAGATGGGGTGATAAGGGAGGGTGGGTCTGTCCCATGGGAAGGTGGAAGAAGGCTCCTTTCTCCTCTCATTCCTCTCTGGAAGTGCTGGAATGCCACGGCAGATCTGTTGTCACCCCAGTTCACATGGGGTGACAAGTGCAGGGATGGGACTGAAGTGTCCCTGGAAAGGAGGTGGAGGCTGGAGTGGTGGCAGCAGCTCTGTCACTGCCTCCCACAGCCTGGTCCTCCTGCTCCTCTGAAAATTTCTCTGAAAGGTTGGTCAAGCCCTGAGAGGTCCCCAGAGCACTGGTGGAATCCCCATCCCTGGAGGGATTTAAAAGCCATGTGGTTGTGGCACTTGGGGACATGGGTCAGTGGTGGGAATGGCAGTGATGGGGGAACAATTGTACTCAATGATCTTAGAGGGCTTTTCTAGCTTTAATAATGCCATGATTTTTTTATTTACTCCCACATCTTTTCTTTTGTGATCAAGGAGACCTTCAGCATCACCAGCCTGGCCAAGCCAATCATGGAGGTGTTGAGGATGGGCAGAGGAAGGGTTGGGTTCCTGCACATCATCCCTTTCCTTGGCCCCACTGCCCATGGCACAGCGCTGCCAGCCCTCACTGCAAAAATATCCACTTCACTCTTCTGTTTTTTCGTTTTTTCCCTTTTTCATCCATCCTGACTGCTTGCTCTCCCCATTCGTTGCCTGCCCTTCTCCCCTCCTTCCACTTGAGGTCTTGGGGTGGCCTTGCCAGCTGATGTGACCGTGTCCCCTCTCAGCCAAGGACACCTGTTGGTTAACGGTTGGGCTGGATGATCTTAGACCGCTTTCCCAACCTTAATGATTTTATGATTCTATAAATATCAGCGTGTGCCCATCCCATCTCTGCCTCCGAGGGGGATGTGGGGAGCCTCCCTCGCTCCCTCCCTGCTGTGCTGGCGTTGCTCAGCCGGTACCACCAGCCCTGCTTTCTCACACCTCGTCTCCACCCCTTCCACGCTGGTTCTAGCCCTGGCCAGCCCAATGCAGAGCAGGGTGGAGCAGCACAGACTCTTCCTCTTCCTCATAACAGCAATTACCTGGGAGCTTTGATTTATTAATGACTTTGTGAGTCAAGTAATGACACTGCTTTGGCTGACCCACCTCCCACCTCCCTCCTCAGCTTTTGCATCCACCCAGGGCGATCCTGCCCCGAGGATCAAGTGGAGCAGGTGTTCATGCTCCTGGGTGGCAACCAAAACCCTGCAGCTCTTCCTCTTCCTCTTCCTCTTCATCACTCTCCGAGAGGCTTGGCTGCAGCACAGGATCCTGACAGCCCCAATAGGAAAGGGGAATTCAGGAAGTCGCTGCTTGCATCCAAGGTGGGAAGTAAATTGGGTGGGAGCCAGTTTGCAGGTGCTTGGAGATGGAACAACACAACCTGTATCCATGTGGGTCTATCCTCTTCCTCCTGCTCTAGACTAAAAATTTTTCCAGGGAAAAACGACCAACCTGGACATCACCAGACAATGCTGAAAGCTTCATTTAGGGGAGATGTGGCTGTGGGGCTCAGAGCCACAGGCTGGGACTGATCCTGCTGGGAGTGTCCCTGGCAGTTTGGGGTGCTTGGCATAGCCTAGAACTGGGCTCAGCACTGTCAGGATGGAGAGCTGATTGCCATGAGGGTTTTCTTACCACTTAGGTCAGGAAAACTTTTTTCCAAGTGCCTCCTTCTGCAGCAAGGAGCGTTTGCTGGAGGATGCAGGTGGTTCCTGAGAGGAGAGGAAGAAGCAGTTGGGAATTCCCGTCAGGCAGCCAGACCCTCCCTCACCCCATTAACACCACTGAGCTCTGCCTGCACCCTCCTGCTCTGAGAAAAAAGACCCTCATTGAGGCTGAGTGCCCTTGTCCTGGCAGGAGCCAGCACTGGCACAAGGATGGGCTTGCAGGGAAGAGCAGAGGATGGGTGGCAAATGGAAAAGTGACCTCAGGTTGAAGCAGCCCCAGAGGTGGGAAGATTGCAGAGGGTAGAGGGCAGGATTGCTCACACCCTCGGTGATGTATGGATGTGGAGGAATGAGGAGGGAGCTAAAGGAGGAGTGTCTTAAAGTATCTATTAATAGTAGATGAGGAAGTTTCCTCATGGGAAGTCAAACAGGTTTGTTGGAGACAGCGTGTGGTGACTGCTGCAGGGGAATGGGATGTCCCACTGCATCCATGCTGCCAAACCTTGTCCCTGGTGGGGATGGCACTTCAGAATGTCGCTTCAGGGACCAAACTAGACCAAGACACGAGGGAGGGTAACCAGATTCCTCCTTATCCCTTAGGAGTGCACCAACACCTCATCCCACCCGTCAGAGACACAGGCAGGGAGTGAAACCAGCTGGGTCCAACCAGAAAAACCCACCAGAAATGGACAATACAGACGAAGAACATGAATGCACGGTGGCATGGGAGCTCCTCCTGGCTCAGAACAGTCCAACCCTGCTGGTATCCATCCCCTGGCTGGGACTGGGGGGAGCTGCTCTGCAGGAATGCGAGGTGGGGGCCAAGCCAGGGGAATGCTTTCCACATTATGTTCTCTCAGTTTCCGGCAATTTGCTGCTTCGGGACTTCCTAAGCCAGAGGTTGTATCCGTATCTTTCTGCTTTACGGTACTTGGTGGGATTGTGGAGAGGGGGGTGATCACACGTGTGGTGTTTCCTTGGGAAAAAAAGAGTTCAAAAGGATGAGCAGGCATGGGAATAGGCACTTTCAGGGCAGCTGTGGTGCATCCCAGGGTTGATAAATGCTTTAAATATAATGAATGATGTGGATAGAGCGATGTAAAACCCCCCTCCTCCTCCTCCTCCTCCTCTCTGCCGGGTGTAACGTGGAGGGCTGAGCAGGATTCAGCCCTGGGGCCAGAGGGTTTCCACATGAGGCTGCAACACAAAACATCTGGAGAACATCAGCCATAAAGAGACAGGAATGCTCCAAACTGGGAATGGGTCCAAGCTGTCCCTTGCAGGCTCAGACAGTCTCACACACACACTCACTGTCTCGTCCCAGAGCTCTGCCAGACCCTGGGCTGGGTTTTTGCTAGGAACATCCTGTCCAGGAGTACTTGGAGTTTGCAGGTGAGATCCATCCCAGGCACATTTCTGGGGCGTGCTTGGGCACGAGGCTGTGCAGGAGCTGGAGCTGACAGCTCCTGTGATCTGCCACTGGCATCCTCCCAAGACTCAGCAGTTTCAGGGATTTTACTCCCCTCTGGGCAGCTGTGTTGGGAATACAGGGCAATTCCCACCTCACCAGGAGCAGCCACTTCCTTCTAACACGTGGATTTAGTTGTAGGGTGGAGTGATGGACAAAAAATTTGGGTTTGAGGGTAATTTTTTTTTCTTTTTTTTCTTTTTTTTTTTTTTCCAGAAATAGGGTCTAGGAAACAAAGCAGGAGGAGGGGAGCAAGAGAGTCCAGACCAACTTTACTGAACAGTGTCCCTTCTTCAGACTTGTTCCACATATTGCTTTTGTTTGGGACCATACTTGATAAACCAGAATTGATTTAAGATTAGGCTGGGAAAAACCTTGCTGGAGCATCCACAGGACTCCTGGATAAAGCCAGGGACAACTTTTAAATGGGGAAAATTTCCCAGGAGGTGAAAATTGGAGGAAATGTAAGGTCCCTTCCATCCCAAACTACTCCATGATTCCCTGAGTCTGTAATATGGGAGGATTGGGAGGGAAGCTCATGGCATGGACAGCATCAAAGGTGTCTGGGTATAAAGGGCCACCATCCAGCAAATGAGATGACCAGAGATCTGATGGCTGAGTGCTTTTGGAGCTGAGGACCTTGAATCTAGGGCCCACCATGCCCTCCTTCCTCTTGGGAATTGTGAGTCCTGCGTGATGACAAATGCCTGTGCAGAGTCAGTAACTTCTATCTAAGATAAATAGAAAATAATACAAAAACAACCTAATGAAAAAATAAATCCTCTGGAGCCTCTGCCAGAAACCTCATCTCTAGCCCTGTTCTCTTGGCTACCACTTGGCACAAGCCAGAGGGGATGATGAACCTCTCTCTCCCACATCTGAAAATCCAAGGAAGTGGTCATCAAACCCCTGTGCATTGAGGAGAGCAGACACTGAGGCAGCTCTTCTGAAGCTGTCTTTAACTTGGGAGAGAGGAAAGTCCCCACCCTTCACAACGAATGTGGATTTACCTCCTGCAAGTACAGGCAGAGCCTGACTCCTGATAGCATCTCACAGGGATGTAAACACAGGGAGCTGGCCAAGCCTTCCTGTGGAGCCAGACAAACCTGGTTGGGAGAGCAGGGAGAAGGAAATGCTGAATGCATCAGCAGTCACCCCAAAGGACTCTTCTCTAAGCCTTCCTCCAAAGGGGTTTTTTTTGGCCTTTCTTGGAGCTCTCTGCCTCACAAACTCGCTGAATCCTGCCCATGGGTCGTTGCTAGGAGTTTATTTCTCTTCCTCAGTGTCCACCCTGAACCACCAAACACCTGGAAAACACGGTGCTGTGCTGGCAGCAGGATGAGATGCCCACCCCGACCATCTGGGTCTGTCTTCATCCCCCAAATGAGGGTTTGCAGCTCCCCACACCTCCACCACCCTCTGGCACAGAGGTGAGGTCAGAAGGGACTTCCCATGTGCAGAGAGCAGCTGTGGTGCTCCTGCAGAGCTGCCCCAGCCCTGGGAGCCATGCAGAGGAAGGAGCAGGTGGTTTTTTGGGAAGTTGGCATCGGTGTCACTCAGATATTTTTGAGGCTGAGCAGGTGGGAAGCGGCTCTGGGTTTGCAATATGAGCCTGGTCAGAGTAACCCAGATGTCACCCTGTGCTGTGGGAAGCCATCCCAAGCCTGTAATGGAAGAAGGTTGGCTCCTTACTGGGCTTAAAGCAGGTAAAGGAGGCAGTGGGTGAAGAGGGAAGGGTGGGATCCTCTGCTGGAGCTGGAATTAAGGCAGTTGTACAAGGGGAGGGTGGATGGGGAGATTGGTGTCTGATGAGCTGGGCAATAAATTGAGGGAAGATGTAACATCCCACCTGCACCCCAAAATCCTCCAGTGCTTGCTGAGGAACAATGGCTGGGAGCCCTTTAGCCCAGCTGCAGCCCCGTGCCTCAGTTTCCCCGGGTGTAACATATGGATTAAAACCCTTGAGGGGGGTCCATAAATGATGCTTACGGTATTTTCTCCATTTTGCTATGAAATCCTCCTCAAACATCTCTCCATCAGCAGAAATCCCAGCTCAGAAGCACCTTCCCAAAATGGAAGCTGTGCTAGGAGAGGGCTTCACCTCCTCTCCCACCCTGACAGGAAGGCAGCACGTGGCAGGTCTCACAGGGCAGGTCTCGCTGCATAAATCCTCTCTGTGTTTACTCTCTGGATAAATGGGGAGGCTGGAACAACCAGGGCTCGGCAACTGGAGTCATTTCTTGGCATAGGGAAAGGCACCTCCTCACGTGTCCACACCTGTGGTGTCACCAGGCTAATTGGGAAGGTGATGCTCCACCACATTTCCTCTTCCTGGGCAGTGCTTGGAGCAGTCCAGGTAAGCTGCTGCCTTAGTGAGGCTTGATCCTGCCCCAGGAGTGTTTATTCCTGAGCCTCATGACATCCTGGAAGTGAACTAATCCTCTTTTGATAGCTGGGGAAACCGAGGCACAGCCCACTGGGGTGACCTGTTCTCCCTGGGGCCATCTGCCTTTGCCATGTCCTTCTCAGGGCACTGAGTGATGTTTTTTCCCATTGCCCTTAGGAATAGAGGGGGAGAGCTCAGCAGATCACATGGGAAATGTGTGGGACACCATCACACGGAGGGGAGAGAGCAGGAAGCTCTGGAAAACATTGCAGCTCCCCAAAATCTGGATATCTCAAGGTCAGAGCCTTGGCTTTAGCTGAAGAGGATTATTGCCTCTGCAGAGCAGGGCTGGGAGACCTGCACTCAACACAAGGCTGTCCCAAGGCCTTGGGAGTGGCCTTGACCCAGAAAACTTGGGATGTGTCCTTGGAATTTTGAGGCTGGTGTTGGTCAGTGGCGCTGGGTGACCTCGCTCAGCTGTTGGCCAAAGCCCACCCTGAACCTGGGTGCAGAAGATGCTCTTTACCAGCTGTCCCAGCAGAGCCAGGAGAGCTCAGTGTGCCCTTCCAGCCACCAGCTTTTCCATGTGGCAGCAGGAATTTTTGAGCTGAGCATCCCTGGGGTTATTTCTGCTCTACAGAGAAGGCTGGTCCAGGGAGGAAGCTCCTGACTCCATCCATGTATCCCGTGCCTTGCTGTGTGCATGGGTGAGCAGCACTCACCATGTGCTGTGCTTCAGCTGCCTCTGGCTGGATGCCTTTCCCATAAAACTGGGGCACACTGCATCCAGCTGGCAAGCTGCTAGGGAGCTTTGACTCAGCAGGACTTGGCTCCAGCTCTGAGACTTCAGCCCAGTCCCTCGTGAAAACCTACCCTTGGCACTGGAGGAATTTGCTGGATGGACCTCAGGTCTGCAGTGCCTTTTTATAACTCTGTTTGGGTGGGGAAAGCTGAGCCACCACGTGGAAATTCCCACTGGAGAGAAAAGGGATTTGGATGCTGGTCTGGATAGCCCATGGTGGGGTGGCAGGGGACATCAAGCTGGGGACCCCTCTGAAGGCACCACAGGGTGGGAGACCACCCTGGCAGCTTCTGCTGCCACCTTCCTATGGGAGGAGCAACCTCTCCCCAAGGGCCATCCATCCCACTGTGCCCATGCCAGGATGGAGGCATAGCTGCAAAGAGGGAGGTGAGCAGCAGGGAGCTGGAATTTGGTGGATCTATTTCCATCCCTGCCCTCGATGCAGAGCGGAGCCCTGGACACCTCCAGGTGTTATGCAACTGCTTGGAATCAAAACACTGACGTCAGAGGCTTTAATTAGCAGAGGAAAAGTCTTTCAGGGATGCTGTGGAAGGATTCTGTGCCACCAGGTCCTCCTCCCCAGGATTGGGATACATGATGGGAAGAGACAGGTGCCACCATAGCCCTCCAGACCCCAAAGCAGACAATGGTTTGTGAAGATGGTCCCCAACCTGTGAGGAGCATTCAAGGAGTTTTATTCCTTTTTTCCCAAACTGGCCATTGAGCAGGATGGAGGATGAAGTTCAGCACAGGCTGATGTCACATCCTGGGACAGGTTGGACACCTGCAGAGAGGATCTGGGATCTCTGCAAGACTAAGCCCGGAGACCAAGTTCCATTTTGGGCTCCTCAAAAGAGCCCTTGGAGTGCTGGGGGCAGCCCAGCAGATCCGCCAGGCAGGGTGGGATGCACTTGGAATCTTTGTGGGAGGGAATGGGAAAGCCACAGGCGACCTGTGAGATGTCACCATCACTGCCAGTATTCACTCCAAGGAGACAGGAGCAAATCCAGTCTATTTGCATACTGAGACTGATTTGCATATCGAGATAATGAATTCTTCCTGATGTCCTGGTTGCTTTGCTCAAACCCATGAAGAAATGGAGATTTTCTTCTCTGTTTGGAGCAAAACACTCGCCCCTCTGGGCAGAATTCATCCCCAGGGAAGCAGGGAGGTGGATTCCCAGTGGATTGCTGAGGATCTCTGGCTGCAGCAGAGTGATGGGCACCCATGAACGAGGCAGCCTCAAGTCTCATCACACTCATATCCATGATCTTATTTTTATACAACTAATGATGTTTTATTCCCCAACGAGCTCTTGTTCAAAGCTCATCTCATTCTGCAGCTCAGCTTGGCTGTTATGCTTCCTCAGGAGGCAGAATATTCCTTCAAGCTGTGGCTCAGACAGGATATTTCTGGCATAATTGGGCTTCTACTTGGCATTCATCATTTCCAGATATTTGCCTTGAAAATCCCCTCGAAGGTGTCCTGGGGGGATGCTGGGGTTGAGCTGCCTCCGTCTCCTTGGCTCATCAGGCTTTGCTTTTTTTGCTGGAAATAATGATCCCATGGAGAGCCCAGAGGTCAGAACAGCTGATGGTGGATGCAGGAAAACCATGGAGGTGGCAGGAACTCCCTGATAACAGGGCTCTGACCATCTTGTGGTCACAGAAACTGGAGAGGAGACACAGTGAGATCTGAAATACAGCAGGTAACTCATCAAAACACACCCACCTGTGTCCCAAGGGGACCGGGAAGCACATGGGAGCTGATCCCCTGTAAAATCCCAATTTCCAAAGGGTCTGCCTTTGATTGGGATGAGAAGCAGAGCTGGGAACTTCCAGCTTGCAATTTGAACTGGAGTGATTTGGGGTGGGTATTTTTAGGGCCCTGGGACTGATGGGATCTCCTTGCTGACGTTTTCCAAAGCAGGATTTGGTGATTCCCAGCGTGGCCTGGGACACTGCCATCCTCTAGTGGCTGTATCCAGAAGCACAGGAGTGCTGGTGTGGAGAAATCTCTGGAGCCAGGAGCACCAGGCAGGGCATGAGGGGCTGGAGTGTGGGGTGGGGAGGACATTCATGGATGTTCCCCTTTCCTCCAGCAAGGATGGGGGGCTGTTGGATCCCAGAAACCTGGGGTTTTTTTGAGATTTTTGTGCTTTTTGGCATTGACCACTTGGAGAGCACTGCTTTTGACCTGAGGCCTTGGAGAAAGCTTCCAAATTTGAGTGATGGAGTTAAAATCACGGGTGTGTAGTTAAATAGAAGTGTGTGATTTCTTATGGTAAAAGGTTTAGATTTGAGGTTTTTATAGTATAGTAATAGGTATGGGACAAGATGGAGGATTTTGGGTTGTTTTTTTTTGGTTCATCTTCCTTTGTCTTCATGGTTTCAGGCAGTAGTTTCTAGTTGGACAATTAGTGCTCCATTGCAGATCATGGGAATTTAGTTATTGGGCTAAAAGTATAAATAATATAGGTGTTGATTCTCTATTGGACTGTTTAGATTTAAGAGACCTTGTAGCTAACTGCATCTCTCTCCATTTTGCTCACTTTTAGCTGGTGGCCAGGAGTGCTGCTGAACACTCTGTATTTTTTGATAAGATTCAATAAACAACCAAGCCTGAACACAAGAAAATCCATCTCCTTTGTATATTTTATAATCCTAGCTCTAAGTAAAGGCAAAAAAGACTGAAACAAACCACTAATTAATGGTACAAACTCCCACCACTATTACAGGGGCAGCTTTTCTTGCTGGAAAAGGGCATGCTGTCCACTCCCAGTGAGCTTTGTAAACTTGTATTTTTCTGTCAGTGCCACAAAGCTCCTCCATGGGCTTCATGTCTTTGGTCTGTCCCTGCAAGGATGGGTGGATTTGGGGGCAGCTTTCTAACTCTACTCATCCAGATAAATTCCTTGGGAATGTCTGGAATGGAGAGCTCTGTCAGGTGTGAATGCAAGATCCCACCTGTGGGAAATTTTTGTAGGTTGTGGTCTTGGCATCTCTGCCTTTTACTTCAGCCCCATCTTCAAAGTGCTCTTGAGTTGAAATGACTGCAGCTTTGTGGAGGGTTTCTGGTGTTAAGGAGGGCAGAAAAGACCCTTCTTTCCTCTTCAGTGAGGGATATAGGACCAGGAAGAGGTCCCAGGAGGGTTTGTGTGGGAGATAAGGAGGTAAAAGTGGTGACTTCCAAATCATAGAATACCCTGATCTGGACAGGAACCACAAGGATTATTGAGTCCAGCTCCTGGCCCCACAAGGGGAAACCCCAAAAATCCCACCCTCCAATGCCTGAGAGCATTGTCCAAATTGTCCTTGAGCTCTGACAGCCTTGGGGCTGTGACCATTCCCATTTTCTGGAGGGTCATGGCTTGGGTGGCTGCTGGGGTTCAGCAGAGAACAGCAACAACCCAGCGCAGGGATGGGAGGGAGAGTGACAGGAGAAAGGGGACAGAAAAGAGATAACCACAGAAGGGAGCTCTAAAGCAAATTTATAAATATATTTGTATATATTTAAAGCCAAAATGGGGCCCTGAGCCAAATCTCAGAACCCTGGTGAGGACATGAGCGTCACAGTGCCTGTGATGGGGCTGGCACAGGATATTTGCTTTGAATCCTCATTTTCCCTGCCTTCCTCTCCCAACCACGGTCCTTTCTCACAGCAGGATTTCCTGCTGTGATGGACACAGCTGTCTCAGCTACAACTGACCTCCCCTGATGGAGAGGGATGCAGGAACTGGGGGAAGAAGAGATGGGGATTGATCACAGAATTCCAGAACGGTTTGGGTTGGAAGGGATCTTATGGATATTCTGGTCTCCACACCCCTGCCATGGGCAGGGACACTTTCCAAGTGTCCCTGCCCATGGCAGGGGTGTGGAGACCAGATTGCTCCAAGTCCCATCCAGCCTTGCATGAAAATGTTGCCAAATATCCTTTTGGATCCTGACCCTACTTCTGTATCACTCCCCTGTCCAAGATTACAAAGGTTTGAAATCTCACTCAATTCTTGAAGTATGGTGCAAACTTGAAATACAGCTTTAAAATGTGGTGGAAATCCATTTCTTTGCCCAGTAAACTGCATTTTTGTTGCATTGCATCTTGCACAACATGATCCTGGTCCATGCGAGGAGAGCTTAGGGGCCAAAGTAATAACATAAATTAATAAAGAAATGATCATAGCAACTAATTCAGAACCGTATGCCAAGGATTCAGATGATGTGAGCTGTTAGCTGAGATCCCTGGTGCTTTTTCTTACCACCCTGACTTTTGTGAGTGCCCACAGAAATCCACAGGAATGGATCTTCATGCAACAAAAATGCCTGGTCCCTTCAGCTGCACAGAGGAGCCTGACAAGATGGTTCAAAAGCAAGAAAACAGACCAAAAAAAAAAAAAACCCAGAAGAGATAATTTAACATGCCAAAAATTCCTGAGTCAGTGTTCCAGAGGCCTGAACGTGCTGGCCTGTCCGTGCTGCTGCTCCCAAATGAGATGTAAATATTCTTGGCCAAGGCAGGGTTTCAGGTTGCTCACAGCTTTTGCTGCCTCTGCAATTCCGATGTTCTGTGGTTTTGGTGGAAATCTGCTTCCCTCCAGCTGCCTGTCGTTGGATTACATCTCCAGCTGCACTTCCCCGGGCAAGGCCAGAGCTCTGCAGTGATGTTCTCACGTGTGTGCAGTGGCTGAGCTGGCTGGGAACCCCAGGACAGTCGGGATGTGTGTCCTGGTGAGGTTTTTGTGGTCTTATGGGGGCTCATGGGTCATGATCCTGCTTTTCACAGGGTAAAGAGGGCTGCCTTTTAATTTGGAGCAGGCTGCCCAGGCAGAGCTTTGTTTGTGGAATTATTTTGTTTGTGCTGTACCCTTGCTATGTCCCAAAACATCCCTCTTGTTTCAGAGATTGTTTTCTGCTGAGGATGACATTTTCCATGGTCCGAGGCCATGTGTGATTTCCCTGTGGTTCTATTCAGAGCTCAGAGGGAGCATCATCTCTGGGAATCCTGGTGCCCCAGGAACTGCTGACGGTCTGGAGAACACCAAAGGCTCCTGTAGACACCAGAAAACTCTGAGCTGGATTAGTTTGCATCTCTATCCCTCCTCCCAGTGAGATGACAATTGATGGCACTGTGATGGCCCCAGAGAAGGGGCTGAGAGGACCTTCTCTGGCTGAGGTGGTGTTTGTGGGACTTTATCTGGAGCATATGAAGGGTATCATGCCCTTTGTCTGAGAGGAAAATGAGCTCCTCTGCTTTTATTATTTTCCCATTTTGATCATTCCATCCATCCATCCATCCATCCATCCATCCATCCATCCATCCATCCATTCCTCCTTTGTGGTGCCCCAGGGCAGCTCTATTTCAGTGGCTGGTGAGGTGCTGCCTGCCCAAAGCTGGGGTCTATCATTAACACACTCCTTGTTTTTGAAGACTTTGCCTTCAATTACTGATAACTCTGCCAGACTCTACTCTTTTTTCCCCAGGCTGGCTGGCTGCCTCCAGGCTGAAATGTTTTTGGAAAATTTCAGCTGAAATAGTTTAGCATTTTGCAAGAATTAGATTAGGAGGAAAAAAACCCAAAAAACAGAAAAACCCCAACTGTTTTGCTCCAGTTGGGTGGGAAGCTTCCAGCTGTTTTCTGCAGCCATTTCATCCCTGCTGTGCATCCGAGGGGGCCCTGAAAGCTGTGGGCAGGGAAGATCCTTGAATTCACAGAACCAGCTGAGCCTGCCAAGGATGGGGCTGTCCTTGAGCAGATCCTGTCCTTGTCTGGCAGCCTCTGCTGGCCATGAGCCTGCTGTGACTGCTCCTGGTAGAGCAAGGCTGCTCCTTCCTGCACTGCTCCATCAGGGAACAGAGAGAAAGGGCTGCTGGAGACTCCTCTGGAGATCTTTGCCTCTTCTGAAATCCCTTAGCAGTCCCAGAGAAGTTTGTATTATGTGCATTCTGTGGGCCCAGTGCTTCCTCCCTCCCCAAAGATCAATTCAACAGAGCCAAAATTGCCCTGGGGAACTGCCACGGGGCACCCTGTGGAGCTGGCAGGTTGAGCAGAGGACCTTCAAGGTGCTGCAGCTCCTCTGGAACAGCAGGTGGGATATCCCAGTCCAAACCTCTGCCCCAGTACACGACCCAGCCAAGCCCTGGTGTCCTAATCCATGTGCTGTCGTGGCAGGATGGGGCTGGAACACTGTGCCAGGGTGAGAGCAGGGTCTGTGACCCTCACTGGAACCTCAGGGTCTTCACTTTGTCTCCTTTTTTTACATCTTGTTCCTCATGCAAAGGGGATGTTGAAACTTGACATGCCCCAGCCATGTGCACTCACAGCCCAGAGCCCTCCATGCCCTGGGCTCATCCCCCAGGGTGGGCAGCAGGGGAGGGGGATTCTGCCCCTGTGCCCTGCTCAGGTGAGACCTCACCTGCAGAGCTGCCCCCAGCCCTGGGACCAACAGCAGGAGAACGTGGAGCTGCTGGAGAGAGTCCAGAGGAGGCCACAGAGATTCTCCGAGGGCTGGAGCCAGGCTGGGAGAGCTGGGAATGTTCCCCTGGAGAAGGGAAGGCTCCAGGGAGAGCTCAGAGCCCCTTCCAGAGCCTGAAGGGGCTCCAGGAGAGCTGGAGAGGGACTGGAGACAAGGCATGGAGGGACAGGACACAGGGAATGGCTCCCACTGCCAGAGGGCAGGGATGGATGGGATATTGGGAAGGAATTGTTCCCTGTGAGGGTGGGCAGGCCCTGGCACAGGGTGCCCAGAGAAGCTGTGGCTGCCCCTGGATCCCTGGAAGTGTCCAAGGCCAGGCTGGACAGGGCTTGGAGCAACCTGGGACAGTGGAAGCTGTCCCTGCCCATGGCAGGGGCTTGGAACAAGATGGGCTTTAAGGTCCCTTCCAACCCAAACAATTCCATGATTGTGTGACTCCAGCACACTCCCATCCTTGCAGGGTGCCGTGGGCTGCACAGGGACTCAGGAGGACAAGGGAAAGGCTGGGACACGCTGTGTCCACCCCTCCTGTCCTAGGACACCTCATGTGGCACTCCTGGGCTGTCCCCAAGAGTCTGTCCCTGCACCCTCCATCACGAGGGGCTCCTGCTCTGAGGGTGTGCAGGCAGCTGAGCAAACAACCCCATCTGGCCCTCAGCTTACACTGAAAAATCAAAGGGAGTTTTGAGGCTGAGTCAAACAAAGTAAATAAACAGAAGAACCCCCTCCACTGAAAACATAGACTGGAAAAAAAAAAAAAAAAGGAAATCTGACCCAAACCAAAAGAGTTATTTTGCTTTTGTTTCTAGCCCTAACCCTGTTTTGATTTAGTGCTGCTGGTGTGAATAAGCTGTGGCAGATGTTGTCTTTTTTTTCATCTGTTGTGTGTTTTTTCTTCTTTTATTTTCATCTGGCTAGAGAGATTTGCCAAATTCATCAGTTCTTCTGGCCACTTAAATCCACTTTTTTTTCCAGTGCAAAAGGCAGAATGAGCCAGTCCCTGTTAGATGAAGGTGCAGTGGCTCACGTAGGACCCTGGTGCAGGCACAGACTGCAGTCCTGTCTCAGCTTTGGCCTCCAGATGCTGCTCTGGAAGGGTGTGCATGTCCCTTTGTCCCTCTCTGATGGTGACCTGAGGTTCTCTGTGAACCCTGCAGGTATCCCAGATCCTGCTGGCACTGCCAGGCTTTGCCATTCCCGTTCTGGATTCATTCTGTTTTGGTACTCCATGAGGTGGCCCAGGTCACACTGCCTGAGGAGTGACCTCTCCCTGCTCTTTAGATGCTCTTGATGAAGGAAGACTCGAGAGAAGAGGGGAAGGGTGGCTCAGGGGGTTTTTCAGGTGCATTTCTGTGGTGCAGGATAATAAATTCAGCTGGGTCATGCTAATGCAGAATAAAGTCTGGGACAAACCACGGTCATTTCAGTTTTGCAGCTGACTTGAAGGAAGGAAGGAAGGAAGAGGATTTGGCAACAAGAGTGAGCTCCCAAAACCTTGGCCATGGCATTTGGCCTGACATTAATTAGGACTGAACCTTCCTTTGGCAAAAGGAACAAATCATCCTCCTTCCTCCAGCCCTGCTATCCCTGGGCTTCCCATGGTGCTTCAGGCTCAGGAGGAGATGTGAAATGATGGGGAATTTGGAAAAGAGTAGAAACATAAAATAAGAGAATCAGGGAATCACAGAATGGTTTGGGTTGGAAGAGATGTCAAAGATCTCTTGTTCCACCCCCCTGCCATGGGCAGGGACACTTTCCACTGTCCCAGGCTGCTTCCAGCCCTGTCCCAATCCCTGTCCTTGGACACTTCAGGGATGCAGGGACAGCCACAGCCTCTCTGGGCACCCTGTACCAGGGCCTTACTACCCTCACAGGGAATATCTTCATCCTAATATCCAATTTAAGTACCTCCTTTTTCAGTTTAAAACTCTTCCCCTTTTCCCATCCTTGCCTGTCCATGTAAAAAGTCACTCTCCCTCTTTTCCATAAGCCCTCTTTAGGTAGTAGAAGGTGCTGGAAGATCTCCCTGGAGCTTTCCCTTCTCCAGACCAAACAGCCCTGGAGTAGGGACAGCACAGATGAGCACAGGGGCTGTGCCTGATGTGAGGCAATTTGGTGGAAAAGCAGAAACCAAAATGAAACCACATCTGGAGAGAACCCTGCAGCACACCCAGCTGCCTCACAGCCAGGAATGTGAAGTGTGGGGCAAGGGGGGGGTGGGAAAAAAGCACCAGGGTTTTTTTTTTTAAAAAATATAACTCTGACAGAGAAAGAAACTGAAAGCAAGGTGCCCTGACTTGCTGGGTGGTTTTTGCTGGGTGTTGCAAGTCCTGCTTGGTCAGGATGTTCCTGGGGGAAGCTCCCTTCCAGGGAGGGCTGGGGCTTCCTGCAGGGTTAGCAGGAACCTAATTCCAATAAATTTATTGGGAATTCTGATAAACCCCATGTGTTCCAGCAAGAGCAAGGGGAGCAGTTTCCCAGCTCGGGGAGGAACTGCATGAGGGAGACATTAAATGATTTGCTTTTTGGGAAAACCAGACAAAATTCTGGGGCAGTGGGAGCAGGTAGCAGAGAAAGATGACTGAGATGCATGGATGAGATTTTTCTGTCACAAAACCTGATCAGAGTGTGCCCTCACAGCCCAAGTGTTTCTGGGCCCCTGTTCCTCACTTCTGGGTAAACAGGATGTTGATATAATTAGCTTTCCTGTCATCAAGCCTATAGTAGCTGTACAGTGGAAAAAACCCTCCTGGCAGTGTTGGGCCATTTCTCTATGGAAAGATCCAGTGTCTGATTTCAGCTCCCTCCTTCCTTCTCCTTCCTTCTCCTTCCAAGCTGCAGGTGGGACATCCCAGAGGTCTCCTGCTTTATCTCTTTAACACTTTGCCTTCCTCCCCACCCCTGTTTGAGCCTGAGGGGTGGGAGAAAAGACACTTGGAGCTTGGCACAAGGGAAAAAAGTTGTCTTGGAAGATGATTTCTGAGAGGGTGGGTTTGGGGCTGTGTATGGGAGAGCAGCTCTGCCATGGGTTTATGTGGGCATGGTGGGGGCAAAGGGCCCTGCAAATACCCCTGATCTGGAAAAGAAACAGTCTGTGTGTCCCAAAGGAAAGGTGGGATGGGATGTAAACCACCCCATACTTTTGGTGTGATGACAACTGCAAATGTAACAATAATCGTTGAAATATGAAATAAACCAGCAAAACCAAACCAAAAGACCTCTTCCCACCTAAAATGTTGCATTTTAGGAGGATGCAAAATGGGAATGTGTGCAGAACCTCAGCCCTTCTCTGACTCCCTGAACTGGGAAAGGCAATGAACCCTCCTGGGATATATATCTATAAATTGTGTGATTTTGGAGGGAAAGGAATACAGGTCTGTCCAAATATTGCTGACTGCCTGAAGCCTGGAGGCAGTGGGCAGAGCCCTGTAAGGTTTACAGAGGAGTGGGTATGTGCCCATATCTTCCAAATTTGGCTTGTAGCTACACTTGGGCAGGAAAGGGACAAAACCAAAGGAAATTAAAGCTCCTGGGTGGCCCTGAAATTCCCTTTAGGCCAGGAAAAACCATCCCAGCCCTTGCCATGAGATTGAGTTGGGTTTAAGCCCTGTAGGGTTTTATATTCGTGGCAATCATGGCACGGTGGGGAAGGAGTTTGTGCGAGCCAGGATCTCACCTGGATGTGGTGTGAGGAGGGTGGGACCTTGGCTGGGCTCTGGGGTCCCTCAGTTTCTGTGCAGCCATTGAGTTTCAAAGGATTCACTGCCCTCAGACCCGTCCTGTTGGGACAAAGCAGGATGGCATCTTGCCTGGGCAGGGATGTTGTGGCACTGGGATTAACTTGTTCCTTCCTGGGCAGCAACACCTTCACCATGGGGCAACCATGGGGTTACACTGGTGCAATTCCCAGCCTGCCTCTTGGTGCCTAGAGGAGCTGGAACAGAGGCTAGACAGAGCTGAGAGGAATAAAATGGATATTTATTGGGGGGCCTTCAAAGACCCTGGCAGTACCAGTGCCACAGTTGTACCTGGATGGCTCCAAGATGGAAACAAAAGAGAGCTTGGTCATGAGATCTCAATTTTTTATAGGTTTTAGTCCATTTGCATACAGAAGTTAACTGTCCAATTAATAGCTTCAAATCGTGAAGCTTCATCCTCCTTGCTTGCCCACCCTCCTCTTTTCACATTGTTTATGCTTAGAGCCTGAAGTTTGAAGAGATTGTCCTTGAGTCCCCAGCTGGAATAGAACTGTTTTGTCTTCATCATCCTGTGAAAAGATCCCAGTAACCCTTAATATAAAACTAAAAGCTGCACACCCAAGCAGAACAGAAAAACTTACAACTTAAGGCATCACTGTTCTGAGGGTCTGGCCCAAGCCCCTGCTGAGCCACCTTTCCCCATTGCTGATGGAAGTGCTGTGGAGTGGAGCTCCGTGCCCTGCACTGGGGCATTCCCAGTATCCCTGGGACCATCCCTGCTGTGGGGCTGTCCTGGCCTCACTTCACCCCAGCAGGATGGAAACAGTGTGGGTTGTGCTGCTGCTCTGCAGGATCCTGCCCAGGGCTCAGCCCTGCCCCAAACACCAGGAGCTGGTTTGACCCTGACAACTCAGTGCTCTCCCTCTTTATTTTCCTCACAGAGACATCCCTCAGGGTTTTCCCAAGCTAGAATAAAACCAGAGAGCCCTTGGATTACAAAACAGCACCACAGCCACGTCTTTTTCCTGGGCTATTTGCCTACTCCCTGCCCTACCAACTCCCCCCAGCATTGTCAGACCAGCTGGAGCCACTGGCACTAAAAATCCCTCCAGGACTCAGCAGCCACCCCTGGGCTCCCACCCAGCCAAGACACTTGAGCTGGGCTCAGGAGCTGCAGGGCAGAAGCAGCAGCCAAATTTTTGGAGGTTGTCTTGGTTTGAAAGGTATCTGCTAAGAAAGGTGGGAGCTTCTCTTGAAATGGAAAAATGTGAATTCCCTCCCTCCAAATTATTATAATTTTGAAATTAAGGGGCTCTCAGACAAATATACGGGAATGGGAATAACATTTTTTTTACTAGGAAAATTAAAATAAAAAAACCCAATAACACAAAACAACAAAACACTGACAGAGGTTCAGGCTGGGGTGACCAGGAGGTCTCTGGAGTGATCAGGGTGTCTGCAGAGGCTTTGAAGCACAGCAGAGTGATCCAGCTGAGGGCAAACCCTATTCCTACATTGCCAGCAGAAGTTTGTGTCTGCTCGTGGGTCCTCCACCCCTCCTAGAGGTGAAAACCTCCTGGTAAAACACCAGCCAGAAGCACTCCCTGAGCTGCTTCAGGTAAAATCCGACCTTACCATCATCAGTGTGACCTCCTGAAAACAGGAGAGCTGCTCTGGGCACAGGGGCTATCTCCTGAGGGACAAATTCCTTTTCCATTTGCTGGCCAAGCATCTTGCAGTGCTCTCTAAGGGAATAAAGATTCAATAAACCCACACCACCACTGGCTGCAAGCAGAGAGGAGGGAGAACCATCTCAGCTAGAAATGATGCCTGTGAAAAAGGGAGGCAGGTGGAAGGAACCTTGTGACTGTAAAGTGCCAAGTCTGGGCTAGTTCAGCAGGTCTCAGTGGGGTGGTGACCCTGATCTGGCTTTCACCTTGGGTTTGCAACTCAAGCCAGACAGGCAGGGGAGTCTGTGGAGTCTCCTGCAGCAGGAGGTCAAATCCAGAGCCTGTCTGCTGTGGAAGCCCTGCTGAAAAGCCAGGACATTGCTGCTGGCCAAGCTGCAGCTGTCAGCAGGACCTGCAGCAGTTCATACCACGAGGTACTCATTATTACCTCATTTAATTTGTTTTTCTTCCAAATAAAGTGGTGATGTGCTGGTTTGGAGGACATTTCCCCCCATCCCACCAGGAGTTGCCTTGAAGAGCTTTGAGTGCATCATCTCCAGAACATCCCAGTCCAGAGGTTAATTCCATGTGGTGCCAGGGCCATTGAAGAAAACTCAAATTTCCTCAAAAGGACCCTCAAAAGTTTTTCCTTCCCCCCGTATCACATCCACTGGTTATGGAAACCAGAGGTACCATGTGCTGCCATCTCCATGTGGGATTCAGGCCAGGTCTGCACATCTGGGGATGACTCCCCGTGGAGGAGGGTGAAGAAATAAAGTGTGGATTTAAAAAACAAGGGGAGCAGCATGTTGCAGGTGTCCTGCTGGCTCTTGAGCTACCTTTTCTAATCAGAGGAGAACAGGAGTCACCCTGGCCAGGGGTCACCTGGGCCCTGAGCTCACACGCTGCTTTTTGCCTTACAAGGTCTCTCACTGCTTTTCAAAGCCACACAAGGTCGCTGAGATATTAATTTCATACAATCCTGGAAGGGTTTGGGTTGGAAGGCTCTTTAAACACCATCCAATTCCAACCCCCTGCCATGGGCAGGGACACCTTCCACTAGACTAGATTGCTCCAAACTCCATCCAGGCTGGCCTTGGACACTCCAGGGATGGGGAGTCCACCTTACAGCTCAAAAGAGGGTTTGGGTTTGGGGATGGGAAGCTGGGATTTGGCTCTGCCCCTTCCCAGTGCTGATGTCCCTGGAATGTGAAGTCACAGCTCATTTCAATGCCATGAACACCCCTGGGACAGCTCACACTGCCACAAGATTGGCTTTGTGAACCAGCAAGAGGGTTTTTTGCTCACTGTAAAGTCTCCATTCCTCTCTCACACAAACTGAGGTCTCTGAAGGACTGAGCAGCCCCTTGGCAGCAATGTCACAGCCCACAATCCTTCCTGCTTCACAGGGATGCTTGCATGGGAACTGACCTTTCCTAAAGCTGAATTTAGAATCCCTTTTTAGTGTAAATGCATAAAAAAGAAGACAGCCTTCCTTCCTTGGGTGGGACTCTTTCCCTTCCAGCCACATGCCTTTGTGTGCCCGTGGGTATTAATGTTCACAGGAGATAATATCCCCAAAGCCACCTCTGGCGTCAGAGCTGCAGAATTTCCCTGCTGGCCTGCAGTAAAAATATGCACTTTGGAAGGTAAAATGCCAGGATTTCTAAGTTCTTAGCTCCCAGTCACATTCCCTTGTTGGATCTCAGAAACCTGGGATTTTTGAGCTTTTTGTGCCTTCTGGCACTGACTCCCTGGAGAACTCTGCTTTTGACCTGAGGCCTTGGAGAAGCTTCCTAATTTGAGTGATGGAGTTAAAATCACGGGTGTGGAGTTAAATAGAAGTGTGTGATTTCACATGGTGAACGGTTTTAAATTTGAGGTTTTTATAAGATAATGATAGGAATGGGACAAGATGGAGGATTTTGGGTGGTGTCTCTTTCTGTCTTCTTCCTTTTTCTTCATGGTTTCAGGTTGTAGTTTCTGGTTGGACACTCAGTGCTGCACTGGGGGTCACAGGAGTTTGGTTATTGGGTCAAAAGTATCAATAATACAGGTGTTAATTCTCTATTGAACTGCTTAGCTTTAAAAGACCTTGTAGCTAGCTGTATTCTTCTCCATTTTGCTCACTTTTAGCTGGTAGCTGGAAGTGTTGCAGAACTCTCTGTACTTTAGATAAGATTTAATAAACAACCAAGCCTGAACACATGAAAATTCATCTCCTTCGTGTTTTTAATCCTAACTCTGAGTGAAGACAGAAGAAAATGAAGACAAGCCACTAATTAAGTGGTGCAGATACCACCTTTACAATTCCTCACTGATGAGATGATTTCCAGGGATAAGACAAAGGTGTGGGGATGCTCTTCTGGACTGAGGTGGCACCACTTGCTTGTGGGTCCTGAACTCATCCCTGAGCACTGTGCAAGCCCTGCAGTTGGAAGGGGATGAGGCTGAAGGGAACCACTCCTAAAATATCTCACATCAGCAGGAGAGGTGAAGGAGAGTGTTTGTAATATGTGAAAACAAAGTATTTGAGCATTTCTGAGGGCTCCTGATGGGCTTTTTGGAGCTTGTGTCACATTTATAGCTCAGCCACCTTTGCTGAAATGTTCTGCTCATGTGGATGGATGGAAAGATGTAATCCCAGCTGTAATCCAGCAGGAAAGAGCTCCACAGCCTGCCCAGCTGCAGGGGTCTCTGCCTTCAGAGACATCCTCAGTGTCAGGGCTCGGAGGGCATGAACAAACCTTAATGGCCAGGACCAGCTTCACCTGCAGCCTCCACACCCCCATGGGCACTGGAGCTCTATTTAAGCTCAGCCTGGAGAAGCCAGAGTTGCTTAGGAAGAGTATGGGGCTGTATAGGGCTGTTCATTAGCTGGTTGTTGTTGTTTTTTTGTTGTTTTTTGTTGTTTTTTCGTGTTTTTTTTTTTTTTTTTTTTTTTTTTTGGTGGGGGTTTGTGTGCTGTCTTGAGACTTTGTTTTCAGGTCTCTTGGATGTCTTCCAGCCTTGACCAAAGCACAAGAGCCTGCACAACCCCCTGGTCCTTGTTTGCTGCCCACAGCCAGCTCTGTGCCAGCATCTCCCAACATCTGTGTGCAGGAACCAGCTGTGGGGTTTGGCCTTTGGACAGGGGTGTTGGAACTCTAAAAACTGACAATTTTGACCTTTCTGTGCTATCAAGCACTGACCCTCATAAGAGCACTGCTTTTGACCTGAGGCCTTGGAGAAGGCTTCCAAATTTGAATGAGAGAACTAAAATCACTGGTGTGTAGTTTGAATAGAAATGTGTAATACCATATGGTGAAGGGTTTGGAATTTGGGGTTTTAGAATATAGTAATAAGTATAAGGTAAGATAAAAGTTTCAAGGCAAAGGCCTTCTTTTCTTTCTTCTTCTTCTTAGGTTTAAATAGTATTTTGTAATTAAATAAAGAATGCTGTACTGCGGGTCATGGGTGTTTGGTCACTAGGTCAAAAGTAAAAATAATGTGTTAACTTCTAATTGGACTGTTTAGCCTTAAAAAAAACTTGTAATGAGCAAGATACATCACCATTTTTTCATTTTTATCTTGTTAACTAGAAGTACTACAGCACTCGCTGTACTATAAATAAGAATTAATAAACAACTAAATCCAAATAAGAAATTCTGTTTCTTGTGCTTTAATCTCAACTCTAAAAAGGAGAGAAAAAAAAACAACCAAGAAACAAAAAACTAATGGAGGGGCACCAGCACTTTGCTGGCTTTGTGTGTCCCAGGGTAGGGATGGTACAGTGGGAGATGAATCTATTCCCTTCAGGTTTGGAATTCGATGACCTTTAAGGTCCCTTCCAACCTGGACCATTCAATGTCTCTGTGCTGTTCCTGGGGCTGAGCCTCAGGCTCCCAACCCCTCTGGGTTGTGCCAACACCTTGCATCAAGGTCCTGGTAAGGTGTTTTCTTCTCCAGCAACCCAAGTGCTGTGACATCCAGCTGCTCGCTCTGCTCTGTGAGTGACAGCTCACAGTGTGGGCTCGTGTCCCAAAATGAGTGAGGAGCCAAGGGAGGCTGGCCAGAAAACTGTCTGTGCTCTGCAGGGTGGGATCACAAGTGCTGTAACTGGGCAAAGTGCCACCCAGAGCTGAGCCAGGGCCATGCTCCTGTCACCTAGCTGGCCCTGGCACAGCTGGCAGGTGCCCCTGGGCTTTCCCAGGGTGGTGGTTGTGGTTCAGGGTTTGTAATGTGAGCCAGCACAGCTAAATTTTGTCTGCTCTGGGGCTGAGCTGCTGAGAGGGGCCCAGAGCTCAGCCTGTCAGAGCTTTGCAGTGGGGCAGCCAGCAGATCCCAGGGATTGAGGGCAATGGGATTGCTGCCTCTGTGGATGCCTCACAGCCGAGTCCAAATGCTCCTTGAGCTTTGTCAGGCTTGGGGCTGTGCCCATTCCCTGTGGAGCCTGTTCCAGTAGCCCAAGCACCCTCTGGGTGAAGAACCTTTTCCTGATATCCAGCTGGATTTCCCTGGCACAGCTCCACACTGTTCCCGACCCCCCCCGGCCGTCCCCTCCTGTCAGGGAGTTGTGCAGAGCCACAAGGTCCCCCCTGATCCCCCTTTTCTCCAGGCTGAGCCCCTTTCTCAGCTCCCTCAGATGCTCCAGACCCTTCCCCAGCTCCATTCCCTTCCCTGGACTCTCTCCAGCCCCTCAATGTGATTTTCACGTTCTCAGCTGGTGATCATCTTTCTGTGCCCTGGAGCAGGAGGGCTGTGAGATGCTGCAGCTGCTTCAGAGCTGGAGCTGACAGCAGATGCTGCTTGTGGAGACATCAAAATATTTAATCCTTTGTTGGAAATGATCATCTGTGGTTTCATTGCAAAGGTGGAGATCAAAGAAACACAATAAATGTGTCAAAACAAAACCAGAGATGAAGGGAAGTGGCTTGCAGAGGATAATTAGCAAACAAAGCACAGAGATCTTCTAATCACTGGAAATTCCCTGTACTGTAAAACGTCACCAGGTGGAAGCCAGGGGCTATGGAATTGCTCAGGGCAGCTCTGCTCCCTTCCCTTTGGAGAGAAATGAGCTCCCTGCTCCTGCAGGCCAGGAAAAGCACTGCTGGGGTTTGGAATGTGCCCTTCTGGGGTTTTTACTTTAGGAGTCCTGAAACACTATTGATTTTTCTTTTTCCTTATTGATTGCCTTTGTGTGAACTTTGTATTTTCCCTGCCAGGCTGCAGGAGGCACAGGGCTCTCCTTGCTGGCACTGTCTCATCCCACGCTGGATCAATCCTGTCCTGCCTGTTTCATCCCCACATCATTTCCTCTGCAGGAGGGGTGCTGGCAGCACTTTTACACAGGTTTGGTGTTGGGTGTGGAGCAAGACTGTCCCCAGCAGTGCCCACACCTGCATGTGGGGCTTTAATTCCAGAATATCCTTCTGCCCTTAGCAGACTCTGCTAAAATCACTTTTCTCTGGGATTCAGATTAGGATTTAAGTGCTGTCTTCCTGGATGGGCACCTTTCCTGGACTGGAAGGGGGTAGAAAGACAGGGAATACTAAACCAGCACATTTGCTTTCCTTTTAGAGGTAAGTTGAGGCATTTGGCAGTTTTAGGTGGTTTTTTTTCCTGCCTTGGGATTCTTCTTAGATGGAGAGGAACTCTAAAGTGATTACAGGCCACAGTAGATTTTGGGTCTTGATCTGTCCCTTTGTGTCCTGGGCAAGAGATCTCAGGAAGAAAATCTCAGAAAAATCTCAATCTCTCTGTATTCCATCTCTGTTTTTCCTATTTCAATGTTTTGTTCCCTTTTCCAAGGGATGTGGCTGTTTTTTCAGGCACCTGTGGTAGCAGGGGACTGAACTGGACTGCTTGTTTCAAGTAGCACAAACCAGTTCAACAAAAACCACCCTGTGGGATAAACAGCCCCTATCTGCCTCCACAGGCTTGTTTGGGATGGGAACTGCTCTTTGCAGAGGAAATCTGGATCATGCCATGGCAAAGTCTGGAGGGATCATAGAGGGAAATGGTTTCTGTATCGAGGTCTCTCCAAATGTTTGAGTTCTGGCATGATCCAAGAGGTCTGCACATGGCATCTGAGACCTGTCCTGCACTGGGGGTTCATTCCTACCCCAGCCAGACTGAAAACTCCATTTCAACATGGGGTGTTTAAACCTGGGGGCTCTTCAAAATCAGCTCCTCCTGCCTCTCTCCCTTGTGAGGATCCACAGGAGATGATCCAGCTGCTGATCCAAGCCTGGCTGTTTCCAGAGTGGGTCACACCTCCCTGAGCCCACTCTGGAACCGTGGCATGTTGTGAGGATGGGCTCTGGGTGCACCTGGGTGTTTGATCTGCTGCTCTCCAGGGAAGGGCTGCCAGGTGCTTTCCTGTGGAGCTGGAGCTTTGTCACTGCCTGTCCCAAAGCTGAGCCCTTTGGGATGGTTCTTCACAGCTCCCTGTGCTTCACCCTGCACTGCTGGGGGTCCCCTGATGCCCAGAGAGGCTACCTAGTATAGAGGCTGGACAGTGTTAAAGGAACAAAGTAGGTTTATTTGTTTATTAAAAGGCTGTCTTGGTTTGAAAGATAGGTGTTTGTTAAGAAAGGCAGAAGCCTCTCTTGAAATGGAGAATGTAAACCCCCTCTCTCCAAATTATTATAATCTTGAAATTAAGGAGCTCTCAGGCAAAGATATGGGAATAGGAATAACAGTTCTCTACTAGGAAAATTAAAATAGAAATCCAGTATTACAGAGAACAAACCCAAAACACTGCCCGAGTCAGAATCCAAGCTGACCCCATCAGTCAGTCAGGGGTTGGTGCAGTCCCATTCCATGGTGGCTGCATCCTCCTGCAGTGACAGATGTGGCTCTGCTGGAGCAGGGCTCCTGCACAAGGTGCAGTTTTCCTCCCAAGGTCCAGTGATGATGCGGAAAGGTTTGGTTTTCCTCTGGAATCCATTGGAAGAAAAGGTTGCTCTGATGTTCCAAATCTCAGATTTTTATCTAGTTAGGAAATGCTTGGCTCCTCCCCCTGGGTGGAGCATCTCCCAGTGGGATGATGGAATTGTATCAGTTAATTAGTGGGACCCAATGGGATGATGTAATTTTATCAGTTAATTATTAGTGGGACCCAATGGGATGATGGAATTTTATCAGTTAATCAGTGGGACCCAATGGGATGATGGAATTTTATCAGCCATGCCCTGGGACTCCATGGCCCATTAACAGGAGATATCTCCTGCAGGAAGGATGGGTTGTGGAAAAGATAAAGAACACTGCCCCAGCTGTTTGACAGATGTTCCATTAGCAGAGAATATCTCCCACAGAGATCAGGATCACTGCCCCAGCTGGTTTCAGCAGATGGTGACAGAATACAAAATTTTGGACACATCCTGTATTGCAACCCAAGACAAAGGCCTTTAAAGGATTCACCTTGGGCAGTACAAGAGCCCAGCCATGGCTCAAACTAAGATGGACCCTGGGTCACGAGTTTTCACACTTTTATAAGTTTTGGTCCATTTCCATCTTGGGGTTCATTGTCCAATTCCAGCTTCAGGTTCTGCAGTCCCATCCTCCCAGATTCTCTCCTCAAATTTCTGCTGTTTGCACTTTTTGGGCCTGTCCTTGGTTCTGGGCTGGAAAAGGATTGCTTTGTGTGACTGAGCTGTGAGGAGAACTTGCTAACACTTTTTATGACGATCAGAGTGACACACTAAGGCAGTACAGAATGTGAAAAATATGAAAGTTAAAACTTAAGGCATCAACCCAGCCTGTAGGTCCACTTAAGCATGGTGAAGCTACCACAGGTTAGAAGAATTGGGTTAGAAATTAGAATTATTTTTTTCCTTAGAAAAGCAGGAGGTAGGGGTGGACAGCTGAGGCTCTTCCCTCTGCAGATCTGCTGGCTCAGCTGCTGGTGGATCTTGAGCATGGAGTTTATTTTGCTCAAGGAAGCATCAGGGCCTGAGCAGGTAGGTTTGGTGGCCCAGGTCTCTGTTACAGAAGGTCTCTCTCACTCACAGGTAGTGATTTAGGGGCAGGGATGCTCTTAAATGTTCTGAAAGTAAATGTGGGTTAATGCTCCAGGGAATGTGAGAGCTGGTTGGAGGCAAGGCCCACTTCTCAACAGTGACTGGAAGTGATAGTGCTCACCACAGCATTCTTTTCATGGCAATAAAGGTCTGCCTTTGAGCAATGAAACCAAGAGCATTTGTAGCTGAAGACTGTCCTTAAGCTGCCTCTCAAGGAGCTCTGTGGCTGCAGGTGTCAGGGAAGCACAGGATGTTTTGTGTACACTCAGCACACTCAGCTTCACCCAAAGGAAAGGGCTGTGAGAGACCTGGAGCAGAATCAAGACCTCTTTGCTCTGCCTGAGTCACCTCTTGTGAAGGAATCCTTCCCTGTGAGGGTGGGGAGGCCCTGGCACAGGGTGCCCAGAGGATCCCTGGATCCCTGGAAGTGTCCAAGGCCAGGTTGGATGGGACTTGGAGCAACCTGGGATAGTGGAAGGTGTCCCTGCTCCTGGCAGGGATGGAATGGGATGAGTTTTAAGGTCCCTTCCAACTCAGACCATTCTGATTCAAGCCAGACCTTGTTGCTGACTGTCCACTCTTCTCCTCCTGATTATGGATATTAAGAGCCCAGCTTTGAAAAAAGCAAAGCTTCCTGCTGGAAGCACAGCCTGGTGACCAAGGGCAGCCAACACAAACACCTGGCAAGCTTCCCTGGCCAAGTTTCACACCTAGAATAAATCAAAATATCTTCCTTCCTGCTCAGGCAGCTCCCAAGGAGCTGTTTGCTCCTGCCACACACACTCTGCTCTTTCCAGGACAAAACTTGCTTCCTCAGGAAAATTTGCACTTTTATTTTAGAATGGCCCCCTTGACCATGGTTCCACCAGAGAGCTGGGAGCAGGGAGGGCTGGTCCCCCTCCTGTGCTGGGAGGTCTGTGCATCTGTCATTAATTAGGGCTCCCCAGTGAAAAAACATGGCAAAACCTCACAGACAGGTCAGGGTGAGGAGAAACATCCTCCCATCCCCCTCACTGATGGAGTTCCTTTGGGTTTATGGAGCCTGGTGTTTGGTCATTGCCCAAAAATTTGGAGCTGGGTGGGAATGACCATGTCCCCTCAGCCTGCCTCCCTTCAGGGCTCCTCTGTCCAACCTTGCTGGTTGCAGAGGGGTAGAGTTGCCCTGATATCCTTGATTTGTTTGGGTATTTTCCCTTTAAAGAACCATTATTTGGAGGAGAGGGCGAGAACTATGGTCAGGAATTTAGATTTTGGAACAAATCCATCAGGAAATAATCCTCTGTGCTCCAAAGGAGGAAAATCATCACACCATCTGCAGGACAGCAGGTGCCTCACCAATGCCTCCACCATCCCCTTGGCTTGTCTCAATGATCCCCATCCCACCCAGCTCATCCCAGCTGCTGCAGGCTGAGTGCCAAGGGCTGTTTGATGTGGGATGGGATGTCCTGGCTGTTCCCTGGTTGCTGGCTCAGGAGGACACTCTGTAGGTGCTCAACCAGGTGTCTCAGACGCCTCTGAGGATGGAAAAGGTCTGGCAGGACTTGTTAGATGGGAAAGAAAAGGGGGAACACAGTAGGTCCATCAATCCAGTGTGACATGGAGGGGTGGGAGGGATAAGCTTGAAATCCAGAAGTGACTTCTCAAAGCAAGTTCTGTCTGAAGTTTAGGGAGGACTCTTCCTACACCAGCACTCTCTGTGCATTTTGCATTGCTGGGGAGGATTCCACGTGCTGGTGGAACAGCAAAGGAATCCCCTGGCTCAGCTTTCCATCATGAAAAATGGTGATTTCCCAAAAGTGCCCTCATAAACATTTCCAGGCAGCAACCTCTTTGTCAGTCCAGTCACACTTCAAAGGAGGAGGAAGACACAGCTGATGCAATGAAAATTTTTTGACCAACTCTGCAGCTGGACAAGAAGCATCCTATTGTGTTCCTTTGGAAGAGGGGTAACTGTGCTGCTCCAGGAGCACAGGGCAGCATCCTGCTGCATTTACAGCATTTTCACATCCTCAGGGCAAAGTTGACACAAGGCTGCCCTGTGATGTGACAGAGGAGGATTTTTAATCCTGCTTCTTCTTTTGCCAAGTCTTTCTCCTGAATGACCTGGTGGCATAAGATCTTAAATTTGGAATTACCTTAAGAGCTGCTTTCGTCTTCCCTCTGCTCCATGGGGAAGGAGACAGCAATTCCATAGGAAATCTCTTTTAGGATCACTTTCCTGTCAACAGCAGAAAGCACTGAGGAGGAATATGGTTGTTTTTCCTTTTTAATATGGACATTTTTTTCTCCATTTTAGAACAAATTATTCTTTGCCTTAGCTCTTAGCTCAAGTGATTAACTTATTGTCAGTGATTTATGACTCCTCTTAAGATATTCCCAGGGTTATTGGACTGACATCATCAAATTGCTCCAATTAAGAGCAGGCAGAGGCAGCAGAGAAGCAATCCTGAGGAGCTGCTGCTGTTCCAGGCAGGGTTTGCTGGGATGCCAATGCTGTGAAATGCAGAGGCTGGGTTTTCTCACCCATGGCCCAAGCTCTGGTGGTGGAGCATGGAACCAACAATTTTAGATGCCTCCAGGAGCTGACAGTCCTCAGGCTGTGAGAGAAAAGTGAAGCATCCTGAAATTGGCTCCTCCTCACACTCCTGATAGGGGGCTCTGTATTTTCATTTATCATTCCAAATCCCTCTGTTCCTTTGGGTCTCCTGCCCTGTCCAGGATCATGAATCTCCCCTCTGGCACATCTCCACCCTGCAGCCATGGGACACATCCCTCTCCATCTCTGCAGCTCTTCCTCTGATCTGAGCAGCTCCTGTGCTTCCACATGAACCATTCCTCCTTTTCTGGGGGGCAAATCCTGCTTCCTCCCTGTTCCTTAGTGGCCACAGTCTGCAGGCAGGAGAAGATGCTGGAAAATGATGTTGAGGGCTATGCAGAGCCTTGGGAAGACGGGTTCAAGGTCACGTCGAGTACAACTCTGCTCTACAAACCCAGACCTTTGCTGTCCCACTCCCACCTGGAGCTGCTCAAACAGCCCAGCCCTAAAACAGGATGCCAGATATTTTCTTTTTTAGGGTGGACACCCTTGTCAAAACAAGCCTTCTGAGATAAACCCTTCTGCCATTCACCCCTGGGTCACTTCTGCTTCACACAGCCCCAGGTGCAACCTGTCCATGAGTGGGAGATGACCCCAACACAAGTGTTGGAACCCTGGTCACTGAGAATTTTAGAATTTCTGTGCTGGCAGGCACTGACCCCCAGGAGAAAACTGCATTTGACCTGAGGCTGTTGGAGAAGGCTTCCAAAATGGAATGATAAAAGTGGGATTATGGGTGTGCAGTTTGAATAGAAGTGTGTGATATCACATGGTGGAAAACTTAGAATTTAAGGTTTTAGAATATAGTAATATATATAAAGCAAGATGGAGGTTTTAGGGCAGAGGTTTGTCCTTCTTCACCTTCTTCTTCATAGGTTTGGGTGATATTGTGTGATTGGGCAGAAAAATCTGCATTGTGGGCCACGGGTTGTTGGTTATTGGATTAAAAGTAAAAATTATTTAGGTGGCATTTCTTAATTAGTAAGTTTACCCTTAAAAGGCCCTGTAGAGAGAGAGAGATACATCTCCATTTTTAGTTTGTTAGCTTGAAGTGCTATAGAACTCACAGTTTGTGAGATACAAAATAGGTAAGAACTAATAAACATCTGAGTCCCAACAAGAAACACCGTCTCGCTCATTTAATTCAACCCTGGAAAAAGAAGATTAAGCCACGACACATCCAGCAGCTGTTGGGTGATGGTTCCTCCATGTGCCTGGTGGGTGGACACCTCCCTTGCACCTCCACTCCACCCTCAGGGCTGCCAGGAAGCTGCTGGCATCGCTGCCAGTCCCTGAGGAAGAATTGAGGGGTGACTGGGTGACAGCCTGCATGTCCCCCTGCCTTCCCTGCGGGCTGTCCCTGCCACAGCTGGACCCTCGTGCCACCACCTCTCTCCCTGTTAAACATCTTGAACCAGCCGTGCCCCTGACACATTTTTAATTCACCACTGCTCCATTCCAGCCACCTCGTGCCTCAGTTTCTCCAGGTGTGATTTGGAGGTGGAGGTTGTCACCCCTCTGATCCTCAGCCTCCTGCTGTGTCACACACCCTTGCCAGGCACATCACTTGGGTTTCCTTGGGGACAAGAGGCTGGAGGATTGTCACCACCAGGACAATGGCAGCTCCTCGTGGCATGGACAATAAGCCAGCAGCTCATTTTTCTCACCTTTCCACTGCCAATGCCTGTGTTTGCCAGCTCAGAAGGTGTCTGGCATCCCTCAGTCTCCAAGGGCCAGGAATGCAAATGCCAGGTTGATAAAATGCCTTGGTTCAGGAGATGCCATGGAGATTTACACCCCAACTGAGTCTGAAGGCAGAGTGTGCAGTGGTTAATGCAACACCTTCAAAATAAACCAGGAAAAAGCTCTTTTGATATCCCCTGCCCAGGATTCCTGCTCATCTGCTCTGGGAATGGTCCCAGTGAGGGATGTGAACACAGAGACACTGAGGGAGATGCCAGAGGATCTTCCTGCACTCAGTGATGCACTGAAGGCTTTTGTTCGGTCCTGGGTAAGCCTGACATTTTTCTTCTCTAAAAGTACCCCCAAAGGATGGAAAATAAACCAAAAAACTTGCAGTTTGTGTTCACATGGGTAGTGGAAGTGTCCTGGGATCTGCAGGCCTCCAGCTGTGGTGGGTCTCCTCCAGGACCTGGGACATCTCCAGATGTTTCGGGAGCCACCGAGCATTTTGCTTACCCCATCCCAGAGACTGTGCTCTGTCCAGAATCCATCCCATCGCTGAAAAGGCAGTTTGGGTCAGGCTGGAAGCAGCAGCAGCAGCAGCAGCAGCAGCAGAGGGAGCTGCTCGGCCGGTGGATGCTGCAAAATTGATGCTCAGGAGATGCTCTGGTTTCACTGAGAGCACTTCAGGGGCTAGGCAGGAGCTGGACTGCAAACCCTGCACCCTGCGGCCGGGAAAATGACCTTGTGTCCTCGCAAACCAGCCTGGGAGGCTGAGGGGGGGTCGAGGAGCTGCTGGGAGGCAGCAGATGCTGGGCTGAGCTCCACGGGAACAAGAAGTGCGTCAGCACAGCCCGTGCTGGGTAAATAACCCCGGCCCGCCTGGCTCCTCCTGAAGGGCAGCCTTGGATCAATCCCACCCCTCCACACTGTGGGATTTTGTCTCAGCTGCAAGACAGGGCTACCTAAACTCCTCTAGAGAGAACTACTTTCCTACTTCATTTAAATTTTAATGATGTCTCGTTTTCAAATAAAAGTATTTTCAGATTATCCCTCCAGGAAGCAGATTTTGGCAGAATTTTTCATGTCACTGAAGCTTGCTTTGATTTTATTTCTATTGTGGTTTTGGATTATTTTATTTTATTTTTTTTTAATAATCACTTATTTTAAATTAGGGAGTGGAAGGCTGGCTCCACAATTTAGAAAAATGTTTGTTCATTCAGGGGAAAAAAGAATAAAATCAGTCCCCTGGTTGTGCTGTAAATCAGAGTGATCTTGGTAACTTTATAACACATCAATAATTGATAGTCCATTAAAGTTTAGGTTCTTAAATGAATGACCATTGGGCCAAGGGACTTTGCATACTTTAGGGCTTGGGTTTAAATCTGTCCTTGCCCTGCCTTTGCTTGCCATGGTTCCTTGTGGCTGTGGGTTGAGAACTGCTCCATCTCCCAGTGCAGAGGATTGGAATCCTTGGAAGGATTTTTCTGCTGGAGATGCTCAGGGGTCCCTGGAGCTCCCACCTGGGCAGGAAGGTGAAGGCCATGTCCCCTGATGTGGTGTCACACCCTGTCCTCTGATGTCCCCCAGCTGCCCCATCTCCCTGTGGTTTGGCAAAGAGGTTCCCAGGGTGGAATTTTCTTGGCCTGTGGATGGAAATCTCTGCCTGCTCTGTATTTCCCACACACCGTTCACAAATTCTGCACTTTCAGGGAGAACTTCTCGCCTGCTTAAACTTGACTCCCTTTTTGGGATTTAAATATTGAGAGCAGATCGGTATCTCATGCACCTGCTCAGAGAAGATGAGTGTGATTTGCTGGGAGCTGCATCACCCTCTTCCCCCTCTCCTGCCCTTGTTCCCACTACAGGCTCATTAAGTCGTGCCACAGGCAGAGATCCATCAAAGGCTGGAACTGCTGTGGATGTTTCCTGAAGTGTCTCATTTAGAGCACGATGAGGTTTGAGTGCTTCTCCTAATGCAGGCACAATCCAGAATTACTGGTGTGCTCTTAACTAATAAACCTTCAGCTGCAGCCCAGAATAGCAAACTCTGTAATCATGGAAAATTGCTTTCTGGTGGGTGAAAACGCACGAGCCTGGGGTGGAGATCTGCTTCCCTCCCCCCTTCTCCTCCTTTCTTAAGGCACTGAGTAGGAAGATGGAGAGGGGAAATGGAGGAAGGAGCATCCATCCTCCTCCTCACTGTCAGGATGGCTCTTTTGGTGTTTGCCTCTGGTTATTGCTGCAAATCGACATTTTAGGATGAATGGGAAGGGGACCTCTCCAGGTGACTGTGGAAGCTTCCCCAGTCTGGGCTTCATCCAGGAGGTTGCTGAGCCTTCCATGGTGGTGCCAAGTTCATTTCTCCCTGGAAAAGGGTGAGTGCTCAGAATCCTGAGCAGAGGAAACCTGCAGCACCAGGGAAGGGATGGTGTGGGAGCCTGGTGGGGTTCATCCACGGTGTCTGAAGCATCTCTGCTTCCCCAGGGAGCTCCAGAGAGATTTGGGAGAGCTTGAGCTCATCCCAGCCTCAGGATAACATCAGACCTTGGCTGGAGAGGGGGAGAAGAGCTTTTCTGGTGGGTGGGAAATACTCCAGTGCCTCCAGCTGGAAGAGTGGTCTGCAAGAGGCAGCAAGGGAAGGAGCTGCTTGTGCTGCAGAGAAATGCCTTGGGGGCACACCTGGGCATGCAGGTGTCAGATGTGGCTCAGCAGGTGACAAAATGCCAAGGATCTAAGGGCAGGAAAGGTGTCCTCTCACTGCCAGGGCAGGAACATCCCCCTCCATGCCCTTTTTGGGGGGTTCGTGGCTCAGCAGGATGTGTGATGTAAGGCAGTGCAGGGAGCTCCTGTCTGCAGGCCCTGCAGGACACCGAGCCCTCTCCAGGGACAATTCCAGAGCCAGGAGCACAGCAGGGTCATCCCCTCACGTGCAGAGCAGGAGGCACTCCCTGCAAAGGGACAGGGTTATCCTGATGTCAGCTGGGGTGACTGCAGAGCAAGGGCCAGGATGTTCCCTGGCTGGAGCCTGGCCTGGCTGAGGCTGGGCTTCCAGGAAGGATAATGTCCCTGGAGATATCTGATGCTCTGTGCTGCAGTGACAGCCTCAGAGGGATGATAAACACAGCACATGCAACACAGGCACGTGGCACGGAGGGAGGATGCCCAGCAGCCACAAGTCATGTCTTTACAGCTCCAAAGTTGAACTCAAACTTCAAATTTAGTGGGGAAAAAAAACAAACCCAAACCTTAATCCACATTTCCCTCTGTGAGGTTTGGCCTTAATTAGGGTTTCTGTGTTCCTTCTGAATTATTCATGAGTAATTATTTTTCTTCAGACTGACTGGGTTTGGTTATCCTGCTTCACCTCAGGCTGGCTCATCTAATTAATTGACACCTATGAGAATATGAGGCACAAAAATCCCTCCAAGCTCTTTCAAGAACTTCATATCTAAATTCAAAGACTATTCAAGGACTGAGACTCTGGCTACTAAATATTAATACTCATAAAGTAATATTTATCCTTATCCTCTTCCACTCCACTCCTTCCTTCCTTTATGCCTCTCAATCAGTAAATCAAGATGAGACCATCAATCCCACCACCAAAAACCTTCCTGGGGCACTCTGCTTCGTGTCTTAGCTGGAATAAGTTGTTGTCTGTGTTTCTAAGCACCTGATGAGCTTTACTGCAGAAATGAAGGTGCTCTCCCAGGTGGTTTCTGGCTGAAAGGAGGAAAGGATGATCTGGATCACATGTGCCAAGAATGGGAGCAGAGGGGCTCAGCCAAAATCACACACTCTCCACGGAGACCATGACTGGAATCATGAGATCATGGAATTTCCTGAGCTGGAAGGGATCCACAAAGATCATTGAGTCCAACTCCTGGCCCTGCACAGGTGAATCCCAGCAATCCCACGCTGTGCCTGAGAGGGTTGTCCAAAAGCTTTTTAACCCTGTCAGGCTCGTGTCCATTCCTGGGGACCTTATTCAATGCCCAACCACCCTCTGGGTGGGGAACCTTTTCCTAACATCCCCCTAACCCTCCCCTGACACAGCTCCAGCTGCTCCTTGGGTCCTGCCACTGCTCACCACTGAACCTCAGGGCTGTAGAAGGCTGTGTGTGGCTGAGGGTTGTCCCCATTTTGGGTGTGCCTTGTGCCATTGGGTGGTGGCCATGGATGCACCCAGAAGATGTGGGGGATGTCTGGCAGGGCCAGCACCAGGCCATCCATGGCATCCCCTGGTGCTGCTCCACCAAGGAGATGAGTTTTGATGGCATGGCAGTGTTTCCAGACCATGTCTTGTGTTTTCCTTCCAAGGCTCAGCCATCCAGCCTGGGGAGCTGTGATCTGTGGGAAATGGCAGTAGGTCCAAGGATGGGTTGATGAGCTGTCAGATTAAGGTCAGTGTTTCCTTCCCACCATGGCTGCTCAGATGCTTGGGGGAATTGAAGAGGACACAGAAGCTGTGGGATGACGTGATGCTCTGAGGGCAGAGGTCCTGGACAAGGGGAAAATCTCCAGTGGCCACAACTCCACCCACACCCTGTCTCTGCCTCTCTTCCTCTCGCTGTGTTTGGGCTGGAAAAAACCCTTGAATGCAAGAGGACCCTCTCAGCACCCTGCCAAGATCAGGGAGGGTCTGGGCCAGGACAGCAGCTGCATCATGGGGCCATTCCCACTGCAATGGTGCTCTGCATGGGAAGGTGTTTGGGTCCTGGAAGGGGTTCCTTGGGTCTCCAGGCTGAAAGACAGACCTGGCCAGGACCAACAGGAGCCCTCTCTGCAAAAGTTCTATCTGCTTCAGCTCTCTGAGCAGCTAAAGAGTAAACAATGACATGAAATAGGCACAAACAAGCACAGAGACCAGTATTCAAGGCTCTTCTGGCCTGGGATTTGCAACAAAACCTTTTCTCAGCTGGCTTTGAAAAGGGAACCCACACAAGCTCCTTTTGCTATTCAGCCCAAACACAGGGCTGCTACTCATTCGAGCCCTCTGAATGTTCCCCCAGCTCCTTGGGCTGTGCCAAGAGCACAAACACTGAGGCCACTGGCTGTAGGTGGGCAGGAAACAGCAGCACAGCAAAGCATTTTCCAGAGCAGGGTAATCAGGGCACATCCCAACACATTTCTTGCTGTGCAAAATGGGGAGAAGTGGTTGGGAGGACATCCTGGAGGCTGCTTGGTTTCCTCCTGTCGTTGCTATTAGGGCTTTGGCTTGGTTTGCAAGGGGAAGCCAAGCTCTTCATCCTTGATGTGTTCCAGCAGGAGCAGGGCCAGCACTGAAACCTTTCACCTTGGGCCATCAGATATGGGCTGGGGGCTTGGCCAAAGCAGCTCCAGAGCTCAGCTGTTTGGAAAGCTCCCACTGCTGCCTTCATCTGCCAGGGAGCTTGGCTTCTTAGGAGGAAGGCATGGCACTGGGACCCTCTCCTTGGGATGCACAGCTTGGCTGTGCCTCAGTTTCCTTTCAGCCTCAATTGCTGCCTCACTGAGCTGCTGCACATTTCATGAACTGATCTAGTGAAAGAAATGTTGAAATTAGGCTCAGCCTAATGCTGAGTGCTAGTGCTGATGTGCTCCAAAACCAGGGGAGGTTTTCAGCTCTCCTGCATGCCCTGGGGAGGTTGTGCTGCCTGGGTTCCCCTCAGGGATGAAGCTGTGTCCTTTGGATTGTCTGGGACCATGGCAGAAAAATAAATGGGATTTTACACATTGCCTGTATTTTCTGTTCTGCTCAGAAGGAGATTTTGGCCCATCTCCATGTTTTGTGGCCACTTTCAGGAACTCCTGGATGCAGCTCCACAAACCCTTCCTGGATGCTTTCATTTTTAGCCCAAGGAGGACATAGCTTGTCCTCAGGGCAAGGTCAAGGAGAAAATATCAGGTTTCACCTGTGCTCCTCCTCTTGCTTGTCCCTGGAGTGTCTGTGCTTTCCCTTTTGTTATGAAACAGGGATTACAACACTCCTGCCTTCCTGAAAACCTATGATCTTCTCATCCACAGTAATATTTCTCCCAGCACTGAGGATTTTGCTCTGTCTTCTACTACAAAACAAGCTCCAGGTATCTTCACTTCTCCATTGTCCTGGCTCATCCCAAGGAAATTCCCTCAGGAAACCACTCCTGCCCTGTAAATGCATTTTCTTTTGATCCCTGCCTCTGCCAGGCATCACCACCTTACAGCACTGGTTCCAATGCTGCTTACATGAGATTTTAAAATCCCTTCTTAGCTAACAACAACGGGGATTTGAATTTCCAGCTTGTGAGCATGGATCATGCTAGGAGGGCTGGTCATGCCAGGAAAATCCTTGCATTTTCTTGGGCCGTTTGTGCTCCTCTGTGCCTCCTTGCTGGAATGGGCTCTGACACAGCTTTTGTTTGCTGCAGCTGCTGGAGAACAAAGCAATCACGGTTCCTCTCCTTCGTGGGCGAAGCTCATTGTTTTGGAAGGAGAGCTGGCATTTTTAGAAACCTGCTGGATCAGCATCCTGCATCCCAGAGTTCTCTTGGGCCAAAGCCCAATGGATGGAAAAGGATGCTGATATTTAGGTAGCTGAGTCCTGCCTCTAGATTCCAGGTTTTCACCTGTGAACTGAACCCCATTCCTGCTGACTCCAAAGGACTTTACCCTGAAAGAGAGGAAGAGTTTCATGGGACTGCTGACACATCTCAGAGGCTTTTCCTACCTGTCATAGTGCAGGTGACCCATCCCTGCTGCCATTGCCTTGTAGATGATCTTCAGCTCATTCACAAGATCCCTTTGGAAACCTCTGCCATCCCAGGAGATGCCAATACCTGTCCTGTAGAGGTCTTTGGACAGTGATGGAGGGCAAAGATAAGCAGCACTGTGTGCCCTTGTGATGTCTGCATGTACAGAGAGCAGCAAGAAATGAAAATTCACTTAAAATGCTGGGTGAGGCTTTGTTTCATTCTGGTTCCCTTTGGCAGCCAGAGTAAGCTTGGCAGGGATAATAAGGATAATAAATGTTGCTAAGCAATAAGTGATTCCAAATCAGCTTTATCAGCTCAGCCCTGTGGGGAGGAAAAGGGATCTGAGCAGGGAAGAGCAGCAGAAAACACCTGGCAAGGGGATGGAAGACACAAACAGCCCATGCCAGTTTGGGGACAAAATGGCCCTGCTGGGAGAGCAAAGGCAGAGCCCAGATGGGTGTGGTTGTGCTGGTCCCAGTTACAGCTCCATGGAGAAGTGCAGGTGACTAGTCCTGGGTGATCCCCTGGCATGGGCAGTGCCAGCCCCTGTCCCTCTCAGGGGACCCAGCTCTGGTGTGTGGGAAAATGGGTTCAAAGGATAATATAAAAGGCAAGATTTCCCAATAAATTACAGCAGTACTGATTACCAAAGAGTAGAAACATCCTTGCCTGCCCAGTGAGGATGGGTGTTATAAAAGAGTGGGCTAGCTGGCCATAAGTTGCATTTGGAGCTTGAGATCTGGAGCCTTGCTGCAGTTTGGGATGGAGCCTGCTGGCTGTGCTGTGAGGAGGAAGGGACATGCAGCCCTACAAGGAACAGACAAGGTAAAAAGATGCTGTGTGAGGGACAGACAGGGTTAGGTGGCTAAGGGACCTGGGGGGAGGAATGTTGTTCTTGGTGGTGTAATGTTTTATCATCCTGGGGGTGTGCAGGACATCAGAGCTCATCCCTGAGGAGCTGCATTGTCCTTCCAGCCCAGAAAGTTCTCCCCTGGGTGTTTGTGCCCATCTAATTTGACAGGTGACTGTATAGGTGTGGATGGGTTGCTCTGTATAGAGTTCTCCAGGAGAACAGACAAAAATCAGGGAATGGTTCAGGCTGGAAAGGACCTTAAAGACCATCAGGTCCAACGGGCAGGGACACTTCCCCTAGAACAGAGTGCTCCAAGCCCTGTCCAACCTGGCCCTGAGCACTTCCAGGGATGGGGCACTCAACAGAGAGATGTCCCTGGATTCCACAAAAATGTTTGAGGATCAGAATATTCCATTAAAAAAAAAAAAAACAGCCGCAAAACATGAAAGAAAGTGCACCCAAACAAACCTTGTGGGGTTTTCTCCCTACTAAAAGCATGTGATCTCTACCTGGTCTCTTTGTGATGCTGACAAAGGCAAATGTTCTGCTGGACCACAAGTCAGGACAAGCTCATGTGATCATTGTGGGAACCTTAATTTTTTCCTACATTTTGAACCCACAGTCAGGGAACTCTTGCACTGAGTTGCTGCAAATGGTTGGCAGGAGGGAGCAAGATTTTCCACAAAGGTTTCTTTGTGCTCTTGAGTCAACCTTTTACCTCCCCTGTGAAGGAATGGTGGCCACTAGAGGGTGGCCATGCCATAGACAGCACTGCCCTTGGGGACAGTGACTCCCTGGGGCAGCTCCATGCATCAGGAACCTCATCAGGATGAGCTGGATCCTGCCTTTGGGAGTGTGACCTGCCCAGGTACCACATTTCTGATCTGAGTGAGGATCTGTACACCCTGCTGGCTGATGGACAGGCAAGTGCTTTTCTTATGTGCCAGAGGAGATGAAGAGGTGTCTGGCTACGTGGGGAAGGAAGAAGAGGAAAGGTGTGAGAATTGAGTGGTTGTCTAGGCAGGGCCATGAGTCTCCAGGACTTCTCAAGTCAGGGGCACCAAGGTGACATTTCCATCAGCTCAAGAGCTGAAAATCCAGTTTTCATCTGCTTGCACCACCAGCTGACTTCACACCCAGGCCAATGCACTCTCTGCCTTCTGGGTTATTGCTTGAAAGCCAGGATGCTGCCAGGGAATGTAACAAACCTCCACCCCTCAGTTACTGCAGGTGTCCAGGTAGGACTTGTGCTGCTGCCTGTGAATACATTGCATAACCTGAAGGGCATTGTCCCTTGGCTGGAGGTGGCCATAGGCTGAGGCCATTGCTGAAAAGGGACAAAATAACTTCTGTCCTCAGTGCCTGGCTCTCTGCAGGTCCCCCAGGCCATCCCACCAGCCCTGGCCACTTTCCAGCCTCCACTTCCCCTCGTCTCCTCTCGTGCTGTGGGATATCTCGTGATGGGGCTGATTTCCTCATTCATCCTCCCCCTGTTCTGGCTCTCAACAGGAGCTCTCTGTTCCAAGGAGACTTTGGCAAACGAGCACATTTCTTCCTTTCCTTTCAGCAGCCCTTTCCTGCCCCAGAACTGTCCCCACCATCCTCCTCGCTCTGTCACCTGATGCTCCCTTTTGCTTTGGCTCTCTTTTTTGCTTACCCTTCCACTGGCTTCTGGTTCTGCTCCTTGCAGCCCAAACACATTTTAATTTTTCCCATCTGAAACAACTCTCCCTCAGCTCTGATTTCCTCTCTGGTTGCCACTTCTGTGCACAGACCATGCCAAGACCCAGCTCATGTCTTCACTAAAGCCTTGGCCTGTGTCTGACAAGACCTCACTGATTTGGGCTGTGCCCAGCTTTAGCTAATTTGTTCCTCCTGTGCTTTCTTGAAGCCTGAGGACACCCCTGGGTCTGCTGACACAGTGAATTTGTCCCCTCCTGCTTATCCCAGCCCCTGAAATCCTGCTGTGTCCAAACCCTGATGGTGTTTGCTGTGCTGTGTCCATCCCATCCCTCTGCACACACAGCCCTGGGCATCTGGAACCTTCCTCACTACATGGATTTTCTGTGGCTGGCCACTGCCTTTCCCTATGGAATGGCTGATCCCAGTTTCTGTTCAGTCCATGGTGTCTGCAGCCTTCTTGCAGCCCAGGTGGGGACAATTTCTTTTAATCATCCTTATTGTCCTTAACTATCTTCTTTAAGCACTCCAACTCTGAGATGGCAACAAAATGGAAGGTTTGAGAAGACCCAACATTGTCTTTTTTACTTTTTTATAATTGGCTTTATTAATATTCGTGTCTTCTGATGGTCTCTGACCATATGTAGTTGAGTTGTGAACTTTTGAGTGAACAGGAGTTTGAATGAGCCTGGAATGACAAAGTGAATTTAATCCAGACCTCTCTTTTGGTGGAGTTGTGTTATCAACAGCAACAAGTTTCATTTCCTGGGGTGTCCCAGGCAAGCAAATCATGGAATAGAGAATCACAGAATATTCCATGTTGGAAGGATCAATGAAGTCCAACTCCTGACAAAGGTGTGGGATGCTGCCCAAAGGGACTCCAAGGTTCTGGGGGACAGGTGAATGTTTGCCTGGCAGGCAGGCTGTTACTGCCAGCCAGCTCCAGCTGGTCCCAGACAGGATCTGCTGGTGATTTTGTAGTTGTTTGAGCCTCTTAAAGGCTTTTCTGCATTCATGGAAGGGGCTGGCTGTATTTGTGCACCCCTGAACACCCTGAAGTGCTGAAACAATTTCTAGATACTCTGATTTTAACAGAGAAGCAGGGAAAGGGGTGAAATGATCTCACACCAGCTCTGCAAGTTTGTGATTTCTGTGATTGGGGCAGAAAATACTCGACAAGCTCTCTTACACTTCCCAGGCTGTGGATTGAGATGAAGGTGCCTCCTGCCTTGGCTGTTAAAGGTTCCTGGTGTGTCCATGTTTGTAAAACCAACCTGTCCCTCCAGGGATGGTTCCTGTCCCTGCTGACTCTGCAGACATCAGGCAGACACGGGTGTTTGCCCAGTGAGACACACGTGGGATCTGTCCTGTCCTGCTCTGTGCCTCTGTGGAGACATTTCCTCAGCAGTGTGGGGGCTGGAGAGGTTTTGGGAAATGCACCTTTCCAAGACCATTTCCAAACTCTGTGTGCTGACTCCAAAGTCCTGAGGGAAGCAGGAAGAAATGTGTCACCAGAGCTGGTAGAGCTGCTTTGGCCTGCTGAGCTTCCATGTTCCAGACTGGGAGAGTTGGGGCTACTCATCCTGGAGAAGTGAAAGCTCCAGGGAGACTTTCCAGCACCTTCCAGTGCCTAAAGGGTGATTATGTGAAAGAGGGAGAGGGACTTTTAATACAGTGGATCCTGATAGGAAAGGGGGAGAGGTTTTAAACTGATCTAGATCAGATATTAGGAAAAAATTGTTCCCTATGTGGGTGGTGAGGCCCTGCACAGGCTGCCCAGGGAAGCTGTGGCTGCCCCATTCCTGGAATGGTCCACGGGTTTGGAGCAACTTGGGGCAGTGGAAGGTGTCCCTGTCCATTTCAGGGGGTGGAACTGGATGTTTTTTAAGGTCCCTTCCAACACAAACCATTCCATTATTCTATAATTCCATGCTCCCATATTGGGCAACCCCTTTGTTTTGAGCCTGCATAGGATAAGCAGGCCCTCATGGAAAGAGACTTCAAGCTCTCATGGTCCCTTTGAGGGAGCATCTGGAAGATGGTTCCCAGGCCTCAAGAGGCAGGTGAACACAAAGGGAAGCTGGAAAAGACCCAGGACACCAAGATGCTCAAAGCTCATTAGGCTGGGAGGGAGATGTATCAGAAGGGTTGTGACAGAGGACTATAAATCACTGGGTGGTGTAGGAAGGGTATGTTCCCCATCTCTATCTCTGCAAGAATTACAGGACATCAGATGAAACCAGGATTTGTAAATCCAAAACAAACAAGAGGAGGTGGCTCTTCCCCCAGTGTGTAATTAAGCTGTGGAACTCCTTGCAACAGGATGTTGTGGATGTTGAAAATCGATGGGGGTTCAAAAAGCAACGAGATAAATTGATGGAAGAAAAAGATCATTGTGGGTAGTTAAATATGAATTCGATCTATATGGCACAGGAACCCACAAATTATAAGGTGCCTGGATATTTTGGGGAATTATTTGAAATTATTTGTTGTACTGTGACACTCTTGTCTAGATATACATTTCTGGCTGTGGCCCAAGAGAAGTCACTGGGGTGAAAGGAACTGGATGACTGTTCTGCAGGTCCCACATTTTTGTGTCTGTCTACCTGGCAGTGCATTAGGACCTCCATTTATTTTTTAGCTGCCAGGACTTGTGAGGATGCTGCAGGAGTTTTGGTGGCTTGCTGTGGGAGTTTCTCCTGTCTTCTCATGGATATGATGCTAAGATCAATTCCAGCCCAGAGGCTTTGCACGGGTAGGGGTTTCAGTCACGTCCACAGGGACCATACATAAAATGGCTTGGAAACTGTTTGTGCCATCCCTGTGTCCTTAACATTCCATGTTTTCCATGCTCTCCAAACATCCTAAAACCAAAGTGCTCGTTTAAGCTGCATCAGCAGATCAGTGTGGATCCTTTACAGTGGGACCCTGGCTTCCATGGGAGCCATCCCAGTGTAACTGCACCTCTGCTGGAGTCCTGCACCTGAAACAAGGATGGCTGTGAGGAACATTTCATCATTTTCCTGATCCTAATTCAAAGGAGTAATCTCAAATAATCTCTAAGCAGGGCTTAGACTAAATTTTGCTAATTCTATGTATTTTTCCATTTGCCATTTTGAGCAAGCATTTGTTTTCTAGCCAAGGCACATCAGAGAAGCTTTTGCTGCCTTTTCCCCAGCCTTGTGTGGACCAGCAGCATTGATCAGATCATGCAGCACCTTTGGGACCTGAAGGCACTTCCCTGCCCTTGTGTCTGCTTAGCCTGAGTGCCTCATGTCTTGGTTTCAGCTGAAATAAAGTTAATTTCCTCCTTAATAACTGGTGCAGTGCTGTGTTTTGGATTTGAATGACATTCCTCGGTACTAGTAAAACACAAACATACTTCCCCTTCCCAGTGCCCATCCCCATTTTTATCCCTGCCATCTCTTCTCTGTTTATCCATCCTACAGAGATGCAATTAGGGGAGTTGATCCACCTGAAAAATGTCTAAACATCAACACCATCCATGTGGTGATTTGATGGGTGGGGAAAGAGGAAGCAGCAATACTTTTGATGGGTTTTTTCTGCAAAGATTCCATGGTGGGAAGCCTCAGATTCCAGGCACGTTGGCGTTTGCACAATGCCATCATCATCAGGGGTGCTGGTTTTGTGACCTCTGGCTCCTTGTGTCCTGAAACAGGACCTGTGTGTTGGTCAAGAACAACAGGGGCTTGAGGTAGGGCTTAATTTCCTTGTAAAACTGGCCTCTCAGGGAGAATCCAGAGGAATCAGCAGGGATGGAACCACCACCCCAGTTTCAGGAGGCACCAAAGCACGCTGAGCCCTGCCCTGTGCTGGGCTCTGTCTGTGGTCCTCGCTAGCCCAGTTTGACTCGGTGACATTTAGAGACACAGCACGTTCCCAGGGGGTGACCTTTGGAGCAAAGAAAGAGTGTCCTGTGCCTGGGAAGCTCCAGGCTGCTGAGCTCTCCCATGTAGAGCCTGGTGCTCCCATTTCCCACGCATCACAAGGCAAGGGGGAAGTCACAATGTTAGCACTCGCTTTTTTGACAGCTCTGATTCTTGGCCTTGCTGTAGCTGCAAATTCAGCTTCCCCATCTGGCTTCCCTCCACAGGGCCAAGGAGGGCATTTTCAGCAAGCCTGGAAGAAGCCAAAATGTGAATCTTGCTGCAACCCCCTGCCCTGTTCAGAGCCAAATGTGAGAGGTGACTTTGTCCCCAAGTTGGAATGTGAGGCTGTTTAGTTATCCTGTGTTTAGATTTGCAGCTGCAGGGTCTGAAGGCTGGAGGTGAAGGCACAAAGCACAAGCTGAAATTTGGAGGGCAGGAAGAATTTTTTACAGTACTTGGTGTCCATCATCACATTGGGAACCTGAATCTCTCTGATGCCTCTGGGCATCATCAGTGAAGCCACAACTGAGCAGAGTCGAAGGTGGCATTTCTGACATCCCAACTATTCCACTGGGACACCCCAGCTACAGGTCCTTCTGTCCCTTAGGCTGACAAAAAACCACTTTGATTCAGCAGTTTACTTCACGTTTACCTTCCAAGAGCTAAAAGGAAGCATTGCTGCCCAAAACTCTCTGTGCTGCTCAGATCAGAAATGCCTGCAAGTTCCCAACCCATTAACCTTTGGAGCAGAGCTGGTGTGGGAACTGCAATCAGCCTGTTAGGAGATAAAGGACCTTATTGGGATTCAGAGGCATGAGGTTCATAGGCCATTTTCATAACAGATGGAAATTTTGAATAGGTACACACTGCAGCAAATGATGTATTTACTTATCTATTACTGCAGGTCGATTTTAAATTGAGATATCAGAAGCCTTTGTAGAAGGAGAGGTGATCCAGTGTGCAAAGCTGTGAATTTCTGTGTTCCAGACCCATTTCACCTGGCAGCATAAAACACTCTGGATGTTTTTCTGCTTTATCAGGATGTGGACACCATGAATTCACACTCAGGAGTCCAGGATTCTTCACTCTGATCAGACCTTGGCTTTTCTTCTCTTCAACTTGTACAACATGTTCTGCCAAGTGTCACTAAGGAAGCACCTGAGATGGGGTTCATGAATTTTATTACAGCAAGTTAAACCATCCTTCGAGTCCACCCTGGTTTAGGTGTTCAGTCCATGCCCAGGCATGATCTTAGGCTGAATGTCTGAAAAAAATCCACTTCTTCTCTGAGGCCATACTTTAGTTTTGGATCAAACCAAGTCACCAGATTGACAAGAGAGGTTTGGTAGGGCAAGAAGGACTCTGAATTGCCCTGAAATTGTGGTCCAAAAGCTGCCATGCTTTGCACTTCTGACCTTTGCTACACACTGTGCTAAAAACCTGCTCTGCTTTGGTGCCTAAGTGAGACCCAGACCCTTTGGATGATGCAGATGTTGGTGTGTGAGAGGATGTGTGTGCACAGGGCTGCAAAAATGGTGATTCCTCACAAATTTGGCTGAACTGAGGTGCAGCTGAAGGATGGTCATGCCTCTCAAGACAGTGATTTCCTTTTGTTTTCTTTCAAAAGCCCAGAGAAGGATTTGTTTTCACACCTTAGCCAGAAGCCAGACTGCAGCACCACAAGAACTGCCAGGCCCTGCCAAGGCAGATGGTACTATTTGACCTTCTGCAGTCATTTCTATTTCCATCAGCAGCTTTGTAAATGTTTCTGGGCAAAGGGACAAAATCTTCTATGATACCTGCCAGGAAAATCCTCCTGGAGACAGCCCCACATTCCGTGCCTGCTCCCTTGTCTGTGCTGGGATGGCTCTGTCAGGTTGTGCATCCTGGTTCTTCCTGGGGAGCATTCAGCTACTGATTTAACCAAAGTCACTCCAAACATGGGGCTCCTGACCTCCCCAGCCTTTTCCTTTGGGCTTATTCTACTGTGATGTAAACTGAATAACCCCTAATTTATAAGGCAGCAGAAAGGCCTCAGCAACAGATGAATATACAAAAGCTGAATAAAAAAGGTACTTCGTGGTAAGTATTATTTATTGTTTACATGCAAGGACTTTCCATTAGGATTAATTTCTCTTACTTTAATCCTAAAATGATTTGAGTTGGAAAGACCTTAAAGACAATCCAGTTTCACCCCTTGCCATGGGCAGGGACACCTTTTGCTAGACCAGGTTGCTCCAAGCCTCATCCAGCCTGGCTTTGAACACTTCCAGGGATGGAGCCATACTTCTGGCCATATGAAAGTCAGGAATGGAATCTAAATGTGTGCCCAGAGGATGGGCTGAGATTTACTCCTGAGCTTGAGACACTGATGAATCAATTCCCTGCTCCAGCTGGGGTTTGTGTTGAGAAGTGTCCCAGGTGTGTGTCCCACCTCTGGCTGGCTTCTTGCTTTGGTCTGACTTTGTCCCTAAGGAGATGGAGGGGGAGGAAGAAGACTTTTCTCTTTCAACCCACTCACCCCTGGGACTGCTGCCTCTGCTGCTGAACCCAAACAGCAGCCAAAGGTCACAGCCTCAGTCCTCAAATGTCCCAGAAGAGGAAGTGCTGTACATGCTGAAACTGCCTCCTCGACAAAACAGCAGGACCAAAGCTGCAGCTGGGGTTTAAACAGTCTGACCTTGAGTAACACGGGTTTGCCAGCCTGAAGAGAATGCTGGGGTCGGAAGGCAACTGTGGGAGGGAAAGATTTGGCTTCCAGAAGGGCAGATCTCTCTGGATCTTAGTGAAAGTTTCTTTAATGTAAGAGTGGTCAGTCATTGAAACAGGCTTCCCAGGAAAGGGGTGGAGTTCCTGGGAGTGTTCAAAAACGAGTAGGTGAGGCACCTGGGACATGGGTTAGTGCTGGGTTAACAGCTGGATTCAATGATCTTAAAGGGTTTTTCCAACCTAAATGATCCTGTGATTCCATGGTGATGCTCCTCATGGTGACAGTGATGCCTTGGGTTTTAGTTTTTATATTTTTCAGAACCTCTGCTGCTTAGTGTGTAACTCTGAAACTTCATCTTAGGTGTTGGTAAGTTCTCTTCACAGGGGAGTCAGACAAAACAATCCCTTTCTAGCTGGAGAATCAAGGACAACTGGTACCCGAAAAGCAGAAACAACAGTGAGGGAAAGGGACAAGCCAGGGGGCTGAGACCTCATAGCCTGGGGCTGTGGTTGGATAATTGATCCCAATCTGTAGATGAACCAAAACTTATATAAGTGTGAAAACTCGTGACCAGGATCCATCTTGGATTTGATTTGGGTGTAGCCCTTGGGCTCTTGCACTGCCCAAAGTGGATCCTTTCAATAAATACCTATTTTATCCCTTTTGCTCTGCCTAGTCTCTGTGCCAGGTCAGCCTTTCCAGGCAACAACAGCACAAGGAAAGGTGTGTGGGTGCCCTGCAGAGCACATCTGTGCCTCATGTGGGCATTGCCAGCACCTCTGGGACAGCCAGGCTGGGTGGGGGCTGAGCTCCCAGCAGTGGATGTAGCTACTGGATCTGTCCTGGGGGTAGGGAACCAGTCCCTGGATTGAGACCAGCAACCCACTGAGCATGGTGACAGCTGTGAGCTGCAGCTTGTGATGGGGATGTGTCCTGGCCTGTGTTTGTCAGCTCTGGGCTCCTGCTGGGGCTGAGGAACCTGTGCCTGGGGGCTGCACCCAGCCTGTGCCTTCATTCCATTCCTTCCTCGTTAGGGCATCTTGATTTAAAGCATTTGAGTTGAAGCCTGGCTCTTGCCAACCTCCAGGGCTCTCCAGCACCACCCCAGCATGTCCTGCACCATCTGCCACATCCATATGCCCAAGGTTTTGTCCAAGGCCACTCTGCACATACCCTGGACACCACTCTGGGGGATTGAGGACAGCACTCACAAGATCTCTGAGATGAAGGAATAACAATAATTTCATTTTGTGCCCAAAAGGAGCAGGTGACCCAGAAGAGACATGCAGCACTCCCAGTTCAGAGTGGACATGGTTAATCTATTCCAGGTAAGCAGCACAGACAAGACCCCACAGGATTTTTCCAGGAACTCCTTCCTGGGGAGGGTGACTGGCAGTGTGACCATAGTCCTGGTTAATGAGATCATTTGTAGCTGGTTCAAAAGGTGGGAAGGACCTGCTTGACCTTTTGTAGTTGAAAAAATCCATGGCCTTGTTTTACACAGTGAAATGGGAAGGTCTAAGCCCTGGAGAAAGTAGTTACAGGCAGGAAATGTGACTGCACATATGGACAGGTGGCTGTAAGGACCTTGTTTGCAAAGAGACTGGACCAGGGTAAAGGACTGGCCTGACTTGGTTTGGGGGTTTCTGTGTGCTGTCTTGTCATGGGAGCAGTGGGAACAGGAGCAGGGCAGGGATTTAAAGGGGTAAAAGAAGGAGCAATGACTTCCAATTCAACCAGTGCAAATGGATTTAGGTCTGTTTGGCCCTTGGGTTACCTGATTGATGGGGCAGCAAAACTCCCTACAGGACAGTCCAACAGCTTAGGGATAATGTGAGCTGGGATGAATCTGTAGGTGCTCCAGGGCCATGAACTGCCAAAATGATCCCAATATTTGACCAAGAGCTGCAGGAGAGGCTTTTGGAGAAGTCTTGAGCTCATCAAGTCATCAGCATGGTATCCTGACTGCAAATCAACAAGCCTGGCTCCCTGAGATTGTGGAGGAATTGGTTTGTGAGGAGCTCCTCACACCATCCCATGAGTTGGCAGTCAGGTTCCTGATGGAAATTTGTCCTGTCCAGTGGAAACATGTCCCTGGCTGTGCTGTATCAGAAGTTCAACAAAAGCAATGTGTTTTCTGTGAAATGTCCAGCATTCCACAAATCTGCTTGTTCTGATGGGGAAAAAAATGCTTGGCTGGAAAATTCCCAAGCTTCTTGACTGGCTCAGTGTGGTGTTAAGAAATGTGACAGCATTATGCTGTCCATCCCATCCCTTGGGTGTAACCTCATCCCAGACCTGAATAACCTGTCACTCTTGGATAAAGGCTCTGGCTCTCTGCCCTGGCTCCCCTCTGAGCTTGTTTCCACGGATTTCTGCCATGGACATGGCTTTATCTTGGTCTCCTGAGGAAACATACTTTTCATGAGCACACTTTGCAAAAGTATGGAAGAGTCCTGGTTTCATCTGTGACCTTTGTTCTTTACCTTCCCTTGAAGCATTTGACCAATTTCCACCAGATTTCATGGCAAGAGTCACAAATAGAAAGGTTTTACAAGCTGGTGGTTGACTTGCACCAGAGTGGGATCACAAGGCACAAATCCACATGGAGTCATTAGGCATTGTCAGCTCTGCTGCATGTCCAACTATTGTTCTCTCTCCACTCCTCTTTTTGTCTTTTCAGGGTGAGATTGGATGGGCCAAGAAAGGTGTACATGGCTGGAAAAGGAATTTGCAGGTTATCTCCCTTTTCCCTTCTGTTTGGGGTCTATGGTAGCTCTCCCCAGCCCAAAGTCAGGCTGGTCCCTTTGCTTTCCTCTCTGGATGTTGCTCTGCAGAGCAGAGCCCATGAAGCTGCTCTCCAGATCCTGCATTGGCCTCCAAAATCCTCTGAGATTCAGCTGCTTTATAAAAGGAGGAGAAGTTAATTTTTCATGCTAATGTAGCGCTTTTGACTTGGCTGTCCAGAAGGCTACAACGTGGAAACAACAAACATTCCTGCTGTAAAATTCATCTGCTCCTCAAGGGATTGCAAGGAGGAACAACCTGCTTGCATGTTTGGAAGCCAAGTCAGCCCTTCAGCTGAAGGCTGGAGAATTCAATGGATTTTGGTGTGTATGTGACTTGATAAAATCTGGGTTTCTCCACTAATTGAGCAACTGCCAGGGTGGGGTTTAGGAAGGGTGATGAAGATTTGGACACTCCTGATGACAAGGTGTGAGCTGGCCATGTCCCTTGTCCTACAAACATCTCAGGTGGACAAAATTCATCAGCACAGAAACGAGATGTTTTCTGGCACCTGATAAAACCTGTGAGCTCTGGCATCCAGACTCTGTCCTGATTGTAAAATGGCCACAGCCACCACCAGAAGCAAGAGTCATGTGTTGTCCACACCTACACAGGATGTCTGGGATAACCTCCAGGAGTCACGTCCTGCAGGGATGTCAGAGTCATTTGAGGATGGAGTCCACTCTGCTGGGAGTGTTTGGACTGAATGACTCCTGTCCCAGCTGCATCTTGCAGGAAAGAGACACTTTGTGATGGAGCAGCAAGCTCCATGCTGCCAGCCAGGGGGATCCTTGGAGAAATCCAGGTGCTGCCAAGCCACCCTCTGACCCTGCTCTTCTGGAGAACATCTCCTTGCACTCCTGGTTTGGAATAGGAGTCTCCTCCCCAGCCACCCAAATATGCAGCTGCAGTGCCAAGGAGGCTTTCACAACCTCCTGTGTGACAGTGGTAGACGTGGGGAAGGTGATGATGTCAAGGATGGTTGCTGCAGCAACCCCAAAATCAATACAGGGTGTGTGCACCCTTTCCAAGAATGTGGCTGTGGAGTGTGGAGTCACAAGCTGAAGCCCTCAGACAAGGCAGACAGAACATGGGGATCAGTTCAACAATAAACCAGAAAAAGTGTGTGTGTGTGTGGGGGGGAGAAGTGTAGGAAAGAGCCACAAAAGGAATTTGAGAGACAATGGGAATCCATGGAGAACAGAATGATTAAAGGCTGCTGTGTGCCACCTCTGGGAGTGGCCACCAGCTGACCTCAGTGTCATTTTGACCACCAAACACTCAGTTTCTTGTTGAGTTGGTGTGACCAAGCAGGGAGACCCCAGTGATGGAGGGAATGCCACAGGCTGCTCTTGCACCCCTGGCCTGTGTTGAAAGCAGAATAGAGACCTCTATGCCATTAGAAGAGCTTTAACTTAAAAAAATCCAGGTGAGGCACCCTGGTCTCTGTCTGGGGGCTCATGGAGGGGATCCCACTAGAAGGCAGAGAAACACCATGGAGCAGCAGAGACTGGTGCTCCCTTCTCCTGGCAGGTTTGAACTTCCAGGTGCAGGGTGTGGTGGGCACAAGACAGTGAGCACATGGTGATGGACAGCATGATTATGGATAGATGGCATTATTATGGATTATTGTGGCTACCCCTGGATCCCTGGAAGTGTCCAAGGCCAGGCTGGACAGAGCTTGGAGCCACCTGGGACAGTGGAAGGTGTCCAGCCATGGCAGGGGTTTGGAACTAGGTGGCCTTTAAGGTCCCTTCCAACCTAAACCATTCTGTGATTCTAAGAATACATGATTCTATGATCTCCTTGATGGGTTACCTCACTGACAGGTCTGCAGTAACGTCTGGGGATCCTAAGAGATGAATATTTATGCTTCAGGACCCCACTTCACCCCTCCTCTCTTGTGGGAAAAGCACCCTGGTTGTCCTTAATGTAGAAAGATGTCAAAATTCTCTTTTGCACCTGAGGAAGAACCAGGCACAGCACTTACAAAGCTGCATAATTCAAGCAGATCTCCAGCTCTCCCCTGGACTGCAGCCCAGAGGTGCTTTGTCTGAATTTAGTAATGCTCTCTGATGCATGGGATTTAGCAAAAAAAAAAGGACATGTATCAAATTCCCTGAGTGCAACAAGGAGAGGGGTCAGCACATTCCTGCTTCCCAACCTCACAGCTCAGTTCTGTGGAACAAGGATGTGTGCTGGAATTAGAGGTGGGCCAAAGGATTGGCCACCAGGCTCACCTTGATTTCAAATCCCTCCATTCCCTTACAAGCCCAGGGGATCTCCAAAGGAATTCTCTGCCTTCCAAACACACAAAAGCAACCGACTGAGAGGCCTCTCTCCGAGTCTCTCCCAACTGAAAACTATTAGCCAGATAAGCTGAATATTCTTCTTTTAATTTAATTTTAATAGCCAAAACATACTATGCAGGCAACAGACCCGATGTTTCTTGGCTAGCAGGGATGATTAGATCTCTATAACTATATGCTACCAAGTGCTCTTGCTACAATAAATAAAGGTCAAAGGCAAGATACTTCCTGCTACTTTTGCTGACACGTGGCTGCCATTTAGTGATTCATAATCTCTACACACGGCTTGGCACACACAGAGGATTTTTTTTTTTTTATAGGAGCTGTATTCCACTTATGCAAACACAACAAAGGATTTAAAGGGACCTGCTTTGAGCCACCTCCACCAGCAGCAAGATTCAGCAAAAGGTAACAAAGACGAGCAGGACCATGGGTTGTAGGTTGAGCTGTGCACAAGAAGTGGGAGCTGATTCTCTGCTGGCTTTTAGGGGTGTTTGTGCTGAAAAATCTTTAAAGCTATGCCTGCTTTTTATTTTTTTAATAGCTTTTTTTCTTCTGTATATCCCAGTGCTTTGTGGAACTGCATAAACACTGATGTGTCTGAGTGGCAGAAAACAAATGCTGGGATATAAGAAAACCTGTTGGTGTTTGGGTAGGATTGTGGTGGGTTCTGGTCTTCTGGTCCCCAGGCTGGGATTTAGTTTTGAGATGGACTCTGATGAGATTAATTTCATTATCTGGGCAGGAAAAGGGAAAAATGATACAGGAGTTAAGTGTTTTGCCATTTTGGATCTGCTCTGTGGTTTGTACAATGTGTTGGTAGCAGGTGTACAGGGGCAATTACAAAAAGATGTGAAATGCTCTTCATATTTAGGAAGAATTTTGGGCATAAACTGCTTGTTCCATCAGGCATTCTTAGTCCTGAAGAGTTCAGTTGTGTAAGATTGTGACTATTTTACTAGGGACAATTTTTTTTGTTTCTGTGGAAAATACCTGCAAGATTCAGATAAACCTGAAACATCAGGATGTGGAGAACCACTGGGTATTTGGGTGTTTGTCCTGAACAAAGTGAAAAGGAATGACTTTTTTAACATACTCTCACAGCTTCTCAGGCTGCACTAAAATTCTGCCTCTTCTCCCATTTTGATTTGTTTCAATGACTTCATAAGATATTTCCAGCTGGAGGTGGACTGGGGGATGTGAATCTCTGAGCAAGTAATTCCATGGAGGATTGTCTGCTACCTTTGGTGGTCAGTCCACTTCATTTCCTTTTGGTAACCTTATTTTTCTACTGTTTATTCAAGAAAAGTTCAGGGAAATGGTTTGAATTCTGTTGTTTGAGTGAATTCACCATGCAGTCATGGAATTGTAGAATCATGGAATGGTTTGGGTTGGAAAGGACCTTGAAGGTCATCTTGATCCAATCCCCTGCCACAGGCAGGGCCACCTTTCACTGTCCCAGGCTGCTCCAAGCCCCATCCAACCTGGCTGGGACACTTCCAAGGATGGAGCAGCCACAGCTTCTCTGGGCACCCTGTGCCAGGGCCTCCCCACCCTCACAGGGAAGAATATTTCTCAATATCCCATCCAAATCTTGCCTCTTTCAGTCACGTTGGGGTTTGCATTACAGCCCTCAGTTGTATGCACTTAGTTGTGCACCAAGAGCTGGTTCCTACATGGGATCCAGCAGCTGAGGGGCTCAGGAGAGGAAAAGCTGGCTGGGGAAGGGGAATTTGAGTGGGAGCCTTGCAGTCCGTGGTCCTGGTGACTGAATCACGCTGCTGATGTCATTTATTAGGGCTGTTTCCTGCTGAGGAACACACTCAGCATCACACTCCAGGTCTCCAGCCCCTGCTGGCACGCTCCAGAGCAGTGAATCACCAGTGCTGTTTGCTGAGCTGAGTCACTGGTGTGGACAGAGACCTCTCAGAAAATATTCCTTGGTGAACAAACTACACCAGGAACTCAGTAAAAAAAAAAAAAAAAAAAAAAAAAAAAATCCAGGTTCGTTTTTGGTGTCCTTTGCCTGATGAAAGGAGAATTTTTCTCAGTGGAATATCTCTGCTCTGAGGTGGTGTCTGGGTGCAGAGTGACCTGTGTTTCCAGCTGGCAGAACAAAGGCAGGGATCGTGTTTGAAGGCTGTTTGTTCAACGTCCCAATAACAAGACTTTGGACAGCTGGAAACTTTGGGAAGCAAAACTTGTATTTCATTATCTTTTTTTTTCCCCCCTCTTCTTTTCTTCTGAATCCTAAGGAAACAGAGGGGGAAAAAAAAAAGTTTAGGTTTTTTTTCCTGTTCAACCAAAAAAGAAATTGTGCAAGGAGAGGGCAAAAGTTGTTCCAATGCCAAATTATCACCTGCTCACTTTAATATTGGCTCATATAAGTAAAAGAAGAACTGAAGGAGCACACAAAGGAGGTCTGGAAAAATCCTGTGTTCAAGGGGCAAGGTAGAGAGGGAACAGCCAGCCAGTGTCTTGGCTCCACAGGAACTAGTGGCCAGCAAACGAAATTAGTGGGATACATCCATGAAGGTGGGTCCTCATGCAATGGGTAGCTGAGCTGGAAACATCTTTCTGAAGGATATTGTGGATACAAAAAGGTTCAGGAGGTAAATGGGCAACTGAGAGATGATGGAATTTATGGAGAAATATCTTCTGGGATTTTCTATGCAGACAAATCCCATCAGGCTCAGGACATCCCTTGAGGTGAATACAAAGAAGGCAAGGAGAGCTTTGAGGAGAGGTGTTTTGTATGTTCGACCCAACTTCAAGCAACTGCTCGTAGCCACTGGTTTTATTGTTTTCACCACCACTTTAACCTGAAGCAGCAGGAAAAAAAATGAAGAAAAAATTTTTTGGCCATCAGAGTTGGGAACAGCATCCCTGGGCACAAGGGGCAGGAAAGTGTCCTTTATGTAGGTAATCCCAGGTTTGAGGTGCTCCAAATGACACCGGAGAGCACCTTATGAGGATGCTCAGCTTTGTCTTACATTTTCTTTTCCAAGTCCCTTCCTACCTTCATCTGCACCAGTCAAAGCAGCTTCTCAAGCTGGATGGAGCCTGGCCCAGAGCACTGTGGCTCTTTTTATTCTCCTAATGTGTCCCAGCAACACTGGGCAGCCAGCCTGGCATTTTGACTGAGATTTTAAAGGCTTGCTATTACTCATTTCTCTTTTTCCATTTCTCTCCCAGCAACACTGGGTAATTTTACTTTTGTTTTTTTTGTTAAACTCTTGTTTTGCCCTTCCTTTGGGGATGGGGACAAGGGGCATAGCTCCTCAAAAATTATTTAGGCACCAGATCCCTGCTAGCATCCATCACCAGCTGAAGTGTGCTGCTACCTCTCTCCTTTCCCACCTCAGAGCCAGGCAAACACATTCTGTTCTTTTGGGATTATATCCTGGAGATCTGAATGTCACAGCAGGCTGTGCAGTTTAACACAGGAAACATTTGTGCCTGCTATTTAAGAGAAATAAGTTGCTCATGTTTCCCTGGGAACCAGCCCATCAGTCAAGCTCACTTGACTCGCCTGTTATTAAAATAAAATGTGAAAGAGTAAATGGATATACTGCAAGATGTGCAAGGGCAAAAATGCTATCTGAGTGTACTTTGTATCCAAAATACGCATCCCTGTGTAAAGAAGGAGTGTTTTTTCAGCTTTTCCAGATGGATTGCTGCTCTTTTGGATTCCTTTTGCTGGCAGTGTTGCATCCTCACACACAGAACTTGGAGCTGACTGTAAAAGAACGCCCTGTAGCTCAGCAGTTGTGCTATTACGTCTGTGTGCAGGTTACACACAACACTTGCTCCCCCTGGCACTGCTTTTCCTGCCTGCCTGTGGCTGTACCGAGCCTGTATTCTTTATTTCACCTCTTAGGCCGTTCCTTCAGAGCATTTCTCTCCACCCCAGCAGTGTTTCTGCGCCTCGTTTTGTGCAGGTTTATATGAGGGTTTATCTTTAAGACCTGCCACTCGGAGAGGCAGCAGGTTATCCGTGGGGCAAGGCTATTTTTAGGGAGAGCAGTGCCAGGATGGCTCACAGCTCTTGGCAGCCAACACGTGCAGAGCACAAAGGCAGCCTCTGTGCTCAGAACTCCAGGAGCTGGGAGCCAGGCACGGGCAGGGAACAGGGCACAGCAGGAACACTGTGGGCAGGGAGAAGGGCTGGGAGCTGCGGGGAGGCTGCAGTGGGCACCGCAGTGCCAAGGCACAGGAGGGGATGCAGGGGATGCAGAAACTGGGATGGAAACTGGGTAAGATTGGATATGGCACTGTGGTCTAGCTGAGGTGTTAGGGCATGGGTTGGACTTGATGGTCTTGAAGGTCTCTTCTAACCTAGTCATTCTGTGAATTCTGTCAAACAGGGGAGGCTCTCAGGATCATTCTCTGGCTTTTACAGGTATCAGCCCTTGGCTTTTGAAGGGAAATATCCAAACCAGTAATGCCTAGAAGAGAGATATATTATCTGAAACACCTGGCCAGTGCTGGAGATCCAAAACGAGACTAGTTTGCATTTTTCCACCCTGCTTTCCTCTACCTGCTGTGAGATAAAGGCAGGAGCTGTGCTGCTGTCAGCGGCAAAGCCTCCTCCCAGATTTCCACATTCAACCCTGTTCCTTTGCACCTGCCAGATTTTCATTTCCTGGATTCTTTTTTGTGTTTGGACTCGTTTAAGTGATTGTGGCTTTATGCAACCTGTGCTGCACTGACGACAAAGGGGTGTAAATGCTCATAGCTGCTTTCACAAGAAGGTATGTTGGGTGAGATAAGACTGGCTCTCCCAGGAATAACTTGTGAAGGATGTGCTAGAGGTGCACAAAATAGTGATAAGTTGCTGAGAATCCAGCTGTTCACTGTGTCACACAACATAAGGACATGAGAGCATTCAGGGCTGGAGCACCTCTCCTGTGAGGAAAAGTTGAGAGAGCTGGGGGTGTTCAGCCTGGAGAAGGCTCCAGTGAGAACTTAGAGCCCCTTCCAGGGCCCGAGGGGCTCCAGGAGAGCTGAAGAGCGACTCTGAACAAGGGATGGAGTGACAGGACAAAGGGAATGGCTTCCCACTGCCAGAGGGAAGGGATAGATGGGATATTGGGAATAAATCTTTCCCTGTATAGGTGGGGAGGCCCTGGCACAGGGTGCCCAGAGAAGCTGTGGCTGCCCCTGGATCCCTGGAAATGTCCAAGGCCAGGGTGGATGGGGCTTGGAGTGACCTGGGCTAGTGGAAGGTGTCCCTGCCCATGGCAGGGCATTGAAACAGGATGATCTTTAAGGTCCCTACCAAGCCAAACCACTCTATGAATCTCTGATTCTAGGATGAATGGAAGTAGCCAGCTCCATGCAAATCAAAGGATGTGCCATTGATATATTATTCCTTGATTCATTGTCAATATTTACCTGAAGAGAGCAGACCACCTTGTGGAAACAAAAGATTATTAAATACAGGGGAGCCATGTCTACCCCACAAAGTCCCTGACAGAAAATAACTGGGAGCTGAGTGGTGAATCCTGTTTTCCCACTCCTGGAGACTCAGGTTATCCCCTGGCCAGCACAAAGGTGTGGAGATAGTGCCACTTTTTAACCTGCTTTCTGCCTGTGCTCTAGGGAAAGCACTGCCAATTTTCCCCATCCAAATGAAACCAAAAGGGCACTTTAGGTACAAGAACTCAAAGAAATGGAATCATGAAGGATTTTTAAATTTAGTAGAGAGAAATTTGTGGTAAGAATAAGTATTTGGGACTTGAAGCTTGACAGATGTAAGCCAGAAGGAGCAGCACATTTCCAGCTTTTGGGGTGTGCTTGCTACCCAAATTTATTGAGGATTGCAAATGATCTTTCACACGTGGATTTTTTTTTTCCATTGTTGAGATTGGATACTTTTCTCAGCAGCTATATCCTTCCAGAAATCCATGTAGGAAAGTGTAAAACCTGTAGCTCTCAGGATATTAAAAGAAATTACTGCTTGAGCAGTTTCATTCCGGAAATCACCCTCCTAGAAAGGAACAAGGATGAACAAACACGAGGGGGGGAATTTCTCTTTCTCACCTGGACGAGTTTTATTTCTAACCACAAAGGTGAGCTGGGTGGTTGTTCTATGTCCAGATTGTTCATCATCACAGGGAAATATTTATGAGAGAGCTCCCTGTCACCTTGACTGCCTGTCAAATGATGACTGAATAGCAAAGGTCATTGTTACTCATTCCCATGAACTGCTGCAGCTACACTGGGATGACTGGAAGGTCACAAAGACTTTTTTAGCAAAGGGCAGACTCTCTGAAGTGACTTTTGAAACTGCCTGTAGCCTGAATTTACTTTCAAAGGGAGGCTGCTGGGCTTTCAGGTTCCCTTTGTAGTCTTGGTAAAACCTTTTATTGACTTATTGTCAGGGGATTGTGAGGAAAAGGGGAAAAACCCTCACAGGAGATGATACTGTTTGATCTCTCTCCTTCCACGTTGTACTTATGATCCACAGCCTTGCTTCAGATAAAATTTCTGGTGGGATTTTGTATTTATGTTAGAATGCTTCTGTCTCCTGCCCCGGACGTGGGTTTGGTTTTTCTCCTGGGAATGTATGTTTTTGTTTGAGTGCTCAAGTGCTCCTCAAGTGGGTGAATGAATCATGGAAATTTTGTATTACGGACGGATGGAAAGATAATAAAGCATTATATGTGGTAAGTTTGCTTTGCTTACTTTGCAGGTAAAAGAGATTAGTCTTTCTCTAGTAAACAAACAGTGTAGAGGATGGAAAAGCCAGCTGGGCTTGTTTGGAGTTGGTGTAGTTATTTAACACAGGTATTTTTTTCACACTGTACGTGGTATCCTGCTTGGGAAACACAAGCAGCTTTGTCACTGTGTGTCACCCTGCCTAGAGCAGGAGCCAAAATCAGTACTCAGGTACCCTTAGGATAATAATTCCTGGGTTAGAAAACTGGAAGCCCCTCTTCTGACTTACACATTTACTGTTCAAGTTATATTTTAACTTCATGAGGGTCCTGCCAGATATCAGTGTGTGAGTGGACCCCCCAAAAACTTGAGCCAAACTCGTGGGATCTTTTCACTGCAGACATGCTCCTAATGCCAAAGCCAAATCTTGGCAAGAGTGGGCAGCCTCTGAAGCACAGCATGCCCTGGGGCTCATATCACGAGTCTTTGTATTGAGATTCCTGACTTCAAGTAGATAACAGCACTTTTCCCAACATTTTTAAATCTGAGGATGAAAAATGCTGTGCAACAACAGTAAAGGGCAAAACCTTTTTATGCCAAACATCAGGAATGTGGTGTTTTGGAGCACAGAGGGGTACTCTGTGCTGTCTGTTTTTATTTGCCACTCCTGCTCTCTTTTTCAGGCAGCTGGATCATTGTCTTCCTAAAAAAAGCTTCATGCCAGGCTTAATGCTCATCTCACCTGACAGTTCTAGGAATGGGGCATTATGTTGGTCAATAGGAATCTAGAGAACAATCACTTAATGGCTTTAAGTCATTATTGTGCTTGTCAGAAAATAAAAAAGCAACATCAGTCCATCCAATAGATCTTGGCCAGACTTCAAACATGCCCAAACTGAGAACACAGTTTCACAGAGTGCCCAGGTACCCTCCCACCCTCATGTATGTGCCCTCCATGAGCTCTCCTGATTTGTTTGCTGGAATTCCTTCCCCATCTCAAGGTGTGTGTTGAAGGACATGAGACCTGAGCTATTTCTGTCCATTCTGTGGTGAAAAAAACCCTTCCAGAAAGAGACCCTTCAGGTAATCATACCCTTTTCTTTCTTCACATTGATTATGTCTCTGGATTGAAGCTCTGAGCAATCTTTTCAGGTGTGTTGCACAAAGGTTTTTCTCCCCCCTAGTTTTTGGGTTAGGCTCTCCAGACGTTTACCATTTGCTTTACATTTCAGTCATAAACCTGTCCTTCACTAGTGCTTCCCAGGAAAGATGCTTTATTCACTGTGTGATCTGCTCACAGAAAACAAATGTCAAAGGCACAAAAAGTGCTGATTCTAGGATTTCATCACATTTCCTTTGGACTACTGTCTGCACAAGGCACCAGCCTCGGTCATATCTGTCAATTACTCTTCCTTAATGCATTGAACACTGTATTAAACATGGCCTTGCAAGGTATTTTAGCTTTATTTTCCCACAGGTAATTGAATTTCTATGTATCCTCAAAACGCCTCACAAACATTCCTAGGGTTTAGGGCTGGCTCTGTTGCCAAATTTAAACTGGAGAAAGAGGGTAGAGCCCAGGGGACTCCTAATACCTAGAGCTTTCTAGATTTAGTTCAAATCCTTCACATTGCAGCCAGGCGAGCTCAGAGCTGGTGCAGCCCTGCAGCACAGTTGTTTATTTGCTGTGGAGGAAATAGAAGTGCCATTCAGTAGGAATTGGCTCACCAGCTTTCCCAGCTGCTGGATGACAAGCATCCCTCATGGTTCAGCTTCCCTGCGGGTACAGGGGGCACCAGTCTGTCCTTTGTGGCTCCTCTTTGGCTACCAACAAATGTGGCCTGGATTTGAGGCAGCCCTGAGGGGCAGGTGTTGCTCTGTGAGATGCTGAGGACTCCAGGCAGGAAAACCTGGCTTCCCCTCCATCCTCTGCAGATAAGTATCTCCAAACTCCACCAAACTGTCCCTATTTCCTTATCACCTCTGACTTTGTCTGGTCTGGTGGGAAAGGCTGCTCTTTCCAGCCTCGCTGCCAATTCCTCTCTTTCCAGACACAGCTGATTGGAACAGGGATATGGCTCATTTCCCTGAAGTCCTTTAATTTGCAAAGCTCTGCTTCCATCTGTAGGCTAGGTGGAGACCCAGTGCTGAGGCTGTGAGGCACGTGTGGGAGGGCAGAGCCCACCACCAGGCACAGGCTGGCTCCTGGGGTGTGCTGGATGGGGACAGCCATCCCAATAGCTGGCAAGCTCACAGACCACATCTCAAAAAGTGTGTGGCCATAGAATATTCTAAGTTGGAAGGGACCCACAAGGATCATCCAGTCCAATTTCTGGCCCCTCTGGCACATGACAACCCCAACCACCCCACCCTGTTCCTGGGAGTGTTGTCCAAACATTCCTGGAGCTCTGGCAGCCTTGGGGCTGCACCCATTCCCTGGGGAGAAGAACCTTTCCTTGATATCCAGCTAAACTCCACCTGAAACAGCTTCATGCCATTTTCTTGGGTCCTGTCAATGGCTACCAGAGAGCAGAGAACAGAGCTGCCTCTCTACTTCCTTTCCTAAGGAAGCTGCAGACCATGGAGAGGCCTCTCCAGCTGAACAGACTAAAGGACCTCAGCCACCCCTTGCAAGGATTTCCCTCTAGACCCTTCTCCAGTTTCATGCTGCTCCTTTGGATGCTCTCTAAGAGCTTTATATCCTTCTTATATTGTCCCTTGTCCTATACTGATTGTCAAACATTACCGTGGCTTCAACATCTGGGTGCTTCGAGGGGCTTTAAAGGGTTTGAAGTCCAGTGGTGATGGCAGCACCGAAGGGCACTCAGGGAAGCTCAAGGTCTGGAGGAAAACAGCCTGCAAGCACTGCATATATGAAATTGAAAAGTTTGCACAGTTGTCTGGTGGAAGCTGGGAACCCCAAATCCACGTTATTCTTGCTGTTTTCCCCAGATGTTTTGGCTGGCTCAGCAACCTCAGCCCAGCCGTGCAGGTGCAAACCTCTGGCAGGTGGCTGAGCGTGTTTTATAAAACCTTAAAATGCTTGAAGGCAGCGTGCAGACACGACTGATTTCCATCCAAGGCGCAGTCTTTCCTCCAGACTTTCCCTCCAGGCATCCAAAAGCAATTTCAGCCAGCGTTTAATGGGAAGGCTGCGGGATGTCTGAGTGCTCCAGCTCCATGCTGGACCTGCATCCCGTGAGTAACACATTGCTCAGTCCTGGTCACAAACTTTTTTTGGAAAGAAGCTGTGATTTAATAAAACCTGTGTTTATGGGGCTGCTGCTTGGAGAGGAGACTTTTACCTTGCAGCTGCATGAAAGGTATCAAATTCAGAAGGAACTAGGATGTCTTCCCTTTGCTTTAGGGCTCTGAGTGCCATCTCCCAAATTGTGACACTGGAACTGGATTTTTTTGGCTTTCCCCTCAATTTGGAAGAAGTCTCCATGGCACAGGCTCTGTGCCCAGAGCCACTTAGGAGTATTCTTATTATATACAGAATTGCAGAATGGTTTGGGTTGTAAGGAACATTAAAGATCACTCAGTTCCAACCCCCTGTCATAGGGAGGGTCTCTTTCCACTAGACCAGGTTGCTCAGAGCTTTGTCCAAACTGGTCTTGAACATTTCCAGGGATGGGGTGTCCAATATACATTTAGAATATGTATACATATATCTATATCTATATATATATATACACACATGCAAAATGTTCATATAAATAGTATATATTATGTATACATAATATTTACATAATATTATAACAGATATGTATAATTATATAGCATATATTTCTGTTACATTTATTTTTACAATTTACATTATATTTACATTGCATATATATAATATATAAATATATAATATATATATTATTATAGTGTTTATATATTTGTTGGAGAAAGTCCTTTGCTAGCTTTTAGGGGTCTTCAAGCCGAAAAAAATTTAAAGCTACGCCTATTTTTGATTTCCTACAACTTTTTTTTTCAGTATATCACACTGCCTCGTGAAACTGCATGAACACTGCTATCAGTGAGTGGCAGAAACCAGACGGTGAGAGATAAGAAAGTATGACGGTGTTTGGGTAGTGTTATGGTGGGCTGTGTTTTTCTGGTCCACAAGCTGGGGTGAGTGGACTCCGATGAGATTAATTTCATTGTCTGGACAGGAATAGGAAAAAAACTGTGCAGGAATTAAGTTATTTTCCACACTGGGTCTGCTGTGTAGTTTGGTGAACGCCCCGGAGCTGGGGTATCAAAGCAGCCTTGAAGCACAGCGGCAACCCAAAAGGTGAAAAACACCCGTCCCGCTTAGGTAGAAAATTAGATTTAATATACTTGTTTCACCCAATAGCCGCCGGTACCCTTAGAGTTCCACGTTCCAGCCGCAGGAGCGGGGCGGAGGAAGAGGCGCAGGAGGCGGAGAAGGGGAAAGAGGAGGAGGAGGAGGAGGAGGAGGCGGGGGATGCTCGAGGCGGAGCCGGGGCGGGCCGCAGGGGAGGTGGCTGGAAAACAGGCCGGCGCTGGTTCTCGGCCCGCAGTGCCCGCAGCCGCCGCTCAGCCGCGCCGGGAGCCGCTCAGCCGCGGGAGGCAGCGAGGCGAGAGCCGGGCGGGCGCCCCGACCCCGACAGTCCCCTCCGGCACCGCACCGCACAGAGAGGTACGCGGCGGGCCCGGGCCCCTCGGAGCGCTGCCCTCGGCCCCGTCAGCCCCCTCAGCCCCCTCAGCCGGCACCTGCGGCGGGAGGGCCGGTGCCGCCTCGGCGGGGCTGCCCGGCTCCGTCCCCGGGCAGCGGCGGGGAGAGGGCGGGGGGCTTTGTCTGGGGGCACAGAGCCGCCACCCGTCCCGCACGGCCGCATCGGCGAGCCGCTCCAGGGGCCGTTCCCGTGCCCCGTCCCACACACCTGCCCGAGGGTCCTTCCCGTGCCCCATCCCGAGCGTGATCCCAGAGGAATCAGCCCTGTGTCCCATCCCACACACCTGCCCGAGGGTCCTTCCCTGTGCCCCATCCCACACACCTGCTCGAGGGGTCCCTCCCTGTGCCCCATCCCATACATGATCCCAGAGGAGCCAGCCCTGTGCCCCGTCCCACACCACCATCCCGAGGGTTCAGCCCCGTGCCCCATCCCATACATGATCCCAGAGGAACCATCCCCGTGCCCCATCCCATACAAGATGCCAGAGGAGCCAGCCCCGTGCCCCATTCCCACACCACCACCCTGAGGGTTCAGCCCCGTGCCCCATCCCACACACCACCACACTGAGGGGCCGTTCCCCATTCCCCATCCCACAGTCGCACCTCCCCGAACCACTCCAGGGCAGGTTCGCTGTGCCCCATCCCAGGCGTCCCAAAGCACGCCAGGAATTTGCTGACCCTCTTTCCTTGACACCCCAGCCCAGGCGCAGAGCAGGTGTCATCCCCGCCGCTTTCTATGGGCACCGTGGGAGAAAGCATCTCTCTCTCGGCCAAAGGCGGAACACGCATGGTTGTGCTGGGATTTTGGGATGGTTTAGGTGTTTTTTTCCCCCCTCCCTTGTGTTGATGTCAGTGTATCTCCCGCATGTGACACGAGTCCCCGCGTTCCTCCGCATTCCCCGCTTCGGCGTTGCCGGTGATGACACGGAGAGGAGAGCAGAGGTTAAGTGGGGAAGTCACCGTGGTGGGGATGTGAATGACGAGCGGTGAAGGCTCGCTCCCTGCTTGTTTGTGTTCCTGGTGTTTTCGTGTTTGTACAAAGCTGTTACAATACCGAGGGTTGGTTCGCACCGATCTGTCGTTTTCAGTGGAATCCATCGACTTCTGTCTTTGAGATCGGCGTGGTAGATGAGGGATTAGTCAATGCCGGGCACTGAAATGTACAAAGCTAATTGTCAGTTACTGAAACTGACCTCAGAGCTTTTATTTACATTCTCAAGCCCATACACAGAACTGCTCTGCGTCCTTGCTCCGCTCATCCCAAAAAATGCTTTCTGTGGGTTATAGACACGCTGTCTCAAACCTGGTGCCGGGACCAGCTCTAATTGCCTGATACATTAGACGCAGACACGAGCTTTACATAAAAGTGAAACCATATGTATCGCCTAACACATGGTCACTCTGTGATCCTGCACAAACAAAGTTGAGCCCAGAGCCCTGTCCTTAGCTCACCCTGTTGATCCACTTTTCCCATAGCCTGTGAGACGCAGTTATGTTCCCAGAGTTACCAGACAGGTTTCGTGGAGAACAAGAAATCAGCCCAGGAGCATTTCTATGTGTTGTGCAAGAATGCTGTTATGTTCTCAGTCCTTTACAGATGTTGTTTTATTGACTTAGTGATAACATTTTACTCTCCTAGGTCCTTTTCCCTTTCCAGATTGTTAGGCCAGCACTTACTAATCTTTTATGGCACTGCTGTGGAACAGATGTACTGTGTTTTTTAGGGAGTAGCAAGCTCTGTGGTTTCAGCTGGCTTTGCCTCTAAAATAAACCAGCACTGCCTCTCCCTCGTGCTGCTGTTGTGGAGTGGGTAGCCGGACTAGGAAGCCTGTTTGGATGGCTACTGAGCTGGCAACAATCCAGCAGGCATGGGTCTGACTCAGTGCCTGCATCCAAATCATTGCGTGGCTGATCAAATGTTTACCTGAACTTCTTTGGGTTTGGAGCAGCATCCAGCTGGTATTTTGACTAAGCTGTATGTGGAAAGGGGTGTAGAGGTCTGAGGCTTTAAATGCTAAAAATGCTGGCTGATGTTGGGTGCTGTGGTCACTTATCCCTGTCCATCCTTTGGCTCTGTGGAGCAGAGGCTCTGGAGCTGTTCCACTTTGTGCCACGCTTCCCTGAAGTGCTGGAGTGTGTGGCTGGAGCACCACAAGCACTCTGCACGTGTCCTGGGATCCCGTGGCCTCAGCCCTGCTGCAGGCACTCCTGGTTGTCCCCCTCTGGTTTGGGCTGGGAGCTCTTTCTCCCCGTTGTGTCTCTCCCACCAAAGTATCACGAGTTAGCTGTGGTGTCGCTGAAACTCAGTGTTTTACTGGGATGGAGGAATCTCAGTTGATTTGGTGGCACTGGAGGGGTTGAGGTAGAGTTTGGAGAGCTCTGTCAATCTAATAGGTGTGATGGTGCTTTTACTGACCTCCACCTTAGCCAAGTAGTGTAATTTAGGTTTTTCTCACTCATCCATCCTCAAAAACTATTGGACCCCTGCCCATCTCTGCCTCAGAAGCTTGGAGGAGTATTCCTGCATCTCGCTGCCAGCCTCAGGAGTGTATCTGCCTGTCTCTCAACCCCATTTCCATCATCTCATGTTTTCTGTTCAAGTCATCTCACTGAAAATAATCCTTCTAATCAAATCTGAGGTTCTCCAACTAAATTCCTACTGGCCCAAGTGAGTGTCTAAGGAAAATTGTGATGCTGACCTCTGAAGTACGTGGAATTACTTTGTATGATTGAGTTATACAAAAAAGAGACAGAAATTATTTTCTCTGGTTTTTTTTTCACAAGTATTGTAACGCAGCCTGCTGTGCTTCACAAATCTCACTGCTGTCTCCTCTCAGTAATTGTAATTAACAGACCAGAAAATGGAAAAATGTGGAAATACCCTTTCCCACTGGCCACAAACATTAGTCCTCTCCAGAAGTTAATGAAGTCAAGTCTATGGAAATTAAATAACTTTTCTTTTTTTTAGTTCTGTTGGTGAGCAAAACATTGTGTCAGAATGGTAAATAATAAATAAAAGAGCTGTAAAGATCTCCTCTTGTAATTGATGTGCATGAAGAATGGATTTGAACTTTTCTTTCTCTGAAGAGTCTAAACCTCTGGCTTTAAGATGTGCCTGAGGGATCTGTCCTGCTCTGCTTGCATGCAAAAACTGATCTAAGTAGAGCAGTAATGTGTGAGAGAGATGGCAATCCACCATGAGAATAGGGAATAGAAGCATAACCATAAAAAATCCCAAATGCAACCAATTCATCAAATTATGGAATCCTAAGACACAAATAGTTTTACAAGTGACACTTCAAAACCACCTTTGTGGTGTTTCCAGACTGTGTTACCATCTTTGTTGTCTTCCTGTTGAGGGAACATGGACATTTTCAGCTACCTTGATGTTGTGTCCCGTTTTCATTGGCTCTGTTGCTGTGTTGGCTTTGCTGTATCTGGGCATTCTGTGTTCTGTGTTGAGGCCATGTGGGTGTGTTTACTGTAATAAATCTGGAGTTTACAGGAATCACCGTGGAAATGGGTTGAAAATCTTTCTTTGCATTTTTTTCTCCTTCTTTTTTATAATCTAATATTTCAGTGGTTTCTTCTTGTTTTAACAAAAGATTCCAGAAATACTATGGGTGGCAATATGAACCACTTGGAAAATAAATCTTCATGGTGACTCCAGTTACCACCATGAGCATGGGGGCACCTGAGGAGCACCTTGGTGTGGTGCAGGTGGTGTATGGCTGTGCTCTGGAGAGTGGCTTTGGGGGAACTTTAGTTTGAGGTCCTGTTCTTGTGTTTCCACCAGACCCAGTGCCCTTGAGGGCCCCTGGGATAAGGTTGGACTGGAAGCTGGAGGAGAAGTGCAGGTGGGTGGCTGAGAGAGCTGGGAATGTCCACCTGGAGAAGAGAAAGCTCTGGGGATACCTTGGACCACCTTCCAGTGCTTAAAGGGACTCCAGCACAGCTGGAGAGGGATTTTGGATAAGAGCCTGGAGTGGCAGGTCAAGAGGGAATGGCTTCCCACTGACAGAGGAGACTTCTGGATTAGATATTAGGAAGAAGTTCTTTAGTCAGATGGTTGATGAAGCTCTGGCACAGAAGCTGTGGCTGCCCCTGGATCCCTGGAAGTGTCCAGGGCCAGGCTGGACTTGGAGCAACCTGGGCTAGTGGAAGGTGTCCCTGCCCATGGCAGGGGAGTGAAACAAGATGAGCTTTCTGTCTCTTCCAACCCAAACCAGTGACTGAGGCAGCAGCCCTGAGCTGTGGATAGCTCAGCACACAGGGTTTTTATCACAATGTATTTGCTGTCTGAACCCGACAGCAGCATGACAAGGACGTTTGCTCTGGGAGATGTGCTCTACATTCCGGTGACCTTTTCCTCTGGAAATCTTTAAATGCAGTGAATGTGGAGGTGTTTGGTGAATTTTAATCACGGCTTTAAGTTTTAAGTGCAGTTCTGGTGTTATTTTTCATGGTGACTCGAAGGTTTTGTTTTGTGACATGTTGGGGCCAGGGCTGTGAGGTTGCAAGGATGGGATGGAAGGGAAGTTGTAAGGATGCAGCAGGGAGTAGTTTGGCTCTGAGAAAGGCCTGGGTTGCTCTGAAGGTGATGAGCTCAGCAGCAGGAATGTAATGAAGGAGGGGTTAAAAAGCCCCTCCCTGCTTTTCCTGCTGGAGTTTGATCCCTGAGCTATTCTCGGGTAGTTCTCTGCTACCAGACCCTCCTTTAAAGTCTCAGTTAAACAAGGCACTTATTGTTGGTGCTCTCTGATTCCAAATGATGGAGGCTGGCAGCTTGCTGGGTCTGAGGGAAACAGATTTTGCAGCCCCAGAGTAGTGATTTACACAGGGTTGTTGTTGGATATTCCCTCTTTGGGGCAGTTTTCCACATCATGCTCTGAGACCGTGTTTTTCTCACTTCCTGGAGTAGAAGGATGGAGGGAGCACTGGGGGCTACAGAACGGATCAGTGCCAGAAAAGGAGTGAGGAGATCTCAGCTGTGGAGGGCCCTAAAGAGCTGAACTGATGTAAACCCAGACTGTGGGGAATTTTTGGTTTGGTAACTTTCATTTCTTTAATCCAATAGGTCTTTCAAGGGCTGCAGAGCCTTTATAATGGCTTGAAAAGTTCATTTAATTCACTTAAAACACTTTCTCTGTGTGTGTGTACTTATTGAGTTCAAAGGCAGGAACTACCTTTTAAGAAATAAGAAAATATTTGTTTTCCTGGCTGATGAAGTAGAAGACTAAATGGACGTAGATAACTTTTAAAGGAAGGATACTTAGTTATTCATTTCTTCACCATTCATTATTCTGCATAAAATGCCAGGTTTTTCCTTAAGTGTGTCCTCTAGATTGAGCTGAGTGCCATGGAATAGTGTAGGTTGCTGGCATGCTTGGAATGACTGAAACATTGGACAGGATATGGTGATGTTTGCACTCTTTGAGAAGGGGGGGAAAAAAAGCGTGTTGGTTTTAGATCATTTGTGTTGTGAAGTACTTACTCAAGCTCCCTTGTAGCTGATGTAGGCAGAAAATGCCTTGTGCTAAGTGAAGCAGATAGTCCTAGCCTATCCCTAAACTGGGAACTGCATAGGAAAACAGGAGGTTTTTTTTTCCTTTGTAAGAGTTGGTTCAGTTAAATTAATTTTTCAGGGCAGGTGAGGAATGAATTTTCTCCTAGAGAGGTTGCACAGGTGCAACATTCAAGTGTGCTCACCTGATGTTTCTGTTGAACGAGTATTTAGTCTGAAACTAAATTTAAATTTCTCCTATCCTATGGGATATGTGTTTCAGGATATAGGTGTAACCTCCTGCTTTGATCTCCAGTCTTCTTCTAACAGGATTTTCTTTTTTGAAATCAGTCACCGTTGTGATCCCAGAGGACTCTGCCAGGAAGATGTGCCTGGTAATCCATTGGTTGAACTCCTGGAGCTCACAGACCCTTTGGGAAAGCCTGGCAAGCTGGCACGAGGGTTGTTTTGCAAGAGCCTGGCTCTAGGAGTGGAGCTGCCCTGAGATGTTTTCTCTGAGCTGTCCTGTCTCTGACTGGTTTCCTCTCTTGCATAACACTTTTCCAGCCCTCGGAGCACAGGCTGACGGGTGACTTACACAGATTTAAGATGCTACTTCTAGGAAAAGGGGTCATCCTATTCTGTGCACGTCCTGTTGTGTCTGTGGGTGCAAGGTCTCAGTCAGGGAGCCCACACACCTGGCAGAAGATTATTCTTTTTATGGGGTTATTTTTTAGTTGGATCTAATCCCTGGCCTGTCCCATGACTGCTGCTGTCAGCACTACATGTACAGTCAGGGCTATCCTTTAAGGACAGTACAAACTGGGATCTAAGTTTTCTGGGATTGCATAACTGTGCCCTTAGATGTGCCAGGGTGTACTGACAAACACACACATGTGTGCTTATAGCTGGGATGTGCTCATAAAAACACTCACACGTGTGAGTATTTCTCCCTGGGGTGGCTTCTGTCACCTTCCTTCCTTGTTCCATACACGGAGCTTGGAGGTTGGCTTTGGATTTTCAGGAATGAGTCAGGAGGATTGTGGAGGGGCATGCAAGGAAGCAGAAATTCTTAAAACCGCTTTGATAGGTCGAGCTTTAACCCTGAGATAAAGGTTGGTACTTCAGAGTTTGCAGTTTACACTCTGCTGCCCTGATGCTCTGACCCCACGGGACACTTCGTGCCATTCATTAATGCTTGCAGGAGCACGAAGTCCTCCCAGCAGACTAAATTAAATGTCCTTTTCTAGTCGTGGGGAGCTCACACCATAGCTCCAGTGTCACAGGGGCATCTGGTGTCTCTGTTTGGGCTTTGAGAGAAGTCCCCAAAGGGCTGAGTGTGACCCAGGCTTTGGAGTGAAGCACCGGGTCATTACTCTTTGTCCCCTCATTCCCTTGGGGTGGGATCCAGTCCTGAACATCTTACACATGAAAATATTCCAGAGAGGAACAGAAGAAAGGCCTAAAGAGAAAAAAAGAGAGAACTGCTCAGACTGCAGGGTGAGATGGGAAGGGGGCAAATGGGAGGGACAGTGGGGATGGGCTCCTGTCCCCATGCTGTGGGATGTGAGAGGGACTGTGTTGTTGGGAAGGCTATGCTGGGAACTCCTCTTCCTGTGCCTGTTCTGTGAGTCCAGCTCTTTTGTTCTCCCTGTATTGCTCCTCCAGGAATGGAGGGAGGAGGTTCCATGTGGGAACAGGCAGCTGCTGCACGTGGGATCTGACAGTGTTTCTCCAGTGTATGATGGAAATATGAGGGAGGCTTGTGTGCTTTGGGGCTGCTGCTGACGTGTTCTGTTGTCATATTTCTGTTACCAGCAAAGAGCTGCAGGGCTGGAAGGGACCTTAAGTTGTCTAATCTGACCTCCTGCCCCAAGGCTGGGTCAGATCTATCTAAACTTTCCCAGCAGATGTTTGTCCAAAGCAATTGTTAGAAACCTCCAGTGATGCACTTTCCTCATCCTCCCTGGGTGATCCTTGAAAGTCCGTCATTATCTTGCATTACCAAGATTTTCCTGGTTTCTGACTTTGATTTCTGTGCAGCAGTTGAGAATTGCTGCCCTCTTGCCCTTTTGTTACTGTGCAGAGAGAGCTGTTCAGTTCTCTGGAGCTGCCTTTGGGAACCTCTGGGCCGTGTCTTCCTTGAGCTGCAGGGTCCAAAACTTGCCTGGAGTGCTGTGTCTGATACCTGTGTGTACTGAGCCAGCAAACACCATTTTGTGACTCTCAAGTGGACTTTTGGGGTGTGATGAATACAATTTAGTTTTGGACAGAGCACTGGTGAAGTGTTTTGTCATGGAAGGTTTTATTATGGCTGTGTCTTTACCAGCTATAAAAACAGAGCACGTACTCTTGTTGCTTAAGCAGTCTTTTCCACAGGGCTGTGTTTTGGATCTCTGACTGTTCCAGATTAATTCCTCCCTGTTGTAAGGTGAAGGAAGTCCTTGCCAGCTGCCCTGACCAAGGCTTTCCCCATGATTAGCTCGATTACAGCTCAGCCATTGTGCTTTCCTGCTCTGACTCCAGCTGGAGCTCAGGAGTGACCTTCCCTTCTCCCTCCCTGCCGTGATTACACCCTGTGCATCTGATTTTGTACCTACTGTCCCTTTGTTCCCCTGAAGGATTCATCTATTCATGCATTTCTAAAGCTGTTAGAAAGTGGATGTGAAGATTATTCTGAGAGGTAGCACTCAAATATAAAACTTGACAGAAAACCGATCAGCCAGCACTAGAAGCATTATTTGCTAAGGTAAACTTTATTTTTTTGGGGAAAATCCCCTATAACTTGCCTGTATGTATTGTTCTAGGCATTTTCTCTGGATCTATTAACACCTCTATTATACCTTTCAGTGGGAGAGAGTAGGAAGTGTGTGTGAAAGGTTTGTCTGCACACAGAGAGCCTTTGTCCTGAGACAGCTGAAGAAGCTCTCACCACAATGAAGGCTGGTCTGGACAGGTCTGAAACATCTTTTGGCATCGACCTGTATTTATTGCTGTGGGAAGAGCAGGTAGGGAGGAGCAGTCTGGCTTTTTTTGTTTGAACTATCAGTATGGATCTTTGAATTCCTGAGTTTCCTTGCAGAGTTTTTCTATGATAACATGTGTAATGGGAGTCCCCAGTTTCTCTTGTTCTCTTTCTAATTGCACTGAAAGCTCTGGTGTTTCATTCCTTACTTTTTTTCTCTGTCAGTTGAAGACACTGGGATCTTTAGTGATGTGGAAGGTATTTTATTGACAGCTTTAGAGTCTGAAGTACTTGCTAGCACTGAAGAGGTATAAAGTGATGTAGACTCTTGGGCAAAATCCCTTTTCCAGTGTTCTTTGATAAAGATTTCTTAGAACTGAAAAGTAAGTGAAGTAGCACAGGAGATTTGAAGCTCTCTCATGTGACCTCCTGCTCCAGACCAGGGCCAGGATCAAAGGTAGGTTTCTTGTGAACTTTTTTTGGATCTTTTTTAGTCAAGAGTAGCAGGTTGATGCCATGCTTGGTGCTCTTGTGGTAAGGAATATTTTCCTCCTGCCTGATCACTATTTCCCTTGCTGTAAGTAATTCCCATTGTTTCTTGTCCTTTTGTTTCTGCCATCCAGTCTGGCTCCATCTGCTCAGTAAACCTCAGATAAGTAGTTGAAGACAGTAGCTGGGTCCTCCACTGAACACCATTTCTTCTCCAAGTTTAACAGTCCCCATTCCCTCATTCCCTTCTCACATCAGCTGTTCCAGTCTGTTGGCTGCTGCCTTTCCAGCTCAGTGATCCAAGCAAATTTGAGCCACGGAGTCATGGAATCACAGAATGGTTTGGGTCAGAAAGCCCATCCAATCCCACCCCTTGCCATGGCAGGGACACCTTCCACTGTCCCAGGTTGCTCCAAGCCCTGTCCAGCCTGGCCTTGGACACTTCCAGGGATCCAGGGGCAGCCACAGCTTCTCTGGGCACCCTGTTCCAGGGCCTCCCCACCCTTACAGGGAAGAATTTCTTCCCCATATCCCATCTCTCCCTGCCTTCTGTCAGTTTAAAGCTGTGTGTTTCCCCCATCCAATTTCTATTTCCCCATTTTTCTGTGTTGATAAGCCCTGGACTCTTGTTCTTTCCACCCACATTGATGGCTGTTATCTTATTTTCAAACAGAGATTAAAGCCAGAAGGTTCAATTCAAGGGAACCAAACTCTGAATTTTCCTGCTGGATTTGGAAGGAGAGGTCTCCCCTCAGGCTGTGTCCTGCTTGCTTGCCTGCACTAGTCTTTTCTTAGGAGCATTTCTGGCTTGAAAGGATCCAGCTAAATCTCACACCTGGTGTTTTTTAATTTTGTTCTTCTCCACAAGGTTGCTCTCAGGTCTGCTGTTTCAGAAAGCATGGCAGTGGGCAGCTCAGGGCAGGACTTTGCAAGGCAGAGCTGAGTGCTTTCCATGCCTCATCCCTTGGGCTTTGCCTTCATGCACCTGAGGGACATTGTTCAATGTCACCATTTTGCCTTGACCCTCTAAGAGCATTTTCTGGAGTCTTGCTGAATAGAGAGTTGCTCCCTGTTTTTGCATTCGTACCTGTGGCTTCTCTTTCTTAATTATTTCCTGATGTAAATATTGGACCATGAAGATAATTTAGAAATGGAAATCTGTACACCATGGTGCTTGCAAATCCTCCCAGCTGAATCATCTCTTGGGTTTATGGCCATACATTCCAGTCTGTCATCCTGACTGGCAATGAAAATATTGCACAGCTCTTATGCCTGGCTGGACCCACTTTCCAGTGCCTTCCCAATGAGATAACAAACCCTTGATAATTTTGCTCTGAGATGGATGTTGTCAAGCAGCCATTTTACAGTGATTACATCTAATTAATGTTTTCTTAGGTGGATCTTATGGGAATGTCATGTAGAACAGTGTCAGAGCTAATAAAGATTGCATTTCTGAATCTCCTAATCAATCCTGTACATTTTTTCCTGGTGATGCACAGATCCTTTATTGATTTCTGCTGCCACAGAGGTGATGGGACCTGCCCCTGTTCACACCAAAAGTTCCACTGAGCGAGTCACAGCAGATTGATCAGGAGTTTTGTAACGGGACAGTTGTGACATGACAGCTCCAGGAGATCAAGAGGAAACAAACATGATGTGTTTATGGATCCCAAACAAAATTAAACAATTACCTGAATCCAGTCTTCGGAGTAGCCTTTGAACGAATCCCAACCCTTTTTTCTGCAAGGGCTGGGAACATAAAGAACGTGTTTAATCTGTGCTGATATCAGGCAGCAGTTATCGGTGCCTACGTGCTGTTACTCAGATCTCGTTAGCTGCCTAATTGGATAACAGGCAGGACACTTCACAACTGCATAAGTATATTAAGCTTAATCTGCTCTGGAGCAGGGAGGGGAAGATGTGCTCGGTGTCAAATGGACACAAGAAGGTGCACAATGGGGCAGGGGTGTCAATGTGAGGCTGTGTCCCCATCACTTCTGTCCCAGTAACTTTCTGAGGCAGAGGCTCTGTGTGTCTGCAGCATTTACATCAATGCTGGAATCCCAGAGAAGAGAGTTCACTTCCAGACTTTACCCATGTTGGCCAGGTAACTTCACCTTCAAAAGCACAGGTTTTTCTAGTAGTTAAATCCCTTTCTAATTCCTTTTTAATAAAATGTGTGGTACAACTTAATAACTTTTAAAATCCAACATGATAGAACAGAGAGAAGCATCCTTTGTGTTTGTGTGATTCTGGACTTTGCAGCATGTTCCTGGTCTTAAAGCTTGTTTCCAGTACATGCAGATGAGGAGTGGACAGGATCAGAAAGCTTCCACAGTTCTGTACATGGAGAGGAGAAGCAATTTATTAAATACTCCTCCTTTCATTCCTGAAAAAAATGCAGTTGCTGCAGTTACCCAGTTTTAAACTAGAGTGGGTTGCCTCTTTCCAAGGTGCAATGAAACCTAAGTCAGATTCTTGTAGAAGATGAGGGTATGAGCACATTTCATGAGTTGTCACCACCTATTCTATTCTCAGGAGAAGGGATTTGCAAGGGACATTTCTGGGTGCAAAAGATGCATCTGCCAAGGAGATCTTTAGCTCAAGGTAATGAGAGAGTGACTGTGTGAACTGTGTCCTCTCCATGTGTTTTCTGGATTCCCTTGGGACTGATGGAGGGTTTTCACAGAAACCTCAACTTGAGCCCAACTGTTGGCCCTCTGTCTTGTCTGAGGTGCCTACAGCTTTTCATTTATTTCTTGCTTAGCCTCATAGGAGAAAAGTATCTTCACCTTGTGCTGTGCAGCATCTGCCTGTAGCCAGCAGGAAAGGCAGGAGCCAATCTCTTAATCTGTAAGTGTCTTAAGCAAATGTAAACTCCATTAAGTGTGTTTATCACCAAGCAGCTGATTCCCAGCTGTGCAAAGCACCTCGTGGTCGGTTTGTATGGGATGCACAGAGGATCCTCTGCTGCTTTGTCCTGACATCTGTGTTTGGGACCAGCAAGGGTTAATTGAGAGGAGTCACTTGTCTGTGTGAGGACTCTGTTGCACTGTACTATGAATTTAAAGTGTGCCGACTTACTCATGGAAAATGTTATTTAAAAACAGAACCTCTAAATTACTTTTATTTTAGATGAAGGGAAGACATCCTGGGGGGTCCATTTTGTAGACAAGCTCCCAGATGGAGGAACTCAAGAATAATAATTAAATACAGAATAATTTTTATGGTTATCCACACCTGGTCTAGTGCCTGCACCAGAAGTGTGATCAGCAGGGAAAAACAGTAATTTTTTCCAAAGGGTAGCTCACATCTCAGCAGCCAAATTCCTGGGACATGCTCTGGAGAGCTCCTGTGTCCTTGTTTTTGCTTACATAGTCCCTCTGAGGCACTGGGGGAGGGTAGCTGCAGGTAACTCTTCCCTTCTGTTGCTTGTGCCTGGGTCATCCTGCAGTTGGAGGCATCCAGAAGAAATGAAGGAGAGTGGGCTGCTACAGATGGTCTCCCCAAAGTGTTGGATGTGTTGATAGCGTGTTTTCTGTAGGTATACACATTCATGCTGCCTTTATCTCCCATCCAAATCTGCTGGGTATTGACGTGGGCTCAATCCGTCATCGACTTTTGAGTCTGGCTCAACTTCAACCTGTACTTATTAAAGAGTGAAGAAGGCTCTGTCATATGGAATTGATAAGGGAATTTAGAAATAAAAGTGCATATTAAAGCTGTCAGTTGCATTTTTTTCCCTCTTCATCTGGTAAAATAATAATGGCATGGTTGCTTTCTTTCTCCTGCGTGGGCAATTTCTAGACATGCCCAGCACTCACAGGATTGTTTTACAAACCCAAGATAACCCTTAGGGTGGTCCTGTCTGGCCCCTACCTGCTACAGAGCAAACTCACACCTAGATAGGCAGGAATCAAAAGAAGAATATCTGCTTAGTTGGTCTCTAGTGTGTTCTTTCCAGAAAGTTTTAAAAATGTGTATTTTCAGGACGATGAGGAGGTGAGATTTGCGACGCTGCGGATTCATCTTGCCCTTGTGGCTGAGCATGGATGAGCTGTCCTTGTAGAGGGAGCCACAGCAGGATTGTGTCACTCTGGGTTTTCATTAGGGTCATTAAGCACTATTTTAAGTTTCCTGAGCTTAAGTCACAGAAGATCTGATGTCTGGAGTCAAGGCCTGGCCTGTGGCAGGCAGTCCTTTGGAAAGCTGTGCAAAGATCCTCGTGTCTCTCCAAAGCAGTGCCCTGTATTTCAGAAAGGAACATTGTGAGCGAGGAGAACAAGTTTCAGATCACATGTTCCCCAGCAAATACTGTCCTTTCGATAGGAAGACTTGTTGGAGAATGTTAATTGAGTCCTTTTTTAAATGAAGGAGGCTTTGCTTCCTTCCCAAGTTTTCAAAACAAATTTTCCAAATACAGTGCCTATGTTTCATTCAAGTGTAAATCCTTTCTCTTTAACCTGGAAGTTATCCCAGAAAAAAGCCTATCCATTCACTGCAGGACAGACCTTTGTGGTTGTAGTGGAAAAAAAAAGAAGTGGATCAAATTGTCCAAACAGGAAGAGAATTAAGAAAAGCCTTTGCTCAGTGAGCGGAGCTCTCCTTTCAGTTTAAATGGTGTCCTACAAATTCCACTTTACGTCTTCATTGCTTTTGAAGCATCACACAATGATTGAGGTGTCTGCTAAATTTAGAAATGACAATTTTTTCCTGCCAACATGCCAGCCTAACTGGAGGGATTTCAGCATGTAGTTATGGGATGGATGAAAGCGGTGATTTGAAATTTAGTGGCTTGTTATCTCATCTGACTTGCACATAGCTCTGTCCTGGTAGGGATTTAATACCTTACACTGATGCCTTTTCATTCGAGGGCATTAATGGAAATGCTTTTCTGGCACAGCCAGGTGCTTGTGCTGTTTTACATTCGGTGAAGCTGAGGTACTGAAAGGATCAAGTATAGTGTGCTGCATAAAATGAGCTCCCACCTAAACACATTGAAATTGTGCTTTATTTTGAGCAAGTTATGGATAGAACTGTTGTTCTTTTACCCTAGTCACATGGGAAGGCTGTGGAAGCAGAGATAAATCACAAGTGTCCCAATTCACAGTTTCTACTGTTTTACCATATAATAAATTTTCCTGCTCTGTGAAAAATGTCTTAGATCTAAAACACATCTTTTTTTTCTTTCCTCAGCCTGTGGTATTTAATTATTCTCTTTCTGAGCAACATTTTATCTCAATTCTCTGAAGCTGTTTAAGGCACAGTTTCATGCAGAGGATCAATACTAAAGCAAACTTCCCTTTGTTTTGGTAAAATGTCTTGATTGTCGTAGAGAAGAAACGTTTTGAGTTCAGGTGTGTCAGGAGAAATGAAAGGCACCTTGCAACAGAGGTAATCCATCACTGGAGTGCATCCCAGGCACTCCAGGCTCCACTTTGCCTGCAAGGCAGTTAAAACCTCAAAGCACAAGAAGTTGACTGGAGGATGTTTTCTGTTGGAATCTCCAGACAAAATTTCATCCTTGGGCTTTGTTTTGAAGTTTACAACAAGATGGGAACAAAGGTGAAGGTGTCACTGTTGTGTTTTCATCTCTTTCCTCACCCTCCCTTCTGTTTCTTGTTTTTGATATAATTTGACCTTTAAAGGTCCCTTGCAGCCCAGACTATTCTGTGATTCCATGATTCATGAGCTGTTTCTGCTCTCTGCTCCATTCCTCACTCAGGAGGAAAATCACTCAGCGGGGGGAATTGTTCCTGTTGCTTTACAGCAGAGATATGGTCCTGTAAAAGAGATTTTTCCACAGCACTGCTGATTTCCTTTGGATATCTCTGGGTAACCTGTATGCATCCAGTCTGTAGTGAGGAGAATCTCTTTGCTTTTGTGCTGAAATATTTCTTATTGTCATACTCAAACCCAAAGGGGAAAATGTCTTCTCCGAGGGAAGCTTTAGGTGGGACCAGACAGCCAGTCTGCCAGCCATAACCCAGCCTTCAGGATCTAAGGATTTGCTTCCCAACCTGAATTCCCCTGCCCTGGGCTCTGTGCTGCTGCAGGGCTGTGTTTGTGCAGACAGCAGGATGGAGAATGGCAGCGTGCTGAGGCCAGCCCTGGGTACGTGTCTGCTGCCTCAAAGCTGGAACATGTGGTTTGTTTAATGCTCCAGCAAAGCACGAGCCCAGGGAAAGTCTCTTTGATACAGCTGCACCTGGAGAGACATATTTTTCCTGGAGTCACGTCTAGTCTGTTCCAGGCTGAAGTTGATCCAGTTACTGTGGGAGTAAATCCATGTGGTGTTTGGCTTTTCTAATTCTGGTTCTCTTCCCATAGTGTTGGTGTTGGATTTAGTGATTTTCCCTGTGGCTTGAATGGTAAAGATGTGGTAATTGCTTGGGGATGGCTTAAAATCAAAGATTCAGTGTGGGTGTTGCTTTCAAAAAGAGAAGAAATAATGCTATTTCGAGACCTGTGCTACTATTTCAGGGCAGTTTGGTAGGTCTGGGTTCTGAGAAGTGGTGAGGAAAAATAATTGCTTTTGGCTATCATGTCTCGTATGGTGTGTCCTGAAATGATCCTCATGTACACATAGAGCTGGAACCAGTACTGAGCCTCTCTGCATGGGGATTTGTTCCCTGTCTCACCCTCCTGGTACAGAGGATGAGAGGAGAAGAAAAGATTCCTGTTGAAATTTGCTCCCAAGCTTGCTGCAACGAATTTAAAACCCCAAACCACAGCAAATTCCCAAGTGTAATAAGGACACCAGTGTTTATTTGACTGAGACACGATTGTGTTCTGAGTTGTGCAAACACAGGCATATTTCCTATTTAATTAAGGCTGGTTTTATGAATTAAGATTACCAAACAATTGGAGAAAGAAGGAGGGTGGGAGAGATAAGATCTCAAGGTTGTGCAGACGGGATAGGGTACGTAGGTTTTTTTGGCAGCTGGAATATGACTTCTTCAGGGAACTTGTTTGCAACATTGCTCTATCAATTATGCCAGTGTTTTTAGCTTATAACGTTTTTTTTTCCCTGTGGTTTACTGTCTGTCTTTCCTTCCTCTTACAGTCCTGAAACACCAAGCTTTGCTTCTGCCAGGAGTGTAGGAGTGGCAGATACCTCAGTGTGATTGAGGAGCTGGAAAGAGGGAAAAATTCCCACCGAGGGTCCACCAGAGCCTGGCAAGCTTGCAAAGACTCAGGAAAAGGCAGGCCAGTTTGGGACTGGTTGTTGCTTGTCCTGTTCAGTTCAACAACTCCATGTTGTTCCTGAGCTGTCAACCCTTTGTCCTGTCAGAGGCTGACAAAGCCAAGCTGCAGCTTGGTGAACTGGTTTGGGTTCTGGCCAGCTGTTGGTAGATCCCTGGTGGTCAGTAGGATTTGGAAACCAAAGGCACTGGAATTCTTGGCTATTAATTTCTGTCACCAGGGTTAAGATGGGAATATCCTGTTCACTGTGGCAGGTTGAATACAGTTGGTGTCCCCGTACTCTGCAGCTTGTCCTGGCACAGCAGGGGAGTGTTGTGGCAGTAACAGCTGTCTCTGTCATGGGTAGATATTGTGGGATGCCTTCTGGGAAGGCAGGACCTTGTACCTGTCTGCAACCTACCAAAACAAGGGGATGCTGATGTGCCAGTTGCAGCACGTGCTTATTCTGTGTTCTGTCTGCAGGGGATTGGCAGAGCAGTAGATTTACTGGATTTGCTCCTGTGTTGCCCAAGGAACATGCCAAAGCTCTTTTTGTCACTGCTGTGGAGCTCCTTTTAGCTGTGCAATACTGTAGCCTCAGGCACATGATCCATCATTACAGTTCCGATCTTGCTGCCTGCGGGGGCAGGAGAAGCTCCGTAGCCCAGACTACATTCTCAGCCCGTTTCTCTGGGAATCTCGTGGGGATGGTGACTGCTTCCAGTGGGAGTTTGTGATGGTGGAGAGAATCCTCTAGTCCTTCATTTTATCCCCACACTGTAAATCGAGATGCTGCCCCGCTCACCAAGGTGTGTTCCAGGTAGCAGCTGCCATCCCAGCCCCTCGGAGCTGGCAGAGCCTGCCACGTTCTCACGGTACCCTTCATCCAGAGGAACACCATTATTTTCATTTCTTTTCCCTCAGATGAGGAGGACTTGAAAAACACATAATGATGCATTTTATCAGAGGGTTTTAAATGGTGTGATTCATCCCCTGTGTTCTTGGTGTGACGTTTCTTGGTTTATTTTTTGGATATCCGTGCAGTTCTGTCAGTGCCAAGCACTGTATGGAAGTGCCCCGTGGCAGACAACCTGCTCTGCCCATATGTTCCCTTTAAAAAAAAAAAAAAAAAAACCAGCTCATAATAGGAAGTCTTTATACTGCATGCCAAGACGCTTGGGGCTTGTTAAATATATTCTACTTGTCAACAACTACCCAATTTAAAAAGTAGCCTTGGTGTGAATCAGCTTTGAACAAGTTCATTTGACTCAAGGGATATTTGCAGGCATTAAAACAAGTTGGATCACAGTGGTAAAAATGTGCAGTGGTTTCCTGATCAAAAGCAACATCCAGTGACCCTTTTTTTCGTTTGTTTTGTTTTGTTTTGTTTAAATATCCTTCAGACCTTCAAAAGTGCAGAGATTTTCCCAGCTGGTGATTTTGGAGGGTGGAGGAGGTTTATTGGGGCGAGTGTTTCTGGGGACCACTCAACGTGTTGCTGGAAAAATCAAGTGGCAAAGGAGGTGCCTGGAGCCTCCAAAGTAGCAGGAAGTCTTATTCTGGAACTTTTTCCACCATCTTTGTTGACTGAGAGTTAATTATAAAATGTCAAATGTCATGCTAAAGGGTCTTTTCCAGTCTAAGCAGTTATCTGCGTGCTGTGGTTTATTCTCTGCCTCCCCCCTGTGTTTTTCCTGGATGATGGTGTTGTGGAAAGAGGCAAAGGAGATGGCTGTCCTGGATCATACTTGTAAAAAAATATCGTTTCTCAGAACAATTTTTTTTGTTGTTGAAGAACTCAAACATTTCTGCTTCACTTTGTGGGCCAGCAGTGCAGGACCACGGATGGTGCTGTGGTGGGAGCCTGTATTCTGCATAAGGTCAGCTTTAATATCCACCAGCTTTGGGCTTCTTCTCTTTCATAACTTTTGGAGTAGTTTACAGGGTTTGCTATCTGTTTTTGTTATTTGTTTTGTGTGCACTGCAGCTTCTTCCCAGCTTGGGAAGAGGAGACAATTTAGTGTGGCTGCTTCCCTGTCACTCCTGAGATGAGAGAAGAGACAGGGAAGTCAGGGGGAAAATGAAGTTAAAGCTTGGTAAGGTCATCTCAGAGTAAAGGAAACCTGAGTTTGGACAGGCAAAGGTTAATGCTGTATTTCCCTATCTCTTTTGGGATGTGTCCAGAGGAAGAAGAGCACAGAGCCAGCCTGAAAGTCCCTGTTGCATTGGAAAGCCAGTGCTGAGGAGGTTTGGGAGTGAGCTGCAGGTTTGGTGTGTGGGAAGAACGGGAAGCATTTTGGCACGCTGCTGTCCAAGAGTACACGTGGTGTGTCATTAGTGCCTTTCCTTCCTTGTGTCTGATCCAGCCTGCACTCCCTGTGTGTCAGTCTCTGGGGTGGGTCAGTAATTTGTAAATGGAGCTGGTAGATGCTGATGTCAGATCAGCATTTTCAGTGCCTTGAGCCACGCTTGATGGCTTAGGCTTTTACAGGGATAAATTGTAGTGGATGTGGTAGCATTTATCTTCAATTTCAACTTGTTTTTCTCTCACAGCCACCCCTATAAATTCCAGCAGCTCTCTGGAAATCAAACCATTTCAGGTTCTGCCTGTGGAAACACAAGGCAGGACATGAGTTGCTTGTTGTCACAGGAGCACTGGCTTGTTTTTGTGAGTCTGGGTTCCTTGTACCACCATGGTGAGAAAGATGAGCCTGGTCATCTTTCCATCATGAGGGCTGGTGGGCAGAGATGAGGCACGCAGGATAAATGGTGTGGGATGCAGTGGAGAGGGTGCTGCAGAGATGATGGAGATGTTCTACTCAAAACCTCCTTGAGACCAAGCAGGATTGCTCACTCAGGCTCACGATTCCCTGTGCAGCATCTGCAAGGCTCTTTGCTTGTGCCAGGCAGGAAGAGGTGATGGGGGAGATGAAGTCTCACTGATAGGAAAAGCAGGGATTTTGCACCTTTCTCCTTTGTTTCAAGTATTGGAAAACACTGTATTCAAGGAGCCCATGCTGGTCATGGTCCTACTTGGAGCAGCAGGTTGGAGCAGAGCCTTTCTGACCTGCACTTCATTTGCTGTGAGCTGTCAGAACAGGTCTCTGCCCACACCTGGCAGCTGCCTGCAAAAGAGGGGAGCAGGACTGGGCTGGGGCCAAGTGCCTTTTTCCAACTGCTTCATCCGCCTGGCAAACCTGTTCACACTAAAATCCTGGCTTGGATAAAGCCTGAGCACGAAGCTGAGGAGGAAGTGCCACTCTGCAGGTGGTTTTAGCCCAGCAGCTGGAGTGAGCTGCCAGCATGTGCAGGTGTCACACGAGTTAACCTTGATCCCAGTGGTGCTGTACTCTCAGTGGCACAGGTTTATGAGCTTGGGAAGAGCTCTGGCATGAACAGAAAAGGCTGTGGACCATCACCCTGCTCCTGCAGCTTTGCAGGTATCCAAGTGAACGAGGTGTGTCTGCTTCCAATGCAGTAAAGCTCCTGTGGAGCTGCAGATGCAGCTGGCCCAGGCTGGTGTGTGCACAACTCCTGCACAAAGGCAGCTTGGAACAGCAGGCTGGTGTCACCCCCCGTGTCTGACTGACTCGGGATCAATTAATAACACTCCTGAAAGGGTGTAAATGGTGATTTTGAAAAGGGTCATGAGTTCGGCGTACAGCCTGCTGGGCTAAAAAGGAGGGAGAAGGGAAAAAGAGACATCTTCCAGTTTGACATGTTTGCAGCTTGGAGAGCTTGGAAAGAATATCTTGAAATAACAGGCAGTAAAGATTAATGTGCTTGTGTCTGAAAAGGCTGATGAAAGGGGGAAGGAGGGAGAAGTTACAAAATGCTTGTTGGTTGTGCCAGGAGCTGTGGAGAACCACAGCTCACAGCAACCAGAGACTGACAGGCAGTGCTGGAGCCAGCCCAGAAATCCCTGCACTTCACTTCTGAATCTGCTCAGAGATATCATCTGTCCTGACCTGTGCTCAGGGAACAGCCTGAGTCTGCAAAGGTGTTAAAGGAGATAAAATTGCTCCAGCCAGAATAATCCTTCCAAGCACTTCTCCCTCAGCTTAGTGAAAAAGGTGAATTAGAGATGATGATTGGAAATGTTGTTATTGCAGTTACTTAGGTGAGGGTTACTCACTACAACCATGCTCAGTACAAGTAGTGCTAGGCTGTGTAATGAGTTAATGGCCTAAAAACTGCAGTGTCTTTACATCTCCTGAATAAGTCTCCTTTCTGTTTCTGCAAGGGAGCTTTTGCCTTTGGGCTCAGCTACCAGTGCTTTCAGTTAAGCACTTTTCCTTATGCAGCTGATGAAATAATAGAGGTTATCACATCAATTAAAAAAAGGTTTTGAAACTCTAGATTAAAAATTTTACTGTATTTTTTTCTTTTTTTACTGTTTTCATCATGGTAGATTCCTGAGGTGCAAAGGCCACAAAATTTTGTTTTGCAATTCAAACCTAGCCATCTCCATTGAATTGGCAGGACAATTCCCAGCAGTACAGCCCAGTGTTCTGCTGGGACTGGAGTGTAAATGATTATGACAGATTGGATCCTGAGTTGAAAGCTTCAACCAATATCCTCTCTGTCTTTAGAGAAAAGTATTTCAACAGCTGATCAGTGTCATCGTTAAAATTAGATATTTTATTTTTGTTGTGATTTTTTTTTTCTAGCTTCTGCTCTTGGTTTCTCAATCTCACTTTGCTTAGATTGAATTAATTTGGTGTCAGATTTTCTCTGTAAACACTTTCAGGCTGTGATGACAAACCTGTTTATAAACACATGTGTGTGCAGTGCCCCTTCATGTGTTGATAGTATTTTGAATAGCTGCACTTAAAATAATGAGGAAATAGTAGTGTGTTTATTTCTTGTGCTTCCATTTAGTCTTTCAGCTGACTCTTGTTGCTTTTATCCAAGTTCCTTTCAAACAAATGCAATATCATTGCTTAGCTTTCTGATTAGGGATGATGCTTAATTCTCATCAAATAAAAACCTCCAGGGAATAAAGTGGTTCTGGTAAATTTTTCTGCTGGTGTGTGCAGTCAGCAGGGAATTTATTTGTGTTGATGATGCATTTCTCACCCTCCAGACTGGCTATTACACTTGTTAATGGGAAGGCTGTCGATTCAACACAATTTAAGAGCACTCAGAAAGGTCAGGTGAGTGTTTTAAACTGTCTGTAAGCTCCCTTTCAGCTTGGCCATCCAGAGACAGGAATGCCAGAGGTCAGCAGGATGGATTGCTCCTCCTCTCCATGCCCTGAAAGGCTGTGGGCAGCAAATGCAAGCTGAACACCTGAAATAATGACAGGAATGAGATGGGTCCCACTGGGATGACCATGAAATGGGTCTGGGAATGCCAGCAGTCCCAGCCCATGGGTAAATGATAACCTGCTGTGTGATACAGAGTCTGAAGGAAGGTCACTTTTTAAAGATTAACCAATCCTGGTGACAAACCCCAAACAAATCCCCAAATCCCAACCAAACTCCAGCCAAGCCTTCAAGCACACAAACCTTGTTTTCAGAGCATTGCCTTGCCCAAGTCTTTGTGTCACCAGAGCTATAACAATGCTACCATAGGAGTAGTTGGGTGAGCTAAGAATAGCAGATTTCCTTGAGAAATGCTTTTGTTTATTTTGGTCTTCTATTTTTAAATAGTTGGAGCCTTAGCAACCTTTTTCTGAAGGGTCTTGGAAGAATTGGTCAGAGAGTATTGTTGTAGTAAGGAGGGCAGTTGTGAACTGCCTTAATTCTCTGGCTTCTTCCTTGTGACCTGCAAGGTTTTACTGGAAAAATAATGGGGAAAAAAAATCATGAAGTTGTCACCCCACTGAACTTGGAGCAGGTACAAATACCAGGAATGGAAACCCATGATTCTGGCTTGGTAGAATGATGCCCATCTTAGAAGATATATTTTTGCAAAGATTTGTCTGGGAAAACAGCAGTAATGTTCAGGTTGGGTTTTTTTGTTTGTTTGGTTTTTTGTTTTTTTTTTTTTTTGAGGGGCTGGTTTTAGGGATGTTTTAAAGGTATTTGTTTGTTTTTTTTTAATTAAGGAAATGGACAGGAATGAGAGGAGATGAATGGAGGGTAATTTCTCCTAAGGAGTCAGGGACAGAGACTGAGAAAAGGGGGCAAGTCTGGAAGTAGAAGTGATTAAAATATCCTGAATGAGGCACTTATAAGCACAAGAACTAAGAGGATGGAAGCTGTATGTTTAAGACAAAAGGAAGATGTGTATTTGGATATTTTCTTGTTGAGGATAACCAGTGCCTGTTGGCTGTCTCACAGGAATGCTGTAAGCAAGACAAAGCAGGGGGAATTTTACTTTGAGTGAAGCTGTGATTTAGTGCTACCCTTGCCGTTAGATGAACACGAAGTAAAATTACAGTTTGAGAGAGACTCACAGTGCAACAGCCAACACAGAAAAGAAAAAAAACAAGAAAGAAACAACTCTTTTTGGCAATCAAGAAGAAGTAAAAAGCCAAACTGTCTTTGTGTCAGAGGAGCTGATAATACCCACTGGCTCGAGCCCTGACTGGTGGCTTGGCAAGTGCTGAAGGGAGAGCACTGCACACAATGAGCAACAGAACCAGAGGACACTGTGCCAAGGGAAATATAGGTTGGATGTTAGGAAAAAGTTTTTTACAGAAAGAGTGATCAAGTGCTGGAATCATCTGCCTGGGGAGGTGGTGGAGTCACCTGCATGTGTTTAAAAAAAGACTGAATGTGGCAATTGGTGCCATGGTTTAGTTGAGGTGTTAGGGAATGGGTTGGACTCGGTGATCTTGAAGATTTCTTCCAACCCTGTGATTCTGTGATTCTGTTTTATGTGCTTGTCTCACTCATGAGCCTACCAGAGGGAGTAATTGATACTGGAATAAAGTGTAGTGGGGGCTTCCTATATTCATATCACCTGTTTATTCCACTGTGGAATGTGGATCCTGGTTGGGAAGCACAAGCTTTTGCTGAATTTTAATTGCCTTTTCCTGCTGATCATATGGTAGAGGTTGTTGGCTAATTAAGGGTGGATTCCAAATCAGGGTTCTGTACACACAAAATACCCTGTTATTTTCTCATCTGTCTAGACAGGTCCCCTAATCCAGTATTAAAATGCTGAAACAGGAGGAAAAACATTTCCTTGGAGCTTTCATGTGAAGAATTCACAGGAGCTTGCCAAAGCCAGGATTAGGAAAGCTGTGCTTAAATAACTGAGCAGAACCCCTTCAATTTCTACTGGATGTAGATGGCAGAAAAGATGTTCCTTTACTGTGGCAATAAAAACACGTGGATCAAAGTGTTATCAGGAGAATGAGAGAGGGTTGTAGAATGTCTGTGGGAGGGAGTTCTCCCTTTTTGTTCTGCCCTAGTGAGACCCCAGCTGCAGTGCTGGGACCCCCAACATCTGAGGGATGTGGAGCTGCTGGAGTGAATCCAGAGGAAGCCATGGGGATGTTCCAAGGGCTGGAGCCCCTCTGCTCTGGAGCCAGGCTGGGAGAGCTGGGAATGTTCACCTGGACAAGAGAAGGCTCCAGGGAGAGCTCAGAGCCCCTTCCAGGGCCTAAAGGGGGCTTACAAAAAAGAAAGAGAACAACTTTTTGCACAGGCAGACAGTGACAGAACAAGGAGGGAATAGTTTTAAACTAAAGAGAGCTTTAGATTGGATATTGGGATGAAGGTCTTACCTGTCAGGGTGCTGAGGCCCTGGCACAGGGTGCTCAGAGAAGCTGTGGCTGCCTCTGGATCCCTGGAAGTGTCCAAGGACAGGCTGGACGGGGCTTGGAGCAGCCTGGCTAGTGGAAGGTGTCCCTGCCCATGGCAGGGGATGGGAATGGGATGAGCTGGAAGGTCCCATCCATCAGAATTCTGTGATCTGCCTTCTTCTGTTGGGCTGTGGCCGTTGGAAGCTGCTGCAGTGGCAGTTGGAGCTGATGCACGGCCAGCTGGGACAAGCTGCAGTGGCAGAATCAGAGTTTGCACACACTGTGCAAATCCCTCTTGCAGGTGAGTCCACAGAAGGGTGAATTGAGCTGAAGCTGTTCCACTTGAAACCAAACATTTTCAAAAGAGTTGTCAGAGCTCCAGTGGGACCACTCTCCTCTTCATACCACTGCCATAAATCCCTGCCATCTGCAGTCTGGTGTCAGCTCCCTTACAGAGAGTGGATAGTGCTTGGTCAACACACATAAATTCTATACAATCCTGGAGAAAAAGGGACTCTCCAAATGAAACTGCTGTTGTGCTTCATTAGTTCCTGTGATTGTATACTGCAGTAGGGCAGCAGTGTTTTAAGTCGACCCTTCTGGTGATGGAAGAAAGGAGTGGGAATCTTTTTCAGTGGCCAAATGTTGGGAGAATTGAGGAAGAACTCAGAGTGGATAACCAGCAGCTTGGCAACAGGTAGAACTATGAGCTCCTTGGATGTCTCTGTTTTTGGGGAGGGAGGAGGGGGAGGCAAGGAATTGTGTGCGTGTTTTATCCAAATCACTGGGCATCAGCTGATTCCAGGGCTGATAAATCCTGAGCTGTGTGTTTATGCTTTGCAAGTTGGGACTCATGTCAGCTCAGATCTGGAGGGGTGTAGGAATCTCTGCACTCTGTTCTTTGTGCTCCTGAGGGCAGGTGTGAACCACCCAGAACCAGTTAAGTACACACTGGCTTTTGTGAATAAGGATAACCTGGACTGGTCATCCCTGGTCAGGGTTGAACCTTAACCATGGGATCAGGCCATGGTCCCACCTACTGAAATGATGTGATGGGACCTGAGAAATAAGGGGAGATAGCAGTAAAAAGGTGGGTGTCTTCTAGGAGTTTGCAAAGGAAAACAGGGTCCTGGTTGGAGGAGCAGTTGAATATATTGGTAGGTGGAGATTTGGGTAGGTTTGGACTAGTCAGGACTGGTGTGGGTTTGAACCTCTCCTCATCTAAGCCTGAGGCTGACCCTGATGTGGCAGAACAGTGTTGGCTCCAGGGGCTGCATTTTGTGAAATTTTAGACTGGCCCTCGTTGACTTTGATCACTTGAAACATTTTCCTGTCTGTCCCATTTCTGTAATAGTTGGTTTGAGATCTGATCTCCTTGCTTTGAGCTAAATCTTCCTTGCATACCCCCCTACTTAGAGGATCTGAATTCAGGCTTTGTGGTTGCCACAGTGGCAAAATGGAGCTTCACTACTGGGCTGGGAGCTTGTCAGCACTGGGGACGTGGTTCTCTTTCTTTTAAAAGTCTTCACCACAAAATTACCACTTCTGGAGGTTGTATAAAAAGATGGGAGTTTGAAAGTCCTTTGACTTGTTTGGGAATAGTCTACATGGCATGAAAGGGTGGAGATTTCTGTAGTTCTTGGTGCTCCAGGCTAAAAAGTTGTTTTGCATCCCAGCTTGACCTCAGTTATCCTTTCTGTGCATCCCGTGTTGAAGGCTGGGTCTGATTCACCGGACTTGTTCATTTTTGATCCTTTTAACCGCAGAGGATAACCTGGATCTGAGCTCCCTGAACACACCTGCCTGCTTCCCTCCCACAGGTTCCTTAGAAAGAGAGCTTGGACGGCATGCAAAGTTGTGAAATATCTGCAGACAGCACGGATGATCCTCTTAGTAGTGGCCTACGGAGAAAGCGACAGCCTCGAATAGTCGTGATCGGTGCTGGGCTCGCGGGCCTGTCGGCAGCCAAGGCGCTCCTGGAAAGCGGATTCACGGATGTAACAGTCCTCGAGGCGACCGAGCGCATCGGGGGCCGCGTGCAGAGCGTCCAGCTCGGTGAGACAGCCCCTGCAGAGGGGCTGCTGGTGGCACCTGCCTGGCCACCACGGCGAATCTGGGGTGGTGGTGGGGGGTTGTTGCGCGTGTGTGCGGAATGGTTTGAGGTGCTGGCGGTGTTGGGAGTGGAAATAGTGAAATCCTTGGGCGCCTCTTGGGGTGGGTGAATGGTTCTGTCTCGTGCCTCAGTTCTGACCCAGGGCTGCTCCAGACCTGTGTTTCCATGAAATAAAAGGTTGGGGTGATTGGTTTTTATTTTTTTTCGCACGGGAAGAGCTCTGTGTAACAGGTCTGCGATTGAGTAACTGTATGTAGATGGTTTCCACCCAGGTTTTCCAGCTTGACTCTTTCCCAGGAGCAGCCAGTAAATCTCCAGGCTGTTGAAGGGTTGTTTCTCAGGGCTTAAAGGCCTTGGAAAGGGGAAACCCCGAGCTGTTCTGCTTCACAAACAACCCCATTCATTTCCCTAGAACTAATTTACTGTATAGGGCACTACCCACTGGGAATCAGGCTGCTGGAAAAACATCCTCAATATATTCCTTTATCCTGATTTCCGGCTTTCCTACTTCTGCACCCTCCTTTCTTTGTGTGTAATAAAGGTGCAGAGTCTGGATATTTGCATGCCACATCAATTTAAAAACTCCTGGAACAAACATTGTCCTTCGCAGCACAGCAGTCACTGAAGCTTTTCCTGGTATCCAGAAGGACATTGCCTGTCTCTTCTCTGCAGGAGGCATAAAGCTCTCAGCTTTTCCTGAATTGCTTTCCTGATTTCAATTAACTAATTCTGTTTCTGATCCCACTCTGGATATTACCTTTGTCCTCTTGCTGCTCTGCTTTCTTTTTATTTCTTAGGTGCTTACATCACTTACTGTGTTTTACTCGATAAGCTCACCACAGTAAATAAACAGCAGCCTCCTGTGAACTTGCAGAAGGGAAACCAATGGAAATGCAGTCGGAAAAATCTAATCTCCAGGGGTTTGAGTAGGGCACTTTACATTCTGCTGAGACTTGGCATAGAGGTTAGGATGGGAAGTGTGTCCTTTACTCACAATCTGCTGTATTAAAAATATCCTGCATCATGCCCCTGAGAGGAGGGAAGTGTGAAAGAGCTGAAATCTTTGGGGAGCAACAGATCATTCTCCCAGTGCACCTGTGAAATAGTTTTGGTGTTTTACTACCGAGACTGATTCTCTTATCTTTGCCCACCTTTACCAGTAACTCACATCTTTGCCTTTGCTGGGAATCCACCTCCTCCTCATTAACACCTCTTAATTAATCGGAGACAAGAGGAGGTGTTTCAGTCTGGAGCGATCTCAGAGTTTGTAGATGTAATTTAGTTGCAGAGCAGAGGCTGGTATGCAAAGTCTTAGTCTTTTAGTTATTTTTTTAAAACTACAAACTGTCTTTTCTTATCTTCTGCATGCTCTCAAGGTTGCCCTGGGTGGGTGTGGGCTGCAGTTCTCTGCCAAGGTGGATCTGTGCTCTGGCTCTGGCCTCTCCCCTGTCTGCACACTTGACTAAAGATGTGTTTTAAATTTCAGCAGAGCTACTAATTAGGAAGAAATTCTTCCCTGTAAGGGTGGGGAGGCCCTAGCACAGGGTGGCCAGAGAAGCTGTGGCTGCCCCTGGATCCCTGGAAGTGTCCAAGGCCACGTTGGACAGGGCTTGGAGCAGCCTGGGGCAGTGGAAGGTGTCCCTGCCCATGGCAAGGAGTGGGAATGAGATGATCTTTAAGGTCCCTTCCAAACCCCAAACCATTCTGTGGCATCGTGGCACCTTCTCAGGATTACATCTGAATCCTTCCCCCTCACTGAGCCACGTCTTGTAGGGGACAGTATTTTCCTTCAAGTGCACAGACTGTTGTTTTTCAGCCCCGGGGAGTAATTTGGATATTCAGAGGTTTGATTCTAGCACAGGTGAGGAAGAAGGTTTGTGTGTTTGTGCATTGTTTGTTTCCTGCACATGACTTATGACATCTGTGTCCACTGCAGTTATTTCACAACAGGATACCCAAGAAATGGCCAGGGCTGCAAAGGGAAATGTGAAAATTGCCTTCTGTATCCAGGAGGCTTGATACACAATGTGTGTGTTTCTCTGGTTTTTTTTTGTTGTTTGGCATGATTCATTCCAAGTAGATTAATATTGAACCTAAAATCCTTTAAGGCCCTGAAAGTAAATTGGCTGTCTCTATTTGAAAGAATTTTATTTAATTTTACCCTTCTAAATAATTAATCATTTAACTTACACCTGGTAAGACCTGGCTTATCTGTTTGGTAGTGTTGATAGTGAGCATGAATATTACAGGCAAGAATTAGCTTTTAATTTGTTGGTATTGGATTATGTTCCACACAGCTGAACAGGAAAACTTGGAACACATCACCACTGTCACCAAGCACTAAGGCAGCAGCGGGACCTGCTGGCAAATTGTTTTCTTTCAAAGATGGGTGTCTCCAGCAGGATTGCTGTGCAGCAGAGACCAAGCTCCTGCCCTAGAGCAGGAGGCAGCATTCCTGCTGCTGCTGGGCATGGGCTGAGCTGCAGAAGCATTGCATTTACCAGGGGACTGCCACTTGCAATATTGATGAGCTCTCTGCCTTTGGCTGCCAGTGTTCAGTCATCCCCACCTGGCTGGGTGCTCTGGGATGTGATGGAGTCAGTGGCACCTGAAGTATTCAGGTCTGTGTGTTGGTGCTGCTCTCTGAAGCAGGTGCTGTGGTGTAGAAACCTCGTGCTGTATTGCAGGGTTTGAAGGGCAGTCAGCACAGTTCTCCCTGACAAAGGGGCTGCTTGGAAAATGAGATCCATGGATCTTCCCTCAAAGGCAGGGGCTCAGCCAAGGAACAGCATTCCTTGGAGCTTTCACCCTTTAAACCTGACTGCAGCACAGCTCAGTGCTGCAGTGCCTCTCTGTCTGAGCATACATTTACATGTTAAGCAGCAAATGATAGCTGGAAACTGCACCAGCCTTTCTTCATCAAGCAGGATCCTATTAACTACCCTGTTTAATCAGGCATTCCCACACTGCTTCGATGTCCAGCTCTGTCAGATTTTAAGGCAGCTTTGGCCTTCTGAGAAGCTGTCAAAAAATGGGGGGGAGACATGACCCAAGCTTATTTTTAGTGCCTGCTTTCAGCTGCTGAGCATCCCCCTGTGCTCTCAGCCCAGTCTGGCAGTGCTGGATTTGGGGGGGGACAAAGCCCTGGTGCAAATCCTAATAGTTGTAAGGATGGGGAGAGTGGGGCTGACCAAACTCTTTGTGTTTTTCAAGCAGAGAGTACAGGTGATGAAAACAACATTATTTTGGTGTTTAGCCTGAAAGTGCCTGTTTTTAAAGAACCTGAAATATAAATCTCCAAAGGCATAAATAATAAAATACAACCTATTTACTCATTTGGGAAATGGAAATGCATTTTTTATTGCAGTTAATCTGAGGTCTATTTGTAAAGAACAACCATTTTTAGCCACAGGACCAGGTTCAGTATTCAGGTCAATGTTGTAATTCATTTTCTTACATCTCCCTATTGGTAACAACCACTGTGAGAACTGGGAACTGAGAAGGGCTGAATTTCTCCTGAAGTATCAGTGGTGTGTCACTGTGGTGGATCTTCATTGCAACATCCCATCCTTCTGGCAATACCCAAACCTGTATCCCAAAGGACCAGTTTGAAGAGTGTCTCTAACAGAGAAAACTCCCTTAAGAGATGTTCAAACTCGTTTTCCTTGGGCAATTCTGCTTTTACACATTTTATTCAGGGTTGAGTGAGAAGCTTTCAGGAAAGCAGGTTTCCCTAACCAGTTTGCTCGCCTTCCTCTCCTGCAGGGCATGCCACTGTTGAACTGGGAGCTACGTGGATTCATGGTTCACATGGAAACCCAGTCTATCATCTAGCAGAAGACAATGGTTTGCTCGAAGAGACCACAGACAGCGAGAGGAGCGTTGGGCGGATCAGTCTTTACTCCAAGAATGGGGTGGCTTATCACCTCACCAACAACGGGCAGAGGATCCCGAAAGATGTGGTTGAAGAATTCAGTGATTTATACAACGAGGTTGGTGTGCAGCTGCTTTGTCAGGTGGTGGATTTGCCTGGAACACTGAATTTACTGTTCTTTGGCAGTAAGAACATTCCAGGACAAAGGTAGAAAAATGGTGATGTGTTTAATTTCTTTGGGGGGAAAAAAAAAATCAACTCTTCTCCTCTCATCTGCTTCACTGCACCCCGTTTGTGCCTGATGTGGGGTTAACTCTGTGGTGAGGAATAACAATATTTCCATGTTTCTCATCCATTTAATCACTTCCAGCAACTACTTCTGGGGAGATCCAGTAATTTGCTGGAGAAAGTTGCTACTTAATTAAAAGAGTAGTGGAGGGATCAAATTGCTAAACAAAGTAGAAGGCAAAACCTTAGAAATAACCAGATAAATATTGTATTCCTCTGACTTTTTATTGGTTATAAATACTATGAAATGCCATGTAGTGTGTTAAAGTCAGTGCAGTGTGGCAGGAATTGTAAGGTTTTTTTTGCATCAGAAGGGAAAGAACATCTTTTCTGGGAGATTCAGACCAGCTTAAACTTCAGTTGAAGGTTATTTTAACATTTTTGCTTGCCAAAGTTAATTATAATTATTCCCCACATTTTTTTAATGTTGCTTGTGAAGTACATTTAGAGGGGTCAGTGCAGACTGTCTGGTCTTCCAGGTAATTTGATCTCTCAGTGGATTGTAGAAAATGGAACAAAACATGACTATTTTCATCAGGCTGTAGCTGTGCCTAAAACCTTCAGATTTTCATCTCACAGCAAACTTCAGTATTTGACTCTTGGCTGAACACTTACTAGATTCAGGTTACTCTTGCATACTTTGTTTAAAAATATGTCTGGGAGCATTAGAAAAATCACTGTAACCTGTAAAGAATTATCAAGAATTGGGTGGGGAGCAGAACAGGAGATTTTTTTCATTTGAAAATATTTTTGGCACTGTCCTGTATTTCTGAACCGGAATGGGTAATGGAATGGCACAAAATCGTTTCAGTTTTTGAGAGGAGTAGTAGGAATTTCAAAGAAATCTCGTTGTGGGAAGGATTTGTCAACCTGTGGACAACATCTTGGACAAATGCAGGTGGATATAATTCATCACAACAGTTTTTCACATTACTGAATTAAAAAACAAATGAGAATTTTTCCAGGCAGGAAAAAAAGACAGGTGAGATATGTTGTGGAGGAAGATTAACAGCAACTGGGGCTAGAAAGAGTAAATGAAAATACTGCAGTGAGCAGCATTATTTATGTAAATGGAACGCTGCCAAAGTGCATGCAGGGCTTGGTGATCATCCTGTCTGGAAGATGATAGGAAAATCTCCAGCAAAGGGAGGGCAAACTCCAAAATGAGAAGGGAATATAAAGATGAGAGCCACTTAGCTTTGAGATAAACCCAGTAAGATAAAGGCCATAACAAGGTACCAGTGTTTTAGAAATGATTAATTTGGTAAATCTACCCTTTCTTTTAAAGGGGAGAGAAAGGGGCAGCCAGTGACATGAGAGAACAGCACATTAAAAGTTAATCTTCTTTACACAACACCTAATTAGCTTATCATTGCCACAGGATATCTTTATCACTAGGAGACAGAAAAAGCTTTCACGTTTATGGCCTGTAAAAATGTCTGCAGCCACTCGTGGCGATAAAAAATATGTAAGGGACAGCTGGAGCCAAGCAGGGGACATCAGCCAGCCCCTGAATTGCTCTTGCTGGGAGGGGTTTTCTCTGCCTTCCTCCAAAGCCTGCTGGAATTTCTTGCAGGAGCAGCTCTTGGTTTTGTTGAGCTGCTTGTCCCAGCCTCTTTAAGGTGCCAGGCTGGAAGATCTGTGCTGATTTAAGACATTTGGCTGTGCTTTATTCCCTGCTCTGCCTACGAAAGGTGGGAATTCAGGCAAGCTATGTGATCTCATTAAAATACCCAGGTAAAATGGCTGTAGGAAATGCAAGTGCACTGGAGGGAGGGCAGAAAGGTGCATGTACAGCAGGTGTGTGGCTTTGGGGACATTTTCCTCTGGCATAAAGTGCAGAGAGTGTTCCACACATGCTGAGTCTGCCAGGGGCGTTTCTGGTTTGTGTTTTGTGGTGTCCCCCACTTCCCCAGCATTACTGTGAGAGTGGTGAGACCCTGGCACAGGCTGCCCAGAGAAGCTGTGGCTGCCTCTGGATCCCTGGAGGTGTCCAAGGCCAGGTTGGATGGGGCTTGAATGAATTTGGTCTGATGGAAGATGTCCCTGCCCGTGGCAGGTGGGTTGGAACAATACAATCCTCAATGTCCCTTCCAACCCAAACCATTCTATGATTTTGTGTGGGGTTGTTGCATGTTCATTAGAGTTTATTTCATCTTTTTTGTTTTTTGGCCAAAGTTCTGTTGCTTTAACTAGTGGTGAAATGGGTGCTGGGGAGCAACAGCAGGAATTTTCAGTTCTGCATCTCTGGGTTTTTTTTCAGGAGAAGGGTTTTTTGATTGGTTTTGTTAAAGCATCTTGAAGTTGTCCAGGATAAAAAGTCATCTTACAGATCACTAAATCCTGAGGTCAGGATCTTCCCTGGTCTCATAGGAGCTCCTAGGCCTTCCTCAGGTTTTTATTAGCAATCCCACCATCATGTCATCTCATCCCTTCAGAGGAGGGGGAGATAGCAAAGGCTGTGACACACCCTGTCCTGAGTTGAAAAGAAAGACCCCCCTACAAAACAGCCAGCAACCCGTGATGGATGCAAAGCTTAATCAGGGATGTAGGACTGGCATGAACAGTGGAAAATGTATTCCTGAATGAGCAGGGCTAAATTTGTCACCATTCCAAAGGCCTGCCCTCTGTGCACAGCCGGCTGCCCACGCACTCACACCCTGCCTGGCTTTCCCTGCAGCTGCTGCTGGGGCTCCAGCCTGTGCCCTCTGCTCTGCTTCTCCATCTGGGTCTCTCTAGCCACGGTTATCTTGTCATCTGGACACCAAATTCTAGGGAATTCAAAGTGCAGGGGATCTCTCTTGAGTTTCACTGCACACGTGGAGTCTCTGAAACTGGATTTTAGCAAGGCAGGGTTTCTCTCTGCTGAATTTTCCTGGACTGAAAGGCAAAGCACTCCTGTACCTCTAGAGCTTTGCCTCACTCATTCATCTGGAAAGTCCTTAGGCTTTTTCCAGGCACTTATCCAATCTTTTTTGGCTGGCTTCTTCTACCTCAATACAAGTTTTGCTGCTTTTTTGTTTGCAGTAGCCTGAATTTTTAATAACTGTAGGGATGTCTCACAGAAGCCTTTATTTGGTTACGAGGAAATGGAGCAGTCGGACTGCTTGAAGACTGCTCAGCTCTTCATTTCTCCAGCAGAAAGTTCCTCAGGAGAGGCTGTTGCCCTGCACTGAGGTCAGTCAGGATCTGTCATGAGCTTGTGACCAAGGTGACCTGAATTCTCCTCGTGGAAGGAGAGCAATGCCTTCAAGGAAGGTCTCCAGTCCTGCAGAGCATCCACCTGGATTCCCAGCCACGCAAGGGAAGCACCATGAGACAGGGCAGGACTTCTAGGATTGTCCTTCTCAGACCGTGTGCTGTGTGGGGCTGGCACAGCTCAGGGTCATTGTCACTCTGGTCAGTCCCCAAAAGAAAAGACACAGACCAACCCAGCGAGGTTCCCCAGGGTGTGATGATGCCCAAGTCATGTATTTGTAATCTTCCCACCTTGCTCTCCATTCCTTCAAGGATAATTGGGGGAATCCTGGGGCTAGGAGAGGATTTTGGCTTTTCTTGCTTATATCACATCTGCTTGACTCTCAGGAAAATGACCAGAGTGAGACCTCTGAGAGTAATGTCTGCACCCTTGGGGTCTGTGTGTGTGTGTAACTCCTCAGAAAATGTGAACAGGGACAGTTTCTCTCTGAGTTCCTGTGTCCCTGATAAGTCCTCATTTCCCTTTTCAGAGAGGTATTTAAAGCTGATTCCCAGTTATTAGCGAAAAGTGGGAAGGAATGGTGATCTGGACAGGTTAAATGCAGCTGAAGAATTGCACAGTCCATCACCAGCCTGATTTAGGAAAGGTGCCTGCTTTTACTTCAGCTTTTCAGCAAGGGTGTGGTCCCTGAAGAGCTGCTTCCCAGGAACCCTCCCTTTAACAATCAGCTAATTAATGGCCTTGTTATCTATCAGCTTTCTCCTGTGTGCGGTAACAGCTTCTGGGGGAGGGATATAGCCAAAGACTGACAGCGTTTTCCATCCTCCTCACCCCCACCCCGTGCTGGGCTTCCTGCCATCCCCAATTAAGCTCTATGCCTTGCCTTGCAGTTATCATGGAAAGCAGGACCAAAGGGCCACCGAGAGTCACCGTTCCCTCCCTGCCTCTATTGCCCTGACAGATGTCTGGCCTGGGAACAGCACAGCCCTGTCTCCATCAGGGCTTTTTACTGGACAGGGATTAAGTCACAGCAGTTTTTAAGCCAAATGAGAAAAAGACAATGCTGGGCATCGTCACCGGCGCTGACAGGAAGGAGTGTGGATGGGGATGTGCTTTCCTGACCTCCTTCAGTGCGGAGAAACTTCTTTATTTAGCTTTGTTCTTCCTAAGAAACTGCCTTTTCCTGTGGTGGAGGAGCACGTAGGTAGTAAATAAACATGTGGAAGAGGAAGCCTGTAGGTAACAGAGGGGACATCCCTGCTGGAATCCACGTTCCCTGCACAGACTCTGGTTGTGGGATGCCCCAAAGCTGGTCAGAAAGAAGAGAGAAGATGGAAGCTGAAGTGAAGCTGTTTTAGGACTATGGACATTGAATTAACTCATTTTAATTTCTTGCCTTCAACCCCGTCTGTCTTGCAGACTCAGGGACTTGGGGTTGTTCAGCATGGAGAAGAGAAGGCTCCAGGGAGACCTTCCAGTGCCTGAAGGGTCTCCAGGAGAGCTGGAGAGGGACTTGGGACAAGGGTTGCAGTGACAGGACACAGGGAATGGCTTCCCACTGCCAGAGGGCAGGGATGGGTGGGATATTGGGAAGGAATTGTTCCCTGTAAGGGTGGGCAGGCCCTGGCACAGGGTGCCCAGAGAAGCTGTGGCTGCCCCTGGATCCCTGGAAATGTCCAAGGCCAGGCTGGATGGGGCTTGGAGCAACCTGGGCTGGTGGAAGGTGTCCCTGCCCGTGGCAGGGGGTGGGACTGCATGGGCTTAAAGATCCTTTCCAACCCAAACCATTCCGTGAGTCTGTGAATTCCCTGGAGGATTGTGTGTAAACCTTCAGAATGAGGGAAGGAAAACCACTTAGAATGAGTGGCTACTTGAGATGTTCTCTGTCTTCTTTTTTTTTTCAGACAGAGTTCCAGGGCCACTTGTTCTGTCCCAACCCAGGGGGGCTTTAGAGTGAGAAATATTTAGGTCATGCTGTTGGGATGTGGGATTGCCAGTGGTAAGAGATGGGAGTGGATGCAGTCTGTCCTTTGGTTTTGCTCCCTGCTTACATCAGGTGTGTGATAGTAGAAAAGCAAAAGTTGTCTGGACTGTCTGGTGTAGTTCTCCTTGCTGCTGGACATGGAGCTCTGGTTTGGATGCAGGCAGATTTTGAAGGGTTAACTAGAAAATCAGCAGAATCTTTCAGGTCATTCTTGTCACCTCTCCCCAGGATCTTTGAGGGAAAGCCCATTTCTACTCTCTCAGGAGCCCTGCTGCTGAAATGATGGCAGGAGTATGGGTTTTCAGATGTTACAAGTGCCTGTTCCCAGTGACCCCAGTGGTGGTCCCATAGGAACGACAATGCTTTCCCCATCTGGGGAAGGAAAGCCTGGATAATTCTAACTCCAGACAGCACAATTCTGTTCCTCCTTCATTGGAAATCTACCTTAAATGAGGTGTCCTAGTGAAGCTTTTGCACAGCTTCTTGTACAGGATGTGTTTGCTGCTCTTGTTCATGGAAACATAGATTTTGAGCATCTTTTTCATTCATTTATTCTGACAATGTATCTCTCAATGTAGAACCTGCTGTTGTTTGTCCTTTTGCTTCTTGCCTACAACAGCTTTGCCTCCTATTCTTCCTCGGATAGTTCAGCACCCCCAATCATAGAATATCCTGAGTTGGAGATGACTTAGGAGGATCATCAAGTTCAGCTCCTTGGCCTGCACAGGAAAACCCCCAAAATCATACCCTGTGTCTGATGAGGGTGTTGTCCAAATGCTTCTTGAACTTGAAAAGCAAGGAAATAACAGGAGAAATAAGAAATCCTGATGTGGTTAAACTTACCTGCTCTCTGATCAATGGGATCCTGGCACCTCCAGGAAATGGATGGTTACAGCACAGAGAACTTGTGCCTTCCTTCTGTCCTCCCTGTGGGGCAGTGAAGAATAGAATGGTTAACAGAAACATAGCCAGGCTCACTTCTCCTGTGGGCCAAGTGGTGGCTGGGTTTTAGCAGGGCTTTGCTTGTCCTGTGAGTGTGTTATCTGCTTACAGAGCTCAATCAGCTTATGAAAGCCGAGCTGATTGTGCTGACGCAAGGTCTGTGCAGCCTGGACCTGCTGCAAGTGCTTGTGGCCTCAGAAATCCACGGACCTGAGAACCAGGAGATGCTGGAACTGCCAAAGTTTCCTTTGCTGGAAGCTTTTGTTTCATACAGGGTGTTGGGCCCCATCTTTCTTGTCTGGGAATCTCCTTGGAATGGCCGTGTCCCAGGCAGTGTCTGCAATTCTCTTCTGTCTTTACCAGTCCCACTCCTTTTCCTTGGGGTCATTTGTCCTCTGTTTTTGTAGTTTATTCTACGCCCTTTTTTTTCCATTCTTTCACTTATTTTCTTCAATTTCCTCCTCATCCCTTACTTGTCAATTCACCTTCTTCCATTGGCTCACAGACCTCCTCTCTCTCCTACCACTGCAATGTGTTTATCCTCCTCCCTTTCCTCTTCTTCCCTCTATTTTGCCTCCTTAAATTCACTTTATTCCTAAAACCCAAGATAAAATCAAGCTCTTGGGGAAAATTGGACTGGGAAGAACATAAGCCATAGCACATGAGTCTTATCTGCAGGGAATGGGAAGCTCCAGGAGCTTTTGAAGGCAAGGCTGCTGCAGTTTTACCAGCTTTATACCAGATATTTACTGTTGACTTCAAGTTCTTGACATATCCAAATAATCTGTCTCCAAAAAATGATCATAAACTGCATTCAAACCATCTTTGACAGGAAGAACTCCCCAGGCAGGGACATCCTCTGTGCTTGTAAGAGCATTGTGCACCCTGTGCCATGATGTGAGTGAGAAGGGGACACATTCTGGACAAACAAATCATGAATGGGATGTGCTGGATTTCTGAAAGGCATCTTTTGAAAGCTTTCCTGTGTTAAAAGATTCCTCTTGAGTTTCTTTTTTAAAAAGGAAGAGCCATGATGCAATTGCAGGCAGTATTGTAGATAGAAATACAAGTTATTCCAGGCAGCTGCAAGCAGAGGGCTGAGGTGGATGGTGTTTCCTTGCCTTTAAGTAGCTTGTGTGGAATACTGGGGTTAAAAAACACCAGGAATTATCTTCTTCAAAGAATAATGATTTGTTACAAGGGGTTTTGCTTAGAGATGTCACTGTTTCCTGTGCATCTCTACCTGTCCTGTGCTCAAGTAAAACGTGTGTGCATGCAGAATTGTTTTAGCGTTTCTTGCTTCCTGATTTCATGGGACAACAGAAAAACAACTGTGAAACAATTCACCCACTCTGATGGATTCCTTCTATATAATGGAGAGAATGGAAGGGCTGGTTTCAGATTAGAGCAACCTGGATTGCACCTGGGACACGGAGGTGGGAGAAGAGCTGATGCTTTTTGTGCAATGTGAGGAAGGACGCGGGTTCTGCTGGGAGGAGGAGATGATCTGAACTCGCAGGGTTGGCACAGGTGAAGGAGCATGTTCCTGCTGGGAAACCCATGGCCCATCCTTGTGTCCTGTCTCTGGCAGGTCTATAACCTGACTCAGGAGTTCTTCCAACGAGGTAAACCAGTCAATGCTGAGAGCCAGAACAGCGTGGGCGTTTTCACACGGGACGTCGTGCGCAAACGCGTCAAGGCCGACCCGGATGACACGGAGGCCGTCAAGAGGCTGAAACTGGCCATGATCCAGCAGTACCTGAAGGTATGTGTGCACATCACTGGGGTGGTTTGGTTTTGTTTAAACTAGGGGGGAAAAAAAAAATCTGAACCTCAGGCACCTGGCTGAGCCCTGCCCAGCCCTGGAAATTGCTTTCTGTGCTCTCCTGCAGTTCGTGTTTCTGTTGACAACTTTCCTTCCTGAAGCAGATCCAGACAGTGGACTGCAAGGAGTAATACCTTCACTCTTTTTTTTTTTTCTTACCTTAAACTCCCAGTTTTCTTAATAGAAGAGGCTTTCCTAGGCCTTGTTAAATTTTCTGATGTGATTTAGGTTTTTTTTTACCACCTGAAGCTACTCTGTTGTAAGGTTTTTTTGTAATGTCTTATCTTGTGAGTTACACCTGCACCCCTGATCCTGCCTGAGTGTTTTTGCCTCTGAGAGAGCAGAAGAAATGTAACTTTGATACTAGTAATTTGCTGAAGAAATCCCCAGAAAGCATTTTGAAGACAGAGTAATAAAATCTAAGATAGATTGTATAAAACCAGCTTTCCAAATGGCTTCCATAGTTCTTTTTATCTCCTTGGTGCCTTGGCTAAATGAGTTCTCTTTGGGATGAGGACTTAATGCTGCATCAAGCACTCCATGAGTAAAGTGTATCAGTCGTTTTTATTTCAATTAGAATGACTTAAAAGCTTCTGAAATGAGTCAGGGGAGGGAAGCAGCACTTTGTCATGTGTTCACTGTTTTCAGGTGGGAAGCTAAACCAAAGAGGAATAAAGACCTAAAGAGTCTCACAGGAGATTTGAGATAAAGCTGTGGTTTGAACCCTGGTGTCCTGAGCCTGATACCTCAGCATCCTCACCCAAAGCCCTTTATCACAGGGTGTCTCCACAGCTGCCATGTAAAGCTCAGTTACTTATTGTGTTATTCATGTGAAGCACCCGTACAGACAGGGTTAAGTTATTGGATACAGCTCTGGATTTCCTGGTGGTTTCTCCTGTGCTTGCTCCAGGCTGCCACAGTCAGAGCTGTTTCTGCAAGTCTTGCAAATCCCTTCTCATGCAAATACCTGAGAACAACAAAGCTTCTCATACTTAAGACTATCAGATGACAGAGTGGGGATTAACCTGTCTTGGGTTAGAGTCTTGGTAGTTGCTTGGTTTTCCCCCTGGCATTTTGCCTTCATGTTTGAAAGAATGAAACAGCCACCAGCGTTTAACTTGATAATGAGGAGTGTCCTGTTGGAGCATCCAGGCAGGATAAGGATCTTGTGTGCCACAGGTTTTGTGTTGTGAGACCCTAGGGGAGGGCTGGGAAGTACTTGGGTGGAATGGAACCCCAGCATAGTCCAAAGATGGGTCTTCACTCAGTCCCCACTGGAGTCATCAGGCAGTGACCAGGACAGGGAAGGCACCTGTTTGTCCCTGCAGTTTGTCCCTGGGAGCTGCTGGTGCAACCCTGACTTGTTTGCTTTGTCCCAGCACAGATTCCTGCCCTGCACCAGGGTGCTCCACAGGGAGACTTGGTCTAGGCTTGTCAGGCTTCCAAGCACAGTCATTAAAGTGTGGAAAGGCCTGGAAAACAGGTCAAAGGGTGAGGCAAGGAATTGTAATATTCCTTAAAATGCTTAGAGAATTAGAGTGTGCGAGTGATTGTGACTCTGGCGATGTGAAGATTTTAAGATCACTGTGTCCCGTGCATCAGGATTATCATTAGAAGCTTATCACAAGACAGGCCAAACATCCTGCCTTTGTTCCAGGGATTGTTGGGAGCTACAGCTATGCTTAATACTCCTACAAACATTAACCGACAGGTTAATGGATCTAAAGCTTTGGTAATCACATCAAACACACGTGGCTCGCATCTTGGCATTTCCCTTTCCCGTCTCCTTCAGTTCCTCCTGTGCTGAGTCCTCTCACCTCTGGCAGATTGTTAGCTGGCTGATTGCTGACTGTTTGACAGCATGCTGAAAGCTGCAGACAGCAGAAATAGCTGCCAGAAGTTTTTCGTGGCTCCTTGTGGGAACATTTATTAGCGTTGGAATGAGCATTTGATGAACGCAGCTCCAAGTTCTGCTGTAGGAGCACCAGGCAGCAGGTCCCTGGCCACTGCATAGGGTTTGAAAGGATAGAAAATAGAGCTTTAACCCAGAGTTGTGTAGAAGCAAAGACATCATGGAATTATAGATTTTAAGATTGGTTTGTACTGGAAGGGATCTTGGAGAGCATCCAGTTCCATCCCCTGCCATGGGCAGGGACACCTTCAGATATTCCAGGTGGCTCCAAGCCCCAGTGTCCAACCTGGATTTGAAAACACTTCCAAGGTGGGACAGCCAGAGCTTCTCTGGGCACTCTATGCCAGGGCCTCACCACCTTCAAAAGGAAGAATTTATTGCTCATATCTAACTTGACTGTCAGTTTAAAGCCATAATTCTTTCTCCTGTCACTCCATGGCCTTGTCCAAAGCCCTCTCCAGCTCTTTTGTAACACCTTTAGGGTACTGAAGGGTGTCAGGAGGTCTTGCCAGTGCTTTCTCCAGGCTGAACAGCCCCAGATCTCAATATGTCTTCAGATCAGAGGGGCTCCAGCCCTCTGGTTTCTGAACTCTGGATGATGCAACCCAAACTCTTTGCCATGACAAAATGGTTTCTCTGGTTGCAAGAAAGGATCTGATAAAAATCAATCCTTAGCCTATGGCCAAGCACTTCTTTACTAGCAAAACAAATCTGGTTTCAGAGTGGAATTCAGCACTCTCATCTCATGCAGCTCCTCTGTGCCCTTGTGGAGCTGTGCTGTGGCTAAAGGAGTTGCTCTGTGGCAATGTTGCTTTTGTGTTGCTTTTCCTTAGGTAGAGAGTTGTGAGAGCAGCTCCCACAGCATGGATGAAGTCTCGCTGAGTGAATTTGGGGAATGGACCGAAATCCCCGGGGCTCATCACGTCATTCCTTGTGGTTTCATTAAAATCGTGGAGATTCTGGCCCGCTCCATTCCCAAGTCTGTCATTCAGCTCCGCAAGCCGGTCAAGTGCATCCACTGGAACCAGTCGGTCAGCAAGGAGATCGAGAGGGTGGCTGACCACAACAGTGACCTCCCCGAGGAGAACAAGGCCTCCAATGTCTTCGTAGAGTGCGAGGACTGTGAGTTCATCCCAGCTGACCACGTCATTGTGACTGTGTCCCTGGGAGTCTTGAAGAAGCGCCACGAGAGCCTGTTCCATCCCCGCCTGCCCGAGGAGAAGGTGATGGCCATTGAGAAACTGGGAATCAATACCACTGACAAGATCTTCCTGGAGTTTGAAGAGCCCTTCTGGAGCTCTGAATGCAACAGCATCCAGTTTGTCTGGGAAGACGAGGCGGAGAGCGAGAGCTTGACTTATCCTGAGGAGCTGTGGTACAAGAAGATCTGCAGCTTTGATGTGCTGTACCCACCCGAGAGGTACGGCCACGTCCTCAGTGGCTGGATCTGTGGAGAAGAGGCTTTGATTATGGAGAAGTGTGATGATGAAACTGTGGCAGAAACCTGCACCGAAATGCTACGTAAATTTACAGGTCAGCCGTGCTCTGGTGGGAGAGGGAGCGTGGGGCTGGGGGATCGAATAACCACGAGGAAGGAAACGCTTTAAAGTCATTTTTAGTTCTTTGGCATTTTGTATCCCTTTGAATGTGCGTGTGCTTCCAGCATAGCTCCTGCTTGGGTGTGCCTGAGAGCTGTTTATACAGAGGGGCTGATAAACCAGCTCAGGAAGTGGTGGGCAGAAATGCTGGAGGATTCCACATCCTCTGCTTTTTTGAATCACAAATAACTCTTCAGCAGCTGAAGCTGTCAGGCTCTGAGGGCTCGTCTCAGCTGTGGAGAGCAGCACAGCCCCTTCAGAAGTTGAACCTGTTTAGATAAGCTGAGGTGTGGTTGAATCACACCCCTGACTTCCATTCAGTATCAACTCTATCAACTCAATGGCCTAAATTTAAAAAAATTCATTGACCTCGAGAGTTCCCATTTTCTGGGTGCATCACTGAAACCTTCCTGGACTTGACAGATTTCATGTTCTGTGATCACACATCACTTTAAGGGCAGCAATTGGACTGAGGCAAATCTTAGGTGTATTATACTGAGAAAATCCAAATGAAATCACTTGGATACTGGGCTTTAAGTTTGTCCACAGTCACTTCTCAAGAGGTCACACGCCTTCCCAAGAAAAGGGATTTTTCTGTTTGAGAGTCTTTGACATCTTCTGATGGGAGACACTGTGCAAGTGCAGGTGTAAGGTAGTAACACTGGAAGAAAGTGCTGGACTTAACAGCACTTTTGAAATACAGGTTTTGAATTTATACAGAATCACAAGCAGTTTTAAGAGCAGCATCCTCCAAGATTAGGTGTGGTTTATGCTATTTTAGAAATGGCTCCTGTGATTAAATGTTTTATATCTTCCTGCAAGCTGGTGTTAGCCCAGTCTCAGCACTCAGCAGGTTTCCAACCTTACCTCTTGTCCATGGAGCTGCAGCTAACTGGAGAAATTTGCCTTCACAAGTGCAGCAGCTTTCCCCTGTCCTTGCTGACCATTTGCTACCAACAACAGGAGATCCAGAGAGTCACAGAATCACAGAGTATCCTGAGTTGGAAGTGACCCATCAGGATCATTGTGTCCAGCTGCTGGCCCTGCACAGGACACTCCAACAGTCCCTTTGTGCCTCAGAGCATTGTCCAAACGCTTCTTGAGCTCAGATAGGCTTGGTGCTGTGACCATTCCTTGGGGACCTGTCTCAGCACCTCTGGGTGAAGAACCTTTTCCCTGAAAGGGCCCTGGAATCTGAGGACTTCTGCATAACTGACTACAAAAGAGGTTTTACCACTCTCTGCAGGAGCTGTAGGGTAGAGACTCTGGATTCAAAAGCTCTGATTTAGTGCCCAAGGCTGCATCCCTGTTCCAGTGTGTCAGGGGTGCTGGGTGTCCCATGCCCTGTGTCACATCTCTCCCTATGTGCCATCTTTCTCCTGACCCCAGCAGGGAACTGCTGCTCTACACAGACCTAGCAGGAGGCTCTTCTCTCACAGGCCAAGTTATTGCAGTGCTGAATGTACAAACAACCTTGTTTGTTGCACCTTTTCTTCCTTAAGGCCTATTAAAAAAAAAAAAATAAAAAAATCCAAGACCCACTTTAGTTCATCAGTGGGAATTTGGCTCTTTGGATCTCTTGTAGTTTGGCACATGGGAGTTTGCTCTCCCTCTTCCTTCTTGGGCTTCTTCACAGTTACAGTTTGCGTGTATTGGATGTTCCTCTCCTCCCGGGATGGGAATGTGCTGGCTCTGGGCCGTGGGTCTGTGCTGCAGTTGCTGTTCCAGCTGATGCTGCACCTGGTCACTGTCCATCAGGCTCTTCCACAGAGCTAATCTCCAGGTTATCTCACCCTGGAGAATTCCAGACTGGATTTACCATTGCCTTGCCCTGCAACGAGCCTTTAGTGCATCAGCTGAGAAGTGGCCTCGCAGCTGCTCAAAACTGTGAGAGGAAAATGTGTTGTTGGAGCACCCATTACCCAACATGACCTGTTCCACTTTGTGCCTCAAACCCCCTTTTTTGTAGAAAACCTTTTCAGAGCTCTTGCAGGATTCCCTGTTTGCCCTGCTCCTGTTTTCCCCAGAGGTTCCCAGAAGGAGCAACACCTCAGGGCTCATCTGGCCAGGGTGCCAGGCTGGCTGAAATAACAGAAGTGTGCTCAGCTCTCCGTGTACCTCCCTTCTCCTCTGCTGATCTGTTCCAGGGGGAGAATGAGAGGGGATTAGACCAGCAGCCCATGATACACTTATACTTACAGCCACTTTTGAGCATGGCTGCACTCCTCTGGTCCAATTTCAGCTTTGAAAGCCTCTCCCACCACTCAGGCTGACACAAGTCAGCTAACTAAGTTAGGAAACCTGGTAATTAGTACTGCCAGGATCCTGATCTCCATGGAAAACCTGGATCTTCCACAAGGCAGCTCAGAACTTCCACATCTCACTCCATGCTCTGTGACATCTTTTGAAGCAGCTTTTCTCTACTGAATATAGAGAGAGCCTTATATTCAATAACCAAGCAGATACTTTAGGCCTTTTAATGTTTGCTTTGCCTTTTGTGGCTTTCATGTTCTGGGTATGAAATGCCCCATGCTCTTACTCTTCTGAGGAAGAATTTCCAGGTAGGCTCCCATTTTTCTCTGTGTTTTCCCAGTCTGCTGCTCGTGGTGGCCTTTCCTTTGGCTTCAGAGTATGTTATACCAGTTTTAAGTTAAATCCGTTCTTTTAGGCTCACACTGAGAATCTCTCTGAGAATTGACCTTGAATTTTCCTCTCAGGTCGGTGTTGGGGATTATCTGGCTTTGCTGTGAAAAGCTCTGAGGACTGCTCTAACCTAAGAACCATCAGCAATTACTGCTTTTCACAACTGGATGGTGAAAAGCAGTGTCCTCTAAATCTGATTAAATAGAATACCTCAGAGCAATTAGGAGCCTTTCTCTGTCTTCTTTGTTGGATAAGCTCCCAGAGTTAGAAGCCAGAGACTCCCTGCTGAAGGGATCACTGGAGCCTGTCAGGCTGCAGCTGGAGATGTCCTGAGATTTCCTCCATGACCTCCAGCTATTTCTCTGGAGGGGAACAGATTTGTTTTAGGTTCTGCATCACATCTCCCAGTCCCATGTGGGTGTCTGGGGTAGCCACTCTGGTGGTTGTTAGTCACTGGTGTGGGGGCAGAAGCACAGATCTCCCTTGGTGGAGTCTTAGATCCCAGCTCTCAGGTAGGGAAATAAATTTGGGTGCCTTAATTTAGATTGGTGAGTTAATTTTATGGCAATTCAATCAGCCCCATAACGAATAAACCTCTGCATCCACACCTCCCAGGAGCTGAAGAAAAATGGAATTGTGTGAGGCACAGGGAGTTGTCTTCCATGGCTCCACAAGTGGAAATCTGTGGCATGAAGATATGTGCCCTCCTGTTTTAGTGAAGGCCAGCATCCTTTTTTTAGCCATTTAATCTCTTTGGATGGTGGAAACTGAGAAGTTTCCACATCTGTGTTGTTACTTTTATCTGTAGACAAAGGCACGTTTACCCTGTTCAGAAGCAGAATGAGAAAGTCCAGTGAAGGATATTCCTTGAGGGACTGTGAGTCTCAGTCTTTGTAGTTTCTGTCTTCAAACAAGAGCTCAGAATCAGAGCTTGTGCTACATGTTCCTGTCTGACCTTCAGCCAAAATCCCCCTCTGGGTCTTCTGATTTTCCTCTTAGAAACAGCTGCTTGCATTAAAAGGTGCAGAAGTGCAGAGTGCAGGGTCACAGAAGCTGCACAGTGCATGCCTGGGTCTTGCTAACATGGCCTGATGTGCTGGAGACCCTGCAAGGAGCTCATGGGAATGGATGTGGATATGGAAACATGCACCAGCTATGGAAGAGACACCACCAGGCCACTGCAGAGACTCCTTTTATTTGAAAACCCCTCGTGTGCTGTTTTTGTGCACTGCAGTGGGATGGGTGCTTGGGGAATGTTCTCTGACAGCTTCCATGGTGTGTTCTCCTGGGCTTTCCCACAGCCCTCAAAATAAAATATGATAACTTATTTCCTTCACATATCTGAGCTCCCAGTTCTCAGACTCCCTTGGGCTTTCCACTTCCAGGCATTCCTGCTTTGAAGAGTCTTGCAGGAACATACTTCAGAGGCCTTTGTTATGCAAAGCTGTTACTCCTGAAACAACATTGCTTAGTAGGATGTGTTTTGTTTGTGGGATATATTTGTTTGCTAGTCTGTGCCATATTTTGATCTGGGGCCTGGTTTTAAGGTGTTCACAGGGTTCTCTGGGCAGGCTATCCTCTGCTTTGTTCCAGCCCCTTATTCCATAGCTCTGGCTGACAGGATACTCCTGAAAGCAGAAGCTGAGCCAGGACCTGCTCTTGATTTTAAGGAATTGAAGGCACAGCTAAATAATAGTTTATGAGGACTAAATAATGCAGTGCCTAACCATTGTTTATATTTGGGTGTCTCCCTGTAAACTGAGATGAAGGAAGTGGGGGAATTGGGGTTGTCTCATGGCAGGCTGAACATCTTGAGTTGTCACAGAGTCAGGGTCTGAAGCATGCATAGGATGTGAACATCTCGAAACTCCTGCTTTTTGTTCTGACAGTCTTTTAGAATCACAGAATTACTTAAGTTGGAAAAGCTCTTTAAGATCATTGATCCCAACCATTGCCCCAGCACTGCCAAGGCCACCACTGACCCATGTCCCCAAGTGCCACATGGCTTTTGAACCCCTCCAAGGATGGTGACTCCATCACTGTCCTGGGCAGCTGTACCAGGGCTGGACAACCCTTTCCATGAAGAATCATAGAATGGTTTGGGTTGGAAGGGATCTTTAAGATCATACAGTTCCAGTTCCCTTGATGTGGAAGTTTTAGACTGACCCCAAGCAGCTGAACCTGGCCTGGATATGTGATGTTGCCTCAAGGGTGGATCTTGGCTCCTGCAGAGGGAAATTCTCTTCATTGGAATTCTCCATGTCCCCCTGTTCCTCTCCTGCCATGCCAGATACCATCACTCCAGCAAAAGCAGTGACACTGAGATGGTCCAAAACCAGCCTAGCAAGAGGATCTCCAAAGTGTGACTCTCCCTCTTTGTGCCACCAGCTGGTGGCTGCAGTCCTGGATCTCATGTTCTCCAAGGTCTTTGGGATGGGGACAGGGTGATGACCCTGTCATGGGTGCATTCTTCACTTCTAGGTCCTCCTACATCCTCTTAGCAGTGGAAATGTCTAGAAATCCTACTTCCAGCCTCAAAAGCCTGCTTTCCATGCCTTGTTGCATTAAATAAATAGAGTCTCTTGGATTGGAGCTTGATTTGGGGGGCAGCTGTATGGGAAGCTGTTGGAATAAGTTAATACAGGTTTTGAGAATTTTCTGACAGGTTTTTCAATGCCCCCACATAAAGAAGATTTGCCTTCTTTCCTCTTTGGAGGCACATCTCTCTCACAAGGCTACCTAAATATCCAATTTAGACTGGGCACTCAATTAAATACTTGAATTTTGGTGAGATCAGTCATATGCTTGATTATCACCAGGCTCCCCACTGCACATGTGACCAGAAGTTACTTTGTATTTCCAGCCAGAACGTGTCCTGAAGCTCCCCAGTCTTTTAGGAACCTAAACATTTTAATGATCCTTTCCAAAATAAGTCACAGAGTTATTGAAGTAGGAAAAGGCATCCAAGATCATGGAGTCCAACCTATGACCATTCCCCACCTTGTCGAGCAGAGCAGAGCACTTAGTGCCTCATCCAGTTGTTTCTTGGACACCTCCAGGGGTGGAGACTCCCTCATCTCCCTGGAAAATGGAAGAGGTGCCATGGAAAGGGAGGCAATACCTGTTACATAAATAGTTAAAACCTAATAATGGAAAGAGAGATCTGGTTTGGGGGCTGTGCTAGGATGGATGTTGAGTAAATCACACAGAACCCCCATCACCCACACCTTGCTCAGGCACTGCCCTCCTCCCTCTTGGACACGGTCTGACTTTCTGCTTTCCCCCCAGGGAACCCAAACATTCCGAAGCCCCGCCGGATCCTGCGTTCCTCCTGGGGCAGCAATCCCCATTTCCGTGGATCCTACTCCTACACCCAGGTTGGCTCTAGTGGGGCCGACGTGGAGAAACTGGCGAAACCACTGCCTTATGCTGAGAGCTCCAAATCTCCTGTGAGTATGGCCCACACAATGGGGTCTGTGCAGGAAAACGGAGGGGACACTGGGCAGCAGGCTTTTGGGGAGGGAGGTTCAAAGAGAAAATCCCTCCTTTGGCCTCCAGTAGTGTGTTTTCCCTTTTTTTTTTTTTACCTCTCTAACATTTGGAATGCCAACGTCTCAGGGATTCCTTCATCTCTCCCTGAATTTATCAAGAGCTGCACATGCATGTGACTTTTGGAATTGTGATATCTGAATTTAATGACTATCAACCCTATTGTCCAGTTCAGAATTCCTCAGGAAAGCATGTGCTAATCTGTTTTAAAGATTATTATTATTATGACCCTGCTAATGTCTAGGTCTGAATGTGTCAGGGGTGCATATTAGGAAATCTTTCTGTGCTGGCAGTGCAGGCTGAGGGAGGCCCAGTCCTTGGCAGGGGCCAATGAATTTTCTCCCCAGACACTGCCTTTGGTTTCTGAATTTAGCAAGGAGAGCTGGAGCACACATGGAGGTGGTTACACAGCTCAGGAACACATTAAGCCAAACTCACCCCATCACTCAGGGTTATGTGTCCAAATCCAAAAGCTGATGAAAATGCAGCCTTCAAGCAGCTCGCCAGTCCATTTCCTCCACCAGAGCCTGGCCCCAGCAGAAATAATTTTATTCAGTGCAGAAATATACTTAAGAAAACTCAGCAGAAGTTTTAGGAATCTTTCTGTGTAGTTCCCAGGGAAATCCTCCCAAAAATTTCTGCCTCAAACTCGAGTTGCAGTTCTAGCAAGCACCTCACTATTGGTATAAGTGGTAGAATGCTGTGTCTCACCCTCTGAGTTTTGGGACATGACTGTTAACTCTTCTGAAGTTGCTGTCCAGAAGAAAAATTCCCTTAATGCCTGAAAGGCTGAAGTGTAATTTAGAGGAGCAAAGGGAGGAGATGGTACAGAGCAGGTGCTCTGTGCAGGTTTGTTTAAGGTTTTTGGAACTGGTATCTTGTGGTGCTTCTTTTGGGGGTTTTGAGATCCAAAACAGATGAATGCCTCTGGATCCCTGGAAGGGTCCAAAGCCAGGTAGGACAGGGTTTGGAGCAACCTGGGCTAGTGGAAGGTGTCCCTGCCATGACAGGAGGGTGGAACTGGATGAACTTTCAGGTTCCTTCCAACCCAAACCATCCTGTGTGGGCGGGCACAGAAAGTTTGTCTCCTTTTAGCCTCCCACCTGCTTCCCAGTAAGCTGTGCTGATCTGTGCCCCCTCTGCTGTGCCCTGCAGCCCATGCAGGTGATGTTTTCGGGGGAGGCCACTCACAGGAAGTATTACTCCACGACCCACGGTGCTGTGCTGTCCGGGCAGAGGGAGGCTGCTCGGCTCATCGAGATGTACCAGGACCTGCTGCAGTGCCCGACCTGAGGGAGCCCTGCCTGACCACCACCACCTCCCAAATCCTCCTGCAGGTGTGTGGAGAGGGGCTCTGTTTTATTTCAGTTCGCAGTAGAACAGCCTTTTATCTTTTCCATTAAAAAAAAAAATTAAAATAAAATGCCCTAATTGTTAAAAATGTTAGTCATCGATAGCTTCATTTCCATGTGCTGTACTGTTAACAGGGAAGGGTGCTCCTTTTGATCTGGTAAACTGTTCCTCTGTCATTTTAATTCTAATTTCACTTTTGGTGCCTATCATGTTTGTTTTGTTTCTTTTTTCTTTCTGTATTGTAAGTGCCTTCTATACTAAAATAAATGTTGTAATAAAAAGACTGGGTGCTGTGGTACTTCCTGGACACTTCACTTGGTAACTTCCAACTCTTTTATTCGACATTACAAAAATAGGATTTTTTCTCTCCCTATAAAATTTGGAGTAGAAGGAAAACAGTTTGAAAATAGGTCAGAAACACATTACACAAATGGTGTTTGTATGGAAGAGTCTCTCAGAAGTGGAGATTTCCTCTGCCAGCAATACAATCCTGACCAAAGAGGTCTGGTTAGGGCAGAGCTGACAGCACTGTGGTCACTGCCCCGGAGCTCATGGAGTGTTTGGACAACGCTGTCAGCACAGGGTGGGATTCTTGGGATGCCCTGTGCAGGACCAGGAGTGGGATTTGAGGATTCTTGTGGGTCCCTTCCAACTCAGGGTATTCTTTTGTTGCCTTATGCTTTCACTGTGTGTCCTCCAGTATAACAGGAGCACTCACCCCCATCCAAGCAGCCATGGACTGTGCAGATGTGTGTCACTAAAGTCCAGATGTTAGTGACTCCTAAGGTTTTGTCTGGATCATGTGGAAATTGTCATCAGGAACGAGAAAAAAACTTTATTTTATTTTATTTTGGGTTTTTTTACTTCCTCAGAGACATAAATCATGTTCTTCTTTAAAGTCAAGTGAACACAATGTAGCCATCAGCATAGTTTAAAGATATCTAAACAGTTTCCAAAAATAAAAGTTTTCAGGCTGAAGACCATGGGCGTTTAGCCACTGCCTTATCTCCCTGCATTCCATTTCTCCATCTGGCTGGCTGCTGGCCAGAGGAGGAGTGAGGGATGTGTCTGCTTCAGCATCTGCTGCCCCATGTGAAGCCTCCCTTCCCTCTTTGTGTGTGTGTGGGGTGGGAGTTGTGTTGATAAATGAGTTACAGAGGGGAGCTGAAGGGACAGAGAGGGGGGAAAAATCCCCCTCCAGAGGGTGAGTCAGTGTGTCCCAAGATAAATGTCTGCAGAGGAGGCACCAACTTTGGTTCTTTCCAAGCTCAGCTGAGCTGTGCTGATTCCCTGCTGTAGTGTGGAGGTGGGATGCCTTCCTGGCTGCTGGAGAGCTGAGAAGGGTGGTGGTATGTTGAATTTATTGGTGTTTTTCTTCCATTTTATCTCTTTTCATGCTGTTACTGAGTTGAGAGGGAGTTGGGCTGCGGGAGGAGAGCACAGCACACTTGACTGAAGAGAGATAAAAACTCTGTCCAGCTTCAGTCACTCAGAGCTCAGCCTCAGGGAGCCAGAGCTGATCTCCCAGCAGCCAGATCTGTCACAAAGTGGAATCTGAGGAGAAAACCAAATCCTTTGGGCATATGAGGCTACAACACAGGATAAAACAAGGAGTTGCTTTTTCTCTTCAGTGAAGAAATTTCGGAAGAAATTCTAACTCAAAGTGTGGTTGGACACTGGAAGTGGCTGCCCAGGGAGGTTTGGAGTCTCCATCCCTGGAGGTGTCCAAGGAGTGAATGGATGTGGCACTCAGTGCCCTGGTCTGGTGACAAGGTGGGGATCAGTCAAAGGCTGCACTTGATGACCTCGGATGTCTTTTCCAACCTAAATGATTCTGTGATTCCTGTGGCTTCTCTGTCACGGGACATCCAAGGAAAGCTGCTGTGCTGGTGGTCAGAGTTTCAGAGCCCCTTTTCCTGCTCTGTGCAGACAGAATGATGATGGTGTCTGGCTTTGCTGAGCAGGGATCTGTGTCAGGCCAATCCCCCTCACTCTGCTGCCATCACTCACCAGCAATCCAGCCTTAAAGGTAAATGATGCTCATGTTCCAGAGACACTAAATTTAGCAGCTGTTTACTAAGAGGTGTTTAAAATTAGCAGTAAAGGCCACCCCGAGCATGTGACAAGGAGAGGTGGTGTCACCACGGGGCTCTGTGACCCTCCACGCTGCTCTCCCTTCTCCAAGACCTGTGGCATCTTCATTACAGCTGTGCCCACCAAGAGCTCAGTGATGAAGGTTGGTGGAAAGCAGATGGGGGTGTTGGGAAGGTAAGAGGCATCAAATTACTCAGAATTAATTAGGGATTGCTCCTCCTGGCTGGCTGTGTGGGGAGGGCAGCAGGGTGCAGGCAGAGGTGGGGCTCTGAACCCCCTGGGTGATGGTGCCATGGAGGAACAGGCATGGCTGTCCCTGGCTGCTCCTTTCCTGGGTGATCCAGGAAAAATAATTCACAAAGTTTTATTAAGAAAATTATTAGGAAAGAGTTGTCCAGCCCTGGCACAGGTTGCCCATGGCAGTGGTGGTGTCCCTGTCCCTGGAGGGACTTAGAAGCCATGTGGATGTGGCACTTGGGGACGTGGTCAGTGCTGGGAGAACAGTTGATCTCAATGGTCTCAGAATTCTCCAAACTAAATAATTCTGGTTTTCTGTTCCTTGAACTCAGTGGCAAGAAATGGTTTAAAAAAAGACTTTTTTTTTTTTCATAAAGCTGAAGTGGATATTCAGAGCCCTCTTGCACCAGGAGATTGGTGCAATTACGGAGCAGGTCCTGGCTTCTGCCTAAACCCCTCCTTGCCCAAATCCGTGGTGAGCAGAGAACCCTGTCAGTGTCACCGTGTGGCCAACCCCAGAATCACGGAATTAAGGTTGGAAAAGAGCTTTAAGCTCTCATCCAGTCATTATCTGTGGTTGTCCATGGACAGAGAGGCCCATCCGGACTCTGCACCAGCACCTTTAAGGCCTCCAGCAGGATTTTCTAGTACAGGGCTGTGGATATTTGCAGAGTTTAACTCTTTCCCCCTGACAGGAGTGTCCCAGGATCCATACTGGGCTCTGAACTGTGCAAGTGGGCACCAGCCAGGCTGTTCCAGGGGATTCTGAGTATAAAATAGAGGATGGGGCTTAGTGCCCAGGGAATTCCCCTGGTGCTGATTTATTTGCAAACACAAACCCACCCAAAGCAGAAAAGGAGACTGGGACCCACTGTGAGATTGTGAGACAAGCTCAGGGGAACAGCAGTGCTGGCAGTGAGTGGGTGCTGGAACTGCAGGTGGTTAAAGTGATGGGAAATGTGGGTTCTGGCTCTGCACTCGGAAGGGTTGGATATTCTCTCCCCATGGAGCTGCCCCTGAGGTGAGACCACTGACTTCTCTGTGATACAGGGTCTGGAGCACCTTCTGCAAGCTGAGCACACCCCGGGAAAGGTGATTTTGTGCTGCCATCTCGTGGCACTAAAATATTCCCTAGAAACAGTAAGAATTGGACACTTGGAAGAAATACCTGCGAACTGAACCACAGTATGTGAAGGGAAGAGCAGTGGGAGCCCAGAGGGGTGAGCAGGGATATGATCCTTTATCAGTGGGTTCAGTTTCCATTCCTGGAGTGCCCTGGAGTGCCTGAGATACCCCTGGAGGGCTGGCAGGAGCTGCCAGGGGATGGATGGATGGATGGATGGATGGATGGATGGATGGATGATGGATGGATGGATGGATGATGGATGGATGATGGATGGATGGATGATGGATGATGGATGGATGATGGATGATGGATGGATGGATGATGGATGATGGATGATGGATGGATGATGGATGATGGATGATGGATGGATGATGGATGGATGGATGGATGGATGGATGGATGGATGGATGGATGATGGATGGATGGATGGATGATGGATGATGGATGGATGATGGATGGATGATGGATGGATGGATGATGGATGATGGATGGATGATGGATGATGGATGGATGGATGATGGATGGATGGATGGATGATGGATGGATGGATGGATGATGGATGGATGGATGATGGATGATGGATGGATGATGGATGGATGGATGATGGATGATGGATGATGGATGGATGATGGATGATGGATGGATGATGGATGGATGGATGGATGATGGATGGATGATGGATGGATGGATGATGGATGATGGATGATGGATGGATGATGGATGGATGGATGATGGATGATGGATGATGGATGGATGATGGATGATGGATGGATGATGGATGGATGGATGGATGATGGATGATGGATGATGGATGGATGATGGATGATGGATGGATGATGGATGGATGGATGGATGATGGATGATGGATGATGGATGATCTCCCAGCTCTCAGAGCCCACGTGTGTCAGGTTTTGGCCACCCTGCAGGCTCCCTGTGCCCAGTGCTTGGTGTCTCAGCAATGTGGCTGGATGGAATTGCCCCCCAGGGAATTCAGGTGTCCATTTGGAGAAATACTGATTAATCAGGTGCTGTGTGAGAATCCAGCGGTGATGTGATGGATATGGAGGATTTCTGTGAGTTTTAGGGATGTTTTGGGTTGGGAGGGACCTTAAGGCTCATCTCTTTCCACCCCCTGCCATGGGCAGGGACACCTTCCACTGGACAAACTACAAAGGGTGAGAAAATGGTGTGAAACTTCTCCAAATGAAGGACTCTGATACCAGCTACAACCTGATCCAATGCAAAACTCCCTCCAAAATCCTTTTGTGAAGCCCAGGGAGAGATTTCTCAACCCCACTTATCCTCACAGCAGGTGGTTTGCTGTGAGTGCCTGTAAGATGAGTGACACAGTGGAAGAACAGCAAAAATAAAAAGGGGAATTATGCTTGGAGAAGGAAGAACAGTGTCTCTTTTCTCATGGGCAGTGTAGCCCTGGCCAGGGTGGCTGCCTTGGGGCCATTTGTCAGGCATTTGACAACTGAGCACTGCCAAGAGAAAAGACAACAGCAGACGCAGGGATTCAGGGGCTGGAAACGTTGATTTATAAGGAGGGAGAATGAAAAAAAAAAATAGCGGAGCTAAATATGTCATGTTTAGCTGGGCAGGGGGTGAGGGCTGAGCTGGTAGATGCCAGGAACTGGGAGGGGATTTGGGATGCTCAGGGGAGGATTTTTGGTTGTTGTGGGTGACGTGGATGGGTGCAGATGATGGCTTGGCCAGGAGAGAGAGCTCTCACCCATGCTGAGATGGGAACGCGGATATACAGCGAGGCTGTGCTCCGAGTCACCAGCTGAGGGCTGTAAAACTCCAGGAAACTCCAGCACAGGGACAGCAAAGCAAACCTCTCCTTCCCTGCCCTGCTTCGCTTCGTTTGTAACACAGCTGCAAAACTCTCAATGTTCCTGGCAGGAAACTTTCACTTCCAAGTCCCAATGGGTGCTTCCTTCCTGACCTGGGGATGTTCAGACTATCTTGGCAACACCTGGATGTGCTTGTGCTCATAAATAAGGGCAGCAGTCTTTGCTTGTTCCTGGTCACACTGCTCTTCCCTGGGCGACAGTGTTGAATTTTTGTGATGACAACCATGGTGCTCCTGTGTGCTAGGAACAAGATTCCTGCAAAAGCCAGGAATCATGGAATATCCTGAGCTGGAAGGGACCTATAAGGATCACCCAGTGCTGCTCCTGGCCCTGCACAGAAACCCCAACAATCCACCCTAAGCATCCTTGGGAGTATTTTCCAAACCCTCCTGGAGCTCTGGCAGCCTCGGGGCTGTGCCCATCCCTGGGGAGCCTGGGCAGTGCCCAGCACCCTCTGGGGGAAGAACTCTTCCCTGATATCCAAAATAAACCTCCCTTGACCCACCTCCAGCCATTCCCTTGGATCCTGTCACTGTCACAGGGAGCAGAGATCAGAGCTGTCCCTGGGGAGGAGCTGCAGACACCAAAGAGTGTCCCCTCAGTGTCCTCTCCTCCAGACTCCCATCCAGTCCTTCCCTGCCACCTTCTCTCTTGTGGGCCATTGCTTCCCCTTCCTTGCCACCCTGAGCATGTCTGGACGTCCCTCACACATGGAGGGATGTGTGCTGGCTGTGGCCATCACCTTGTGCTTCCTTGCTGGGTGTGGTGCTGCCAGTGATGCCTAGAAAGGCTGATCTGGACAGAGACTAGACAGAGTTCAATGGACAGAATAGATATTTACTGAAAGGTCTTAAAAGGATCCACTTTGGGCAGTGCAAGAGCCTGGCCAGGGCTACACCCAGGATGGATCCAAGATGGATCCCAGTCACGAGTTTTTACACTTTTATAAGTTTTGGTTCAGCTACATATCGGGATCAATTGTACAATTACAGCTCCAAATCATGGAGTCTCAATCCCCTGGCATGCCTCCTTCCCTTTGCCATTGTTTATGCTTTTTGGGTACCTGGTGTCCTTGATTCTCTAGTTAGAAAGGAATTGTTTTGTCTAACTACTCTGTGAAGAGACCTTACTAACACCTAACATGAAGTTTCAGAGTTGCATACCAGGCAGCAGAGAATCTGAAAAATATAAAAGCTAAAACCCAAGGCATCACCAGACACCCCAGGGCTCGTGATGAGGACAGTGGTTGGCCTTTGCAGCTGTCACACACCTTGGTACAGGGGATATTTTGTCCTCTCTGCAGAGCTGGGGCTGCACTGGGTCTCGATGCAATTTGCAGTCAGAAAAACATGGCTGAGCAAGGACCTTGTTTGGGGTGTCCTGCTTCTTCATCATCAGTTTGCACCCCTTTGTAGGGTCAGCAGGAGAGTCCATCTCACCTTGGAATCTCTGCTCCTGCACGGATTTCTGCTCTCAGTGTTGTCCTGCTGAGGGACCACAGTCTGGGCATGGCAGTGGATTTGTTGATGTGCCCCTGAGGTGGTCCATGGACCCTCGGATCTCTCTGCCAGCAGAGCCAGAGCCTGGACTGGACATTTGAGGGTAAGGATAGATCCAGACCCCTGTTTTGAGGATGTCTGAGGTGCACACCCCATGTCCTGCCTGTTGGTCCCTGTGCTGCTGGCACCCATCCTGCTCCTCCACCTCCTTCCATCTCAGCCACACCCTGACACCTTCCTTCTCTGCCCAGGCTGAGGGACAACCTGAGAGCTTTGATCCTTTAATTTCTGCTGCCCTCCATTAAAACATCAATTTAATTCCCACTTGGTTCTGACAGGATGGCTGGGAAAATCAGGGAGATTCTCTACAACTTTTTGGTGATGCTGAGCCCAAGGAAACCCTTCTGCCTCCACTTTTAAACAACAAAAAAACTTCTCCATCCCTGAAGAATAGGAACATCAGGCTGCCTCCTGACACAATTGGCTCTAACTGGCCCAGGCTTTCAGCACAATCAGGGCAAAGCAATGACAACTTTTTTCCCCTATAATCTTTTCAGATGAGGAATAATTTGAGGCCAACTTGCTCTGCTGCCTGGATCCTGCACTCTGGGATTTGTGTGTGGCTTAGCAAGGGATGGCTCTTCTGGTCAAACCCATGTCCTGCACATCTTTGGATCACGTTTTTAGGTGGAAAAGCCTTTTTGGAATACTTCACCAAACCCCACTTCACAAAAAGAAGAACTAATGCATCCCCCTTCCAGACAATGTCCTCTCAGGTAACCTGCACTGAGGGTGGGTAGAGAGTAGACAGTGACAAGTCAGAGGTGGGTGGAAAAGGGTGGATTTTATCTGGATTTGCTCTCTGTTGTCACTGCAGCTGAGTCATGGTTTTGTTTGCTTGAACTGAAAATCCTTGGGAAAAAATCATGTATATATAGATACATATATATAAATACACTCCCAACATATATACACACACTCATATTCTTTATATATTTTTATATAAAAATATGTAAATATATTGTGCTCTAAAATAGAGACACATTTTAAGGATTATAATATAATAATATTAAAATTATATATTACATAATTATATAATTATAATACATATTTATGTATAATATAATATATAATATATAACATGCAATATATAACACATAATATATACAATTTATATAATATATATTATAGAATTCTATATTATATAATCATAATATATAATAATAGAATAATAATATAATAATATAATAATATAATAATATAATAATATAATAATATAATAATATAATATTATAATATTATAATATTATAATATTATAATATTATACTGTAATAATGTAAGAATATAAGAATATAATAGAAATGGATGTAAAATTTGTATAGAATAAAATTTAAATATAAGATTATTATATACACACACATATATATTTATATATATAAAATACAAGCATATCACTCCCAGACCTCTCTTAAACTGCCCGTGCTGTGGACTTTGCAAAGTGCCCACATGACCTTGAATTCCCAGGCAAGTTCTGCCCTCATTGTCCCTTCCCCCAGCCCTGCAGTCCCACCCTCCTCCCGTTCCCTCAGCCTGTGCTCCGTGTCATGTCCTTGCTATGCAGTAGCGTCACTGCAGCCACGCCCGCTGCTCCAGGACAAATATTTCCACTGGGAAATGCAGGAGTGGGAGAGAAGGAGCCTTGCTGAGGGCAGTCAGCGCTGCTCACCCCTGCTCTGGAACATTCTGCAAGTTCTTCTTGACTGAAGGGATCCACCTCGACTCATCCTGGGCTGGGAAAGGTTTCCTTTGCCTGGAGGATTTGGGTAACAGTGGATGTGCCAATCCCATACAATATATTTATTGTATGTATAATGTCCTCTCAGGGAGCACAGGCAGGAGTTCCTCAGCTGGTAAGGAGAAGGAGAGAGCAAATGCCAAGATAATTTAGAGGGAGAGGATGGGATTTTGGAAGAGAGCTCTCCAAGAGACAGGGGCTCTGAAGACAATGCCAGGACATGAGTTGCTGGATGGAAATACCACCAGGAAAAAATGCAGTTTTCACTGGGCAAGTGTCCTTGCTCCACATTTCAGTGAGAAATTTTCACAGAATCACAGAAGGATTTGGGTTGGAAAGGACCTTAAAGCCCATCCAGTGCCACCCCTGCCATGGCAGGGACACCTTCCACTGTCCCAGGGCGCTCCAAGCCCTGTCCAGCCTGGCCTTGGACACTTCCAGGGATCCAGGGGCAGCCACAGCTTCTCTGGGCACCCTGTGCCAGGGCCTGCCCACCCTCACATGGAAGAATTAATTCCCAGTATCCCATCTGTTAGTGGGAAGCCATTCCCTGTGTCCTGTCCCTCCATCCCTTGTCCCCAGGCAATCCTTGTCCCCAGTGCCCTTCAGTCACTGGAAGGGGCTCTGAATTTTCCCTGGAGCCTTCTCCAGCATGAGAAGTCCCACCTCCCTCCCTGGGGTTCAGATTGCCTGGGCAGATTTTTAAGCTGTTTTGGCAGGACTTGAATGGCTTACTAAGGAAAGGAATGAAGGACTGAGACATGAGGAATGCTGCATTTATATTCAAAAAGCCTTGAGATGAGATTGGGAATTACAGGGCATCCCTCTTTAAACATGTTCTGGGGAAATTAGTTTGAAATGGTATTTAAAACCAGGATAATGATGTTTCACAACAGACCAGAGAGGGGTCTCACAGAGGGATTAGGACTCAATGACTGCATCAGGAAAGGGGTGGATGGGGGAGACTTGGAGGACGTGGTGCCTTTGGGTACTCAGGAGGTCTTTAACAAGGTCTAAAGAGCCTCCCAGGGGAGAGAAGAGGCCACAAACTATTGTGGTGGATCCACAGCTGTCCTGGGAGAAGGGAAATGGAGAATGAAATGGTCATTGTGGCTCAGGGATCAGTGTCAGGTGTGCTGTGCTAGTTAATGAGCTGATCCATGCCTGGGCAATAGGGGCCAATGAGCCTCCTGATGACCTAGAGCTAATTTAGGTAGAAAAACGAGGAGGGACCTCAGAGACACCTAAACAAGCCTGGGGAATCAGCATCAGCCCAGCAGAGGGAATTAGGGACTGATAAAATGCAAACTAACACGGAGGAGAAGCCAAGCAAATCTCCCCTAACCTGTGCCTGTGGGCAGTGACACCTCCTGCATCAGGACACAGAGCTCAACACAAGCCTCTTTTCCCTCTGTAACTGCAGTCATGAAAGCAAAAAATCCACAGTGGTTTATAAATGCTGAGTGCTCACTAATACTGATGGCACCTTCTCATAAAAATCCGTGTGTTGTCCTCAAAAAAGTAACATCAGGGTCACTCAGCTTTTGGCAGCTGGGATCCAGGGCCTTGAGACAACTGAGCCGTGGGGAGACTGGAAAACACTTGTGTTGTCTGCAGCATGAGTACGGGGTTATTTTGCAAAAGCACACCGAATAATTCAGGCTGATGGGTGTCGTGGGATAGAGGAGATCACAGGAGTGCTGGGATTGTTGTCCTGAAGGTTCAAAAGGAAAACAAGCCTTGGGATTAGGTTACCTGGCCAGCTTTCCTTCCAGAGGAGCCCAGAAGGCACAGCAGAGCCTGAGCCAAGGGAGAATCTTTCAGCTTGGAAAAGACTTCTCACATCATTAGTCCAACCACCAACCCAGCATTGCCAGGGCCACCAATGACCCACAGAATTCTGTGATCATGGAGTGCTTGGGTTGGAAAGGACCTTAAAGCTCATCTCTTTCCACCTCCTGCCATGGGCAGGGACACCTTCCACTGTCCCAGGTTGTTCCAAACCCCAATGTCCAGCCTGGCCTTGGACACTTCCAGGGATCCAGGGGCAGCCACAGCTTCTCTGGGCACTCTGTGCCAGGGCCTCCCCACCCTCACAGGGAACAATTCCTTCCTAATATCTAATTTAAATTTCTCCTCTTTTAGTTTTAAACCATCCCTGTTGTCCTATCACTATCTGCCTGTTTATAAAGCTGCTCTTTTTTCCACAGGCTCCCTTTCAATACTTTCAGTAATGCAGCACTGCCATGAAATGACAGTCCCTGCTCCCACTGTTAAAAAGAGTGTTTTTCTTTTTTTTAATTTCACATCCCTTCTTGCCAGGGGGACGTGGGTGGTGGCTGCCCCTCTGGAGCCCTGTGCCTGCCTGGTAGAGGCTGTTTGCTTTTGAGAGCCACAAGTGCTGCTGCTCTGACCAAACACAAGTTTTAGATGTTTGATCATAGCACTGGCCCTTTTCCAGGCAGTTAAAACCCCTGGTAGCATCAGCCATATGAAAAATTTGGCAGCTTCTCTGCATAGTTTGAATCATTCATGGAAGGGCAAAGATACTCTTTGCTGGATTTTTTTTTTTATTTCCTGACACAGGCACTTTCTGGTGAATCTGCTCTCAATTTTGTCCCTTCACATGTGATTATTCAGCTTTCTTCACTGATGGCTTTGGGCAGGGAGCTGGGCTCGATGATCTCTCTGGATCCCTTCCAAATGGAGATTTTCTGTCATTCTGTGTGGGATGCAATCAAAATGTTGAAATCCCTCTCATGTACCTGGCAGGGAACTCGACCCTCTGGGGTGTCTCTGGTTTAATCTGGTGGGATTTTGTGATATCCATGTCAAAATTATCTCTCCAGCAGGTCCTTCAGTGCCATCACACACAAGGTGTCTTTCCAATCCCTGGCTCTGCTTTATCCTCTGGCCTCGTTCCACCTCAGTGCCAGGGCAAGGGCAGAGGTGCTCGTGGATTTCTTGATGCAAGGAGACCACAAATCATGCAAATTTTAATGATTTCTAGGTTGTTAGTGTAGGAGTGGAGGAGAGGTGGTGGCCTGGAGCAGATCTCCTTGCCGTTGTGGAGGTGAGAGATAAATTGGATACTGGGGAAGAAATTTGGGAGTGGGAGATTTTCCCAATCTCTGCATGAATGGAGAGTATTCTGAACACCACCAAGGGTTTGAAAGGAGGGAGAGAGAGAAGGAAAGGTGCTGGTGTGGCTCAAAACTCCTAACTAGAGAGAGATCTGAGCCAGCCACACCTGAGAGACACAAAACATTGAGAGAGATCAGGATCAGGGGGCTCTGATAGGGGAATGCTCACAGCCTGCCCTCCCAGAGATCAGAAAAACTGTCAGATTTTTATTTATTTCCTTCGGAGCTGAGTTTTCTGCAGCTGAGTGCTGCATTTTGGGCCTCTATTGAACTGCAACTCTCTTAGATCAGAGCAACAGCCCTCCAGTAATTGGAACCATTTTCTCCTTAGCTCAGAGTCATTAAGGAGGAGGATAAAGAGGAGGGGAAGGACAGGAAAAATGAAATTGTGCACCTCATCAGTGAGAGTCAATGGGTGCCACATCACCAGCCACAGGTGACCAAGGACAAGGGTGATGGAAGTGTGGTCCCTGTGTGAGCCAACCTCTGCCTTCACACACCTGAGCAGATATTGCTGCTTGCTTTGCATCACAAACACACTTTCCAAAGAGAAAACAAGGAAAAATTTATGGAAAACAAAAAAGGAGAGAAAAATAAGTTTGCTTTCTGAGTAACTGTGTATGTACATAGAGAATATGGAAGTGCTTTTATCATAAACATCAATTACAATAAATAAGACCATTTTTCATATCCACTGGGGAGGCAGTGAGGATATATTAGCATAAAAGTGACTCAGTCTCTAAGTCTAGATGCTTCTGAGTGCACCACATTTATTTTCCAGTTTCAAAGGCAAGTTTCACTTCCAGTCATCAGCATTTTTTCCTAGCTGATGATATTTACACACTTTTGTTGTTGTTGTTTTGGAGAGAGTGAGAAAAATCCAACCCAGGGCGGCATTTTTGGTTAACTTTTTGCATTTCCTGGGTGCTGGGGCTGTTTGTGCCCTCAAATGACTCCCAGACCCTGCTGAAGGCTGGAAATGTGAGCTTGATGTAATCCAAGTGGGGTGTCCTGGGGAGGAGAGTCACAACCAGCTCCTGCTGTGCTCCATGGACTCTTCTCCTCCTTCTCCTTCTCCTTCTCCTTCTCCTTCTCCTTCTCCTTCTCCTTCTCCTTCTCCTTCTCCTTCTCCTTCTCCTTCTCCTTCTCCTTCTCCTTCTCCTTCTCCTTCTCCTTCTCCTTCTCCTTCTCCTTCTCCTTCCCCTCCTCTCACCTTGGTGAGACTCAAACACAATCACTGGGATATCAGGGTGGGAGGGTCTTTCCCTTGGAAACTCATCACTTGACCTTGGTGCCCTTTCATTTTCTGACCCTTCTGGTGATGTGACAAAGAGCTGTGACCAGCCAGAGCATTTTTGGGTGATGAAAGCTTAGGTCATCCCTGATTTACGAGCACTGCTGGGGTGCAGGGTGTGCCGATCTCCAGAGCACATCTGAAATGAAACAACAGGGACTGCTGTTCTCTCCCTGGTTGTAAACAAATCAAAACCAGCAGGGGAGAAGAGCACTTTTACTTCTTCTTTTTCATTATCTTTTTAATATCCTGGATAGCAGCCAGTGTTTTTCAGTGAAGTGTCTTTAAAATTGTGCCCAGCCAAGTCTGGCTGTTTGAGGAGTATCTGAGCAGCTGCTCCGAGGTCTGATAAGAGCTGCTGCTTCTGAGGATCTTCAGAGCCTCTTATCTGGTCTTTCTCTCCAGAAGAAAATGTACAGCTCTGGCCTCTGCATGTCATGGAAAGGGGGATGGCATTTCTCACCTCAGAGGAATTTCACCCAAGACCAATGGTGGCTTACAGAAAAACCCATCTCCTAAAGCTGGAAGCCTCCCACAGATGGGATCTATTTTCCAAAGGATCATAGAACAGAGGAATTAATGACATTGGAGGTGTCTAACTCAGTCCTTTGCTCAATATCAAGTTGCCCAGGGTCTTGTTCTGGGTAGGTTCAGGTATCCCCAAGGTGTAGCTGCACAGCCCTCCTGGATCCCTGGTCCAGGGCTGCCCTGGACTCAGAGGAAATACTTTTTATTTGTTTCTACTGGGAATTCCCCTTGTTGGGTGTTGATCCCATCACCTCTGAGGGGAGCCTGGCTCTGTCTGCTCTTCACCCCCAATGCAGCATTGCAGGCAGGTATCCACCTAAAATCTTCTTTTCTCTGGAGTGGATGAACCCAGCTCCCTCAGCATCTCCTTGAGTGCATCTGTTGGAACCCTGGAAACTGAGAGTTTTGTCTGTGCTGACAGGCACTGACCCCCAGGAAAACACTGAGGCTTCCAAAATTGAGTGATAGAACTGGGATCATGGGTGTGTAGTTTGAATGGAAGTGTGTAATGTCACATGGAAAATTTGGAGTTTTAGAATATAGTAGCAGGTATAAAGCAAGATGGGACTTTTAAGGTAGAGGCTCAGTCCTTCTTCTTCACCTTCTTCTTCATGGTTTTGGGTGATTTTGTTTAATTGGATAGAAAAACCCACATTGCAGCTCGTGGGTGTTTGTTTATTGGGTTAAAAGTAAAAATAATTTAGGTGTGCATTCTTAATTGGACAGCTGGCCCTTAAAAGGCCTTGTAGAGAGAAATATGGCTCCATTTTTAGCTTGCTAGCCAGAAGTGCTGTAGAACTCACTGTAATATAAATAAGAATTAATAAACATCTGAGTGCCAACAAGAAATTCCGTCTCTTGCACATTTAATCCCGACTCTGGCAGAAAAAGAAAATAAAACACAATATGCATCCTCCAAATTCCTGATCATTACTGTGGGCTCTGGACTCCTTTGTCCAGGTCACTCTGCATGGCAGCCTGGCCTTCCAGCAAAGTGGCATCCTTATCCAAACTGTCCTTATCCCAGGGAAATCTCCTAGAGGTCTGCTGATCTCCAGGATGGAAGCCCACACATCTCCCCTGGATGGGGAAACATAATTCTGGTTTAATTTTTCTTTTCATTGACTCATTATTTATGGCCTATGCAAATGCTAAGGTCCTTTGTCTTTCTCTTTCCTTTTTTTTTGTCCCCTTTTCTTTTCAGTTCATGCTGATATTCTGGCTGCTCTGTTTGATCTGAGACTCTCAAAGCAAGAGGTTCACCCAGCTCCTCTTTCAGCCTGGCTGCAGAGCTGGGAGCCTTTTCCTCCTTTTGTCCAGCACTCAGCTGAGAGATTTCAATTTCATTTGAATCCTTCTTCTGTTATTTTGGTACTTTATCCCTCCATTAGATATTACCTTTTGAAGAAACCTAGGGTTTGGGGTAATTTTAAGCTCTGTTAGATATTTCTAACCTAATGCAATTACAGATCCCCCTCCCCAGCTTTTAACTTAAATTATTAAAAGATATAAACTAATTCTGTGTTGTGTCTGTTCACTGCCCATTGCTTTTTTTTCCCCCTGTGTTGCTAATGGTATTTTCAGGAATACATTGACACAAACACCATTTTCTTGTTTAAAAGAAATAAATAAACAAACTCTTTTACTTTGCACTTGCCTGTCACATTGGATTTTGCTATTAAACTGCCCATTGCACCCATGGAAAAAGAGTATTGGATTGAGAGTAGTTGGAATGTGAGATATAATGTGCACAGGATCCATATGCTGATGACCTTTGAAATTCCTCTCCTGTGATATTATTTTACTTTCTATTACCCATTCCTCTTCCACTTTTCTTTCCCATATAGTCAATATTGACTTCCTTTATATAAGTTTGTTTGTGTTTACAGCCTTTTTTCTACACTCAGCTGTTTATCCTGAAAAAGTTCCCCTTCCTCTAAACTGTCATGGGATAAGCTAAAAGGTGGAATAAAGGTTTGATAACAGGAGGAATAAACAGAGAAGAAGCAAAAAAAAAAAGTATGATTAAAGTAATTTCTGACACTGGACAAAGTTTATTAGGTCCCACAGTCGTATTTCAAAAAGACCTGGGAAAAAATTGTGAATGGGTTGGTGACAGTTTGGTGACAATCCTTCATTACTCAGGGCAGCCAAAGCTAATGCTAAGAGTGAATATTTGAATATTTGTGTAAGAGATGTCTCATATTGGATCAGCAGGTGGGGAATGGAATGCTGAGGAGGGGAATTGAATGCTGGGGAGGGGAATTGAATGCTGGGGGGGAGAATTGAATGCTGGGGAGGGGAATTGAATGCTGAGGAGGGGAATTGAATGCTGGGGAGGTGCTGCACTCAGGAGAAGGCAGCAGCACCCAGGGAAGGGATGCTGACCCTCTGTGGAGTGGGAACCTCAGCTCTGTGGTCAGCAAGGCCAAAAAAAAAAAGGTTGGGATTGCTTGGAAAGGAATTGTGAATAAAGGAAAACATCATTATTCCATGTGCATGATGGTGTTAATGGTGTAGTAACATCCCTGGAGGAGCTGCTGCTGAATAGTCAGGGTATCTTTGGCCACGTGTTCCTAAAAAGGAGGGAACAGACCTAGGAAAGGTCAAGGGGAGGAGGGAATGGAGAGGTCTGGAAAAACCTCCTGTTCAGATAAGCTGGGATATTCATCCCTGGAAGTGTTCTAGGCCAGGTTGGGCTTGGAGGGAGAGGGGAAGGTGTCCCTGCCATGGCAGGGCATGGAATGGAATGATTTTTAAGGTCTCTCCCAACACAAACAATTCTGGGATTCTGGGACAGGATTCCTTCACTGGAAAAGGGATGGTGAGGCTGGACATGATGGTTTATAATTTGTAAATTAATTACACTCATCCATGGACAGCAGATGGGAAGCACTTGTTGCCACAGGATAGCTTGGATCCTGAAAGTAGATGTGGGATAAAAAAGGAATTTGAAATATCCAGGGATTTGAGGCCCATTGCTGACCCCTTCTTTGCATGCCCTGACTGCCAAAATAAAATTCCTTGGTTTAAAGAGAAGTTGGAATGAGAGAGAGACCTCTCAGAATGTCAGTCAGGTTCTTCTCTCTGCTAATAAATCCCTCCAAAACAAATACCTAAACAAAAAGGGAAAAATAAAAAAAACCAAAACGATCTGGCCAATACCCAGCAGCAAAAACAGCTGAGAGGGATCTCGGTAGAAGAATGTAATACAAAGAGAATAGGTGCTAAAAATAAAGTAAAAATTAAATAAATTGTTGGAAAAGAGAAAAGGAGAGGAGAGGAGCCCTTATTTTCTATTCAGGTTCCTTTGGGTCAGTGGCAGATGCCTCAGCACATCATTTTCTCCTTTGCAAAACAGGTGCAATCTCTGGACAATGCTTTAAACTCAGCAGGACGTGCCAAGTCAGGCAGAAAAACGTTTATTTTTAAGGGCAGACAGCATATTTTGATAATTAACCCTGACCTCTTCTATAAGCAGGGCAGGAGAGCAAAATTTTACATCAAACCTATTACTTTTCCCTCAGCCAGACCATGCATTGCAAAATAATTCTCTCTTTTCTCCCAAGTTTTGCATTTCAATCCCCCTACCCTCACTTTTTTGAGAAAATTTGCTCTGTTTGTTAATAATTCCCTGTGCTCATTTTGCTTTTAATTTTAACTTTACTTTTAATTTTACTTTTAATTTTACTTTTAATTTTACTTTTAATTTCAATTTCAATTTCATTTTCATTTTCTTTTTTTTTTACCTTTCATCTCCCTGCCAGTGGATTTTCTATTCCCTTGCCTGCTGAATGACTGAGTCCTGCATCCCAGATGCCAGGAGGCTGGGATCAGTTGGAGCCTGTGAGAGTCTCAGGAACAGCACAGTCCCAGAGCAAAGATGATCATTTAGAGACTGACTGGAGAAAGTAGAGACTGGAAATGAAAGTTAAATCACATCTCCTGGTACATTAATCAGCAGGGGTGTGTTTATTCCTTTTCACAGGCAGTTTGCTGGCACAATTATTCATCTTTGCTCAGTTTGAAAAGCTGGAGGTGGGAAAAAAGCTGGAGGTTGCACCTGTTGTGCAACCAGAAATAGATGGCCAGTCACAAAAATTGAGAAAAAAAACAGTTTATAATTCCTTGGGAGTATTTGCAGGGAAGAATAAAGCCCTGTCCAACCTGGCCTTGGACACTTCCAGGGATCCAGGGGCAGCCACAGCTTCTCTGGGCACCCTGTGCCAGGTCCTGCCACCCTCCCAGGGAACAATTCCTTCCCAAAATTCAATTTAAACCTTTCAGTTTAAAGCCATTCCCTCTGCTCCTGTCATTATATCTACTCATCTAAAAAGTTGCTCTCCCTCTCTTTAACAAGCTCCTTAAAAAAATAAAAAAGGTAAAAGCAAATACCTGGAGCAGTACAGAATATGGAATTATGCAGCTCACAGGAACCTCAGGAGCCTCAGACTCCATCCTGTCTGAAATGCCACCCATGGTCAATATTTGCCTGGACTCCAGTGGTGGAGAAGCCACATCCCAGCTGGGCAGGTGATTTCAGTAATGGAATATCAGAACACTCCTTACTGATCCCTGCATCACTTCGGTGGTGATTCAGCAGCTGCACTGAACATACAGAATTTTGGGCAGTCTGAGGAGGACATGGGACACAGGCCCATGAGTGCTTTGGCAAAGAGAGCACAGAGGGAATGTGAGAAGGATAAATTCTACACATATTTATCTGTATTTATGTGCAGATCTGAGTAGACATATCTATTAATACAAATATATGAATATACACCTACATAAAAACACATTTATACCCTGTCAACCCCCCCTCCCCTGTCCCCTAAAGCTTTAAGAAGCAGCATTTAAGCTTGGAACTCTCAAACAGCTGAGAAATGAGAGCCCCACAGCAATCAGAGTGAAATTGGATTTGCACCATGAATCATCTGCTGAGGACTGCAGTAATAAACACAGCATAAAACAATGGCAATTTACTCACATATTAACAACTGTGCTGCCAAGGCAGCAAACCTTTTAAACCCATAAAACCACCTTGCTGTGAGAAAAACAGGCCTACCCAAGGGCATTCCCTTTTCCCAGGGATGTGTGGAGAAATTCCAATTTCCAACTTGGAAATGAAGAAGAGCTTTTGGGATACTTCAGCCTAAGGAAAGTAGGTTTTTTTTGTTCCTGTTGGTATGTGCTTTTGGGTTTGTTTTTTTTTTTCTTGTGTTCCTGTCAGTTTTGTGAATCTCAAACACCTCCTGCAAGCTTTGGGAATGGGAATTCTCCACTGACAAGGACAAAGACCATGGTGTTCCTCTCCTAATGATTCCAGCTGAAGCCTCCTGGCCACGGAGGGGGCTAAGATTTAAAATTTGAGATCTTCTCTTTCCAAAAACACTCCCCTGCCAGAGCTGAACTCAAATTCCTGATCCATCCGTTGTTCTGTCAGGTTTTAGATCATCCATGGATGTGCCAGGGAGAGCAGAGGGGTTTGAACAGGCAGGGCTGTGCCTCTCAGCAGTGCTGCTGCCACTTAATTATGGTCACATTTCAGTGAGATTTATGAATCATCATCTAGAGCCCTCAGGGATTTTTTTTTTAATTTTTTTTTTTTTTTTAATCCAGAAAGCAGCAGCAGTGGAGGAAAGCAGAGTAAATTTTCAGCATGGGAGCTGGATCAAGCCTTGATTTAGATTTTTTTGGTGAAGATCCCAAATGCTTTCTTTTAGTGAGATTTTTAGCCATGGTGAGCTGGACTAAAGTGGGCTGAGTCCCTTCTTGCTCAGTCTTCTTGAAGGCAAAGGAGAGAAGTGAAGAGAGTCCAGCAATCTCCAAACTGTGAAATGTCCTGCTTGAGGCTGTATTATTAAAAGTTAAATTGGCGATCTGGGCACAATAAATGCCAGATAATGTTCTCAGAAAGTGCATAAAACCTATTTTTGATGCCTACACCCTTCCCTCAAGCCCCATGATGTGTTATCCACCAGCATTGCACACAGGAAATTTTCACGTTGGGGCAAATTTGGTTTATTGAACTGAACACTTTTGCTAGAAACCCTTTTTTTTTCTTTTTTTTTTTTTTTTCCCTTTTAATGGCCTCCTGGGACCTCAGTGTAATTTACACTCTCTGATTTTCCTTCCCAGCCTCCTGGCAGGACTCTGTGTCCCAGGATGTCACAGGGGCTGGGTGCTGTGGTCCATCCTGACCTGACTTTTGGTGATGAGTTCAACCACAGCAAATATCCTGTATATTCCAAGACAAAAGGAGGGATCAGACTTTCAGTTTCTCTCTGTTCTTTACTTACCTTTGCTCACCCAATATTTACTGACCCAGCCCAGGTCCTTCTGCCATGATCCTGAGCCAGTTTTGCTCATCAGGTTTTCTCTCCTATTTCCTGATGCCTGCAGATTTCTTGGATAGCCTGGAATGGCTCAAATGGCATCAAATGTCCATATTCAACCCAGAATTAATTATTTTTTTCCTCTAATGGAATTTAAACATGACTCATTCACAGACACCTCATTGGAATGGAGAGGTTTTAATCCATGAGCTGAATCCCACAGAAGGTACCAAAAAAACCCCAAAGCCACTTGTCAGCTACCTTAATGTCACTGTGTGTGTGGTGAATCTCCAGGGAAGGACCCTTAGAAATCTGAAAGTGGAAAAAGAAATTTAAATCCTTGCTCAGGATGCTGAAGTTTCCTGGGAAACCTCTGGGACAATCTTTATCCTGCAAAAAGATTGTAAAAGTCAGTTTATTGAGGGGATGGTTTTCAATTTCTGAGTGGCAAAAGAAATTTCCCAGCAGGAACTGGCACACAGGGATGACAAAATCTTTTGACCCTGACGACTTGATGTACTTTTGGGACTAAACTCGAGTTTTCCATTTTTTTTCTCTTATTTTTGCCTGTGGGCAGGAAAGTGCAGGGTGCAATTTTGGCATGGATGGGCTGCCAGTGTGCAGAGGGAAGGGACACAGAGAGGGCTGGACCTTCCCAGAGCCTGGGTCATTCTCATCCCATTTTTGACCACAAGAAATTCAGAACGAATAGAAGGAAAGAAACGGCCAAGAGTGAAATATCCCTTGAAATATCCTCCCAGCTGACAGCAATTGCTGCCTCAGGGGTTTCTCAGCTCAGAGATCATAAAAACCTTTCCAAGTGCCCTGGATGGGTTTATTTGTCACCTAATTGCTGCTCTAACCCCTACAGACAGATGCAATATCTCGTGGTGATGAGTTAAAAAATGAGCCACGTGAAGATTGACCTCGCTCGGTTCATTTTGATAATTGGGTTTGATGTCAGTTCTTGTACCACGAGAGGCAGGGGACACTCATTCACTGCTTGTCTTCTCCCCAGCACTCCTGGTTTTACAGACCTGAATTCTCAGTCATCAGAGTGCCATTTAATTTAAATGTTCCTTGGGTGGAAACTGTCCTGCAACTTCTGTCCATTCTAAGTCCATTCTACCCTTTCTGAACTGAATAATCACAAAAGCAAACAGGAGTCAAATTACACATATTCCGAGGTGCAAAGATATTTTCAAGGTCATTTTCAATCTCTTCCATTCTCCATTTCTTCCCCCAAATTCCCTGAAGTAATTTTCACCTCTGACTGCTATCAAATATTGATCCAGTGTTTTCATGTTAGATCTCCTTTTGATTTTCCTTTTTGCCTTTCCCTTTCCAGTCTCAGATAAGCATCATGTAGGTAAGAATCCCAGAATGGTTTGGGTGGGAAGGGACTTTAAAAAATCATCTCATTCCACCCCTTGCCATGGGCAGGGACACCTTCCACTGTCCCAGGTTGCTCTAAAGTCCAACCTGGCCTTGGACACTCCCAGGGATCCAGGGGCAGCCACAGCTTCTCTGGGCACCCTGTGCCAGGGCCTCACTAGAAGGCCTGGGGAGAATTTTTTTCCTAATATCTAATCTAAACTTGCACTCTAGATGTGTCTGGTGCAATCTCTTCATGCCTGTGTGTCAAATAACTGAGAGTGTCCTCTCCTGACTTGCTTTTATCATTAATTCTTCCAAGTGGGAAAGATTATCCTTGTGAAATTGCAAAGAAGTGTCTTAGAGAAATAGGCAAGAGTGGATAATTTTCAGGTTTTTCTTCCTCCCTCCCTCCTTCATCCCCCATAACCCTTGCTTTAAAAATCAGACACAGCAACAATTCACAGCAACGTTTTAGACAGGTTTGTGCATGTATTTGGTACAAACAAACAAAAATATGTGCATTCTGTTTCATAGAGCTTACATCAATCTGGCAGAACCTGAAACACAAAACAGAAATACTCTGGCTAATAAATACATCTGGGGATGAAAAATAAAAATCTATACATAAAAAATTCCAATGTTCTGCTAAAGAAAATGTACACTTATATACACACTGTAAACAATAGTAATGCAACCCAGCTGCAGCCCAGCTCAGGCTGACAGGGACCTTCCTTCCCTCATGGACTTGGGAGAGTCCAGTGGCACAAAAACTCATTTTCCACTCTCAACTCTTGGTTCCTTGAAGCAGCGAGGTCTGACAATGCAACTGAGACATGGAGCCAGTGCAATGAGGTGGGATCTGATGGATAACTGAGGTGCAGGTGCTTTGGGAAATGGCCTGCCTGGAAAATCTGCTGGAATAGGGCCATTCCCTCAGCTGGTCACACCCTTGTGGATCCAGGGAAATCTGTGGGATCAGACTGAATTTTAACTCCTGAAAGTCTGAGCCTGTTCTTCCAAACTTGGGAGAGCTTGGAAATGAAGGGATTCAAGGAGAAATGCTCAATTCCAGACACTCAGGTCATATTTCATACAAGATTTTCCTTCTTCCCTGCCAGCAAAGACAGCCCTGCCTCCTCTAAATGAAACTCTGCATGAGCAGCCTCAGAGTCCAGTCCTGGCACTGCTTCTGATGCAAGATGCCAAATGAAAGCAGGCTGAAAATCAAGTATTTTGCCTGAATGCAGCACAGCAGAGCTCAAGGCTTTCCTACAGCACCTTCCAGGGCATCTCTTGGGGCCAGATCAAACACAGTGAGTAACTGAGCCAGAATTTGGGCATTCATGTTTGTGTGTGTGTAGTGTGTGCTTAAACAGACTTTATTTTCTCTCTTGTAGGTCTGTAAAGACTTGGGATGGAGAGGCAGCAAACCTCTAGACTAATCTTTTTTTTCCTTCTCAAAAAGCTTTCAAGGGGCTGGAGGTTGTAAAAACAAATATTTCAATACTGGAAAAAAAAACCCCCAAAAAACTGTATTGAAAAGATCAGAGAGATGTGTAAGCAGTAATACCAGGTCATTTATGGGAATGCACTGCTTGCCAGCATTTGCTAAATCTTCATTTATAGAGGGATGTTTGCCCATTTGTAGAATGCCTGGTATTTTGGGAATGACACATTTATATAAACACAGTGAAGTGGGTCTGTCTGTCTGTCTGTCTGGTCATGAACTGTCCTCTCCCTGGTCCCTTCTCTGCCACATCCCCAGTGCCTCCCATCAGGATCCCAAAAAACACCCAGGAAACCAGTGGCAGCTGCAGCCCTCACACTACAAAATGACTTTTTGTGTCACCCCACCATCACTGTAAGGTTTCACTTCCCCTCAAAACCAAATAAACAGGGAAAAAAAAAATGTATTACCCCACAGAAATTCCCATGGGGTGTTGGGAAGTTCCCTGCTTTGGTAGGGCAGAGCTGGCAACCTCAGGCTGCTTTTGCAGATGCTGGAGAGCCTGCAGGTGGGTGTGAGTCTGAGTTCAGTGTAAGTGCTGGGATTTTCTGCTGGAAGGAAAATATCTGGACAAAATCTGCTGGTATTTGTTGTAATAATTGGTCCAGTTTGTCCTGCATCAAGTAAAGGGCGTTTGAGACAGGGCCAACTCCAGATATCTTGTCTCAATATGCACTGCACAAAGGAATAAAAAAAATTTAAAAGTCCAGCTTCTGTCCTGATTTATTTTCCTTTAAAGCAAATCAGAACATCATAAAGAAAGGTGAAATTCTCCTTGCTGTGCCTGGGAGCCTTTCATCCTCCTTTGGCAGCCACCCTTAGTGGGATGAGCTGGATGTGCTGCAGGCACTTCCATGAAAGGCTCCTCATGGGAAGTTTCCACCCTTTCACACGTTCAGTGCCACATTTCCACCCCTCAGGACTTCACATTCCTGTTCTTTAATTCCCTGGCTTGAGGCACTTCACCTCAAAACCCTCCTCTGCCTCCATCACCTACTCCTGCTCATGGCTTAACCTGATGGTTGCTCCTTGGGGCTCATTTCCTGAAATTTTCTTAAACCACTCTGAATTTTCAAACCAGTGCCTGCAATCCACGGCCAAGTAGAATTTGGATGACCATTTCCTGAGCTGCCTGGTCAAGGTGGGCTTGCCATGGCTTCAGCTCCTTTAATTTTCTGGAGGAAGCTGTGGTGACTTCCTGAGGGATGCTCACACTCTGGGACTGTGAGCAGGGGAAAATCCCATTTTAATTGCCATTACTCTTGACACAACCAAGGCAATTGTTGGCAGCCACCAAAAGTTTGGAGCATCAAGCACGTGGGAAGTCCCTTGAGAGAAGGATCACGAGTGTGACCCTGACTGGGGAGGAGATCCCTCTATTTGAGGGAGCTCCAACTGCACCTCAGCTCCACTTCAGCTTGGACTTTATGGGCAGTAAAAATGCAAACTTCCAAACTCAGCCACCCCACCTTTCCTGAGCCACAGCACAGGCTGGCTGAGGACCTACATCACAGAATCACAGGATCATTAAGGTTGGAAAAGATCTCTCTTGGATCGTGGAATCCAACCATTAACCCAGCAGCACCTCACTCACCACTAAACCATCTCCTCAAGTGCCACATTCGTGTGTCTTTTGAACATTTCCAGGGATGGTGGCTCCACCACTGCCCTGGGAAGCCTGGTCTAGTGCCTGAATACCCTTTGACTGAAGAAATTCTTCCGAATATCCAGCCTAAATCTTCCCTGGCACAACTTCAGGCCATTTCCTGTAGTCCTGAGTGAAGCCCCTGGGATGCATTTTTATCCTGCGCTTTTTTGAGAAAAACAACGAGAGCAAAGAAGGGGACAGGAAAGTCTGGGGATGACTGACACCAAAAGGAGCTGGTTTCTCTGTGTGTCACAGATGGATGTTCACCAAAGCAAGGTGGGTTGCAAGTGTTTCACTGGAAAGTGAAACGTGAAATGCTTCACAGGATGGAATTAGAGGAGGGAGACCTGCACACAGTGCACACATCTGGAATACTCCTCTGGCCTAAAACCAGGTGATGTGGAAGGGCCAAAGCTGTGGCCACTGCAGAGATGATGACTGAGAGCTGGGATCCCTCCACCTTGCTTGGGAATAACCCAGTCTGCTCTCCCTCCAAAGCCAAGGCCTCGCCTGGATGTCCTGTCCAGGACCTACAAGCTCCCAACCCACCCACATAAAGGATCACTGCCTGGCAGTGTCCTTCCTGGATGCTGCCTCTGGATGGAAACATGACCACATGTACTAAGGCAGGGTTGGCAACTTTTGGGATTCAATCTTTCCATTAGATTTCACCACGGTGTTTTTAAGGCAAAGGAGACATCCTGGTTTCCCTTAATTGCACAGCTTCTTCCAAAGCCAAAGACAACCATCCACCAGAGGAGACAGCTCTTGCCCTAAGGCCATATCCACACCTTCTCCTCCTGCTGTGGCTTGTTAGATTGGGACATGCCATTGGCTCTAATTTGAGGAACTCATAATCCCACAGAAGGGGCTGAGCTCCGCGTGGGGGATGCTTGGATAACCTTTGGGCAACTGCATTTAATACCTGATTGCTGCTTCCAGCCCGCCTGACCGACCCACAGGTGGTATCCCTCCATGTTTCTGCTGGATACCTCTAAAGAAACCATCGACAGCTGCCCCAGAGGCTTCAAATATCTGTTTCTCTCAGCCCACAGCAGTCTGTTAAGTCATGGGTCTGGTAGTCGATGGTTTCCGTGAAATCATGAGGGATCCCGATGGAGACAGACTCCACCTCTGTCTTGTAGGTGGCTGTCACCCCCCCTTTGCTGGAGCCACCCCGGATTTTGTTAGAAAGGCTGTTCATCTTCTCCTTCAGCTGCGTGGACGCTGGTTTCTGGAACGGCGTCAGCATTTTCCAGCCCTTGAAGCTGAGCGTTCGCCTCTTACCGGCCCTCTCCTGGAAGGAGGAGTTAAATATGAAGGAGCTGTTGAGGGTGTTAATCCTGGGCCTTAGGTCAGTGTCTGAGTCCTGCACGGAGCTGTTGATGGAGGCCCCTCTCCAGTGGTGGTCGTAGACCCTCCAGAGGGGCCGGCGCCGCCGGCGGCACTGGCACTTGAGCAGCCGGATGAACGCGCGCTTGAACTCCTTGCTGGAGCACGGGTAGATGATGGGGTTCACGCAGCTGTTGAAGTAGCCCAGCCAGAAAATGATCTTGAAGACGATTTCAGAAGGCTTCAGGGACGGGAAGAAAGAACCTTGGGAGAGATTGGAAAGAAATGTGGTTAGAGGGTGTTGCTGTGAGGCTAAGGAGTGGCGAAAAAATACAGCAACACAGGTTTCATTCAGAAAGCAGAGAAGCGATTTACTGCAGGAGTAGGCACATTTTTATAGACTGGTTCTCTGAACTAAGGGTAGAATAAGCTCACTGGTCCAAGGAAGGCAACATCTCTTGTGAACATGCTCTTACCAAAACATCACGCTCCTCACGCACTCCTCCTGTCCACAACACCAGCTGCTAAACTTTGTTATTAATTCTTTCCCTTCTGTTTTCCTTTGAGTAGCTTGGAAAAACTCAAAATGCTGTTTTCCCTGGCTCTCACCAGCATCCACAAGAGGGAGTATGGAAGGGGGCTCACAGCTGGTCTGTGATCCAGAGAGGGTTAATGAATAAGGGTTATATCTGAAAGGAATCTTATCAAGGCTGTTGGCCTGGAGGCTGAGGAGAGAACAAGAAGGAGATAAATAGAAGAAAACCTGCAGCTGGGAAAAGTATTTTTAGAAAAGTTTTGTGAAAAACAGAGGTGGAGATGGTTTTACACCAATGAACATTATGTTGATTTAACTGATCAATCAATTTAATCAATCAATCAATTGTAACCAATGAATAAAGTGTAAACTTTGTAGAGGATATAAAAGACAACTAGCAGTTGTAATAAACAGAAATTAGCCTTCTGAAATGTAGTCTTCTATTTGTATGTTGTGTCCACTCCAACAGCAACAGGGAAGTGGCAGAGTGAGGATGATAAAGGTGGTGGTCAGTCCAGGCTGGAAGAGGTGAGATGTGTAGAAAAGGCTGGTGGTGTGGTGGTGGTGAGACCCTGGAACAGGTTTTCCAGAGAAACTGTGTCTCCTCACCCCTGGAACCATCCAAGGCCAGGTTGGATGTGGCTTGGAGCAACCTGGGATAGTGGAATGTGACTTTCAGGTAATTTATTGCCTCCAGACTTACAGCATAAAGCATGGCCACAGCCCTGTCACCTGCACTGAGAGAACAGCAACACCCTGCTCGTCCTCCTCTCGTGTATTTTGGGTCATCAGTGTCACACATCCTCTGTTCAGATCCTGTGGTGATGCTAAGGGGGGGCTGTAAAAGTGAACTCAGATAATATTCACTGCCCCAAAGCTTGTCCTTGATACTTTAAAACACTTTTGCCCACCCAATACCTCCTTAGATTTTTGCAGAGTTTCCCAGTGGTTTTCCTGGTGAAAAAGCTGAAGATAGATTTTTTTTTTTTGAGCCAGAAGATGTCAGTGTTGCTCCCACATGGCCTCAGAACAGCATTCCCCACTTGGATCTGAAATAACTTTCTGACTCAGCCTTAATTTCTCTTAATTTTAGCTCCAGATGACAAATCCTGCCACCATGTGACTGAGCGTTAATTTGTATTTTAGTAAATAACATTAAATCCAGATATCATTATTATTTTCCCCTGCGCTCCTTAGCCCGGTGTCAAAACAGTAAAACAGGTGCCAGGAGCCAGAAATTCGTGACTGACACTACATAAAAGCTCCCTGGGCTGTTTGCTGGAGGAAAACCACCCTCCAGGAAACTCAGAGAACTGGTTCCAGCAAAGCTTTCCTACACCCATCCCTAAAAAGTGGAGAAATTTCAGCCAGACTCAACATTAGGTGCGTGGGCAGCTCCATCACGGGTATGTGGGAGAAGACAGACAGATCCCAGCATTTTATGGTGGTTGGGCAGGCAAAGCAGTTAAAGATGTGCTGAATGCCCACCCAAGGCAGGCAGGAGCTCAGGCTGGATGTCAGTGTGTGCTCAGGGGGGCATGGGGCAAGGACAGTGAGCAGGAGTGACATCTCTGTGCTGGGAAGATTTCCTGGGAATGAAGGCCCCTGCAGCTTCATGAGCAGCTGCTGCTGGTGCAGCCAGGGCTTCGAGTGGAGAAATGATCATGGAATCAGGGAATGGGGGGACATTTGGGTGGGGAGGGACATGAAAGATATCTCGTCCCAAACTCCCTGCTGTGGGCAGAGACACCTTCCACTAGCCCAAGGTGCTCCAAACCCCAGTGTCCAACCTGGCTTGGACACTTCCAGGGATCCAGGGGCAGCCACAGCTTCTCTGGGCACCCTGTGCCAGGGCCTCACCACCCTCACAGGGAACAATTCCTTCCCAATATCCCATCCAGCCCTGTCCTCTATCAGTCTGAAGCCATTCCCCTTGTCCTGTCACTCCATGCCCCCATAAATAGTCTCTCTCCATCTTCCCTGTCAGCTCCTTTAACACAGGGGTCAGTTTTGTAGAGGCACTGACCCCACCTTGGTTGTTTTAGATTAAAGGAGTTTATTCTCTTGGGGACAGTGCTGAGATTTGCAGGCTGGCTCTGGGCTTCTGGAATCACCAGTTTTGGTTTTAACCCCATCAGAAACATCTTCCAAAGTGACAGCCAGGATCTTTGAACCACACCAGTGGTGCTGGAGCCATTCCCCTTTTGCCTATAACATCTCCAGTCTTCATCCCACCATGGCTTTGACCATCCCCCTTTTTCACAGTGCCCCCTGGACCTACAGGAACCGTGGATGTGTCAGGAAATGGGACCTAGGAAGATGAAGGATTTAATCAAACATGCAGTCCTGCTTGTTCCCTTGTCAGGGAGAGGCTTCCTGCCTCAGTTTCCCCACAGAGAAAGGGTTAATCACCATGAACTCTCCACAGTGCTGCTGTGAACCCTGTTTGCAGCGTGCTCTGGGTTCTCAGAGGAGCTGCAGCTCTATGGAGCATTTCTTAGCTTCAAGAGAGAGGAAAAGAAAACAAAAAACTATGGTAACAAAGCAAATAAAAGAAGGGTCTCTTTTTAAATTCAACTGGTAATCACTGCTTGAGCCAGGCTACTTAAGAGATTGGTGCTTGCCTAAACAGCCTGATGGTTGCTAAAATAATAACTTCTATCTGGTGTTCAGCAGTTCAGGGCACAATGCAGTTTCTGTACTATGTGCTTTGTCTTTTGCATCCAGATAGAAAACACAAATTGAAAAGGAAAAGAAGCTATGACTTCTCTGAATTTCAACTCTGGCTGGTTTTCTCCCAGCGAGAACCTTGTGTACATATGAAGACAAGGGGCTCATTACCATCCTCATTGCCATGCAAATAAGCGTGCCCCTCGGAAGGGACGTGTCCTGAGTGCATCCACAGTTTCTGCATTTCCTCGCCCTGGGATGAACAGAATTGGGCAGGGAGTCCCCAGAACAACTCCTCTGCACATGCTGGAGCATCAGAATCTTCTGCTGGGCACTGGGAAGCTGCACATAAGAGGATTTGAGGGTTTTTTTTAGGGAATGTGTGGAAAAATCGAAGAAATCAGCTCTTGCTTTCATACACTCGGATATGCAACAACACTCAGGGGGTTTTTGGGCTGGGCTTTGTAACATTTCCTATATAAATAAGTGAAAGTCAGTACTGAATGATGGACACTTGAAGAGCTCAGGAAACAGAGAAGGATGTGTCCAAGGTCCAGAAACAGAATGTGAATAAAAGATCAGGAATAGCAACAGAGAGTGATGCACCAGCACTTCAGTCTGTTATCTCGCTCTAAGAGCAATTTTTGGTGATCTGGCCTCAAAAGCATCAAGGCCAGTACAGGGCAACATCAAAGAACAGGAAATATGATTTCTGTAGGATCTGTGTCACAACCCAACAGGAAAGCTGGTCTTGTTTAAAGAGGAGCTTTTGCTGTGCACTCAAAATCAGCCCTCTGGGCATCCAGCTCAACACCTCATGGGGGAGCAGGAGATGGTGGCACCCACCTTAGGGACATCCATCTGAATTTATAATAATAATGCTGGGGTCTTAACAGTCCATTTGGGGACTTTATTCCTTCCATCATTTTATAAAAGACCACCCCACATATTGCAAAATCTGAATCTGGCAGAGCTGGGTTAGGGCAAGGGTTGCCAGTCCTGTTGTAACTCTAAATAATTAACTTCAGGACCATCCAGAAATTCAGAAAGCTGCAGGTGAGCTCAGGAAAAGCCTGTTTGCACCTTGCAAGTGACTGATGTTGCAGACTAAACATGATCTGAAGACTGAACTTTAATTTTTTGGTGATGCAACAGTCGTGCCAATAAAGTATGTGCTCATACTTTTTTTTTTTTTTTTTTAATTACTTGTTAATGTCATCCTGCTCATATTTGGGGAAAACCAGGCAGGTAAAAATCTCTGGAGGCATGGGCATGTTTCCCAAAACTGTGACGCTGTGTGGTGGGTGGCAGTGGATGCAATCTGCCCTCCATGTATCCAAACACATATCCCATTATTTTTAGGTTGTTTGAGCTAACACAATCTCATGATCTTTCCTTGCCTGCCCTTCTCCACCCTGCCCTCCCCATGACTCATTGGAAGGTGATATCACTTGGATTGTTTGGAGAGTTGCTGGTCCCAGTGTTCAGTGCTCAAAAAAAAAAAAATAAAAATAAAGCAAAACAAGAAAAAAAATGGACAAATGCACCAATGCAAGTGGAGCCAGTCCAAACTAAATTCTGGCCCTGGCTCCCAGTGTACAGCCAGAATTCATGAGCAGGCTTAGTTGGCAAGGGCATCTTTGTTCTAAAAGGTCCCTGCTTTGCAGCATGTCCTGAACAGCACAGGAATGCTGCAGACATGGGAGCAGGTGGGAAAAACAAAGGGACAAAGTCATGTCCCAACACTGCCCCAACTTGGAAATGCAAGGACCAGCAGAACTGTTCAACACTGAAAAAGGTGTTGCTGTTACTTGGTGTGGGCTTTGTATCAGGAATGGCTTGCAAAAAATTAGTTTTTGGAGAGCTGGATTTTACAGGTGTCACCACAGGGGAGGGAAGGTGAAACCTTCCACAGGAGGTGGCAGGTGAACAGCTAAGAAGAGGACATGGTTCATCTCACAGCAGGTTGCTCAGCTGTGGATGTCCCTGCAAGCAGAAGGTAAAAATTGATTGGCCAGACTAATGGAAAATTTATAAAAAAGAAAATTACCAATGTGTGAACCACTCTTTTTCTGAGTTAGGAAGCTCCAGAAATCCTTTTGTAGGATTAGGAATGTGGTGGGGACAGCTGTGCCATCACCTGAGCTTCTCCTGGATGCATCCCCAAAGGTTCAGGAGGGGATTGAGGATGGCCTTGGGAGGTATCAGAGCAGAAAGTCAAAATAACTGCAGCTGGTAGAGAAAAAGCCCTGGCACAGGAGGTACCACAGCTGCTCACTGTGGGTCCTCCTGGGCAAAGGAAATTAAAGAATCATGGAATGATTTTGGTTTGGATTGGGAGGGATCATAAAACCCATTTCATCCCACACCTTCCACTATTCCAGGCTGCTCCAAGCTCTGTCCAAGCTTGCCTTGGACACTTCCAGGGATCCAGGGGCAGCCACAGCTTCTCTGGGCACCCTGTGCCAGGGCTCCTCATCACCCTTTTATTAAAAAACCTTTTCCTTGTATCCAGTCTAAAATGGCTCTCACTCTCTTCCTTCTTTTTTTCTTTCTGACTCTCACAAAGTAAATTAATTAAATCTGCTCCAAAACAATCATGAGCTGCCCCTTTCTGCTCAACACCCAGCTTGCACCTCTCCTTGCCAGCTCCTTCCCAGGTCCCCATGATGGACAACCTCCCTGGTGCAGCTGCCAAGGTTTGGGAGGATGGTCTGGATTTCAGCAAGGACCTCTCCCAGTGTGTGGGGCTCAGGTTCTCACTGGTCTTTCCTGACCTTCTCCTCCATTCCCTATGAACCACCTCCACCGGGTGTTTGTAGGCATATCAGGGTCCCTAGAGGGTTAACACCTCCTTGGTGTGTCTTGGAGTGATCAGGGAGTTCACTGCCCTCCTAGGATGGATCCAAGAGCTGCTTGGCCTGGGGAGGAGGACAGCATGTTCACAGCCACTCAAGCATTTTCCCTGGAGGACGATGGCATTGGGATATCGGGTGGAATTCCTCAGGCCTGTCAGCCCTCCAGCCAACCCCATAAACAATGTCACAGATAAGCAGCAGCTTCCCAATGAAAGCCCCAGTGAGCTGCCTGCGTGTCTCTCTGCTGCCTGTGTGTCCAACTTCTGCATCCTGGTGTGGCCCAAAGAGAAGCAGGGAGAAGCCACCACTCCCCCTGGCCACTGCTGACCTTCTAGGCAGTGCTTTGTCCCAGGCCATGGTTGGAGAGATGCTCTTGGAGAGCCCCTGGCCATGCCAAAGCCCGTGGTGGGGTGTGCAAACCTGGTGTGTGGGTCCTGGTGGGGAGGGAGGGAAGCTTTAGGTGAGATGGAGATCAGGGGAACTTTTGTCTGGCAGCGGTGGGGAGATTGCAAAGGGAGGAGAAACCAGTCAAGGGCTCTGAAAAACACCAACACTCCCAAGCAGGATCTCAAATTTGAGTTCTGAGTGTGGTTTGTGTGCCAGCAAGAGGAGGATAATGAATCAGAGCCTTGTTCTGGCCATTCACTGTCAAATTCATGGCCCCCAAACCTGTCTCCCAACATTTAGGAGTATGGTCCTAGTGATGTCCCCAAAACTTTTCTCTAAGGTGCTGCACATCAGTAGGACTTTGACCAAAATTGCCCTTTATTGTCCTCAAATATTGGAGATCTTCTCAGAGTAATCCTGGGAATTTGGACCACTGATGGGAGTAATTGATGTGAGGATGTTTATGCGGCATCCAATCTTCTGAGAATTGTGGCTCTTGTGTGATCCAGGCACCTGAGCAGGTCCTGGGGCTCCTCTCACAGTCAATGGCTCAGAGGGCAGATTTTGGGGTGAGAGTGGAGTGATCCATCTCATCCTCAGTCACTGGGCAGATGGATCACATCAGATGACTGGACTCAGGCTCCTGGCCCATGGGCAACCACATCACAGGCATCCAAGGTTATTCCTGATGGATTTCCCCCTGAATGTCACGATCATCTCATGGTCTGATGCTCTCTGAGAAGTTGCCAGAGCTTCCCATGCTCACCAGTTTCTCCCCTGTGCAGGACAGGACTTTGATCATGGGAAGAATTTCACCAGTGGAAGGTGAAGTGAAAAGCCACACAGGTTCATCTACACCGTTCCCTGACAGAAACTTCACAAGTAATTTCAAGAATTGTGAATATTGCTAATTTGCTTAGCGTGGTCCAGCCAGACCTCTCCAGATGAATTTGGTCCAGGGAAGGATTTACTCCAGAGCCCATCCTCAAAAGAACAGAAGGAATTGACTTTGCAGCTCCCCAGCATTGCCCAGCAGACTCTGCTCCCTTAACCACCTCCAGATGCCCTGGTGCCACATCACAGGCCATGGAATGCAAAGCTTCTGCTCCACACTGCAGATCCAGGCGGGTGGGCTGCCACACTGCACCCCCTGCTCTGCCAGACATCCTCAACCTCACAAGACAGCAATTATGTGGTAGGACCACGGGGGCACTGCATGGGGCACAAGTAAGGCTTTGGGCAAGATTCTATTAAGTATTTACTCTGCTCTCCTTTGCTCTACAGCTCTTGCTCCAGGGGCTCGAGATCATAAACTGGCTTTTTTCCTTTTTTTTTTTTTTTTTTTTTGACAGTATAGCTGTTCTTAGTTAGTTTGATTCCTGAGCAAGTTGTAGCTTAACTTGTAATTTGATGGATATTATTGGGAATGTGTTTTTGTGATATGATAAATATTGTATCAGACAGGTGAGGGGCCCAAAGAAGGTTCAATCATATAATCAGGGAATGGTTTGGGTTGGAAGGGACCTGAAAGATCATTTAAGTTCCATCCCCTGCTATTAGTAGGAACACCTTCCACTAGCCCAGGTTGCTCCAAACCCTGTCCAACACTTGGACACTCCCAGGGATCCAGGGGCAGCCACAGCTTCTCTGGGAATACCTGTGCCAGGGCCTCACCACCCTCAAAAGGAAGGATTTTTTTTTAATACCTAATTTAAACCTACTCCCTTTCAATGCGAATCCATCTCCCTTTTCCTGTCACTCCATGATTTTGTAAATAGTCTCTCTCCATCTTTCTCATATGCTCCCTTCAAGAAGGGCATGATTAGGTCACTCCAAAGCCTTTTCTTTTCCAGGCTAAATAATCCAAATCCTCTTATATCCCATCTTTCTTGGGAGGGCACTGACCCTTCATCTGGGGACTCACAGCTGAAATCATCATCAGCAAATCCCCAGAATGTCATTCCATCCATTGCATCCTCCTTCCAAAGACATGGATGTCCCATGCACAAAACCTTCTTGACCTGCAAGGAATACACCACATTCCATCTTTCATGAGGGATGTCTAAAGAAGAAAGTCATGTTTTAAACAAAGGAATAACTCAGGAATTATGGTTTGCTACTGCAGAGGGGTTGATATCAAGCTCTGTAAGGAGAAACTACAGCTGCAGCACACAGTGGATTCCACCAAAAGGAGCCCTGAGTGGTGCATCTTGCCTGACTGGATTTCTCCAAGGTTTTCCATATGGTTTCCACAGTCTCCTGGAGAAACTGATGCACTTTGGTCTGGAAAAGTCACACCCAGGGAGAGGTGGCAAAAAGCTTCTTCCCAAACTGGCAACCTGTCACCAGTGGGCTGGATATCACTCCCAACACTGTTTAATATCTCCATAAGTGATCTGGATTATAACTCAGGTGTATTCTGATGAATTTTCCTGACGACACCAAGCAGAGTGAGGAAGTGGACACTTCAGGAGCGGGGACCACCCTGCAGGAAGACCTGCACCAACATGAGCATCACCAGCAGAGATGAAGAAGGAACTGTGCCACTGTGTACTCCTTGTGTTCAGTTTTGGTCCCCACCAGGCAAAAGAGATGTGGGCAGGCTGGAGAGGGTCCAGAGAGTGGCCAGGAAGATGATCCAAGCACTGGGAAGCTGCCATGTGAGGAAAAGCTGAGAGAACTGAGCTTGCTAAGTTCTTGAGAAAAGAAGGGGGAGGTTTTATCACTGTGTAGCTACAAAGAAATTGTGAATCTCTTTTTACAAGGAGTCACTTGGAAGAGATGAGGGGTCACGGGTACAAGTTATTCCTGGGGATATTCCTATTGCACACAGTTTTTCACCATGACAACAATCAGCCATCAGAATAATTTACCCGGGGAAGTGGTGGATTCTACTTTTCAGATTCAGCTGGACATAATGCTGGACCATCTTGTGCAAATTGTGCTTTGGCCAAGAAAAGCTGGACCAGATGGTCCTTCAGGCCCCTTCTAACCTGGTATTCTGTGATTCCACGAGTTTTTCCTGCTTCTTGATTTTTAACAGGAGCTGTGTGGACTCTACTCAAGCAGAGGAAAGGGAGAGAAATTCTGAAACTAGACCTGGGTTTGGATACTGCAAACCAAACTCTGTCATAAATCTTTTAAATGGTTAAGGCAATGCTTTCATGACAGAATCACAGAACGGTTTGGGTTGGAAGGGACCTTGAAGACAATCTAATTCCAACCCATATCCTCAAATCATGCTGCCCATTAACTCACTTCAACACTGCCCTGGAATAGACCTTTTAGCTGCTTGGTTTATCCTCCAAGAAAAAGGCCTGGACAGCAGATTCAGGACTCAGATAGTGCTGAGTAAAGCAGGGTCAACAGGAAGATGGACTTTGAAATTAATCACAAAATTAAAAGGAAGACAAAGATGTAGGCGTTTGACATCTGACTTTTAGTACAGACTTCCTTAAAGGTAATACTTTTGCAGTGCTCCTCATGCTTGGGAAAGATATATGTGTGTCCAACTGCCTGTTCCTTGATTCACAAATAATAGCCTGACTCCATCCCCAGAGGGGACCTTAAAAGAAATCTTAGAATCATGAGACTCAGCAAAAGGACATAAATAAAATTAGGGAAAAAAAAAAAAAAAGAGGAGATTGACCAGTCTGGCAAATCCAAAGGGACACATCAGGAAGGTTCTTATTTACCAGATGCAAATAAAAAAAAAAAATAGTCTCCTGAGAGAAGGAAAAAGTCAGGGCAACTGAGCTGCATGTCAAGAGCTCTTGTGCTGCTGTCTGAGCAGGAAGGGGACTGGAATCCATGTGCTGATGTTGGAGTGAGCAGGGCTGAGCTCCGTGCCGGGACGGTTCACCAGAGGAAACACGCTCGGGGCAGCCTTTAAAAAGAAAATTTCCATCTGGCTCGGGATCTGAACCAACACAATGGCCTTGTGGGGTTGCTAAGCTCCCTCCAGGGCAGTGCAGAGCTTGCTCAGAAAGGAGCATTCCTGGGGCTCTCTGTTCTCCAAACTGGAGCATCCTGAGCTCGTGCTGTGCATGAGCCTGGGAATGTCTTCCCTGAGCACACCTCGGGGAAGCACAGCCTGGGGAAGGGAAACATTTCCAGACAAGCTGACTTGCTGCCATCTCAGCAGGAATAAGCCATAAGTAGAATATCTCATGGGCAAAAATCCAATCACAGGCATTGATTTTACAGGGGCAGTGATAAGATGAGGGGAAACGTTCTTGAACTGAAAGAGAAGGGATTTAGATGAGTTACCAGGAAGAAAATATTTCCTCAGAAGGTGGGGAGGCTCTGGAACCACTTGCTCAGAGAAGCTGTGGCTGTCCCTGGATCCCTGGAAGTGTCCAAGACCAGGCTGGACAGGGCTTGGAGCAACTTGGGCTGGTTGAAGGTGTCCCTGCCCGTGGCCAAGACTAGAATGAGATCTTCAAGGTCCCTTCCAACCCAACCCATTCCATGATTTTATGACAAACTATTAATCCTCAAATTTTTTTGCTGGCTGGCTCCCTTAAACTCTGGTTTTCCATTAACCATTGACCAGGCCTTCATGGACTGTCAAGATCTGGAGAGCATGGTTTGGGAATTACTGTTCCAGACTACTCCTTGCATTTATTGACAGTGGTACTTGGTGGTGAGCCCTCCAGTTGCCTTCTGCTGTTCAACTCCTTTTAACACCTTCCTTAAACTTCCCTTTGCAAGGAACTGTTGTTCTTTGGTGGCTTCTGCAAACACAAGTCAGGCTTCCACTCATCTCCAGGATAAAATGTCCCTTTTCCATCAAGCTGCCTCCTCCACTCTGCTCAGAAACATTGAGAATGTGCATTTTTTCCCAAATAAAAAGGTAAGCTTGGGAAATCCTGTAGAAAAGGAATGGAGGGGAATGATTCTCAAGCAAGCCATCCAAATCTTGGAAAAACCAGAGTGTTTGCTGGGTCAGGCCCAAGACTACTCTTTGTTTTTCCAACTCAGAAGTTCTTTTCTCTGCACTTGGTTTTCTAAGAATGTGAACTCACCCGCCCCGTCCTGTTTACAAGCTCGTAAATATGTACATCAGATTTGGCTGTGGGGCAGGCCTTGGAAGGGCTGAATCCTGCTGGGAACACATGGCATTTCATGTACAGCCAGGCCAGATCTGCACAGCACAGAGGAAAAAGGCAATTTTTCATTGGGACCAACCCAACTCAGGGAAAAAAAAAATTTGTACCCAGAGCAAAACGCACAAATCCTGACTTCAACTTGAAGCTCAGGGTGAGCAGAACTCACCTGGAGCAGGTGAGTGTCGCCAGGAATTCAACACAGGTGACACCACTGGTCTGGAAGGATCCTATAATGAGCCACTGTGGTTGGATGATCACTGGGAATGCTGGGGAGAACTCGCCAGCACTGGGACGTCAGCGTTGGGAAAATATTGAGAGGAAGTGTGGGAGCTTCCTCGGCGCCTTTCCACCCGAGGGCTTTTCTGTTTGTATCAGAACTGGGCAGACAGGACGTCAGTGGCCATGGAGCCTGGCACTGCAGCCCGTGTGCCCTCCTGGCACTGCCAGCTCTGATGGACGCTGGACAGCGTCCTCCAAAGAGCTGCGGCGTCACGGAGGAAAGGGTGGGGGGGAGAAAAAAAGGATGGGGGAGGTGGATATTTTCAGCTCTGATGAAAAATTGTGGCTGTTTTCGCAGCTCAGGAGGGGTTATTCAAGACCAGCCAACCAGCTTCTTATTTCTTTTCAGGCTTGGAGGGGAAAATCCTCCAACGCTTGCCTTGTTTCCGCACTCGGCTCCAAGGCACAGCCCTTCTGGCTTTAGATTGCATGGAAAAATCCACGGTTTCTCATTGCTCACTTTCTCTTTCTTTATGTTTTTTTCCTGCGATAAGAAGGGAAACTTAAAGCCCCAAACCATATTTCCGTCTTCTCCCCCAACCTGGAAATATTCAGGGGAGATAGTAAAGAGTTGTTCTGTCTCTGCCCAGCCCTGGAAGACATTTTTCAGCTGATATGAAGCTCTAAACACACTGCACTTCAAAAAGGGACATTTTCCCCCCTCTCTCAGAAAACAATGGGCCAGTGGAACTGAGCTCCAAAAATATATCAGGAGTGGTGAGATAACAACATCCTCATCACTCCCAACAGTTCCTGAAGCCCTTAACTTGAAGGGATAAATTCTCCTGTTAAATGCTGCACTGATTGCCTGGGAAGGACCCCTCTTACTCAGCCCTTTCCCTCATCTCCACAGGGAAGGTCACATCTGTCTGATGTGACCACAGAATCGTGGAATGGTTTGGGTTTGAAGGGACCTTAAAGATCATCTCATTCCAACTCCCTGCCATGGGCAGGAATGGCACCACTGGAGCAGGTTGCTCTTATCTGGTTATTCAGTCATGCACTTAAGCCATATATTTTGACCCAAGGGGCAAAAATTGGCTGCCTGGTTCTCTTATCCATGGAGCTGAGTCTGGGACAAGCACAGAGACAATGCTGGGAAGGACCAAGGAACGTGGGAGCAGACCAACCATCACATCACAGTGGTGTTTTATAAGCTTTATATGGAGTTTTCAGGAGGTATTTCAGGAGAGGGAATGCAAAATCCATGCTGCATTTCCAGGGTTTAAATGCCTGCATAGGGCAATGGGATCTCTGCTGAAGAGAGAAGAGTGTCTCAAAAGTGTCTCATTATGGTAATGAGGCTCTCTCTCCACTGACATGCTTCCTGCTCCATCTCAGCCCTATCCCTATTTATTTTTTAATTTCTGAACCTGAAGGGAAAGGATGAAGATTTGCATTCCATTTTTGTTTGAGTACCGCCCATGAGATTCTGTCTGCCTCTCTTCCACCTCTTCATTGGATAAACAAATCTCTGTTCCCATGCTCTTCATCACTGCTCAGAAATATCAGACATGGCACACAGGGCACTCTTCCTGCCTTGATTCCTAATTAGCTCTTGGATATTCAAATTTTGCATGTTTACTTCTCATTCCACAGAAGTGACTCTAGGTAGGCTTTCAAACCCTCCTTGAGAAAGTGCTGCATTTGTGGACAGCCCTTATCAAGAAAGGAATCACCCCAGCAAATTATTATCCTCTCTTTTTTCCATCATCACCAACTAGTTCCTGACTTGCCACCTCCCTCTTCCATCACTTTGGTGTGTTCTTCTTTCAAGGAAACAATAACCCCATGCCATACATGACTGGTTCTGCTTGTGTACTTCCACCAGCAGTGCTGTCTAAAATCTGGGGGGATTCTGGGGGACACTGGGGGAGTCTGTGGGGATCCCAGTGGGTCCCCAGGGTGTCTTGGTTGGAAGATCTTTGAGCAGAGTTGTTCAACTGTTTTTCCTGTTGTTCACAAACTCTTTGTATGATGAATTTAAGGCTGGGTAAGGAGATTCTACTCTTGCTGTGAGGCAGGACTGAGCTTGCCTTCAATGTAGGTCCCCTACAAACTTCCTCCAGATATCCAAAACACTGAAAAGAGCAAACTCCCTGGCAACTGAAGCCATCTGTCTTAGACAACACCACTGACCTGCTTCTTCGTTATTATCAACCTGTTCATAATTAAATATCCTGCACTACTGTGTGAAGATGAGCAGTGTGATGATCCCTAACATGAAGGTGGTGGCACAGATTTTAAAGGTTGTTACACACTGAACTCTCCTTAAACTCACGGGCATTAAGCATGAAAATATGTTCTGAACTTGAGAGTTCCCAGCATCACCCCCAGTTGTGCATATATTAACAATAATGTCAGTTCTGGGTCAGTTTTTGTGCTCACCCTGCACAGTAGCACGTGGGAATGTTTTGGTTAAATGATTCATTGGAGGAATATTTTTCCTTCCAGGAACAAGTTGATGACTTGCTCTTACAGTCACCTCCCTCACAGAATGGCTGTCAGGGCTGCTGGCAAAAAGACAGGTGTGATTCACCTAGGAGCAACATGTCACAGAGAATTTATAATAATCACTCACGCTCGGAACATAAAATGCCAAGAACGGGGGCAGGTGAACCAGACTAAGAAAGACTGAAAAATTGAGGTTACTCATATGGAAAATCACATCTCTTTTCTGTGCCCACAGAGCAGAAAAGAAGCCAAGGAGACAGAAAATGCTCTGAGGAGGTCTACAAGGCAACACAAAGGTCTGGATAACTCGACTTAGCCCATGAGATTAAAGGGTCTTGATGTATTTGCATTATCCAGGAGAAACTGAAATGATTTGCTCACACTTCATGGTGAAATACAGAAGAAGCTGTTTCTGACAGGAAATGTATCTTTAATCTAGCCAAGAAAAATTTAATGGCTTGAAGTTTTAGCTAGATAAATTTACTCTGGGAAGAAAGCAGTCATTTATAATAGAAAGGATATAAAACAATTGGGAAAAGCATAACTGGAGGCAGGGATTCTCCATTATTTGCAGTCCTGAGTTAATGCTGAGTGTCTCTTCAGGGAGAAAACTTTTCTTTGAGTTATGGAGGAGCTGAAAAAAAATATTGAATGAGGTGTTTAGGGCTGCAGGTGTCTGTGAATCACAGAGCATCCCCTTCGAACCTTGAAACTCCATCCCAAAACGTGGTGGGTCTTGAATATAAAAGAGTTGTAAAAATTATCCTGACACAGAGAACTTCAGACATGATAAGGGCAAGAACTACTTAAGAAACTGCTTGTCTGCTCCAGAAACTGCTTTAATTAGGAATAGCAGTGACCTTTATTCCCTGCTGTAAGATCTTTCCCTGTGTTCCACACGTGTGCTGTGATGTCTGCATTTCTGTGCATTTGATTCCACTTGGAGGCATTGACAGTGAGTCAAGCATCCGTGTCAGGGGGTTTAATTTGAGCATAATGAAGGTTTTGCTTGTTGGGGATCATGTCAGCGTTTAATTAATTACAATTAACTACACTGTTAATATTTGAGAGCAGTTAGTCTCTCCGTGCTCTCACGTCCAGAGTTAATATCCTTTGGTGCAACAATAATTACCCAGAGCAAACAAAGCTGGGAAGAAACAAGCACTGCAGAGACCTTTCTGGGCCCTTCCTCACAAAGAAATCTGCTGCCACTTGCTGACACAGGTGCCAAGGTCTGCAAGGACCTTGTGAATGCCATGAGCAGAGCCCTGAGCCAGCTGTGAGCAGTTATTCAAATCCCAGCAACATTAAAGCTCCAATTTTTTTTTTTTTTTGTGCTGCTGAGGATGTCAATGTGTGACATTCAGGGTACTGGATATCTGGAAGAAATTCCTCTCTTTGTTGGTGCTGAGGTGCTGGCACAGGGTGCTCAGAGAAGCTGTGGCTGTCCCTGGATCCCTGGAAGTGTCCAAGGCCAGGCTGGACAGGGCTTGGAGCAGCCTGGGATAGTGGAAGGTGTCCCTGCCCATGGCAGGGAGTAGAACTGGATGATGTTTGAGGTCCTTTCCAACCCAAACCATTCAGTGGTGATTCTGTGAGATGCTAAAAGTGTCCTGCAGCTCTGGGGACAGCTGTGGGGAGCAGCCTGGGCTGTCCCTGTGGTGTTGGATATGCTGATGCAGCCTTGCATCTGTGGGACACACAGCCCACCTGGGAGTGGTTCTAAGGATCCCTCCCAAGGAGCTGGAAAAGCAGATGAATTAATGGAAAACATAATGAAAAATCGCTTTTCTATTAGCATGCTTTTCTCCTGATGTGTGAGCTTTCCCCTCTCAATCTAGCAGAATATGGATAACCAAGATCATGAGAAGTAAAAACCCTCAAACAACCAAAAGGCTTATTATAAATAAACATCTCCCTTCTCCTCCTACCTAATGCTTTCTCTGGGGACACTTGGAAAATCCCCATCAAAATATTCTCTGTTCTCTCTCAGGGCAAGGAAACAGCACCTGCCAGTGGCACTCTCCTGTGCTTTCCTCCCTGTGGTGACATCTCACTCTCAGGGACAGGAGCTCATCCCTGGCCATGCCCCAAAGAGGAAAATTAGGAAAAGCCCCAGGGTTTCCTTTTCTCTAAGAGGAAAAACCCCAGGACAGCCCTGCCTGCAAGCATTTGGCAAACTCTGCCAGTGGCATTGGAGACCTGCAAGTTCCAGCACTGGGGGCTGGGAGGTTTTCCATCCCAGTGCTGCTTTCACCAGCTCTGCTTCTCCTGCTGGTGGGTAGGGGATCCCCTTGTTTCTCCATTCCCTCCACAGGATTCCTCCCCCTGAGGTGCTCCCCCCGTGACCTGGGTGGGGTGAATGCCCCCTGGACCTCTCTCTGCAAGGTGCAAAGGGAAATCCTTGAGGGATGGTTCTTTCAAAACCTGGCTGCTCTCCTTGGTCAGGGTGGAGAGCTGGAGCTGATCCACTTTCCAAAATAAATTAATATTCAGAAAATAATAAAGCACAAATATATCTCTGATGAATTGGCCAGGATGCCAATTATGAGATATAGAAGAGATGGGCTAAAAGCCTGAATGTGAAGGTGGAAAAGCAGTCAGCACAAGGCCAGGAGAGAAAGAGATGGCTCTTTTTCAGGAAATATCTGTACAAGCACTGCAGGCCAACAAACACACACATTCCTCAGTGCCAGCTCTCCAGCTGGAGCTGCAGTGCCAGCCTCATGCTGGATGGCTGGAAAGGGGATACAGGAGGCACTGAGAAACCACACAGACTGCTGAGCTGAGGAGCCAGCTGCAGCTCTGAGGGGCTTTTCAAAGCCATCTCCACTGCTGGGGATGCCCTTAATAAATGCAGTTTATTCCCAGTGTACCTAGATGTTGGGCTAAGGCTGATGGCACACAGAGTGACCTTCTGCCATCTGTCCCTAAAGGAGAGCACACAATCCAGATCCCAGCTCTTCCACTTGCACATGCCAATGAGTGCCACTCCCAGTTATTTATCAGGCCACACAGAATTAGTGGGATGCTGTGGTCTGAATTCCAGAGTGCAGGACCCAAAGCAGACAGAAACAGGGCAGTAATTACTGCTTGCAGCCAAACAACTCTTCTGCTGTATAAAAACCCCATTGCTTATCCGACTGAACCAAGCTCTTTAAACCTGGATGTGCCTCTGTGATGTTGGGGTGTCATGAAAAAGGTGTCTGAGCTCTTGTTCCTGGATATGGACCCCAATTCAGAGAGTGTTCGAGGCTTGGCACCTCTGCCTTTAATCTTGGATATCTGGAGGTGATGCTTTCCTTGCACCCCTGAGTGTTTTTGGATCCTCCTGTTACACTTGGAAGGCCCAAATCACTTCACTCCACAGAGGAATTTTCCATGAATGTGGAGCTCATTCACTTCCAAACTGCACACAGCCATGTGGCTGCCCAATGGTGAATTTCTAGGGATGAGTTTTTCCAGGTGGATTTCTTTTTTCCTACCATCCTCCCAGCTCAAAGGCTCAGATTAGTTGAGCTGTGCTTGCTTGTGTCTGATAACATCTTTAGTACCTCTTAAAAGTAGCTATAAAATATCAATACCCTGCTTAGCACCATGAAACCCACGTCTGAGAAGAAGATGAGGAGCTCCTTGTCAGGCATGAAATTGAGCCCGGAGTGATCCTGGATCCAAATAAAATCTCTTCTGGAAAGCAAAGCTGCAAGCTGTTGAACAGATGTGGCCTTATCCATACACAGGGAAAACAAGACAAATGAAAGGCTGGCATGTCAGTCCTGACCTGGTAAAGAAATGGGAATGTCAGCTCAGAGTCCTTCCTTGGTAGCAGCACACCCATTTAAAACAGGGATAGGCTCCAGGGATCCCAGTTACATCCTCAGACAGTTGGAAGGGTGAGGATGTTGGAAGGATCAAAGGTGTGTGTTGTGTGTATGGGAGTCTGGGATGAAGAAAGTCACTTATGAGACTGGGGCTGTTGGGAAAGGGGAGGCAGCAAAGGCTGAAGTATTAATCAAGAATTGGATTTGGGTGAATTTACGTCATGCACTCTATACTTGCTCTGCTGCAGGAAACTATCACTGCTGGAAAAGCTTTTCCCTCAGTGACAACCCATTCAAAACTGATTTGTAGTGATGCAGATTCTGCCTGGATTACATGAAGCAGCAAAAGCAGATTTTCACAGTGCAATCAGTTTCATAACATCAGGACAGCCAGAAATTCCCATGTAACAGAAATACTCCACCACATGCTCATTTTATAATTCTATTTCCTCTGACCTGAGGTCAAGGGAGGGACAAGATCATCTTTTAAGACAGTTCCCATCTCCAATCATCTACAATTCCACAAAGTCAGTGGCCCAAATCCCTGTGATTTCAATGTGACGAGATGGAATTGTTAAGATTTGGTTCTTTTGCAGAACGTGTCAATCCATGCTCAGGAACAGAGCTACCTGGAAATCAAGATGCATGGTTTGGGGGGAATTTCAGTGTTTGATATTTGTTTTCTTTAAATAAAAGCAAAAACCCAGCAACAATAAAAAAATAATGAAAATTTCTGAGGAACTATGAATTAAAAAAAAAAAAATTCATAGAACCTCCATTGCACACTGTTGTCTAAAAGGGATTCCTGGGCACCTGACAACTACCAGCTGACATGGAAACACTTGTTAATCCATGGAGAAAGCCATGGCAACAGTCAGCCACCACTAGATGGATCTGCACTGCTCTCTCCTCTTTCCCAAGCTTCCATAGCCACAGAATGCAGAAAATCCAAAGTCCTTTGCAAAGAACATTCCCTGGGCTTTCCCTGGACTGAGCCACACAGGAGTACGGGCAATGGAAATCCTGCAATCCTTGGAATTTGTGAATCTGGCTATCTGGAGTGTCCTGGAGTCCTCCAAATTAACATACTTGTAGCAGGAAGCCTTGAGGCATGCAGAAAATCCTTTCTGGAGCCAGGATGCTCAGGGCTTCCAGGTTACTGGCGTTGGATCCAGGAGTCAATCCCGGGTTAGCCTGGAGCTGCCAAGGTTTCACTCTGATGGCTGCATGGTAAGAAATCCATGGAAACTTGGCATGGAAAGGCTGCCCTGGAGCTATGAGGAGTGATTGAAGTGGAGGCTGTTAAACCTGGGACGTTTCCGCTGGGTTTTCCAACTGGCTTTTCCCAGCAAAATCCTCCTCCACTGGCCAGCACATCCAGGAATCTCATAAATTCTGCATAAATGTTTCACTCACTTTGGGCCACTGCACCCAGGAGAGTGGCAAGTGCTTTGCAGAAGTGCAGGAGGCTGAGTCCATGCCCCAAATATTACAAGAAGATCAAATGTGACTGGTTTGCATTTATTGCTGACTCTGGATTGACACTGGAGAGCACTGGACCTTCTGGAATAACACCTCAGTGAAGGAAAAAGGGAGAGGCTGCACAGATGGATCTGTTCTCCATTCTCCCTTTAACCTCTGCTTAATGGTCTTCTTTTCTTTTTTCTAGCTCCTTCCTCACATATATAACACATCATTTCCCAGCATTTTAATGCAAGAGATGCAATCAGTCACCTGCAGGCAGCTAAACCCCAATTCCAGGAGCTGGAATAGCCATTTTCAGGGCTTGAAAATGCAAATAGAGGCAGGTTTGTGCTTTGCAGCACTGTGGATGCCACCAGACATTTCCGCCCTGCACTCCTGGCTGCTGGAAAAGCCAACATTTCCCTCCTGGGCTGGATGGGGCACCAAGTTGTTTGGAAGAACAGAAATGCTGCAAGCAATGGCAAACTGAGTCTCTTATTCTTTTGGTCTCTGATGAGAATGGAGGACAAAATGCTTCTACTCAGACAATTTCACCTTCTGTTGGAAGAAAGTTCTTCCAGTTATTGGAGATGGTCAAATCATGCCTTAAAAAAAATTGGACACTTCCAGGGATGGGGCAGCCACAGCTTCCCTGGGCCACCTGTGTCAGGGCCTCACCATCCTCACAAAAAAAATTTGGCCTTTATATCCAGCCTCAGCCTACACTCTTTTAGTTTAAAACTGTTGCCCCTTGTCCTGTTATTACAGGCCCTGGTAAAGAGCCTCTCTCCATATTTCTTAAAAGCCCCCTTTAGGCACTGGAAGGTCTCTGAGGTCCCCAGGAACATTCCCAGCTCTCCCAGCCTGGCTCTAGATCTTGGAGAATCTCTGTGGACTCCTCTGGACTCTCTCCAGCAGCTCCACGTTCTCCTGCTGTTGGTCCCAGGGCTGGGGGCAGCTCTGCAGGTGAGGTCTCACCTGAGCAGGGCACAGGGGCAGAATCCCCCTCCCCTGCTGCCCACCCTGGGGGATGAGCCCAGGATTCCATTGGATTTCCAGGCTGTGGACACACATTGCAGGGTCATGTCCAGCTGTTCATCCACCAGCACCCCAAGGGCTGCTCTCCCTTCCCCCCCAGCCTGCACTGACCTCTGCCTGCCCTTGCACTGGGCTGTGTAAACAAGATGAAGAAGTTGGGTGACATAAAATATTCCCCTGGGTGACAGATCAATCCAGACTGATGGACTCTGCCCTCAGGGGAGGAAGAGCGGTTGGACCAGCCAGGAGGTTTCTCCCTGGAGGAGATCCTGGGCTGAAGGTGGTGTCTGCCCTCCTCACACCCTGGACCATCCAGGATCCTTTGTTGGTTCTTTTTGACCTCCCGTGGTTCCCTCAGAGAGCTCCTTGTGGAATAGAGAGGCCTGCTATCCATTAGGCCAGTGAGACAGCTGGTTATGATCTCCTCTTTGATGTCCTGGCGCTGAGAAATCCCTGGATGCTCCCTCTGAGAGAGAGGAAACAGCCCAAGTTAAGGGCTGCACACTGTCCTCAGCCTGGGAATCTCCCAGGTCATGAACCTGCCCTTGTTCCTGCTCTCCTGGCCACTGCTGTCCCAGCTCTGGCCAGCTTGAGGAGTTTTGGGTGATGCCACCCCTGCCCAGAGCACCAGAGAGGGATTTGGAGATAACACTGAGAGGGATTTGTCCCTGTGCCTGACCCTGACCTGGTGCCATAAATTTATTGGTTGCCTCTTTCATTCACATATTGGAGGAGACAAAACCAAATTTTCATGCGGAGAAAACATCAAATTATTTTTGCCAAGGCAGATGAGAGAGAAAGAAAGAATTTGGAAAACAAAGGCGAAGTTTCAATATTGCAACTTTTCTAAGCAAAACTTTTCTTTTGGGATAGGGAGGAACACACATGTTGAAGTACTTTATATTAAAATTTGCTTACATTTAAGTTTACAAACCTTAAAACCTAATCAAAACTCAAGAGGAAATAGGACATTAAGGGTAATTTTGAAAAGGAGGGTTTAATTTTCTTCTGGCCCAACTCTTCCTTCACTAGATTCTGAATTTGTTGATAAAGGACCATTATGAGCCTTCTGGATTTCCCCTGGGTGCTTCCACACCCTCATTATCCAACTTTTCACTGAACACATTTTAATGCTTGATATTCTTCTGTGCATCTGCTGTGGTAGCCCCACAACCTAATGGTGCCCAGAGGTCAATGATTTGCACAGTTAAACTCACAAAACAAGGCAGTGAAGTCTTTGGAGTGAGGAATCACCATTCAATAGGAATTCCAGCTCCTACACACATGTTCCTGGAAGCAATTGCAGTCGAAATATATTTTATTAGTAGGAATAACAAATAACGAATTGTTCCCAAATGATCACATTCTTGCATTCCTTGTTGTTTTGCTGTTTGTTTGGGTTGTTTGGTTTTTTTTTCCCCCCCGTGTTTGTTAATGGCAATAAACAGCTCAATTTGCTTTTCATTTGTGGGCCTTTTCTGAGTTGTTTTGCAGACATTCCCAAATTTAATGGGAACATCTGTCCAGTGGGACGGGTTTTACTCCGTGCCAGTATTTGGGGGAATGGATGACTTAGAACTGATGTCAGACTTGGTGGTTTCTGCTGAAATCTGCAGGGCCCAAACTCCAGTTTACCTGTCAAAACCTGCCACAGTGTTTCTGTTTTCCTGCAGGGAATGAAATGGAGCAACAAGCAATAAAGGATAACCAAGGAGAGGATGAAAACAAGGGAAAACCTGCTCCTGCTGAAACTTTTCTGAGTGACCAGCCTAGCACCAACAGAATTGGGATAAAAATGACATTCAGAGTGGGGTGGAGACCAACTCAAGGAGGAAGGATTTAACCTTGAGAAGGAAGAAAACAATCTCTGGGTACAAAGATCTCTACAGGTGCCAGGGTGACAACAGTGGTGACCCCAATGCAGACTCCTAAATTCAATCTCTTGCTTTGCAGAGCCCTTAAAAGTGCCCACAGCATTGCCTGGCTGCCTGCCAGACCCTGAAGAGGGTTTCCTCACCTAGAGCTGGCTCAGTCCCTCTGTCTCTTCACAAGCAAAGTGATTTCTCCTGGACTCTGACACCTTTTTCAAACGTGTGTGGTAGAGATGCCTCCTTGATGGTGCAGTTTGGAATAAAATAAAGGCTCCTTAGCCTCTATGAACCTGAAAAGCAGTCACTCCTGGGCTGGAGAAGAGTGAGAGAGGAAGTTGTTTAGAAGTGTCAAGAAATAAACAGGGAGACAGAAAAATGGACTTTCTCAGACCATTTTGCTGAGGTGGTTGACCCAGTCCCCATGGTGACCATCAGGCAGTGCTGCAGAGGGAGGATGACTCACATCTGGCAGCATTTCTTCATCCACATTTCAGCTCTGCCAGATGGGGACCTCGTGGTTTTGAGGTGTGACTTCTCCAGTGACCTGGGGAGATGTTTCCAGCTGAGTTTGGATGAAGGAGCCTATGGAAAATCCCTTATGGAACAAAGCAGCAGTGAAAAAGATGGGCTCATGAAATTAACCCTGTGGTACAACCTTGAGCATGAGCTTGGCCATGGCAGGGAGCAACCATTGATTCTTCAGACACTTTTCCTTGGAGATCTCTGTGGCATGACCCAGAATTGTTCAAACCCAGTGCCAGCTTCACAGGCAGAGCACCAAACTGCACAGCCTGGACAGAGGCAACCACAGGGGCATCCACCAACACAATCCAGGTGGTTCTCTTCTCCAGGTGGGAAGTGTGATCTGTCAGCACCATTGCTAACAGGAACAGCAGGGTTATTACCACACACAACTGCTTGCCCTGGCACTCGTTTCTCTGCTGTGTCTTTAAGAGTTTGAGTGTAAAGTACAAGGCTGGTCTCCCAAAGCACCCAAACCATCAGTGACCTAAAGGGGAGTAAATCCAGATGGATCAGTGGGGGAATATGGATGGTAAAGGCAGGAGCAATGAATTAGGTGGGATGGATTCAACAAAGAGAGGCTACAGGGGGAGAAGACCTCTAAGGAGTTGTTTGCCAGAAGGGTGAAATCCAAAGAAATAATCTAATTACTTAAGGAAGATGACATGGACACAGAACTAATGAATTTGCAAGGAGACAAGGATATGTTCCCACTGCAAACAATAAAATTTCCAAGAACTGGGTGCAGTAAGATCCAGAATGGCCTCTCCCAAGGCACAGCAGCAGAGGTTCAGGCCTGGGACACACATGAAGCCCAAGAGATTTTGAATGGGATCATGGCTGACCCATGGGGATCTGCAGTGACAGTCAGTCCTTTCTCCAAATGTGCCTGTGGTACCAGAGCCACAGAGGGTACAGACAGGAGGAGAATCAGGAAAAGGGAGAAGAAGATGAAGAGCTACGAAGGAAGAAGGCACCAGAGGGATTGCCAATGCACTTGGGATGGCAGATGTGATCATATTTCTGCAGTGCTGCTCTCCAATGGCTGATCTGAATTCTGCTGTGAGTCACCCAGCTCTGCTTTGAGCAGTAAACGCTTGGTTTTGGAACAAATTATTTTTGTTCCATACATTAGGCTGTTAATTTAATCACCTGTGGTTTCTCTGAGTGAATGCTGAGGGGTGTGCAGTACACAGGGAAGGAACAGACCTTTTCCAGCTGAACGTGTGGAATTCATCCTGACAGGCTGATGGCCCCATTTAATGTAAACACTCTCCACTCAGCCCCCTTCCCTCCCTGCCTTTCACTGGAGCAGTCACAGACACTGGGAAAGTTCTGTTTTGAATGTAAATACTTTCCCTTGCCCTGTCCTTGCAGCAGGAAAACGAAACCGCCCACGTCCTCTTTCCCCTGACCTTTTGGGGGAAGTTCATGGATCCTTCCTGTAGGAGAGCAGCAGCCATGCTGCCCACTGGGGTCGTGAAGGGATGCTAATGAATCCCAGGAAGAGTCTGAGCATCGTATGTGTTATAAAGTCATGGAATTGCAGAGTGGTTTGGGTTGGAGGGACCTTAAGATCATCCAGCTCCAACCCCCTGCCATGGACAGAGACACCCCCAGGATTCTCTGAACCCCATCCAACCTGGCCTTGTGTGTTTCTGGTTCTCACATCTCAGCATTAGCAGTGGGGCAAAGACTTAAAGCTGTGATAGGACAAACTTTGTGTGCACCCCTGCCCTGTCCAACACCTTACTGTCACTACCTGTCCTAAATGGAGAGGCCAAACTGGCAGACAAATCCATGTCATCCATCTACTGAGAAAGTCAATGGGGTCCTGCTTTCCTGGAGCACAGGCCAAGTGATGGACACTCCAGAAAAAAATGGTCAGATCAGGCCAGTAAAATCACACAAATGGCTTTTCTTTTCTATCTCTGCCCATCAGCAAAAATTAATCCCTTCCTTCAGAGATTTTTATACCTGTTTCCTACTATTCCTGCACAGAAGCAAAGGTGTGCCCTTCAGTGCTTGGCAGCAATGTGAAGGAAGCCAGGCTGGCTCCTCTCAGGCCATCTGAGCAGGCAGCAGTGACCTCTTTATTTTAATTTTCAGGACACAGCTTCAATCTGCCTATGGAAAGGTGCATCTGAGGGAAAAGTGTTGACATGCCAAGTTACCAAGCTGCAGGGCTCATCCTAAACTCCAGTTTATGGGATAGAAAATGAAATGTTAGTGTGGGGAGGTTTCTGGGTGTATTTCACACGAGGGTGTCTGGTTTTCTTTTTAATTTCTTGGGAAAGCAATCCAGGTCATCTGAAAGCAGACAATGAGGCTGCCCACGTGTCTTGTACCACAGAGATAAATGTCATTCTAGAAGAGCATAGAATTTCTCTCCATCCATCCATCCATCCATCCATCCATCCATCCATCCATTTTTGCACCCAAAACCTCACGTGGTTTCCTCATCTCCATTAGGGATGGCACCAGGCATATTTGAGGGTAGTAAATTGCAATCCAAGCCTGGTGAGCAATCAAGGCTCTGGAGACATGGATAATAATGGGAGATGAGACATCCACCTGCTCATAAACAGCACAGAAATCTTAATCTGTGAGTCTGGTCCCAATTTCTACCTGCACACCAGAATTTATTGCATTCCTTGTCTATCAGAGCCATGGATGAGAAGGGAAGCACTGATTAAGGAGGTGCTCAGGGAAGGGGACCACAGAGGGAGGCTGGTGGCAAGGGGGGGGATGAGATGCAATGGGAATTGTTCCCTCCTCCTGGGTGGCTTTCCCGGGAGAGCAAAAACTCTCTGCCAGTATCTGCACCACTCCTTTGCCTAAATGCTGGCAGAACTGCAGTCTGCCTGCATGCAGACACTATGGGGTGCTCTCCTGCCTCCCACATCCATCTGGATCCACTACTTTGAGCAGCTCCAGTCTAGAAATAACACTGTTTGAACAGCCCCTGACACAGAAGAGGCTGAAGCACGTGACTAATGGGCTTGTGCATCAAGAAGGATGGATCAGTCTGCAAAGAGCCCAGGAGTGCTGCAACTGTGTGGTGTCACTGGAAGTGAAGCACAGCATGATTTAATCCCAAATAATCTGGTTTTTGCAAGGCAGAAGAAAGGGGGAGATGCAATATTTGGAAAATCCTGTGCTTTGCTCCTTCTTTCTCTTTCTCATTACTGAGAAGGTGCAGAGGCCCTGGCACAGGGTGCCCAGAGAAGCTGTGGCTGCCCCTGGATCCCTGGAAGTGTCCAAGGCCAGGCTGGATGGGGCTTGGAGCACCCTGGGACAGTGGAAGGTGTCCCTGCCCATGGTAGGGGGTGGAATTGGATGCTATTTGGGATCCATGCCAAACCATTCTGTGATTCCATGATAATCTCAGAGTGAGGAATACACAGAAAACAAACCCTGTAATGTAAAGTCACTCTGCTTTGTTTCCCTAAATCCCCACAAGCCTGTGGCAGGCTGCCAGCTGGACTTCACACTGCATCCTCACAGCTTCCCAGATAATTCCTATGGAAGGAACTCTGGGAACAGAAAGAGCCCATGGCTGAAAAACTTTTCTGGTGCAGTTTGGCAAGTGTCTCTGAGAAAACTTGGCTTCAAAGGCTGGGGTTCAAAAGCTGGAAGCTGCTCTGAACCCAAGTCCTCTGCTCTCCAACCAGGACAAGGGGCAGCTGATGGTGCCACCACTGCTGTGTTTTCTGGGTGCCCCATGCCCTTCCAAATTGCATTTCTGAGAATACAGCTGGGGAGGGGATACAGGTGTCAGGTCCCCTGCTGGGCACTCAGGTGAGAGGACAAGAAATAACACCATTTCCAGTTTCATCTGGTGACCTAGGGGCTCAAAACAGAGTCCCTGGATTTTGGGGTCAGTGCCCTCCATGATCCCTGTCATTACTCATGAGCTGTTTCTCAGTGATTTGTGGAGCTGTTCTGAGGAAACTTGAGCTGGAAAACAGCCAGGGATGAGATGTGACACAAGCCCACTGTGCTGGTGACATCCTCCCCTCAGCAATGCCTGGCTCCACATCATCCTCCTGCTGAGATTCCTGTCCCTTTCCTGGTCCTGCTGCCCTCTTGCCTCATTGCCACAAAGATCCCCCATTCCTCACTGTCTCTATGCTACAAACCATCAATTTTAGGCTTAGGCTATGTCTCTCCCTAATTCCAAACAAGTTTCTTTTTTATCTTTTCCCCACCTAAAATGCTTTCACCGAGGTCTTGCCCCTGTCTCCTGGACTGAGCTCTGGCATAGCCCTTCCAGCAAAGTCTGGGGCCAGATTCTTGTGCAGTGGGGGCTATTCCCTGCTCAGTGTTTGCATAATTGATCCTTTAATTGGAGATCTCTTGCAGGGCTGCCTTATGGCTGTTTTTTTTCCCCTGTCATGGACATTTTTTGGAAAGTTTGCAGCTTTATGTTTCTCAGCACTTGCAGCCTTGCACTGCAGAGCCTTGCAGGGGAATTCAGCCAGGAGTTCTGTAATTGAGGAGATCAGACAGGGAAACCCCTGTGATTTGCTCCAGCCCTTAAGGGAAATACAGATCCCATTAACCACGACAAACAAACAAACTCCTGGACACAAGAGGAGCAAGTTTGATTCCAGGTCCTGAAACCAAGTGGCACCAGCAATCCCATGTTCCTACAGCTCCAGGCACAATTCTTGGGCAGATTTGTGTTGGAAAGAGCTGCCTGGGCCAGTCCTGCTGATCTTTCTTAACTGAATGCCATCAATGTGCTCACTGTGAACAACAGGAAAGGCAGCTTGGACTTGTCCAGTGCAAGGATTTCTCCCAGCACGAATCCCTTGGAGATGTTTCTTTTTAATTTTTTTTTCCCCCAGTTACTGGAGGGGGTAAAAATAAATATAAAAGTTGCATTTCAGGGGCCTTAATGACTGAGCTGTGAATTGCCTCAGGTTGGGAACTGCCCAGGAGGAGGAAATGCCCTCTCTTGATCAAGCTGGCAGTTGGTTTCCTGCCACCAGATCTGGTGGCTCTTGGGCTTGGCTCCAAAGGCATCAGCTATGAGCTCTCTTGGAGAAAAGCTATTTATTAGGAGCAGCTAAAAACCATCTCCTGTTCCAGCCCCTCCAGTCAATCCATCCCTGGGCTGATCTCACCCATAAATCCTGGTGCAGGGAGAAGTGCAGTCTTCAGTTTCCATGTGGCAGTTTCATAGAGCACCAAATCAGAGAATGCAGGGCAGGCAGAAGCAGAATTAAGGAATCACAGAGCCATTAAGGTTGGAAAAGCCCTCCAAGATCACCAAGTCCAACCATCCCAAATGCCATATCCACATGGCTTTTAAATCCCTCCAGGGATTTGAGGATTCCACCACTGCCTGGGCAGCCTTTGCTGGTGCTTGATAACCCTCTCCATTCCTTCTTTCCAGGAAGGAATTCTTCCTAAACATCACCCTAATCAGTGAACAAAGATGATTCACTAGAATCATAGAACCAATACAGCAAGTTATCCCATAAGGAATGATGGGAATGCATCTCCTGCTTTGTACCTGCAAAGATAGAGACCCCAAGAACCAAACTCTGTATTTTGCTCATCATCTTTCACAGTTTTGCCATCTCGTGCTGTCTGACATTTGGCAGAACAAACTCAGCTTTTTACAGAGATATAGAATGGAAAATTTCACCTGAGAGATCATGTTTGACACCAGAAACTGAGACTTTATCCCAGAAGGGTCCCATAATATTAAAAGGTGCTATCAGCCCTACCTAAAATACAGCACTGTAATCACAGCAGGTAAATCTCCAATTGATCCATCAGAAGATAATTCAGGTTGCTTTCCCAAGGAAATACACTTATTTTGTCAAATATAATAAAGCCATCAAACCCAGCTTAATATAGATGAATTTACTGTTATGTGGTATATTCTGGTATTCGTTCCAAAACTCCTGCTGAGAGATTTTGTAACATTTTGCTCACTGAATCCCAGTAGTTTCAAGTTTTTCAGAGTCTATTTTTTCCCTGTTTGTGGTACACTCCTTATAGCAACTGCCTCGAGATGCGTCAGGACTCTGCCATATAAAAACGGACATTTGGCTTTAAATAGATTTATTTGGTGGTGTAGAGGGTGGACTGGAAGCAGAATAATCCCTTACACAAGTCATGGAATATCTGGGTCCTACTCCCAATCACTGCATTGCTTTGGCCAGGCAGAAGCAGAGCAGATGCTCAAATTTGGGTGTCCAGATCATTAACTGAGGTCCAGCATGAGGCATCATGTTAAAACAGCAAAAACTGCACTGAGCCCCTCTGTCCACCTCTGGCTTCCCACACAGGTAATGGGTAGGAAACACTTGGGCTCCAGATAATTGTTTTTGGCTGATTATTTCCAAACCAACATGGAGTGTTCCCCTGTTTTTCTGCACCCTGGTGTCTTCTGCACTTGGGCACGTGGAGGGAATCAACACTGTCTAATGCTTTGGCTGCATAATTTACTCAAGGCTTGTTATCCATGTGCCTCCTTGTAATCCTCTCCTGCAGGATGGAAATGTGTTTTCCATGGAGGGAAACCCAGCTCCCAGGTTGTTTTTCTGCCGAGGTTTCTCTAGATAGACACAATCCCTGCAGGTGAATCCACTGTTCCCCCAGTGGGCTGCACACCCCCACGTGTCCCTGTGCCTTTCCCACTGCACCCATCCCTGCTGTCATGCCCCAGGAATGACACTCTGGCAGGCTGCTACACAGCCCTGATGCTACTGCGTGGGAAAAAGAGAAGCAGAAATCACATCTGAGGGCTGCTGAAGCAAAAGCAAAAATCTTCAGGGAAAACAGTGGATTTCCCTCCACTTTAATGCTTTAAGAATAGTCATGAACTGGTTCAGGAATGATTTTGGGCCAAGTGTTCTCTTCTTGAGAAAGGGAGATGGGCTGGAAGATCCATCCATCCATCCATCCATCCATCCATCCATCCATCCATCCATCCATCCATCCATCCATCCCCTATAATTTAATTAATTTATGGTAATTTGGCATGAGCCCATTTGATGGGAACATCCTGTGGTGCCTCCTTCCTGGATGATGTTCAATAAATCCAACCACAGCTGCTTTTGAGGCCCTGTGTTTTTGTTGGTGTTTTTAATCAATGTATGGTTCCCATGAACCAGGACTACAGGGAGCATGTGGCAGATGGAATGGTTCATCCCAACTGCTCTTGTTCCACTTTGATCTGATGCTCTGGGCCATAGATAATTATTCCAAAGCAATTTGCATTCCTTTCTCTACGTCACTTCTGCCACTTCCACCACAACTCAGAAAATTCCAGGAGATACAAGGAACTGCCCTGACAATCAAAGTAATTAAATGTGCTTTTATCCTACTTTCAGATCACCTTTTTTAATCTTGTGCACAACAACACTAAAGAACTTTGGGTTTTTCCTGGAATTGTGTCTCTTGGTAGATTTTTAGTACTTTCTGATGTCTAACTGGGTCCTGAGCTTGCTCTGAACCCTCCTTCTGTGAAGGAGAGTATAGAAGTTTTCAATCCTTCACCCATCTGCCCATTTTTATAAGAACCTGGGATATTAGAGCACTTTTAGCACTTTTTCAGATGTGACTGGGGTTGATGATGGGCTGCATCCAAAGCAGTGTGACCAGGTCAGGAGAGGGGATGGGGCTCAGAGCCTCCTGCTTTGGTGGAAGGTGTCCCTGCCCATGGCAGGGGGTGGAATGAGATGAACTTTCAGGTCCCTCCCAGCCCAAATCATTCTGTGATTCTATCATGAAAGAGTTCATCAGGTGGTGAGTTCATTATTATCACAGAGTGATAAGCCCTTTTTCTATTAGGAAATCATGCTAAATGCTCTTTTATCAGAGTAGAATTAGATTCTCTATTTCTACCAGAACATATTTGGTCTCACATGAAGTGTGCTTTCACAGTGTTTTCCCCATAATTTATTTTACAAGTGGCACTTCCTGAAGTTGAGCACAGCTACAGCTCTGCAAAACGCTTTGTGAAAGGGCTCCTGCCCTATGTCAAACAGCAACTAAAAATATCTTTATATTTTGGCTTGAAGGAGAGAGCTTGGCTGGTGTAGCAGCTGCCTTTCCTTAAGGGTGAAGGTGGAAAAGCCAATTCCCTGTTCTTCTGAATCACACCTGGAAACGAGCAGCAGCTTCCCCTGCAAACACAGCAAGCCACCAACCCAAGGCAGACATGAGACTGTCAGTCTGGAGGGTTTTATCCATGCCCAGGGATCTCTCCAGGCTTTCCTTGTCTGGGTAACCTGCTGCTCGTGGATGGACAGGGTCAAAGTGACACTTGGCTTGTGGCCTTCACCGTTGTGTGGCACTAACCACAATGTTTCCTCATTTCTCACTACGGGTCTTTCTTTCTCACACCAGTCTTGATTTCTGACCAAATCCAAAGAATAACAAACATGGGAGCCCGGACTAGAACATGCTTAAAGAGCACAGGCCACTGAGGTACATAAATCACCATGCTGGGTTCCAGCTAGTCCATCCTTGGTCCCAAGGGATGGGAGTTCCTCCTACATCCTTCTGAGGCTCTGATGGAAAAGGTTTTGACCTCCACTCCTGGGATGGTCCTGTCTGAGGACCCACATTGACTTCAGGTGCTCCCCTGATGAATGGTGATGGGAATCAGGTCTCCATCCCTCCTCCCACTCTTACATCCTCCTGCATCAGGTTTGAGAAAGCAGGTGCCTATCTACCTATAGGGGGTTCTGGTTCCCTGACCACCTGCCATGGGTGTGCTACTGCAAGGACAAACCCAGCACTTAGCTTTTAACAGGATTTTCCATTAGCAAAAGAGCCAGTGAAGCCTCTATAGAAACACTCAATTGTTAAAGTTGAAAAAACCCTCAGAGATCATCGAGTGAAAAATCCTGATTATGATATATCCCACTTTTCTGCAAATACCTGCAGTGCAGACATCATCAGCTCATTAGCTGTGCCTGGATGTTTTTGTAGTCACAGAATCATGCCATGCTTTGGAAGGGACCAGCAACATCACCCATGCCATAGGCAGGGACAGCTCCCACCATCCCAAAGGCTCCAAACTGGCCTTGGACACTTCCAGGGATCCAGGGGCAGCCACAGCTTCTCTGGGTACCCTGTGGTTCCTCACAGGGAGGAATTTCTTCCCAATATCCCATTTAACCCTTCCCTCTGCCAGTTTAAAAACACAGTCCCTTGTCCTATCACTTTCTGCCCACACAAGAAGTTGTTCTGCCTCCTTTGATAAACCTCCTTTAGGCTCTGAGCTCTCCCTGGAGCTTTCTCCTCTCCATGTGAGCACCCCCAGCTCTCCCAGCCTGGCTCCAGAGGAGGAGAGCAGCCCCTGGAGCATCTCCATGCCCTGGGACAACCAAAGGGAGATGAACCCGAAGCTACAAACCAGCCTTAAACTCCTGACCCTACATCTCTGAAAAGTCTCCAGTTCAATTCTCCTGGCAGGTTTTTGCTCAGGGAATAGGAACCCTGCCACAAACCCCAGAACCACCCCCCAGCATCCCCAGAGAGCAGCCTGGGAGAGCCCCAGTGCTCCCCACACTCAGCAAGGACTAAACACGAGCTACAAACCAGGATTTCATCCCGGGTTGAACAACCCGCTGCTAAAGACCCTCATTATCCTCAGGAGCTGTTAATGGGATTTAAAGTCCTGGTGATAGCATCCCGTGCTCAGGGACTGTGATCACACACCCAACAGGGAGTTAAATTACTCAGCTGATAAACAGACTGTGCTGGTGTCGGGGAATTTGAGCTGATTTAAAGAAAAAAGTCATTGTAGATTATTGGAGCATGGAAAAACGGCTGACAGCATTTAGAGCATACATAGCTCTTGTTATTCGAAATTTTGGGTTATTTCAGCTTTTCAGCACTGATGTGATGAATATTACTCCTGTGTAACTAATGTGGAGCTGCTCTGCAGAGAGTGGCAAGGATGTGTGCAGACTCAGAGACACCAAGGACGGCACGAGTACGGAAGTTTCCGAGTGCTGGAGGACTTTTAAGGGGAGCTGAGGGTCTTTTGTCACTTTAAAAATTTAATTTTACTAAAAATTTGAATCAGACATCAGTGAACAGTGCGACTCAACGATGACTTCTTGCAAATTCATGTCAAAGAGAGAAAAAAAAGAAGTCAAAACATTTGGATATTTTCCGAAGAAAACAAATCACTTATTCATTTCACTCTGATGCAATTTGAAGGCTCAATTTGAAATGTCTGAATTTTAATAAATTCCCATTTACTCTCAAGTTGAAACAATACATTTCTCTTTTGGAAGTTGTTTTGTTTTTCACAGGAGTTTCACTTTCATTTAAAATGTGTATCAATATCATTTTCAGTCGGTCCTGAATTCTTTCACCTAATTTTGTCTAATGAAATAAATAAAATCTATTTTACTTTACCACTTACACCTTCTTTTTTAGCAGACTTGGCCCCAGCATGTTTCAGCTTGTAGATTTACAGTAAAATTTTCTGATTTCTGCAAGTTTCAGACCTGTCTCCTGAGCTGCAGAATGCAAGATAAGAAGTTTCTGTTCCCTTCTTGACAGCATTGAACAATTCTCAGATTTGAATAGGAAATTGCAATTAATAAAGGGGGAAATCAGAGGCAGCATATTTTGTAGTCATAAAATAAATGAACTTTTGCTGTGTTTATATTAAACATATAATATAGCAGGAAGTAAAGATCAAAGCCATGTTTATAAAAGACTTGGCCAGTTGTGTGCTTGGAGGAAGCAAATAGGTTCATGGGAGGCACCTAAAGAATGAAGTTTGGATTTTTAGCTGGTGGAAATCAGTGTGCCTCCTTTGACTTCTCTGATTTACGTCAGCAGAGAAGCTGGCTCAAGCGTTTCAAGGCAGGACAGATATGGTGAAACAAAATAAAATTATTTTTTTCTACTGAAAAATATTTGCCTGAGATTTCTTCTCTATTTCAAAGTACTGGGAGTAACTCAGAGGAACAGGATCCTGATTTCCAGCTTCATTAGCTGGAAGGTTGTCAGGTGGTCGGAACTAGACAATCTTTAAAGTCCCTTCCATCCCAAATCATTCCATGATTTCACGATTTTAGGTGTAAAGGTGCAAATGAGGTTTGGAGCTGTTTCCTGCCCTGGCTGGCCAAGGAAGGGAGTATCTCAATGGAGCTTCTCAGAGAGCTCAGCCTTCAGGTACTGGCGTCCCCCTGAGCCCCACATTTCCCAAACTGTTCATTTGCAGGTTACACCACCTCCCCTCCATTCCCCCCAACACACCTGATCACTGAAAGGGAAACTGAGGCACGGTGAAATGGGATAATTCATCCCGGGTCCTGCAGGGAGAGGAGTTCAGTGCAGCCTTACTGAGTTAAACCATCAACTGCAACGCTCCCACAGGGTGGAAATTCCTCACAGCAACGACTTCACCCCCCAAACAGAGAGAGAGCTGAGCCAAACCCCCCAAACACCACCCTCACCCCCGGGGAGGCTCCGGAGCACAGAGGCAGCAGAGAGCAGCGTGGTGAGAGCAGACACACACAGCCCTGATTCACCACTCCAGGGACACCTCAGCTCTCGAGGCACCATGGATCCCGGTGGATTTTCCCACTGCAGGGTGTCCCACAGCCCTGGGCTCCAGCTGGCCCTGGGGACACAGCCCAGGGAAACAGCCCCGGTGCTGGAGGGAGCTCAAAACCTCAGCAGGTCAAAATCTGTCTCGCAGTCACGATGCTGTTCCCACTGACTTGAGAGGCAGCCCCGGGCAAGAGGATTTGAAAAACCCTGAGAAAAAATGCAGCCCCAGCTGTAGTGAATGCTCCCGGGCTTGGTGGGACACAAGTCCCCCGTGGGCTGTGGGACACGTGGGTCCCAGCTGGCAGATGGAATGACAGACCTCTGCTTCACTCAGCAATGTGCAAGGGCTGCTGCTGATACTCAGGAATTATTTTAATCTCCTTCTTCCCAGCTCCAGGTTTAGCTACAGCATTCCAGAGGGTGAATCAGGTCCCCTGAGCTGGGTGCCTGCTGTCAGGATGAGGAGCTCAGGCTTCCCTGCACATCCTGGGCCACTGGTGCTGGAAGGGGACGTTGCTTTGGGCATCACACGTCCCCGGTGGGCTCTGTGCCTGCTCAGCCTCCCCTGCACGCAGGGGGGAGCATCCTTTTCACAAACAACTTGCCAAAACTTTAGAGCACAACTCGTGAGACAACCCTAAATGAGCACACGGGCACTACAGCAGGGCCGCAGCTCCTGGGGGTGCTGGATCAGTCCTGGAAAACCAGATGGGATCTTCACCCATCACCCTTATGGATAATACCCGGTCCTGCTCCAGGTCCCTGCACAACAACAGCAGCCCGGGAAGTCAAAATTTGTGCTTCAGGCTCTGACACACTCCTTGGAGGGATAAAACCTCACTCATCTCCAACAGAGATGGGAGCCCTGGACCTACAGGGGTCTATCCAGGTGTAGTTCCCAAACTGGGAGAATGAGAAGATAGCAAAACTGTTTGGAGACCATTGTGCCATAAGAACAGCCTGTTTGAAACAGGGCTGCTTCCTCCTCAGCCTGAGCTTCGTTAGTTAAAATGCTGAATGCAGAATGAATTAATTAAAGCAATTATTATGCTGCTATTTTATTCATTTGCTATCTACTTTGATTGATTGTACGACTTTGCTTAATAAATATTGAATAAGTGCTAATTAATTGAATTAATTCATCGCTGGTTTATTCATATCCATCAGTCAGCTATCCCTCATTTCCATGCATGAGTTGTGTCCTGAAAAGTTTGTCCCAAGCAGCGGGTTACCAGGGGTTCAGCCCCAGGCAGTGGAGCTGGGATGGGGTCACTTACCAAAAGGCAGGATGAAGAAAAAGGGGAACCAGCAGAGGATGAAAACACCCACGACGATGGCGAGAGTCTTGGCTGCTTTTTTCTCCCGGGAGAACTTGAGGAGCCGCACGGAGAGGGAGCTCCTGAAGTTGTGCCCCTTGTTGCGGGTGCTGGAGAGAGGCTCCTCCAGCACGCTGCGGCAGTGGATGCGCAGCACCACCTCCATGGACTTGTTCCTCTCCTTCTTGACCCCTGCCTCCAGGCTCCGCGTGGTCCTCCTGGCCACCACGTAAATCCTGAAGTACATCACCAGGATGACCATGAGGGGCAGGTAGAAGGAGAAGAGGGAGGAGAACAGGGCATAGCCCGGCTCCTCCGTGATGCTGCAGATGCTCTCATCCGGCGGCGGCGGCTCCTTCCAGCCCAGCAGTGGCCCGATGGAGATGACCATGGAGGAGAGCCAGACCACCACGAGGATGACCCCCGCCTTCCTCTCGGTCATGATGGTGGGGTACTTGAGGGAGTACTTGACGCCGATGTACCTGTCCACGGAGATGATGCACAGGCTCATGATGGAGGCAGAGCAGCACAGCACGTCCACCGCTGCCCAGATGTTGCAGAAGATGCGCCCGAACACCCAGAAGCCCAAAACCTCCAGGGTGGCCGAGAAGGGCAGCACGGTGGTGCTGAGCAGCAGGTCGGCTATGGCCAGGTTGACGATGAAGTAGTTGGTGACCGTCTGCAGGTGCCGGTTGCAAGCCACCGAGAGGATGACCAGGATGTTCCCCACGATGGCCGAGAGGATGAAGACGGCCAGGAAGACCCCGACGCCCACCGCCTGCACATCCAAGGCGAAAGTCAGCGTGGTGCCGTTGCCCTCGGGGGTCTCCTCCCCTTGCAGCCCCCAGGACCGGTTGGCAGCGCTCTGGCTGCCTTGTCCCGTCCGGTTCCCACTCAAGCTGCCATTGCTCAGCTCGGGGAAAGTCATTGTAGAAAAAGTCCGGGCTCCATTGAGGGCGAGGAGAAAGCGGTGCCGAGGCGCAGCTCCCCCGGCATGATCCCCGGCTGGCAGCCCCCGCCAAGAGCGCTCCGCACCTCGCTCGCCCGGCCGGGGTGGAGGGATGGAGAGAGGCAGGGATGGGGAGAGAGAGAGAGAGAGAGAAGGAGGGAGGGCAGGACGCGCTGCCCGGCGCCCCCCGCCCGCTTCACTCCGTCCGTCCGCGCTGCCCCCCGGCCCCGCTGTCCCCGCTGTCCCCAGCGCTCAGCCCCGCTCGGGGGGGCAGCGCGCTCAGAGCCCCCCCGGCCCCTCGCATGCTCCGGGGGCTGCGCTGGGCACGGCCGGCAGCGCCCGGCGGCTCCGCGGCTCCGCGCTCCGACCGGGAGCGGCGGGAGGGGCCGGACGGGCCGGGGGCGGGGGGAGCCCCGCGCGTCAGGTGCCGCCGGGGAGGAGGAGGAGGAGGAGGAGGAGGAGGCGGCAGCGGCAGCGCTGGTTTGCAGGACGAGGCGGGCCCGGGGCAGAGGGAAGCCGGCAGCAGAGCAGGCGGGGAGAGGAGAGAGGATGGAGGGGATACAGGGGAGATGATGGAGGGGGTTCAGGCGAGATGATGATGGAGAGGGTCCAGGCGCGCTCTGGGAGGAGGCAGCCCCAAGGAGGGTCTCGCAGCAGTGGGGTGCAGCCCCAGGAGGGTCACTCAGCAGTGGGGTGCAGCCCCCAGGAGGATTAGGACATAGAAGTGAGGTGCAGCCCCAGAAAGGGTCTCGCAGCACCGGGGTTCAGCCCCAGGATGATCGCTCAGTACTGGGGTCCATTCCGCAGGACAGTCTCGCAGTACTGGTGTGCACCCCCAGAAGGGTCACTCTGCACTGGGGTCCACCCCCAGGAGTGTCACTCAGTATTGGGGTCCATCTCCAGGAGAGATCACTCAGCTCTGGGGTCCATCCCTCAGGAGGGTCACTCAGCAGAGGGGTCTATTCCCCAGGAGGGGTCACCCAGCTCTGAGGTCCAGCTCCAGGAGGATCGCTCATTACTGGGGTCCATCCCCCGCAGGGTCACTCATTATCACTCATTACCGGTGTCCATCGCGGGGGTCACTCCGCTCCGGGGGCAGCCCGGGGCTGCAGCGCTCCCGCCCGTCACCGCCGGAGGGCAGCAGAGCGCAGGCTTTGCCCGGCGGGTCCGGTCCGGTCCCGCGGGGTCCCGGGGCCGCGGGCACAGCGCGGGATGCGCCACCCCTCTGATGGGAGACAACCCATCCCTCTGGAGAACCCCTATCCTTCTTAAGACCCCCATCCCTCAGGAGACACCCCCCATCCCTCAGGAGACACCCCCGCATCCCTCTGGAGACCTCCCATCCCTCTGGAGACCTCCCCATGCCGGGAACCCGAAGACAGCATCCCACCAGGAGGATGTCCTGCCAGGCTGCCATATCCTCCTTTAGCTCCAGCATCCCACCAGGAGGATGTCCTGCTCCTCTGACATCCCCCTCTCCCAGTATCTCAGCACGAGGACGTCCTGTATGGCTGGCATGTCCCCTCCAGCCCCAACACCCCACCAGGAAGATGCTGTGCACAGCTATCCTTTACCCCCCAGCTCCAACATCCCACCAGGAGGATGCCATGCACAGATATCCTGTCCCCCAGAACCCCAACATCCCACCAGGAGGATGACATACACAGATATCCTGTCCCCTCCAGTTCCAGCATCCCTCCAAGAGGATGCCATGCACAGCTATCCTGTCCCCCAGAACCCCAAAACCCCACCACGGGAATGCCCTGCCAGTCTGACAGTTCACCCCCAGCCCCAGCAATCCACCAGAAGGATGCCTTGCCAGGTTTCCTGCATCCAGGGCTTCCATCAAACATCTCTCCCACGCCAAACCTTGTTCTCCCAATCCTGACCCCCCCAGCCCAGGCATCCTGCTCAGCGTGCAGGCATCCCCTCATGAGCTCCTTCCCAAAACAGAAGGGACACTCAGGGTCCTGCATTCGGGGACAGCTCCGTGCCCATGACTGAACCCTGCAGCAAATGGACACAGCAGCTTGTGACTATAACATATAGGCACATATTTCTGGCTAATTCCAACAGGGCTGGGGTTTTTTCCCACTGATAAAAGCAGATCCTGTTTACACTGATTTCCTCCCGGTGACCTGGCTCCATACATTGTGATGGGGACTGACCCCGCTGGTGAACAAGGGCTCTCCCTCAGCTTCCTTCTACTGTACACAGGAAATATTTCCTTGGAGTGTGTTTATCCCTGATTTTTCAACTTTTCTTTCTTAAAAAAATAGTTGTTTCAAAGGGCAGGCCAAGTGGACAGTGGGATGATTTAACTGGTGCTGTCAGAGCATGGGAGATCTGTGGATTCACTGGGTATGAGAATGGACAAAAAATATTATAGTTTGTTTATTCCTTTATTTCCCTTGATAATTATTGCAGGAAATGACACATTTTTGATTTTCCTCATTTCTTTCATGCACTTCTTTTCTTCCTTAAGATTTCACCCAACTTCCTTGAGCTGGGTTTTTGGCCCTACTGAGAACAAGAAAACTTGAAAATACAAGAAAATAGGGACAAATACTGCACAAGGAAAATGTTCATAAGGATGGTTTTGCTTGAAATAACCCACAATAACAAACACTTAACAGCTTTTTTAATGTGAATTAAGAAAAAAAATGCCCAAACACCCAACACTTGAGGTCAAATTCATTTTCCTTATGTTTTGATGAAAACATGTCAGCCACCAAAATGAAGGATTGTTTCTTACTGGGATGCTAAACTCAGCATGGGAAGATCTCATCCCATGGAATTTTGTAGCCCTATCTTTGCAGCAACACAGATTGCTGTGGAGATATATTTATCTCATCTAATCTACCCAGTGACACTCAGAGATAAAGAAAACATGTGCCTCTCTCCAAAGTGAAGGCTTGACTGAAGCTTCTCATGTACAGCGGGATTTTGACCACGTAGGAAGAGAAGAGAGGTTCATTGGGGTGAAGATTTTGCATCTGCCCTGATCCTGCCCTCCCTGGGTGAGCTCTCCTCCTCTCCTGGTGTCTCCAAACACAACTGGTCCCTCTTGCTGAGAGCTTTGAGCTGGCAGGGACTGCAGGGGTGCAAGGGTGGGATGGGAGAACTGAAGGGGCAATTTTTGGTGGGGATAAGAGCCTGGGGGCCGCCACATCTGCCCCAAGCACACAGAAAACCCTGGAGGTTGCACTGATGCCTTTGCCCTCCCCAGCAGGGCAGGGGGAGATCACATCCCGTGCTGTCACTGCAGCTCAGGGCTCACTGCCATCCTGTCACCTCCTTGCTTTTCACCTGTCTCCTTGTTTCTCTCCAAATCAGAGCCATTGTGGTTAATTTAAACTAACGAGGGACAGGTTTGTACTGATGCACTTAAACCCAAATGGAAGTGTTGGAGTAGGTCTGCATGGAGGAATTTGAAGCAAACACATAGAGAGATGTGTGAGCACCTGGGATCTTGCCAGGCAGGAGGTACAGCTCTTCATCCCTTTCCTCCCTCTCTTTTTACCCTTTTGGGGCAGAGGTTATCCTGGGATTTAGGCAGTGCCATTTGGTGATGTCAACAGGGCTTTTTAGATAGATAAAAACACACAGACATATCTAGTGAACAGTGTTTGTCACACTATAATTGCATGTTATGGCCAAATCATGGAAAGGAAAAGTAAATTTTGGTTCAAAGCACCAGAGCTTGAAGGATTTTAATCAATATTTGCAAACATTCTGGAGTTTATACCAAGGAGAGTGGTACTCTGGGTGGAAGGTGTCCCTGCCCATGGCAGGGGTTTGGAAATAAATGATCTTTAAGGTCCTTTCCAATCCAAACCATGATTCTGTGACTCCACCATTACTCTGCAAAGGAAGATTGTCCATGGTGCATCTGCCTGCAGCATCTCCTGGGTCAGAGCTGAGAGAAATGGATCCTGCTCACAGCCAGTGCAGAACAGTGGCAAATTCATAATATTTAAATATTTGTAAAGGTGGGTTTGCCTTGCCTTGGGCAGGGCATCCAAAAATCCTCTGGAGAGCCAGGATCAGTCTTCACTGATCCCTCACTTGTCCCTCTGAGGTCATGTCCAGCTCTGCTGGCTCCTGTGCTGCCCCCAGGTCTTCAAGCATATTAAAAACGAGTTGAAAGTTATTTCAAGGGGTGGTTCAAACCTATTCTGCTGCACCTTTTGTTTCCAAACATGGGGGCTCTGGAGAAATTGGACATCAGGACAATAACTGGGAGATCTAATAGGCAGAACCTGGACTGGGCAATTGCTGCAGAGCATTAGAGATGTAGGGGGTTTTGATTTTAATTGGGGGGGTGTGCATAAATTGTCCACCTTTGTTGGTGTTGTGATTTTACTCTTTTTCAACCTAAATGATTCTAAGAAGTTATTTTGACTTTGTTGGGGTGAATTCCTTTTGTTGAGGTAAGTGAAATTTTTGTGATTAATGCATGTTTTGTTGGTATTTTTGTATTCTTGCGATTTTATTTAAGTCTAGGAAAAATCAGGCTATGCTCTGAATGTTTATGTCTTAATAAATGAGGCGGGAAGGAGAAGGAAATAGCTTTTGTTAACTGAATGATAAAGGTGGGAGAAAAGAAACTTTGAGCATCCTCTAATGATATCTACCTAAACCTGCTCAGACATGGATTACCATTCCCTCTCCCTTTGCCTTCCTGCTCCCACACACCATCCCAGCTACTATCACATCTTACTACATTTACTATTTTCCCCCCAGTTTTCTCCTTTTCATGTGAATGTGGCTGCTCTGGGTACAGTTTGGTTTTTAGCTGTTTGCTCCCCTACTCAAGTGCTGTGATCCCAGAGCACACATGGGAAGGACAGTGAAGATTTGGTCCAAGCCCCTTTCCTGAAGATGGATTTGTCTTTTCCAAAACCTCCCTTCATGGTGGCTTTCTCCTCCTTCAGTGGACTCCCTGTCCTCTTGGTTGGGAGGTTTCTGGTCTAGTCTAAACTTTCTTTGCTCCTTGCCAGCTGATGCAGAGAGCAATTTATTACCTTCCTCTTACAGGTTTTTAATTTAATTTTGGAGCAACTGAATAGAAAAAAAATTGGAAAAATAATAACGTAATGGTTTGGGTTGGAAGGAACATCAAAGTCCATCTTATTCCAAGCCCTGCCATTAGCAGGGACACCTTCCACTAGCCCAGGTGGCTCCAAGCCCTGTCCAACCTGGCCTTGGACACTTCCAGGGATCCAGAGGCAGCCACAGCTTCTCTGGGCACCCTGTGCCAGGGCCTCTTCACCCTCACAGGGAACAATTCCTTCCCAAAATCCCATCCATCCCTGCCCTCTGGCAGTGGGAGCCATTCCCTGTGTCCTGTCCCTCCATCCTTGTCCCAAATCCCTTTCCAGCTCCCTTGGAGCCCCTTAAGGTACTGGAAGGGGCTCTAAGTCACTCCAGGCTGAACAATCCCAAATCTCTCAGGCTGTTTCCATAGCAGGGATGATCCAGCCCTTGGGGAATCTCTGTGGCCTCCTTTGGACCCCCTATAACACATCCTCATTTTTCCTGTGCAGAGGAACCCAGAGCTGGACTCAGCAGTGCAGGTGAGGTCTCAATGCCCTCCCTCGGCAAAAGAATTACAAACACATTAACTCCTTTCTGACCAGGCTCCTAGGGCAGGGAAGGTGCTTTGGCAGATCCCTGCTGGGATTTGCTGTGAACTCTCTGAGAACCAGGAATTATTTTGGTTTCCTGGATGCAAGAGCTGACATGGCAAGAGGAGGGAGTGAGGCTGAGGCAGATTGGAGCCCTCCCAAACTCCAAAAAAAAAAAAGGGAGATAAAACGAAGTGGCAAAGCGCTTTTCAGGGCATAAAATGAGGTGGCAAAGCATCTTCCAGACCATCAGCCATGAGTGCCTGTGGACACACAAGGAATGTGGGCATTCAGGAGGTGCAGCTCCCAGTCCCAGCCTGATCCAGTGGGCAGGAGCCAAGGAGAGAGGCTGGAGCTGTTGTGTGGAAGGGGAAGAGCTCTCAGGGCCATGCTGCTGTCTGGGAGGCCGAGGCAGGAGGGATGGGTACATAGAACAAGCAGATAAGTGTGGGACGTGTTTGTTATTTCAGTGGGAATGCTGATGAAGCATTCCTCAGGGATGCTCTTTTATTTTTGACTTTTGCTCTGTTAAAAGCCCTATAATAAAACACTCCAATAGCAGGCAAAGCATTTTAGATCCACATTGCAAAACACATTTGTTTTCAGGGGGGAATGAGCAAAACATAAAGCAAATTACTTCAGAATTAGCAATTAGCGGAAAAATTACTAATGATGATGTAAAAAGAGCAGTTACTGATGTATAGAATGAAATAAATAACAGCATAAAAGATAAATCACAGCAGAACCAAATATATAAATAAAAATGCTACAAAAGGTCAAAATTGCAACGAAGAATTGCTCTGTTATCACACAAAAATATTTCTGTTGGCAGTTTTATTTCTTTGCGAAATTTCACTTCACCGAAATGTCAGCGTTTATTTGCCATTACTGTGTATTTTCCTACCAGATACAGAAATCCAGACCATCCTGCTTCAAATGGCAGGTATGGAATGAGCCCTGAACCAAAGCCCCCCTGATTTGTCACAGTCTGCATTTCATGGTTGATTCTTTGGCTTGTAAATAAAAGCCTGAAACACGGTTTTTGGAAAAGGACACCAAACTAGGACTTCATAGAATCATGGAATATCCTGAGCTGGAAGGGACACACAGGGATCATTCAGTTCAACTCCTGGCCCTGCACAGACACCCCAACAATCCCACCCTGAGCATCCCTGGGAGCTTTGTCCAAAACCTCCTGGAGCTCTGGCAGCCTCGGGGCTGTGCCCATTCCCTGGGGAGCCTGGGGGAAGAATATTTTCCTAAAATCCAACCTAAACCTTCCCTGGGGCAGCTCCAGCCGTTCCCTTGGGTTCTGGCATAGACAGCAGAGATTGGAGCTGTCCCTGGGCAGGAGCTGCAGACACCAATGAGTGTCTCCTCTTCTCCAGGCTAAACCAACCAAGGGACCCCAGCCACTCCTCATATGGCCCCTCCAGAGCCTTCACCATCCTTATATCCCTCTTTTGGACACTCCCTAAGAGCTTTATTTCCTTCTGGTAAGACCCACAAAGAAGTTGTCAGGACATTGTTCCATCCTGTCGATCATAGATAACCTGAAAACTCAAACAAGTCGTTGTCCCAACAGCTGATCTTTTGATGGACAGGGAGCTGGGCAGAGGAATGGAGATGCTGGGAGGAGAGGAGGATTTGCAAAGAGGATCCTGAGTGTTTGGCTTGAGGGTTTGCCTTTAGCAATTGGGAGCAGGGACACTTTCAGGGCATCAGGGTGATGCTGGGTGGCCAAGGGTTGCTCTGTTGGCAGAGGTGGGACAAAAAGGTGAATTCACCAAGTGTTTTAGTCTAGGGCAGGAGGGTGCTTTAGAAACAAGGTAATGATCTGGATTCTGATAAAGCCCAACAGAGATAAGCCTTTTTGTAATCCTCTTTTTATGAGGCATAAATATAAAGATAAATAAAGATGTACTATTTCTATAAGTTCAAGTTGCATTGTAATCTTTCCCAGGAGCTTGTTTGCTTTTTTAAGGGAACACAGGGAGCTTGCAGGCTTCCACACTTCAATTTAAGAGAAGTAAGTACAAGCAAATATTTAAAAAATGGCACAAAACTTAGTGGCACAGGCTCAGACTAAAATTAGACTGCAAACTGGGTGGTGTTCCTCAACTTTGCCTTCAGCTGGAATTAACCAGAGTTACTTTAGGAGCTACCTCATGACAGACTAAAAAGATCTGGGTTCAATGTATGTGAGGCTTTGGGTTGTTTTTAACAAGCCACCTAAAACACTAAAGGATGAGGAATAAATTTCAGGCTCATTTATTTCTGTGGCATTAAGGAAATTCACCCCCTGAGTGAGCTCCTCACCTCATGTCCACCTCGGGTTAGGAGCCAATAAAATGTGTGCTTGAAGCAAGGCAAGGACACATGGTGGAGGTACAGCCTGACATGAGCATGGGTACATGTGAAAACCTCACCTGGAAAACAATTTCCCTTGCACTGATGTCTTCAGTCACCAGCTTTGTGTGCCTCCTATTTCGTGGTGATGGTTTCTCTGTTTTCTTTTCAAAGCAATGTCTGGACTGAGCTCAGCCATCTCTCTGCACCAGAATGCTCAGGGCCTCTCTGGCTCTATAACATGGGCAGTTAGGGGTTGAGAGAGTTACATCTCTTCTGTAATGCTTGGCTTTTTTCTTCTGATCAAATGGAATCCATTGCAGAGTGGAGCCCTATGGCAGCACTGACAGCAGGAGGAGAACATCTCCTTATCCCTGTTTCAGCACCTTGTTGATCAGCTCAGCCTCCCCTGACATTCCCATGGAAGCCAGAAATGCATTTGTTTTTTGTTTTTTGTTTTTTTTTTTTTCACTTGAACCCTCATGTTCTGCAAATCCCCCTATTAATCCAACAAGAAATGTCCCCTTGAGTGATGTTAATGTTGCTTAGTCTGGGAATATTATTTCCAATAAAGAGGTTGCACCTGAGTAAATATCGAGATTTGGGATGTATTTGAATAATGTCTCTAGCTGCTGGTCCAAATATTGAATCTGCTGCAACCCACAGAGGTAAAAGAATAATGAATTTAGCAACAGGCATAGCAATGGCCATGTGAAGGCAATGGCCAGATGTTTGCTTTCAGCAGGGCACAGGTGGCATTGCCTTGTTCTCTTTCCCCTGGCTCTCAGGTAACTGCAGGGCTGCAGTTCAGCTTTAGAAGCCAGAAGGGCACAACAGATTTGTCTTGGCCAGTAAAAACAAAGCCACATTACTGAGAGGTCTCTGGCCTGGAGGTGAATGGGTCAGAGAACACCCATTGAGAGATGTTTTCTAAAGGAATGACCTTATTGCAGTGGCTCTGGTGTTTGCATGGCAGCACCAGTTTCTTATGAGCTGCTCCCAAGTGATCCTGGGCTGCTCTGTCAGTGCAGCCAGGGAACTTGGCCTTCCAGGGCAGGACAAGAGGAAAATGGGCAGTGGAGAGAGAAAAACGTGCCTGGGGCTCCAGAGTTTGGGAGAGCAGCTGCTTTGGGAGCCAGGGCAAAATGCAGATTTATTTCCCAGGTGAATGCCCATCCAAGGATGTAGCAAGGATGCAAAGCTTAAATGAAATGCCTTGAGTCAGACTTCCCAGTGTAAGGATGGCTCTTCAGGTGGGAAGGGTTACAGAGCTGCAGCTGCAGCTTCCAAATTTCTTCACTGCTGGTTTTGCATTTTGGTACAAGTCTTGTTTCTGCAAATGAACTTTGATGGGGTTTGGGAATCGTCCATGTGGTTCCCAAATGCCATGGAAGTCCAGCAGCCTTACCAATGGCTGCTGAGAAGGGGAGATGGTCACCTCCTCTTTTTGCTGCTCCAAGGGGCCTTGGGAAGCACTGTTGGGTGAAATTTCAAACACAAAGCTGAAACTTTCCAAGCAACCACCCAGTGATTGTAGCAGACACCTTATTTTCTCACTTACCAGGTAAATCCAAACCCCAAAAGTGGGATCAGATCTCCCATTGGTGAGAAGGTAACCTCATTTACCAAGTGTGCCTTTCAAATTATTCAAATTATTATTTCAAATTATTATCCACATTCCATGTGGAAGGAGGGGCATGGAAAAAAATTTCGGAAATATCTTGCGTATTTTCCCACAGTTAAAGACAAAGAAACAAAGGTATTAACCAAGATCCTTCAGGGAAAGGAGCCAAATTTTCTGTCTCTAATTTAGATTTCCTGGGCCACCGTGGTCCTTGTTGAGCCAGGCTCAGTTGTCCCTCAAGGCTGCAGGTTGTGAAATCTGAGAGAGCTGAACTTTGGTCTGAGGATATTTTGACAACACCAATGTGCAAAGAGCCACCATTTAACAGAGACCATCTTTGCCTGGGGGGAATCCCATGTGCCTTTTTCCTTTTCAAGCATTTCCTTAGAAGTCATAGAGGTTTGGGTTGGAAGGGACCTTAAAAATCATCTCAGGGCACTTGGTAGGGTCATGATTTCTTCTGGTGATTAATCCATAGAGTTTCTCAAGAGAAATCCAGGTCTGACATGTAGATCAGGAGCAAACTCCCAGAAGGACCTATCCAAATGAATCCTTTTGATTTTGGTGATCAGGGACCTTGAGATCTAATGAGTCAATCAGACAAAAGATGTGACTCCCAGAGATTCATGGAAAATGGAGAAGACAATGAATAATCTGCTTGCATCAGCTACATAAAGAACCGGATCAGGTCAAAGAATCAGTCATCATTAAAAATACCATCATTATTTTTAGTAGAGACTAGATTAAAAATATACAGAGAGGAAAAGAATTAAAGTACATTTCTGGAAAAGTGTGTGTTATCAGCAGCTTGACAGCCAGCAGGAGAAAATGGTACAGATTAGAGGCAGAAATCTGGGAAGCGAGGCAGAGAAAAATTAGTAAGAATATGCTGAAAAACAGTAGGAACCAAACACATTTTTTTTCCAGCTTCTGGGTTGGAGCAGCAGCTGACTGCAGGCCACGATGCAGGAGTGAACAGGGAAGTGCAGTAATGTGATACAGATGTCCCAGCAGTGAGTGAATCCTTGGTTTTGACAGCAGTTCTCTGGAATTCAGGAAATTACTGTGGTTACATGCTAATGCTTTCTCCTGCTTTGCTTTGCTTTGCTTTGCTTCCAGGATGAGGGAAAATAAAACACGAAAAACGAACACAGATGATGGAAAGCTGAGAGGCTGCTCATGGAGTTTGTTTTTCCCTCCTGATGTTTGAAGCCGTGTTTGCTGGAGAAAGTGTGAGGAGCAAATGTTTGCCTTAAGTTCTATTTGTTTATGGAGAATATAACAGCTAATTCCTAAAACCAACACAGACCAGAATTCAGGTCCTCACCATCCAGGAATGCTTCCTTATTCCAGATAATTCCATGTATTGGGGTACATTGGCAGAGTGCTGAGGGGTCAGGAGAGAGGGTGAACATGAGAAAAATTAACATGAATCATTAACTTGTTGAATCCTAGGAAAATAATTTGTTTAGGAGAGCTCTAACACCCAGTTGTGTATTTTCAGCACAATAATATATGAAAATCTCTTTGTAGAACAGTGGCCCACTTCTGATCACTTCTTATTTTATGAAACAGCTGGGTGCAGTACTGTACTAGTGAGAAATTCTGGATTTTCCTGCACAGTGGACAAATCTTGACAGTGATGGCTGTGGCACAGCTTCCAAATTATGATTATCTAAGGTTGGATATTTTTTTGGCTGCAGATTAGCTGTTAAAGCAAAATTCAACCAAAATTGCCAAGAAATGCATTAAAGGAGAGCAAAAGGGCTGGTGAGGATGCCAAAGACAGAGATAAATAACAGAAGTTGTGGATGATCCATCCTTGGACGTGTTCTAGGCCAGGTTGGGCTTTGGAGCACCCTGGTCTGGTGGAAGGTTTCCCTGCCCATGGCAGGGGTGTGGAATGAGATGGCCTTTAAGGATCCTTCCAAACCAAACTTTTCTGTGATTCTGTGATTCTGTGATATCAACTCTGCCTCCAGCTGTGGGAGGAGAATGCACCTGGATACCCTGGTGAGAGTTTAGGTGGTAAATACTCAGCAGAGGATACAGGTGTGTGACCACAAACCTGCTCTGCTCTCAGGTTCTTTCCTAGGCTGTTGCCACTGCCAGAGAAAATTCCCCAGACTCTTTTGCCATCCCAGCAAGGCCACTCTTCATGTTCACACTGGGGAAAGAGGAGGAGTGAGGCCGTTGCATGAGATGTTTCACTAATCTCATCCCCCCAGAATTTCCCATGAAAATGGAATCATGAAATTGTTGGAGCAAAACCAGAGATACAACAGCTTGCTACAGGCCAAGCAGCAGGACTCAGATAACATGTAGAGCAGACTTCTGGTGTCCTGAGTTTCCACCAGGCTTCAGAGAATCCTAAGGGCTGGAAAAAGTCTCCATAATCGAGTCCAAGCTTTGAGCAAACACCACTTTGCCAACCAGACTGGAGCACTGGGAGCCCCTGCTCATTTCTCAAACACTTCCAGGGATGATGAAAGCAACCCCCATCTCCATGGCAGCCTGTTCTACTCTTTCTGGGGAGAAATGATTCCTGAATTTATCTGCTTTTTATGGTATGGATGCAATGAACCTTAAAAACACATGGAACTAACAAAGAAGGGGACCTGATGGCAAAACTTTGTGTAAAAAACCCCTTCATGTTCATAGTCCAGGTAATTGTTTTTGGATAGTTCCATGGGCATTGGTTAATTCTTTAAAAGTAATGAGCTGGATTCATGAAGGAAAATTTAATTAGGACTTTTTTTACAGCACAGCAGCTTGAAGAGCTGAAGCTGAATGTGGTGAGAACAGTGTGATCCATCCAGCTGGAGCAATGCCTTCAGGTGTGTCAGTTCAGGGACTGAAGGAATTATCTCCTGTCACACAAGACACCTAAAAATGCCACGAGCTCTTGGCTCTGTAATAGGTAATTCCATAAATACCTTGGATTTCTATGAACCAGCCCAGAGCTCAATAGGGTAAAACAGCAAGCACCATGATATTAGAGTGGAAAAGAAAACAGAGACCATTGTGGCCCTCCATAAATCAGGGAATTCTGAGCTGAAAGCAATGGCAGGCTGAGGGAAGGGGCTGGAGGATGTGTCATGTTTTCATGCCATGTTCTGGCTCTCCCTGACTCTGTACAAGGCAGACAATTTTAAATTCAGCTCCAGGAGCATCACCAGTGGAGAGCCCTTCTCAACAAAATGCAACATCTTTGATGCCTCCCTGCCACATGAGTGAACCACACTGCCACCTCAGCAGTGCCCTGTTAGGACTGATGTTGTCACTAACTTGTGCTGCCCCTTCCATCCCTTGATCCACTCCAAACAATAGTCTAGGACAAGAGTGATGGGCTCAGTGATGCCAGGACTGGCAGGAAGGGAGGTGGCCCTGCCAGGGTCCTGGTAGCCCTCCTGACCCCATGGCAGGCTCAGTGGGTGCTCAGCTCTTTAAGCCAGGCTGAAGGAGGGGAGGGGAATCTGGGACAGTCTCCTGGGAAGCAGACTGACAAATCTGTCCCAAAACTAAGATGAAGGGTCTAAACCTCTTTATCTGAAGCCTGCCCTGCTCCTCTTTCCTTTTTCTGGCTGTAAGCACTGTCTTTTCCCATAATGACTGGTTCAGGATCACCAGACTGGTTAATGACCTGGAATAATTTCATAAGAGATGATCCCGGACTGGGATTCAGCCAAGACACATAAACGGTTCAATTACCTGATTAGGGGATGAGCTTAAGCCAATTTGCAAGCAAAAACAAGGTCTGTGGGATTTAAGTAATTTCTTATCGTGGTCATCATCTCAGGACAAGAAATGTAAGAGAGATGAATCTCCCTGTGGTTGGCAAAGATTAGAAAATGTGTTGTTTCCTCCTCATATGACATGCTTAATTCCTAAGTTTCTGCTGGACAGCTTGGGTGGATTCCTGCACTGCTGACTTTCCCAAAGCAAGGTTGTATCCTCCCAAACAATGTGCTCAAAGCAGCATGCTCCTCTTAGGAAAAACTACACAGCTGAGGGATTTGCTTAACTGGAGCTTCTCTGCAGAATCTGGGTTGGCTCCTCAGTGGCAGGTCCCAGTGGTGGTGATGGAATTGAGATGTGTGGCCAGAGCAGGACATGCCAGGGTGTGATACAAACTCACATTACTGGGATGTTCATCCAAATGCTCTTACACAAGCTGACCAGTGCTGGCTTATTAATTTTGTACATTTGTATTGTATTCTTGCCTCTAAGTCTTGGCAATCACAGTGAATCATCACGGACACCCCACTCAAAGAATATTATTTTAGCTAGATGCAGTCAAATCAAGAGGAAGAAAGGGGCATGGTTTACAAAAAACACTCAGAAAACTGCAGGATTTTATAAAAATTAACAGGCAGCAACTCTTTGCCTAACAAAAAGTGGTGGTGAGGCCACAGGGTGCCCAGAGCAGCTGTGGCTGCCCCTGGATCCCTGGAAGTGTCCAAGGTTGGATGGGGCTTGGAGCAGCCTGGGATGGTGGGAGGTGTCCCTGCCCATGGCAGGGGATTAGAACTGGATGATTTTTAAAGTCTCCTCCAACCCAAACGACTCTGTGTTTCTATGACATCTTCATCAAGTGCCAAAACCACCTTCCAACTCTCAGTGTGAAACCCAGCTTTGAATCCATTTCTGTTAAATTAGCTGAATTAATCACAGTGATACCTCTTGGTAATGAAAGGAATTATTTGACATGCCTGGAAAGGAAGCAGGGTGTGGAAAGAACCTGAAAACTCTCTTAGGACTTTAATAAACCCTAATTTGTGATGGGCAGCTAAAAAAATAAACCCAACCAACCAACCAAATGTAAGCAAAGATAAAAAGATGTTACGACTTTTAATAGAATAGGTAGAAACAGACTGAGAACATGAAGGAAGAGGAGAGTCTGGATGAGATTAAATCAGCATGGATGAGCCTTAGGGAAAAAAAGCAAGATATTGATAATGGTCTTCAGAAAAATGAACTTGCTCAAATGGAAGAAGTTAAAACCCAGAAGGGAACTTTTTAAGCTGGAAAATTTGCAGAAGTGGCAATGCTTTAGGAAATTTCTGTTAAAGAAAGACATACAGACTATTGCAACATGGAAAATGGCTCAAGGAAGTTGTAAGAAACTTACTTATCAGAATTAACATCACTGAAAAGAATCAATAAGTCAGATTAAAATGGAAGAAAAAATATTTGTATCAAGAAGGTTTTTCAAAGCATCTGGACTTGACAACACTCACCTGTGTCTGTTGTTGGAGGTAACTGGAATAACCCACAGAGCTGTGGAAATGACCTTTGGGAACATGGGGTGGGGCTGAGGTGGGAAAAGAGTTACAAGGTGCCAGTCTTTGGAAAGAAGAATACAGTGTCAGCATCATTCCAGCTTTCAGAATAATCTTGAAATGAATCTTCAGTCTCTAAGTGTGAAGAAGACAACAGAGGGAACAGTCAAATAATAAAAGGCAAAACTTTTAGTTTTTTAAAAGACAACTTATGCTGAAGAATTTTAATTTTTTTTTGACAAAACAGTAGGCCTGGAGGATTGGAAAGAGACCCCATAGATATTAGATATGACTTAAGGTCTGGACATTATTTACTAAATAGTGTCCTAAGCAATTTTGAGAATTAAAGATTAGATAATGCTGCTATTTATTGTACTGGAATTTGACTGAAAAGCAGCAAAACATTCATAACTATTCTCTGAGAAGTATCAGACCACAATAATGTATAAGCATAAATCTCCATAGGGCAGGTACCAGTCAGCAATTTTTATTAATGAGTTAGAAATTCTACAGGCTGATCACATTTGCAATCCATGTGCACAAGGAGAAGGACAAGACTGAAATCCAAAATTGTCTGGATTGGGAAAATCATCTGGAAAAAAATAAAGTCAAGTTCAACAAGGCTAAATGTAAAATTCTAGCTCCAGAAGGAATAATCAGCTGGGTGATGCAGGAGAATGGATGAATGACAGCAGCACAGGAGGAACATTTGTCAGGAATTCTCATTGCTGTGAAAGAGGAAAGTGCCCTGCAGAGATGGGAATGCACCAGGCTGTAAATAAACATCAATCAAGTTCATAACAACTATTTTTCTCTCTTAAACCATTTTAATATGACATAACAGTCTTAAAAATGTGTGTAATCATATTGATGTGAATCTACTGGAAATTAATTTAATATTTCCACATGCTATGATTTTTAAGGGTTTGGTGCATTCTTATTACCTCTTATGGCACTTTTAATTTGGATAGTAACAAAAAGAGGAGCCAAGAGATACAATGGGAAGGTTTTCTAACGATATGGTTGATTTTGGCACAGAAATCCTGGTGACTTTGGTCTACAGAAAATTTCTGGCTTGTGATGAGCTCTTCTGTTAATTCAGGAAGGAGATGACAGAGGGCTGTTGATGGTGATGGGTAACACACGAGCAATTTTTGGCTGGTCAGCTGCTCTCCCAAATTGCTGGGGGGGGTGCCACCTTTCTACAAAAGGGATCACAAACAGCACAAGGTGAACAAGGATTTAGTATTTAAAAATCTGAATTTAGAATTTAAAAACTGTGGCACATTCACTTGACCACATTTCTTAGGTCACTCTACTGGGAATGAGGATTTCTGGCCAACACACTGGTATTGGCTGCGAGGGTCCAACTGGAATTTCATAGAACAAAGACATTAAAATTGAGGTTGGAAGAAGCCTCCAGAGACCACCCAATCCAACACCCTGCTCCAAACAGGTTTCAGTTTGACCAGGTTGCTCAGGGCCATGCCCAGATGGCCCTGGAACACCTCCATGGAAAAATTATTGCTTTTATCAACTCTGTTTTTCCAATGTTTTTCAGAGAGGGTGAAAGGATGAATATCGAGTTCCTTTCAATCCTATGACAATCCTCAAAGCCAAAAAATTCAAATGATACAAGCTAAAGATGCTGAAAAGAATAAATTGCAAGTGCAGGATAATTACAGAAAAAAAAAAAAAGATGGGGAGCAAGAGAGAAAGAGTTAAATCCTCTTTTGTACAGATTTCAATCTGTACAGACAAAGAGATAAGAGGGTGCTAATGTCCCAAGTCCTTGAGTGTTTTGATTGGCACGGACAGCAGAACTAAGTCAGCTATAGTTAGATCTTGTTCCTACATGTCCAGACAGCTCCGTAAAAACGCAGGAATGTAAGGAGGGGTGAATCCTGCCAGGCTCACCCAGACATGTCAAACTGCTGAGTCCAGCACCGCTACCTCGCTGAGGAAAAGTTTTCAAGATGCTGTGCCAGGCGTGTCCCTCCAACACATTCCTCTGTGATCCCTGCTCAGCAGCCTTTCCAAAGCGTGTCCAATTCCCAGGCCCTTTGGAAACCTCACCTGGCATTAACTCCATCTGTATTTACAAATGCTGTAAATTATAGGTGTCACATGGACTGATAGCTGCAAAAAGGGCTGTTGTTTTTGCTTCTCTATGGTCAGAAATAACGAGTCTGCTCATGGGCCAGAAAGCATGATTTCCCATTTGGAAGAATTTAAAGAATTAATTGTTTGGCAGAACAAATGTACTTGTAAAATTAAGCGTCAGAACACATTTTGCCCTTTGATTCCCTCTAAAATTCTCAGATAAACCAACTTAACCCAGATACACAATTCACACACATCAGCTGTCTAGCAGGAAAAAAGGAATGTTATTCGTAAAGGAATAAATACTCTGGATTTTAAAGGAGATGAAGCAACCTGAGTTGTCTGAAATAGTTTTTGATTCATGAACAATTAAAAAATATTTTAAACAATTTTTTTCTTGGTTTTCTTACAGGTTTCTCCATGGTTATTAAAAATTTTGTGCCTGGGATTCAGGGGGAGTTGTTAAAAAGTCACATTCACACATCCAGTTCTAATCCAGGAATCCAGAAAATATCAGGAAAACTTGGCAGAACCTGAATTCAGTAAGAATCATTCCTGCTCTCCAACACTGTGCTGAAAATCCCAGCAAAGCATATAAGGAGGATTTATGTACATGCACATATATATTCATGTATGCATTGAAAAGAAGTAAAGAATTGGTTTGGGTTGGTTGATTTACAATAGATTGCTTCAAACAAAAATATTTTTTTTTAGAAACTCTGAACCAAAAAGGCAGAAAAGGAACTGGAATTCACTGAGATCAAGAACTCTGGCAGCCACATCACATTTTGGGAACTCTAAATATTCCCAAGACAAAGAGCAGCTTGTTTCTGGGATGTGCCACCCAGTTTACAGTTGCAGCTGATATATCTATACTTATATGGAGAGGGACTTTTTACAAGAGCATGGAGTGATAGGACAAGGAGGAATGGGTTCAAACTGAAGGAGAGTGGGTTTAGATGGGATATTAGGAAGAAATTCTTCCCTGTGAGGGTGGGGAGGCTCTGGCACAGGGTACCCAGAGAAGCTGTGGCTGCCCCTGGATCCCTGGAAGTGTCCAAGGCCAGGTTGGACAGGGCTTGGAGCACCCTGGAATAATGGAAGGTGTCCCTGCCCATGGCAGGGGATTGGACCTGGATGATCTTTAAGGTCCTTTCCAATCAAAACCATTCCATAATTCTTTGATTCTATGGTATCTAGGAGTAGAGAAAGTTTCCACACATGGCAGTGACAATAAAAGCTCTCCCAGGCCGTTTATTTGCTGATGAATCTCTAACCTGGCTGATGCTGCAGGAAGTGATTGCTTTGACTTGTGAAATAATTGCTTGATGTGTGTGGCTCCAAAATGGAACCACCAGAGTGAAGGCTGTATTTAGAACAGATCAGAGGGTTTTCTCACAGCTCACACTAATCAGAGTGGTTAATAAGGTAGTGAGGGATGAATCAGGTGCTAACAGCACTTGCACTGTGATTGCAATACGGTAATTTGGGATTTTATTTGCATAATCATCCATTGCCAGCCCTGCTGCACTGACACTGATAGAACTTGCAGCAGCAGCAGGAGAAAGCTGATGGAGTTACTGCAGGAAAACATTTGTGCTGGGTAAAACACCTCCCAGACAGGCTGAAAACTTCAGAGCACTGAGTCAGGACACACAGAAAAGTGAAGCACATTCCTTTGAGGGCTTTCTGCTTCACCCCAGAGCTGGTCATGGGGACATTTTTAGTGCTGGTGATGTTGAGTTTGTAGCCTGCTGAAAGCAGAGTAGGGGGTGGTGGAGAAAGTGAAGTCAAAGAAAAATAAAAGATGATGGTCTGGGTTTCTGTAGTGGCAATGAGGCTTTTTAAGAACATGAGGTCTTAGAAAAACACTCTATAAGCATCCAGAAATCTCAGCAGGTCTTAGCTCCTAGAGTTGGATAGAGGGAGACAGGAAAAGGCAGAGGGGATGGAAAACAAACACAAAACCTGATTGTGTGCTTGCATTGAAACATTGAAACGTAGCTGAAAACATGGGAGGAGGGAGAAGATGAGACCAACTTCTTGTCTGGCAGGTGAAGAATAAGGTGAGAACAGTGGGAGTCTCTCTCTTACACCTGACCTTCCATTTTTGCACAATTTAGGATGTCTTCTGTGAGGGGAAGGAAATAAAAATATCTTTGTACATTTCAAAGGACTTATAGTAGAGTTTTTTACAAAGGAGTTACAAGGCTCACTCAGAAAATACAATTGTGGGCAGTTAACAGTCTGGAAAATTCAAAAGAGCTGCAAAAACATGTTTGATTGTACAGCAAACAAAAGGATGGAGAATAAAAAGTGAGAACAAGCTGCTTCTTTTAGTGCAGCCTGCCTCGCATTGTTGGGTCCCTTATAAGCTATAAATAAACTGCACATCTTTGTAGAGATCATTTTGTGTAACTGAAAACCAAGAGAGATGGTAAAAATACACATAATTGGAATTACAGCGAGAGGAATGGAGCCCGTGGTGGTCAGGGCACGGATGGTCTGGAGCTCTGGGGCTGTGATTTCTGAACCTGACCCACAGGAACCCCAAGGCAGAAGCGGCTGGGAGGTGCCAGCACGCTGGGTTATCTTCACAAATTCCTTCCAGTTCCTAAACCGGGGTCCATCACAGTGGAAACTGAGGCACAGGTTGCTGCAAAGGCTTTTTCTCAGAATCAAATTATAGAATCACAGACTCATAAAATCATTATGGCTGTAAAACATGAAGGTCATCAAGCCCAGCCTCGAACCCAGCACCATCACCTTTTTCACCACTAAGCTTTATTCTCCAGTGGCATAGCCACACTTTCTTCAGCAATTCCAGGGAGGGTGACTCCATCAAACCTGTGACTATTTCTTATATTGCCACCACACTTTGTTGCCAATTCTTCTGGCAAATAGAATAGAACAGGAATATTATTAATAAAAACTAAATGCTAAAAATTAAATATTAAAATTTATTTAGCTTGTGTTTTTTTGTTTTGTTTTGTTTTGTTTTTTGTTTTGTTTTTTTAAAAAATAACACTGCAGAAGACTTCTGGATCTAGCAGAGCTGGTGAAGTTTCACCCAGCATCTGGCAACCTGAGAGCCCTTGTGGCATCCTACAGCTTCCAGAGAGGGATTAATTCCTGTGCTGACTGGTGGCTTTGGCACAGACTAACAGAGAAATGTCAACACCGTTTAACTATTAAACCTTACAAAAACTGGAGGCTGCAGCAGGTAGAAGGAAGTCACCAAGATTTCGTGCACCCCTCCTCCTTGGAAAGAACTTCTGTGGATCTGTTATTACTCCACGGGCACATTGTTTAATCTGGCAAACTGTAATCACACCAATATTAATTATACATAACGATTCAGTCAGGCAAAGTGAAACCTGGCCACAAGGGAGATATTAGAGGTGATGTGCTTATTTTTGATGTGCATATTAATCTGCTAACTTTAAATGTAAGGAACATTGTTTGACTGGAAAAACACTCATTACTAAAATTAGGCTGAAAGTTATAAGGCAGAAGAGATGCTGAATGATCTCATGTGGCAACAGTGATTTACAAACATTCATTATTAAAACCAGAAAGAGGTTGTGTTTCAATACCTTAATTATTCTGCAGGCAATATCTGATTCAGTTGTATTAATCTTCTGTTTGCTTGTTTTCTTGACCTGTGTGAATGGCACAGGAATTTATTAGCATTTGTCATTTACACCCATTTATCAAGGATGTCAAGGTGATAGAGCAACTGAGGTAACAGTGCTGGGAGGGGAAGAGAGAATAATCAGTGTCTACTTCAGCAGAGTGTACTTAGCAAGTGACAGAACCAAAACATTCCAAAGTTTTTCAATTGTGTTAAACTTGTCCAAAACTGCAACATTTTTCAGACTTCAGTGTGACATCAAGCCAATGACTCTCCTAATACTGAAAACACGTTTATGTTAATGAGAAATTATGTGAAAGAAACCGTATATTTGCTGACTTCAAGTTAGGTAAAGTTCCTCCAAAGACAAATAAGATAATTTTAGATAAAATTTAGATAAAATATTTTAGGAATCCTGTGGCAGCATGCTTGGCTTAGTCCAAAGGGAGATAACCATGTTTTTTATCTGAGTATCCTTTTCTGGGCAGATTTGAGATAACCCTTGTGGCTCTGCTCTCCAAGGAGAGCTGTGCCTAATCCACTGCAAAATCTGTGCCTTTTGCTGATAATCTAATAGGCTGAGCCAGCTGTGAAACTTGGAGTGCCATTAATATTCAACCACGGATTTCTGTCTATTAACAGAAGATGAAAAAGTGCCATGTCACAGAGGCCATGGAGTCAGAGGGTGGAGAGTGTCACAGTCCAGCAGAGAACAACTGAGGTCTTACCTGAGCACTTCGGTGTCACCCAATCACTATTAAATAAAAATCCACGGGAGCAATTTGCAGAAAAAACCCTGCCTTGTGTATAATGATAGCCTCGAGATGGGGCTGAAGATGCAGAAGGTGTTAGGTCACTTAGAGAGCCCAATGTCAACACTGAGATGCCTTCAAAAATCATAATTTATTTATCAGATTGTCAGAAAAAAAATGGAAGAAAAAGGGCACATGGGCAATGCAGAGCAACAAGATGCCAGCCAGCGTAATAGTTATAGCATTTTAATAAGACTTTTGTTCAAAAACTTGAAAGACTGTGAAAGTCATAAAGATCTAAAGGGCTGCTGGCAAAAGCCACATGCCTGGAGGGTGAGTGCCTGACTTTTAACTCCCTCTGTGTCAGCCAATTCTTCAAGCAGCTCCTTAAAGGGCACAGCAGAAGGAATTCAGTGGAATGTGCAGTGACCTGTTCATAGAATCACACAATGACAGAATGGTTTAGGTTGGATGGGAACATAAATATAATCTCATTCCAACCCCTGCCATGGGCAGGGACACCTTCCACTATCCCAGGTTGTTCCAAGCCCTGTCCAGCCTGGCCTTGGACACTTCCAGGGATCCAGGGGCAACCACAGCTTCTCTGGGCACCCTGTGCCAGGGCCTGCCCACCCTTACAGGGAATAAATTCTTCCTGATATCTAAAGCCACTCTCTCTCTATGTGAAGCTACTTAAAACACAGGTTGGAGATGCAGAACTTCTCATGTGCTCTTTTAGTAAATCCAGACTTAATTTTAAAATGAGAATTCTCCTACCCTTTGTGGAGTGGAAGGGGGAGTCAGGGCTCTTGCTGGGCTTCCAGCTGGGAAGACACACAGAAATCTGATATTCCCCAAAAGGTGAGACTCATGGAAGAACTATCATCACTCAGGCTTGCTGTGCTCTGTTTTCAAGTTATCCTCTTGATGTTGATGAGCCTGGCAACAATTTTCATTAGCAGCCATGCAGACAAGCTTTAAATAAATCAGGTTCACTTCCCTGAGGAGCTCCAGAGTAAATATTGCAGCCAATATCATGGAGCAGCTGAGCACCAGGACATGTTATTCACTCTGGAACCCGTTTTGGAGAAGTTCACCCATGTAGCACTTCCAGAAGAGTCCAAAGCAGTGAGATTTGATGGAACTGTCTGGGCTGCGACAGCCCTGAGCAGCCCCCTGTGGGTTACATTAAAAAGCTGAGAGAATGGCAGCATGCCACTGAGCTGTACTTAGCGGCTCTTTTCCTCTGGAAAATGAGGCTGATTATTCAGATTCACTGATAATCAATAGCCTTGGATACTCCTGCAATAGTTTCAATCAACCAGTCCCCTGAAAGCTTTGACACAGATCCAAAGCTTTTGTCCCCTCCATCAGCCATCCCAGTTGCATCACAACTGTCCCTCCAGCAGTTCAAACTTTCACAACAAAATGGGGAAAAGGCCAGGCAACAAAAACGCTCCCCAAAAGAGAGCTACATATAAACTTGCAAAGTCATTACGTTAAATTTCATTTAAGCAAAATCATAACAGTATTTTAGTATGCATTTGGGTAAATTCTTAAAGGGGTAAATAAAGGGTACAACCTGCAGGATACCAGTTTGCAATCTGTGTTTCATCATGCCAGAGAAAGCAGGTAGTGGTTAGTGCAAGTCCACACTGGGATTTTTACACCTGATGGGATTGACAATTGCAGGGGGCAGTGCTTGCACCCCAGTTCAGTTTCAGCCTGTCCTGCTGGGCAAGAGCCTCCTCACACCTAAAGGAAAAAATAAGGAGGAAAAAAACCTCAAACAGGTCAAAGAGCTTAATTGCTTCAGGTGTTCAGTATCTACTCAAAGGTGGCACTTTGGGCTGGGCATTATCTCACCTGGGTTGAGGAGGGGGCTGAGCTGCCTCTGTGGATGGGGTCTGGAAGATGTGCTGGGATTTCAGACTCCATGACCCCAGAGGTCCCTTCCTTCCTGGAGTTCCTAAGAGACCATCCTGACCTTCTTCTCCCTTTTCTCCCCCATCACCTTCCACCTCCATCACTGTCTGCACAGTCAGAGTTGCCCAAAATTCAGCCCATCCCAGGTCTGAACATGCAGAATCGGGATCCACCAAGGTTCTTGGGAGGCTGTGCTTCACCTCCTGCCTCCAGCACCTCTCTCATGGTTTTGATTGGCCAGCACAACCTCTCTCCTTCAGTACAAAAGTAGACAGACATCATTTTTCACTTATTTTTTTGTTTGATTCTGTGCACAAGTCTTGTGTTTGCTTTTCGAAAAGTCAGAATAATCCCCAAGCCTAGTTTCAAATAAATTTGTCTGATCGTGGGTGAAGTCACACCTTGGGACTTTTCTCTGTGAACAGCAGAAGTTTAGGGAAGGACTGAGTAGGGAAAGCAGGACAAAAGAGAAAAATGGCATTTATATATTTTTTAAAATCACCACTGACTCTTTTGCTCTTTCTTGCTGCCTCTGAGTATCATCTGCAGAATGCCTTAAAGCAACTTGCTTTACAAATGCTGGTTTTTAACTTTTTAATGTTGATCTGTTGTGGGTTTTTTCAAATCAGTGGTTCTCAAAACAATTTTTTAAGTAAGGCAAGATTCCTTACCTCGTCTAACAGTTGGTGAAGTGAATTGCCCCACTCATATATTTTATGCCATTGTCAGAGCTGGAAATAGAACTGAGTCTCTGGTGCACTGCTCTGCCCACTCTCCTCCACTGTCTGAGAAAGGAAAAAACATTCTTTAATCCCCCAGAATGCTTTATAAATAATTCCTCCATAATGTAATTACATAGAAATGATTCTTTTCCATTCTGGAAAAGCCCTTCTGGCACTTGCTGTTTAACAATGCCATAGTCCCATGTGAAAAACCTTTGCCCCATGCAATGATCTCCACATCCTGCCAGGGCAGGGACTCATCCAGCAGAGCTGCAGCCCTGGAAGTGGCAGCAGAATTTGGGCAGGGCAGCTTGAAAATGAGCTTATTTTTGTACATCTGCACAGAGCCTGTGGGAGATGGCTGCTGGCCCAAAGTGGTCACAGGGAATGTTTCACAGGCCATAAAAATGGTGAGGGATCATTGCACATCTCCCCCACGAGCTCCTCTGCAGCACAGGCAGAACAGCTCTGGCATTGGGATGCTCACTGCTCTGGGGCTGGGTGGCACAGCAGTCCAGTGGCCCAGGTCATTGTATTTTTAGCCTCATGCTGACAGATATCTGAGGGGGGCTTTCCTGCTCATTTCACACTTGATAATGCCTGGCCAACTCAACCGGCCGTGCAGGAAGCAGTGAGGAAAATCAGCCTGAAATTTCGGTGTAAAAAGTGGGTTTGCTTCACTTCAGAGAAGGGCTCAGGGGCAGCTAAAGCAGAGCATGGGGCACAGCCCATCCCCATCCTAAACACACCTGGGTTTGCTTTAAAACTCCAGTTGCCTCCCATTTAATCTGCCTCCAACTCCAGCGCTGTCAATGGTTATAAATATCTCAAACAAAACGACGCTTTCAACGCTTCCAGTTTTCTGTCAACAGCCTCTTCCAAACACGACAGGATTTTCCCCAGCAGAGCCATTGGGTTTATTGGTGTTTGCATTATTCCTCCTCTCTTGGACACGATGAGAAAATAAAGACAATATGTGGTTTTGCTTTGCTTCTTTGCCTCTCTTGCTTCAGTGGTCTCCAGAGGTAGAAATGAGATGTGTAAAATCCTCGGGACAAGTTCTACTCTCTGCCAGCACCTCATCAATCCTAAATGGCAAATCCTGCCTTTGTCATTTGGGGCTCACCATGTTTTCACAGCAGAGGTTTTGGGGACAATGCTGGAGTTAATTAATAAAAAAACTCCTCGTTGAAGGGATCATTGCCAGCACAGGCTACAGACACCCAGGACTTGTTCCAGCCCCCAGGACATGGCTAATCCATGTCTGTGCATCCCTGAACTGGTTCAGGAGAGCCATCCTGCAGAATGATTCCTGTCTGATGTCCCCAGACAGCCCCAGGAGGAGCCTTCAGCCCTGGTTCACCATCCTGTACGCCCTGGGTGTGATTCCACCCTGTGCTGGTGCTTTCCTAGACAGCACAGTCTCAGGGGATGCCATCTGCCAGGGATCATTCCCAAAAGGCAGGACAGCAGACAAGGCAATCCTGTCTGGGGAGAAAAAATGGTGTGAACACAATGTGTGCCTTGCAGCTAGAAAACAAGCTCTGAGTCTTTTTATTCTCCACTGTATATGTCAGAAAGAAGAGAATTAATGTGTGAAATCTCTGTTCCTTGTTTACTACTGAGGGAGCAATTGGCACCTGTGGGCAAGTGGGTGCTCAGCAGTGGCTGGTCACATTTTGGCTGGAAATTTATGGGGCTTCATGGCTCTCAGCTCATCCCTTGGCATCTCCAAGCTGAGATGTGCAGGACAGAGCACAGAAAAGGTAAAAAGCCTCACAACTCAGCTCTGGAAAAGGGCAGACCATCCACTGGGGCAGTTACAGCTGCACTTACTATTTTAAGAGTATTGGCTTATTCTGCAATAAATTCCCAGGCTGCTTCTGTACCTCAGTTCACCCAGAAGCAAAGGAGAGCTGATCCCAGGGTGCAAGGACTGTGCATGTGGACCAGAACTATTCTGATTTGGGTGTTCTCCAAAATGGCATTATTGATTTTCTGCATCGTGTGGCAAATGTTTTGCAGAGCTCTTGAGTGTTTGAAGTCCTTTCATGCTTGGAGGAAAGTGTGGCTGCAGGAGTTCCATCCACAGCAGAACAGAAAGGCTTGAAAACCATTCACAAAAAAAAAAAAAAAAAAAAAAAGAAAAAGAAAAAAAAAAGAAAAAAGAAAAAAAAAGCCGGTTTTGGAAATGAAACCTTTTATTTTATCTCCCTGTGTTTTAAATTTGCCAGACAAGTGGGAGAGGAGTGCTGAGAAAGACAGCAGCATGAATAACAAGGCAAAGATAAAAGCCACACTCTTTGCCCACTTGTGCTTTAATTTTTCTTAGCCTTTAGCTCACATTACACTGTCTGCAGCATTTTGCCATTCTGGGCTGAAAATGATCAGCAGAACATAAAAGATCTTTTTTTTTTCCTTTAGGAGCCATACTGGTCATGGGGTTGGAGAGCATCTTGCTCAGAGGGACAAGGGACACAAAGAGGGAGCTCAGATATTGTCCATGCCTTTTGAGTGGAGAGTATCTGAAGTGAAGCAAGCTGCAGACTCCCCCAGTCTCATCACAGAGGCACTGGGGATCATTCCCAACCACTATTTTAATATAAATTTTATCTTTCATGTGCCATAATATATTTAGGGCTTCACTCTGCTTGTCAAATTTGGTTAATCCTTTAAAAAGGGCTAAAATTTCTTTAAGGATCACACAGGAAGGCAGACAACACACACAACATGACTGTAGAGCCTGGTTTCCTGAGGAAAAGAGGCTTAAAAGGAAGAGACCTGCTCAGAGTGCTTCATTCCTCAGTTACCCTGCTGCACAGGGCTGCTGTAAGTTTTCTATTTTCTAGAGCAGTGAGCAGAAACTCCCATGTCACTGCAAACCAATACCATTAAAGCTGGCTGGATTTTATTTGTTCATTTGGCAGATGAGTGGTATCCTCACTGGAGCTATTCTGCTTCATATGTCTGCGAGATGTTTTCATAATTACTGAACATCTGGCCTGCCACAGGTCTGGGGACTTCACAGAGCCCTGAAAAAGTTTTGCCACAGTGTCTGAGGCTCCAAAAAACCACTTCAAACATGCAGTTCTTCTGGCTTTCAGTGTTGTTTGTGAGAATTTGTCTTAAGGCTCTGGTCCTTATAATTTCTGGAGTCATCACAGCCAAGTTGATGGATCAGTGGTGTGATGAGCTCAGTTTTAGCTGAGATCTGCTCAAGTCCTTTCCTTTTCCTCTGCAGAAAGTCCCTTGCTCCTTGCATTCTGTCAGACATGTGGGAGCCTTCAATTCCCTCCAAAGATGAACAATTAATCATTATTAGTGGTGCTTTAGCAATGGTGAGGAACAGATACAAGACAAGGGAAAGTGGCTCCACACTGACACAGATTTTGGAATAGATTTTGGGAAGGAAGTCTTCCCTGTGAGGGCACAGGTTGCCAAGACAAGCTGTGGCTGCTGAAGCACTGAAAGCACATCAGAAATTGTGTTTCCATGCAGGTAAATGCAATGAGGTGAAGCTACTCACACCCTCAAAGCAGTTTCCAAAACCAGAGCCTCACACAAGGTAAGAGTTCTGCTGGAGGTTGTAATAGAGATAACCTGGGAAGCAGAACTCTTAGAAAAGCAAACTGGCTTTGTGCTGCTGAAACTTCTTACCTGGATGGGGAGAGAAATCCTCTCATCCTGTTCAGAGCTGGCTGAGGGACCAGAAAGCAGAAACGGGGAGAGGGAAGAACCTGGCCTTTGGAACAGAGAGAAAGAGAAATTGAAGATGGTGGATATTTCCAAGCCATTTTTGGGAAAGATTGATAGAAAAGCTGAGGTGTCACTGTGAAATACTGGTGATCCTGTGGAGGCAGCTGGGAGGGCAGGAATGATGGGGCCAGGAGGGCTGGGAAGTGGAAGCAGACAGGAAATCTGTCCATCTGTCCAGGTGGGGTGACTGACCCAGTCCTGGGGATTCCCACACACCCCAGACCATGGGCTGGATGCTTTACAGTTTGAAAGACTGGCTTTATCTCTAACCAAAATCTGCTTTCCTGCACAGGAAATTAATTAATTTCTGCCCTACCCCAAAAAAGTATTTGCGAGACACAAAGAAATTCTCTTTTCATAGACAGTTTTGTTTTGTTTTTTTTTTTTTTAGCTGGGCAGACCATCATATAGTCCCTTCAATCTTCTTATTATTAGACTAAAAAAAGCTTTCTTTTCTTTCTCAGCAACTCATTAAAGTCAATTTTAACACACCTGTCACTCTTACTGAACCCTGGTGTTCCTCCAATTCATTCTTGACTTGAAGAGAAGTCTCCTGCTGGATGTGAGACTTCAGATAAAACTTTAGCCATTTCTAAGAAATGGGAATTAATTTCTTTTCATCTCTAACTCAGAGAATTTTTTTAAAGCCCAAGAACGTATCCTTTTTTTTTTTTTCCCCCTTCTTTTTTTTTTTTTTTTTTTTTGCCACAGTATGTAAAGAAATGGAAAGGAGACATAAAAAAGAAGAATTCTTTTCACAAGTCATCCTGTCACCTCTGGCACCTCTCACTGCAAGATGCTGTGGATGCCCAACATTTACAAGGCTTCAGAAAGAAAGGGAATAGAATTATGGAATAAAAAATGACCTGGAGAAACGTTCACTGGGTGTTATCCAAGTATGACACTTGTCCTGCCTGAGGAAGGCTCATCCTCATATCCCTGACCCATTCTCAGTCAGGTCCCTCACTCCACTGACTGAGAAATTGTGATTCCATGTTTTGGAGGTAAATTTAATGGGATGGTCTCTATTTTGAGGGATGTTATCATGATGCAGAAGAACTCCAGGTATTCCTATGGTTTATTTGGACTATCTTCAGGGTAATGAAGCCGAGCTGGGAAGAGGGGTAGAATGAAAAGCAGGATGTATGTCCTGTACCACAGAGTGCTCTCTGCCCTGTGCCTGCAGCCCAGCTTCTTTTTAATTTAGGAATTCTCTCACACAAAGGTGAGCAGTGACTATTAGTCCTCAAAAATCCACCCACCACAGGAATTCAGGTGGGGATGAATGCTCTCTTATTCCAGCTGCTCCCAGAGGGGCTGGGTGAGGCAGCATCCTCCACTGCTTGCCAGACAGGCTCAGCTCTTTGGATTTGTCAGTCCAGCACGTGCAGTGTTGTTCTTCTCACTGATTTCTCACTTTTCTGTCCCCAGGTACATAAAGGGGCTCAAAGAGGGCTGGAAAGGGAGTTTTGAAAAACACATGGAATGACAGTACAGGGGAATGGCTTTAAGCTGGGAGAGGGAAGATTTAGATTTAAGAAAGAAATTCTTCCCTGTGAGGGTGCTGAGGCCCTGGCACAGGGTGCACACAGAAGCTGTGGCTGTCCCTGGACCCCTGGAAGTGTCCAAGGCCAGGCTGGACAGGGCTTGGAGCAGCCTGGGATGGTGGGAGGTGTCCCTGCCCATGGCATGGGTGGGACTGGATGATTTTTAATGTCCCTTCCAACCCAAACCATTCCATGATCCTGCAGCCTTTAAGGTGTTTCCTCATCTGGGGGTCTCTGCTTCTCATGGGGTGCTGTGGCACAGGCCAAGGGTGACAAGCAGCAGCATTTCCCCCATTCTGGATTTGCAATGTGCATTTTTTCCCATCCAGCCTCACACCCCAGCTCTGCTGGGTTGTGGTCTCTCCTTTGCAGTTCAAATAAAAGTGGTTCCTGTCTGCCTTTTAGGAATGGGGATTATTTTAATACCTTACAGACATCCTACCTTGAGTGGACACAGCTTATAACAGGTGGCACTGGAGGGAAATTCACCATTCCAGCAGCAAAATATCTGATGCAGAGGGAGCAAGAAAAGCACTTCTTCATGAAAAGCAATGACATTTTGGTTACAAGGTAAAGATGAAATAGCAATGGAGAGAGCAAGAAGCAATCACACATCTGAGAGCAGGTAGCCCATGAAAACCAGCACAGGCTGTACATGACAGTGAAAATCTCTCAACAGAAATCGGAATTTGAGTCCCAGACCTGTAATTTCTGCTGGAGATTTTTCACACCACCAAGGGAAAAGCAAAGTGCTTGGTGTTTTTCACAAAAGGCCACAGTGGGTAAAAGCCAGAACTTGTCCATTGATGGCAAGAGATGCAGGAGTGCAGCTGCTCCATGGGGATTGTGGTGCTGCAGAAGGAAGAAATGCACCATCCCCTGCAATATCGTGGTTAAGTGAAGGTGTTGTAATTAACAGTTCAGCTGGGGGTTGTGCTGATTTAAGTAATTCTCTTTTATAAGTTCTAATTTTTGTAAGTTCCACTTTCTGCAAGTTCTCAACATTTTCCTTGGTTTGCAGGCACCTCAGAGTTTTCTGCTGAGTAGCAGATCCCCAAATAGCCAACTTCAGCTCGCTGACATTAGTTTTGATTTCTTAATTACTTTTCACGGGCTGTGAGGCAGTCCAAGGACCACGTTTCCCTCTGGGATTTGTAGACAACAGCCTGAAGGCAGCTGATAAGTTTATTAAAGATTCTGCTGTTACTTTGAAGCCCTGGAGCCTCTATTAATATCCCAACCACACCGTGTATGTGCTCAGGAGGAGGAAATTGTGCCCTCGCTGTCATCCACTCCTGAATAAATCCAGGGGTACTCTGGTGCTGCTGGTGTCCCTGTGGAGGATGGGGCATTGCACAGGAACATCAGTCCATGCTGGTGCAAGCTGGGAAGTTTTGGGATTACACAACTCCTCAGCCTGGCTGGTGGCAGAGGAAGCGTGTGATTGTTTACCCCAAACATAGAACAGATTTTGCAGGGTTTAATCCCAACAGGCAGCATCACATCTACCTTCACCTCCAGCTAACAGCAGAGAAAGGACTTCCTCTGTTGATTCTTGAACCAAATCCAGTCATTTGTTTTCTGAAACAAGTACTTTCAACCACGTCACTCCGACGGCATCATGAGACTTCAGGGGTGAAGGGGATTTTGCCACAAAACTCTCTTTTAACTCGGTAGAAAAAGAAGCCAAACCTGAGTTCCCACTCAAAAGCTCTCGTTCTAACTCCAGACCCTAATTATGCACCTTCAGAGAGTTAATGGCCAGGGCTGGTGTCTCCTCTTTGCTAATGTAAGAACGCATTCAGTGCTCTCATTTTGATCTCCATTCAGATTAAGGAGCACTTTCATATCCAGGGGGTGAATTGTTCACTCCCTGCAATGAAGTGAATAATTTGCTCTATTGCAAGGGAACTCTCTTCTCTCAGGAGCACCTGATCCTGGCTTTTTATCTTCAACATTTCGTGGCTTGTGGCTGAACCAGCACAGGCCATGGAGGGTCAAAGTTACAAGGAGCACACATGGAGGAAGGAAGGGAAAGAATGTCCCTGGCTCTGCTCTCTGTGTCAGATTCTCCAGTGCTTTGCACCTGGAGCAAATCCCAATCCCGTCTGCACCACTGCAAACCAGCTGCAGTTGTGGGGCTGGTGTTGCTCTGCCTTTTTATGGAGGAGAAGCTGGTCCAGCAAGGGATGCAGCAGCATCCCTGCCTCTCTGGCACGAGCATAACCAGGAGGGAGATAAAAAAAACCAAGCATGGTGAGCCTGGATGTTTAGGATTTCAAGACCAACATCTGTTTGGGGAAGATCTTCCTAGTAATGGCAAAAAAAAAAAAAATTAAAAAAATTGTACTTGTGGATTTCTACCCCAATAACTTTGATAACAGAATTTAATAAATGAAGAGAACAGGGGCTATGGTTGGAAGGAGGTCAGATTAGCAAGCCCTAAACAAAGAATCTTATTTCCGTAGGCTGCATCTGGTGTGAGAGATAACATCTTTCCTCAGCCTCAGCTTTTACTGGCTGGTTTAATGAGAAAGAAGTTTTCAGGACCTGGAAAAAGGACTATTGGCCATAAACATAGGAGGTTTGTGGTTTTGTTTTGTTTTTTTTTTTTTTAGCTGACCTAAAAAAACCCCCACAAACCTTTGCCCTGTGGCCATTGCCTGCACTTCAACCATCACTTTGCCAAATATTTCACCACCCCCACCATCCTATGGTGGACCCCCAAGCAGTGCCCAGCATTTTGAACCTCCCAGCTTGGACTTTCTAAGCAGGTGGGAGAAGGAAAACAACTTCCCATCCCTGTGCTAGTCCAGACTGTGCTCGTTAAGGAGCCTTTTGCCCAAGAAGCAGGATGCTGCCTCTTTCTCTCATCCATTCCCCCCTGTGCAGGTTGAAAGCACAAGCCTTTGTCTAACATGGAAATGGATTCAGGAAAATGTGTCACTGAGAGCAATTTTGCAGTGCTGGGGGAGAATGTCAGTAAGAGATGAGCTCTTTTCTGTCTATATATTCTATTATTCAGCATCACAGGCTTGATTTTTCTCAAGCTCTCAGCCAAACACTCACCTGCTCGTCATCAACCATCAAAGCAAGGTTTTCAGAAGAGTTCATCTGCTATTCAGAGTCTGAAACAAATTTTAGAAAAAAAACCTCTTTGTCTCCTTCCTTCTAACCCAAACCCTTTGTAAACCAGCATTAGTGCTGAGTGGGAGGCAAGGTGAGCTGGAGAGGTTTTTGGAAGCCAAGGTGGGCATATTTTTGGGTGCATGCCAGGAAATGTGCAGGGATGGTTTTCCACGAGGTGCCTCAGCCACTCCCTTGCAGGTGAAGTGGCAGAATTTCTATCCCATCACCCTTCTTCATTTTCCTCCAGGAATTACCTCATCCCTGCATATTTGGGGGGACAGATGTGGGGAGAGCTGGGTTTCACTCAGGGTGAGATAATCTCAGGTAGTGTAGGAGTTCTGAGAACTCCATGACCCAAAACCTCCCCCTGGCACCCTGAGAATAAATTCCCACTTGTAAATTTTCCAAATGAAAAGGAAAAACAGTCTATTACTCACAAAGCAGGAGCACAAGTGCTTGGTTTTCAAGGGAGTTGAAACAGTAGAAAGCACTGCTGGAGCATCAATAAGCCCACGTCTGTTTACACTTAACAGGTCCCAGAACATACAACAGCATCATTAGTGAGTAAAAAATAGAAACCAAAACCCCACCAAACTCCAAATCTTCCTGCAATTACAGGCAGAGCAGTGAACCACCTCAAAACTGCTTTGTCCACACAGTGTCCTCCCACAGGCTGAGGGGGAAATTCACAATTTCTTATATGTTTTCCAAGAAATATGTAGCAATTCCCAGAATCCGGACAGGGTTAGATTTTCTGGGATAATTTTTTTTTCTGTACCTGGGATGAAATATCACCAGAAGTAACCTTCCCCCTTACATCTGGTGGTCTTTCATACACATAAGAATGTCAACAGACTGGTCAAAGAAGTTTTTAATCATGCTTGGTGATCTGAATTTAGCCTAGATCCTTTGAACTCAGCATTAAACTTCAAGGCAGTTTTATTATTCAAAGGGAAGTTCTTGTGTATGGGCTGAAATTGCTGTGGTTTTCCTTGCTCTACCACCACTGTGTTTTCTTTCATGCAAAATAAAAATGAGGAGTTGAGTATCATCCTGAGGTTGTTTTGGGGATGATGCAGACTTTGAACTGCTCTGTATCAGAACACTTTGGTTTATATATTAGTGAATAATTTTTGCATGGTGGCTTCAATACCCTTCTGTGTCCATAGAAACTGTTCCAGGTCCTCCCAGGAGCCATTATTCAGGTTCATCTCATTGCAATTCCTTGGTTTTCTAGCCTCACAATCAAACTACATCTCCTGTGATACCCTCTGAAGTCACAGGGCAAAAGTTCTTCTGGAAGGGTTGGGTGGAGAAACAGAGGGAAGAGTTTTTGTTTTGGAAAGCAAAGGGGCACCAGAGGTCATTGACTATGGAGAAAAATATTCATAAGAGGTGTTAAAACGCAATACTTGGGTGCATTTGCCAAATGTTCAAAAATAAAATAAAAAGCTATTTCCTTTTAAAACTTTTCAGGCTTTTCTATATGGGATATTCTGTGTGTGATTACTGGGAGTTGGTTCAGCCTAGAGCTGAAATCAAGCTGGCATTTGCCTCACAGTGCATCTAATCACAAAGCCATGTCACTCCTGAATGCTGAAGGGCATTTTCCATTTGCTGCTTCCCTTTCCCGGAGCCACAGGGGTTCCTGTCCCAATCCTTTCCTGAAGTGGGGGCTGCAGTGATCCCTGCCCATCTGAGTGCATTCCCGAGAAAGGCAGCTGAATTTCTTTGTGCAAAAACACCCTTTGCCACCTCTTGCTTTGGTTTTCATTTGAAGTGTTTTCCTGGTCCAAACCTCTTCCATTTGTGCTGCTGGTTATGTCCCAGAACTTCATAAATTAAATGTTTTATGTATTCCTCGTAAGATTGGGGACAGTTTGGTTTTCAATAGAGAAAAGAAAAAGCACAAACAACTTACTAATTAAATCCTGAAGCCATCTGGATTTAAAGGCAAGGGCCAGACTAACTTTAATACCTGCAGTGCTGTCCCGTGGGGACAAGGAACAGCTCTGATTTCCCCTCCACCCTTCCGAGGCCAGCCTGAAAACTCACCCTGAATCCTGGGGACATGGAAAATGAGGGAGGATGTGAGGAGCAGCCTTCCCACAAAGCCAATCCTCAGCTCAGCCACACTCTGCCACCCAGTACAGCTCCTGTGAGCTGTCATCCATCCCACAACCGGGTGGGAGGTAATTAGCAGAGGTAATTAGCAGAGGTAATTAGCAGAGGCAATGCCCTGGCCAGGCTGCACAAACTCTGATCCCCAGCAAGGGAGAGGGGAGGATGGGTCCAAAGCCTCATCAGTCATTGCAAATTTCCAGAGAGAGCACTCAAGGCTGATGATGTGAAGTTTTAATCTATTCTGAGTTGGTTGGGTTTCATGTAGAAAAATGGGGATTATTCCACCCAAACCATTCTGTGATGAACCATCCACAATATCATTTGCTTGTGACAAAAATGACTGCAAAAAACTATCCTAAAAGTAGAATGTTCTTCCTTGGTTTATGAATTACCTGCAGTGGCCTTAGAAATACTTTTTCCTTTGATTTTAAGTATCAATTTTATTTTCTCTAACATTTTGTATCCATGCTAGCATAGCATATAAATATTCTCCCTAGCACAGTTTTATTGCATTGTTATTTTATTTACTTCCTGCCTTATGGGGTGTGTTGATAGGTACAACTCTTATTTCTTAGTGCAAATGCCTGATCTCTTTGATGGATGTTTCTTGAACTCTCTTTGTTTGCAAACAGTGCAAATATAAAAATATGGCCAACCAAGCCAAAGTAACTGCAAATCTCACACCATTGTCAATCCCACATGCCATACAGGGAGTTGTCATTAGTTTGCTTTCAGTTGTGCTTTTTTTTTTTTTCAGGACCTGCAGGTTGAGAAGGTGTCAGTGCATTGTGGAGATAAACAAGTGGTGACAACATGAAAATGCTGCCACTTGGGAATGGATGTGGAAACATGTGGAGATAATCAGGAATCACTTTTAATTACACATTACTTAATTTTGTGCTGGTTTCCAGATTTATCCAAGCCATTAGTTATTGGGGAACCAGGTGGATCTTGTCTGTGTTGGTTTCCTGTTCTTCTCTTTGACCTGTGCTAAATCTTCTCTGTGTGGTCTGTGCTAAATTCTCTTGGTCATTTTATAGACTGAGCATTTTATTGAAGTTTTGCTGCTTCTTTTGTTTTCATCCCATCAGTAAATGCCACAGTGCTTGATCTTCACCAGAAAAAAACCCAAAAACCATGGAAAAGCAGGGCTGAAAACCTGTTGGTGTTTGGGGTGTGCTTGGTCAGGAAGCACCCCAGACCCTGGGGTGGGATTATTGGTTCTCTAATTACTGCAATTACTGGTTTAGTAATCCCTAATTTCTGGTTCTGTCCTGGACTGGGCTCTGGGTTGGAGAGCCACTGTTTTAGCACCAATGGATCAATTTCTGGTGCAATAAGACAAGTTCTGCTACAACAAAAAAGGACTTGCAGGGCCATAGAACATCCTTGGAACAACTCTGAGCAAGTGATGCTCACTGTCTTCCATCCACCCCTGGGGATGCACATGTTTGTGGAGATCCTTCAGAGTCTGATATGCAGAAACGAGCTGGCAGAAGAGCATTTTGGCAACCAAAAACTGGCGAGGCAGGACAGGTATTCCTGCACGGAGTTTGATTTCTCCACGTGTGATAGACCCCGAGGCAGCGTGCCTTTGATTTTTTCAGCTCTGATTGCACGGAGGAGGCTGCTTAAGGAGCAATTTCCTATTCAAAGTGGGAAGCAGGATGGAATCTGGCCATCTATTTTCTTCTATGAGGGGAAGAAAAGGTGCAATTTTGAGCACATTAAGCAGCAGTCACTGAATTACAGGGCAGGGACTTGCAAAAAGATATGGAAAAGTTCTCCCTGCCTGTTTAGGTGGGCAGGTCTGGCTCTTCACAGCCTCGTGGAGCAATAAAGGGTTAACACATTTTATTTTTGCACCATGGGCATGCAAGGCAGGGTTTTGTGGTTTTCTGGTCCTTTTCTATGGAAATCTGGAGTTCCAGCAGATGTCACAGGATCCCAGGATAAGCAGCAAGGAAGCAGATCCTGCAGAGGATGAGGAACAAGGAGCAAAGGCTTCCATGTGTCAAAAGAGAAAAGAGTGAGGATATGGAGCAGCTGGGCAGCCAGGAGAGGTTAAAAAGGTGATTACACACAAGTTGTCCACTCTTTGGGACTGATAATGGCTAAAAGTCTCAGCAAAGGCCAGTATGAACATGGGGAGGGAACGGAATGATAAAAGGGAATGAGAAAGTCCAAAGAGAGGCAAAGCTCAGAGGTTTTATTGATCACCAAGGAAGAAAAGTCAATTATATCCATCCCAGAGGTGTGGAAGGACTCCTACAGGGAACTGAAAATGGAAAAGTACCACGAACCCAAACCTGACTTGTGTAGGGAGGTTTGGCAGGACATGGGACCTTCATGTGGTGCTGCTTGTATTGCCCTGCTGGGCTCTGCAGTGTCAAAAACCTGAGATATCCAGAGGCAAAGGAAAAATGATAAGTGCCAGTGCCTTACCCTTGCTGGTGTGGGCTGGGAGAGCAGAGGATTAGAGAAACCATCTGTGCTCAGTTGATGATTGAGTTTTTAACTGAAGCTTCAATTGACAAGCCAGTTTATTGACAAAAAGAGCTGATTTTGTTTAAAGTTTCACAGAGAAACTCAGAAAGTCTTGTATAAACCTTGTGCTGCATCTCCACTAAACCAAACAGCCAGAAAACATGATATTGATCAAACAGTCTAATTTTTAATGTTTCCCCACACATCTTCAGTCTATGGAAGACTAAGTGTCTTCCATATAATAGCAGGGAAAACATAAACCTAAACTCTTTTGGGGCAGGAAACTCTCAGACTAGTCTGGCTCTATTTTTTATTATCAAAAGTGAAATATCAAGGTCTTTGCAAAGACTTCATGGTTACTTGGCTACTCTGGTGTGATGCTGCTGGAAGCTGCTGTGTGAAATCTAAAACACACAGTCAGAAAAGACTGATTATCCCAGGAACTTCCTTCCTTCCTTCCTTCCTTCCTTCCTTCCTTCCTTCCTTCCTTCCTTCCTTCCTTCCTTCCTTCCTTCCTTCCTTCCTTCCTTCCTTCCTTCCTTCCTTCCTTCCTTCCTTCCTTCCTTCCTTCCTTCCTTCCTTCCTTCCTTCCTTCCTTCCTTCCTTCCTTCCTTCCTTCCTTCCTTCCTTCCTTCCTTCCTTCCTTCCTTCCTTCCTTCCTTCCTCCCTTCCTCCCTTCCTCCCTTCCTCCCTTCCTCCCTTCCTTCCTTCCTTCCTGTAAAGAAGTTCTAAAAAGAGGTGCAAAAAATAAGACCAAAAAGCTCCATCCCAGCCTATCAAAGATGTGAGACCCTCTTTTCCTAAGCTAAAAAATTCCCAAGGATGATGTTGAGAGTCTTCCTTAGGACATTCCTCACACCCTGCCCTGCAGATTTCTGCTTGTATTTAGATGGCACGCAAAATTGAAACATAAAATTGTCACTTTAATGGTGTCTGACCATTCCATGTTCTTTCTTAAAAGGAGGAAATTCCTTCAAGTGGAATGTTCAGCAAGAGCACCCAAAATAGGACCTTTTAATTCCCTGTCCAGCCTTGGCTTCGAGCTTTGGGCTCCTCCCAGGCATATTTCATGTGAGGCTCCAGACAGTCTCACTCCAGTAACTGGACACTGGATGGCTTGGCTGGGCTGCCTATCCCAGGCTTGTTTGCAAAGACAACAGGTAGAGAGACAGGCTGAGGGCTGCAGTCCAGGGCCCCTTCCAAAATTCCCAGGGAGCTGATCCCCGAGCCAGCGTGCGGCTCGGTGACGTTAATGACTTGTGTTATATGAAACAAAATGAAAACTGGTTTTGTTTGGGCAGTGGTTTCAAGGGATGAGATCATGGGGTGACTGAACACAGCAAGTGTGACTCAGCAGGGTCTCACACAGCAATGACCACATAGCTGAGCTCCCAGCTCACATCTGCTGGAATGAATCCCCATGCCAGGGCCAGCTTGCTGTTCCCTGACCCTGTTTATGAAGCCATCTTTGTTGGATGCAATTTTTGCTAGTCCCTTCAGAGGCTGGGTAAATTATTCTTGCAGTTTCTTCTGCCTGAAGCCATGGGAAAAATTCTCCTGGAGGGATGGGAGCACCAGGCACAGGAAAGAGCTGCACAGGAGATGAAGAACTACGAAACCTGAGGAAAGGATAGAAATGGAGAACTTCTGTAGAAGAAGGGTCATGGAATCATGGAATATCCTGAGCTGGAAGGGACCCACAAGGATCATCAAATCCAGCTCCTGACACCCCAACAATCCCACCCTGAGCACCCCTGGAGTGGTGTCCAAACCCTCCTGGAGCTCTGGCAGCCTCGGGGCTGTGCCCATTCCCTGGGGAGCCTGGGCAGTGCCCAGCACCCTCTGGATGAGGAACCCTTCCCTGATACCCAAAATAAACCTCCCCTGACCCAGTATTCTTGCCGTTTTGGGTGCTACAACATAAGAAAGGTTTGTAGCACCTGAAAATATGCACAAACCTGAATAATCTCCCAGGAGAAGGGGAGGAATGAACGTGGCACTGAGGGAAATCTGTATCTGCCTGCAGCTGATCTCTCTGTAGGAGCTACAGAAGTCATCCCACTTCTGTGGGAGATGGGAGAGGAGAGCTGTGCCTTTACAAGGACCTTACAGACCTTTAGAAGAAGCCTTTAGCCACTTATTCCAGCCTTGGTTTCCTGGATGTCAGGAAATGCCTGTTGGATTACAGAGATGACAGATGACATTGACAGATGATTCTTTGCATGGGAGGTTACAAGGAAGTGATGGCTCAGTACAAATGTATTGAAATGTGTCCTAGGACTCCCTTTGAGCAGAGAAAAGCAAGGTGATGATTGAACGAGGATGTGGGAGTAAAAGAGGCTTATTCAGGAGGGACACAACAGGCTGTAGCTGCTTTGGATGGCAGAAGTGAGCTGTCTGACACAAATCAGGTTCAAAAGTGCAGCCAGGCCTTTTTCTCTTCTGAAGGACAATATTTTATCTATTTTATCAGATTAGGAGTAGGCTTTCCTTGCCTCCACAGATCCCAAGGCCCCAGTCTCCAGTGGGATTTCAGAGCACTGCTGCACCCTGTAAACAAACCCCATCTCTCATGGTGAAAGAAAGGCATCATTTGGAAATTTCCACCTTTTATTGTCTCTTCTGCTCCTTTCTGTGCATTTTATCTCCAGTGAGCGATCAGATCATCCTGACAGCATTTCAGATGTGAGCTCCAAAAAAAAAGTGCCTTGGGATTTTAATCTTCTTTGGGACATTTGCTTGCAAACATCTGCCTGTTTGTGCAATCTGGCTCCTTGCAGCAGCAAACTCCTTCAGAAGCATTTTGATGAACCCTGGGACAAGCTCAGCTCTGGCAGTGGTGCTGTGCCTGTCCCCAGAGCAGGGGGAGGGATGGGAAAGGGGGTGGCTCTGACCTTCCCATCATTTCAGGGAAGGATATTAGCAGAGGGTTTCCCTTGGGCTTCATCCACACCATCCCTGCTCTCTGTACTGACAACAGCATAAACAGCCAAACCACTGCAAACCAGAAAAATCATGTCTGCATCCTCCAAGGGGACAAGGCAGTGAAATCACCTTGCAGGTTGTTATGGGCAGAAAATCAGAGATTTATGGAATTATGGAATGGTTTGGGCTGGAAGGGACCTCAAAGTCCATCTCATTCCACCCCCTGCCATGACAGGGACACCTTTCACCACCCCAGGTTGCTCCAAGCCCTGTCCAGCCTGGCCTTGGACACTGCCAGGGATCCAGGGGCAGCCACAGCTTCTCTGGGCCAGGGCCTGCTCACCCTCACAGGGAACAATTCCTTCCCAATATCCCATTTAAATCGATTCTCTTTCAGTTTGAGGGCAGCTGAAGCACAGCATGACTGGCCAAGGTCAGGGCTGCCTCCTTTTCCCACTGCATCTCAACTCACCTTCAGCAGACTTCCTTAGTGCCTTCAACCACTCACTGCTGAAGCTTCCCTGAGCTGCACAGAATCATTATTTTCACTTTCCATTATTCTCATTTTGTGTTATTCACGTTTCACAGATATGGCACCAAGGAAAGGTTACAGGAGGTGCTCCTCTCCCTTTTAGAATCTAAAATGAGATGTCTCACCCTAAGCCCATGACTGTGACCTCCCATTAGAGGGAAAAGGGAGAAGCTGGCGCCTCCAGGGGATAATTCTCCTGATACACTGAATGAAAACCCAGTTTAGGAGGAGATGCATCACCCTCTGTTGTGTCTGGATAGCTTTTCATGGATGCTAAAGCAATCCAAGGGTGACTAACTCACACCTTCTCACCAGACTCACCTACTGAATCTGGAATCGACCTAAGTACCCCCAATCCCACATCCTTATTTTCCAGGATTACTCAGCTTTGTCTCAGCACTCAGCAGCGTGTTGAGGATTCGAGACAGACATTTAGACTCTGCTCCCAGCTGACTCAAGCCCAGGGCTGTCTTTTATCTCATTAAAAGAAACTAAATTGAATGCAGTGCTGGGAATATGGAGAACAAGCATTTGTGTGGTCTCCAGTGTTGTGTCAAACTGCTACAAACAACCTGTTCCTACAGAAATTCCTGCTGCCACATGGCTGAGCAGCCCAGCTTCCTGTCACTGCAGGGCTGCTTTGGTGCTGCTCTTTCTGCTGGGGTTATCCTGCTTTCCTTTGTGATCTCACACAACCTCCCATGGAAAATTAAAACCTAGGAACTCGTGGCTTTGACAAAACACTCACTTGGCTCACTGCAGGGAAGCGTGGATTTACTCACGGTGGAAGGAGAGACAGGGGATGTTTCTCTTTCAATGTTTTCTGTCTTGTGCTTGGTGAGATGTTTTTCCTCCTCCCCTCAGGACAGAGCTGTACCTGTTCCAGGATCCCCTGATGGCTGAACCACCCTGTCACCTCAGAGGTGCCTTCTCACAAGAGCATGAAAAGACCCCTGAAAAAGCCCCAGCCAGGCAGATGAGAGACAGATTCTCTCTGACTTGGTCATAAAATCACAGCCAGCTCCTAATTCAGCCTCACATTTACAACCTGCCTCCAGCTTCTGCTGTGTCCTCCCAAAGTTACCATTGATTCTCACCAGATCTTTCTCCACTGACTTGGGCTTCACTCCAGAAAACTTCACTTCCCTCTGTGTCCAAACACAGGGTGGGAGGTGTCTATACTGCTGAATCTGTTTGCCCTGGGCCATTTGAAAAGGAAAAAAAAAAGGAAAAAATATGTAATTTAATCCTTGATATGAGCTCCTTCCACTTTAGAACAGCTCAAGAGGGTGAGTGAAGACTCAGAGACCACACAGCTGAATGGGCAAGAGTTGCATGACCCAAAAATGGCAAATCATGTGAAAATTTAAATAACTGAGAGCTGTTTCTCCTCAACAGTTCTCCCTTCCTCCATCTTTGAGTAACTGAGATCTACTGGGAGTCACTGGCCAGAGGAACTCGAGGACAATTGAACAGCACAGGGCAATGCCCCTGGAGGATGGGTCAGCTCTGGGACTCCAGCAAGCCCAGCAGGAACATTTTTTATTTGCTGGGAAAGGCTCAGTGACAAAGGGTGGATGTGAAAGAAGTGTAGAAGTCCAACTATGGGTGACTGGAGCCCTGGCTGTGTGGCTGAGCAGTGTGTCTAGAAAAGTGAAATGATATGCACATTTTCCCACTTTTTTCCCAGTTGGAGGAGTGTTGTATACCCTGCCTTACTTTTAGACTCCCAGTTTATGCCCTAAATTTTCATTTTTCAAATGACAATACTGAAAATCTCAAAATACAGATTAACATGGAGACCATTGAAATAAAACTTCTGATTGTTATAAGACCCCTTCTGAGATTAAATTTCACTTTCATCCAGGTTTCCCTTTTTATACTGATTAGTTTTACTACTTCTAATCACTCAACATTTTAGGTTTTTTTAGTTTGTTACATATTTGGGAAAAAAAAGGAACGTTAGTCATTTACATATCTGAGTTGTCACAAACCAAGTTCAAAAGGACTCATTAATGATCCTGATCATTAATTTTTTTAACAGGTGTGGGCAAAATGTGCACTTCCAGTAGATGGAGGAGAATTTTACTATTTACTTTCTTTAATGCATGGCAGAAAACACCTGGCTGACATCAGGGCATGAAAACCTTGCTTTTACATAAGCACCTGGCAAGGTGGACTTGTTACACAGAGTCTCACTTGATTAGCAGTAATTAAATCTGAGTGCAGATCTCAGTGTTTATATGCCAACACCAGCTTGGAATGAAAATCAAAAACCAGAGGCAATTCCTGTTGTATCTGGTTGGTGCAACTGCTCCCATCAGCTGGGGATGAGTTGTCCACCCTGACAAGAGAAGCTCAGGCTGATGAATTGAGGTTCCCCGGGGCAAGGAGCATCAATCAGGGAGGAAATCATCAAATCATCGTGGTTGTTCTGCTGACCTGCTGCGTGTCCAATCTTCCTTGCTTTCTGAAAGGGTAGACTGGCAGTTATTTATAACACAGTCCTTCCTGATAAATTTTTCTGGAGGCTTGTAGGATGAGAGCTTGACACAGTTTGAGTCATTGTCCGGTCGTGTTGTGCCATTGGTACGGATTCAGAAATCAGGCTGGGAGTGTGAGTGAAGACCTCCCCAGAACTGGAATAAATCCAATTTCCCACTCCCACCTTTTCTCTTTTCTGAGAGCAAAACTCCATGTGACAGTTCTGTGTCGGGTGACTCAGGGGGGTTGTGGCAGAAAGGGAAAACACAGAACTTTCCTTTTCCTGCTCCACGAAGAGCTCTCAGTAGCCCCTTCCCCTCCTTGACACAGAGAGGGTTTCCCTGCCTCCCTTTACTACTGGCTCTTCTTGCTCTGTGCTGCTTTATGTTCTTTTTTAAGCCAAATCCAAACCAAAGTCAACTTTCCCCACACACAAATTGTACTTTTTGTTTAGCGTGCACCAAAGATTTTTATGTAAAAAGAATTTTACATGGAACTTGGTGGTTTTTGTTGTTGTTTGGTTTTTGGTTTTGTTTTTTCTTACTGGCAGCATGGCATTTTCTGCTCAGCCTGGATACAAATATGTCAATTCCCTTTCAGAGGACCCAGCACCAAGTTCTGGATCCAGATTTTACGGTGTGGATGCTTTCTCTGACACACAAATGGATGTTGTGCTGGAAAGCTTCAGAGCTGGGGAGGTCTCTGAGAGGACTTAATGGGCCTTTTCAGAGCATCAGAGAATTACTCAGGTTGGAAAATCCCTCAAAGATCACTGAGTCCAACCATTAACTCAGCACTGCCAAGGCCACCACTGACCCATGTCCTCAAGTGCCACTTGTACAAAGCCTTTAAACCCCTCCAGAGATGGGGACTCCACCACTTTTGGTGGGCAGCCCGTGGTTCAATTAGGTCCCAAAGCTTCATTTATCTTGTGCCATTCCTACATCTCCCTGGGGGCAGTGGCCAGTTTGGGAGGGTCCCTGGTGTGTCTGGTTGGAGGATGGGGTGTGCATACAATTTGCAATCCACTAGGGCTACAACCTTTTCTCTCTTCAAAACTCTGTGCTTTGACCATTATTTTTGGGTTTTTTAAATTGCTTCATATTTTATAGGATGGTACCAGACATACACAGAGCTGGAGATCATGTTTTGTTTTGTGCCATCTCAATGCCTGCTGGTTGCTTCATGCTTGGTTCATAATTAGGAGACCAGCTTCCTTTGGCCAAAGGAAGGAGAGTAAAGTGCTGCAGGTGTTGATTTAGAGTAGATGAATCCTTCCAAATTCCCCATTTTGAGAAGTAACTATCTTCCACAAACTACACAGAAGCCACTGCTTCTATGTTTTGTTAACTGCCTACAGTAGGCTCTGTAGAACATCCCCAAGAAAGGATTTCTTTTACCTGAAAGAAATTTCCTGGAAAAAGAAAGCTTTCCCAAAGCATTATTTCACTAAAATCCACTTTTCCACTGTGGAAGCCCCTGTGGCAGAAGCAATGAAGCAATGTGCTGGAGGCACTGTAATCTGGCTGCTTCAGAACCAGGTTCTTCATTTGTTCAGTTTGTGTTTCAGGGCAGCCTAAGGGAGAAATCCTCAAACACCCTCAGCTTCCCTCTCTCACAGAAATTTTGCCTGAAAAAAGGCAGAGCCTCTTGCTTTGTGCCACCTTTTTCCAACCCTTTGGATATGTGAACACTGAGATGTGCCCAAAGGTGTGGGATTCACTGGTACTGTAGGAATAAGGACTGACAACTTGATCACCTGATTTATTGACCTTTGCTGAGGTTGCACTGGCCTCAGATGCTCCTTGGCTGTGCAGCAGAGTCTCATCTCCCTGGCACATGTGGATTAAACAGGTTGTACTGAATGGAGTACAAAAAACTACAGGAAGGCAGATGATGAGATCTGTCCTGCTCCAGCCAAGCCTGCTGATGTGCAGCACTATCAGCCTGCACCAGCTGAGCCTCTGGGCCCTGTGATTTCCAACCCTCTCCAGCTTGGCAGCTGTAAAATTGCATTAGTGGACTTAGAGGCATCTGTGTTATGAATTTCAGCTGGCTAACAATGGGCAAGGATCTTTCCCACAGCCACCAGAGAGGTCTGTGGAGCGCAGCTGGAAACCACTGGTGAGTCAAGACGAGTGGTGCTCTGCTTTCACTGACACTCACACCAATCCAAACACGTGGAAGGCTTCCAATTTCTCTTGGAGTAAACAAAGGGAAGCACAAACCCCCGTTATTTCCTATGGCTCTTTGTTCAAGGAGTATTTTTAGTCCGGCTGACGATCTTTTTGCGTACCCAAAGTGTTTAATTAAATACATTCATCAAAATGAAGAGCCCAAGGAAATTTCTGTAAGCATTGCTCCATCCAGCAGGTCACTCCCTTGCAATGCCAATTTCATATGTCACTCTGGGATTCCAGGCATGGGTTTATTATCTTATTTCACTATCAGAGTTCAATAATTTACAAGGAAAATCATCCATCTGTCAGTTCTGGAAAAAATGCTCTTCCCATCCATGGTCACCACAATTCTTTAATGCCAGGGAAGTGTGTAGAAGTAGAGAGAGGAGACAAAATATTTATTTAGAAAAAAAGTCCTGTACTTTTAGGATTCATTTATGATGCATGAAGTGCTTGTTAGGCCATTTCCAGATTATTTCAACCCTAAAGCCAGTTTGTTTTTTCTGCAGGCTCCTATCAGTTTGCTGAAGTGAAGAGCAGGAATAGCTGGAGGAACATCAGGAAAAGCAGCTGGACAGGGGTCTAAAATAAGCTTAATTTTCCACAGTAAATCCACACCTATAGGTTTATAAAGAGGTAAAAGGCAGGCACCATGTGCTGACCACAACCACAGATGATGTCTGTGCCACAGCTTGTCATACCCCCATCCCAAACTGTTTTTTCTCCATCCACATAATTAATTTATCACACTCCTTCTTGAAAATTTGTTGGATCACACGTGGCAAGTGCTATGTCAGACACAGAGGGAGTTTTCCCTGTGGCTTGACTTCCAGAATTCCAGAATGAAGGGCAAGAACACCTCTGTTAGGCAGTAGAGCTGCCCATATGTCAGTGCCAGTGCTGCTGCAGGTTCAAGGTTGGACAGAAACCTTGGATAAAACAAGAAGTCTGTGTCCAAAGGGCTCAAATTCCCTCTCCAGATTTTCTTCTTCCTGGGCTCTTCAAAATCTAAAAATATCTCATGACATCACTGGAGTTTTAAAAGTCTTCTTGTTTCCTTTTGGAATCACTTGAAAATTCACTTTTAAAGCTCCCTTTCATGGACACCCATCTCATTCCTTGAGATTGTTCTGTTTCTGAAGCAGTGGTGTATGAACAGTGCCAGGGGAGGAAAGGAAAAGCTTCAACCCCTGTGGAGCAGGGATTGCTGTGGAGCAGACTCAAGCAACCTGTTTTTTTTATTCCTTTTGTTTTTCCCCTGCAGAAGCCAAAAAAGCCAAACAACAGCACTCATGGTCATTAATTTGAGTGAAAGCACAAGAATTACTCCCTCCCAAGTTTAACCTCCAGGCTGCTTGGAGTTCTGAAATTGCAGCCTGGCACAGGGCCAGCTCTAAACAGCAGCTCATCCTTTTTCAGCTTGTTTTCGAAAAAACAAACCCCAAAAACACAACAAAACATAAAAAAACCAAACAAGAAAGCTCCACCCATCCTCTCTGTAATTCCAGGCATCGAAATGTTCAGGGCTGGTTGCTCCAGGAGATACAAGAACACAGTGGATACAAGCAGAGAGAATACTGATACTCTTTGATTTTCCCTGTTCCCCAGTAAATTTATATTGAATATTAGAAGGTGTAATGCTCTCTGTCCTTTGTGCCTCATGTGGAGTTCAGTAGGTAAATAATAAAAATACAGCATAAAGCCCAGCTTGAGGAAAATGTTCATTTTCAGCTCAGAACACTGGTATCTCCTAGAAGATGTCTGGAAAGAATCGAGACCACTCGTCCTTCTACACGTTGGAGCACCTCATCAGAAGATTAAAATTCCCTCGAATTCATTGCCCTGGATCTAGCAGAGCTCCAGACCATCAGCTGGGATCAGGAGTTTGGGCTACCTTGGAGGACCCCAAAAGTGTTTTGTAAGCTACAGATGATGCAGAAATGCAGCTACCCCAGGGTTAGGAACACCAGACAATAAAACAACAAAGCCCCTCAATGCAGTTAAATCCTAAAATCTAGACAGAAGAATAAAATATCACACAATCCAGTGAGTTTCATTTTCATTTTGGAGAAAATTTGCTAGCAGAGGTGGATGTTCACTGGGTGTGTTGGGGATTTACTGGTGCAATTCCACATCCAGTTCAAAGCTGTAAATTGACTTTACAAATCACAGACCAGGTGCAAAAGAGGAGGAAAGGTGGCTCTGTTTATCCTTGTTTCAACCTTTAAAAGTAGATGCTTGAACGAAGCAGCAGTAGTTTCATTGTGAAAGTTTGTTTCATATGAGAAAACATCAGTTTTTCTGGTGGAATTGTCAAAGATAGAATGTGATATATCATGATTTTCCTCATGTTTTCTCACAGATTTTCTGTGTTAGAAACAGGCAATTCACTGAAATCAGGTGCTTCCTGTAAACAGTTTTGATTGCACAAAATTGCTTTACTCCTGAATAGAAATCCTGAATAAACTTACTTCTATCCAGTGGCAAAATTTGATCAACTGAAACACGGAATAAATGTATAATAAATAAGGCATTCAGTTTTGTGTAGAACAAAATCCTGCTTCATTGATAAAGATCCATCTGAATAATTACATTCTTTCTATGTTTTATACCCCCAAAATTTGTTGAGGTCATCAAGGAGATGTCACATACTTTGAAGGAGCACAGTTCTTCCCCTGCAGGTTCCATGGAAGGGACCAAAGAGTCACCTGGAATAAAAAGCTGCTCAGATTTAGAAGCTAAACTTTTTCTGTCCATGTTTTCACTGATTTAGAATATCATCCACCTGTATTTTCCTGTATGTGTTTGTGTTATAATTTTGGAGTCTGGCCTTTGCAGAGGCCTCTTAAGGCAGGTTGTGTTTGAGGAGAACTGGGATATTGTCAGGAGCAGTTTTGTGGGATGGAGGCTGGCAAAACTTGTGGAAGAATATTTGTCCATGCAAGGACAGGGGTGGGACAAGATGAGCCATGGCCAGTCTGAGGGAGGGCCCAGTGAACCATCCCTGGAAGGGTACAAAAACCATGTGGATGTGGCACTGGAGGACAAGATTTTTGGGAAACATGGTGGTTTATTATCATTGCTTTAATGAAGGGATGTGACTATGGCTGTGCTAAATGTGATTTATTGCTCTGAAATGCATCAGACTCGAGGCTGTGAGGTTGAGAGAAGCAAGAATTCAGCCATAGCCAAAGTAGTCACGAGTTTCTTCCTTACAAGGCAATATATAACATTTTAATCCATTAGAAAGTTGCTATGAAGTGTATTTGTTTTTCTAACCTACCACCTTTACTTCATTTTGCTGCACTGCATATACTTTTATCCAATGAACTACTGTCACAGGTACTCACATGTGCTTCTATTATAACACCTAAACTCTCAGCTTGCCCTATACAATTCCATTAGTACACTATAAAACTCTTCACCATCTTACCCAATAGTTTCTTACTTAAGGCTTATTCTTACTTACAGCTATAGAAACATAAGTCTATAATTTTTCTGCTTAATGTCTGTGTATTTTTATTTTTACATCAATCCAGGTTTCTTCCAAGGCTGCAAATTAAACCCTTCAATATCTGTGGAAGTTTCTATCTTTCCATTTTGTGGACTTGATGACCTTAGAGGTCTTTTCCCATCTCAGTGATTCTGTGGTCCCATGATTCTGGGTGGGTCAGGTTTACCAGGATCCAGAGGATGAGATTCCAGAGAGGAACAAGAGGGGGTGTATGAATAAGGAGGGACATGTCTGGGAGCAGAGCAAAGGTGAAACAATAGGATGTGGCAGCACCAGGATAACACCCTTGGGATAGTGAGGCCACTGCATTAATGAACCCTGGAAGTGCTGTCAGAAAATTGGGAAGGGAATACCAGAGGAACTCTGTGTCAAGCTGGATACATGTGCTTGCATCCCTGCAGAAGTTCAAACAGTGCCAGACAGAGGTTGGTGTGGGCCAAATGGGAAAACAACTTTCTTGTTTCCTACAGAAAAATAATTGCTGCTTGCTCAAGCTGCTGCTTCCAAACCCACTCCAGCCCTCAGGGAGGATGCCTCTCTCTGTTCTGATTGCTTTCCTGCAAGTCATGGTAGCTCTTCTTGGTTTCCCCAGATCCCATCAGAGGATGCATCCTCTGGTGGCTACAGAAATAATAATAAAAAAGAAATAAAATGAGTTTACAGGCCTCAGCTCTTGGGGCAGCTCGCTGTGTTCACCATGTCTGCAAGCACAGAGGGGCATCACCAGCCACTGCTTCTCCCTTTGCAGTATGGGAGGGTGAAGAAAAATCAGATTTTCTGTTCTGTCACCTCACTGAACACTCCTGACCTGAGGAGGACCAGCCTCGTGCACCCCAGGCATCGATTTGTGCTGGGGCAAGCAACTGGGAAGAGGTGTGGCAGGAAAGGATCTGGGAATCTTCATGAGAACCAAATCTGCCCCCTTCAACTCGCATCTACCTGGTACTAAAGAGATGCTGAATTACTTTCTTTTCTTGACAAATCTGAATGCGATTTTATTTTCTTTTGTTTTCTTCTCCTTCCTCCCCCATCAGCACCTGAATTTCTGGAGCAGATCTAAGAAAGTTCAGAGAGACAGCTGTGTGCTGTGGGTGGGAGTGTGGGTGTGATGTATGCACACCACGCAGGAGACCAGGTAGATAAAAAAATAGTATAAATAAAACACTGACAGCCTCCTTTTGTTGCCTCCTTCATCACTGCATTTTACAATTCGAGGAGATTATTTTGCAGAATGTTTGACATCAGTTTGATACGCGTTGTTCCCATGGCAACAGGCCTTTCTCACACTTTTTGTTTTGCTTTGGTTATTTCTCAGAATATCTCATTCTTCATTATTTTGGGATTTTGGTCAGGCCAACCCTGCCAGAATTGAAAGAGCATTGGGACAATGTTGTCAGGCACAGGGTGGGATTTTGGGGGTAGTCCTGTGAAGGGCCAGGATTTGGACTGGGTGATCCTTGTGGATGTTCTGTGGCTCTGTGATCGTGCTGCTTTCATCTGTCATGGATGGAAGGCAGAAGAAATGAGTCATTTCCACCAGGAATCTGGAGTTCTGCTCCCCAGTCAGGGCAGGGGCATCGCTGCTCTGGTTTTTAATGTTCATTTTCTCCTTAAAGGATATCCCACAATCCCACCCTTTCACACTTCATCTCCATGTCATTATTAAAAATAAATTCTCCTCTTGAGACTCAGTGCAGACTGCACGGAGCTGTGGGGTGGGGATGAGGAAGTTTATTTCACAACCCCTAATATTTTTAATAACCTACAGGATCTCTCTGCCTCCCTTTTCTGCCTCTGATGGTGCTCCATCAGGAGGAAAAATACAGCCACAGGACTCTGTTTTTGTGAGGAGACAAATACACAACTCAGCAACGCTGAATTTGATGCTTGGGCACGTGATTGCATCCACCAGCAGGAACCTCCACCACAACACCAGAACTAAGGAAAAGCTCTTTTGCTAAATGACCTAAATATGAATTTGTGAGCCATGCTTCTTCCCAAACTGCCATGGCACAGGCTGGGGATGCCAAGGGATCCATCTGAAGCGTGTGAAGGGGCTGGTACCAGTGGGACAGGAAATGGTGAGGGTGTTCCCCAGGGAATAAACACAGAGTGGGTCAGGAAACATTTCATAGCAGTGAAAGCTGCGTGGCTGCACAGCCAGCTCCCAGAGGAAGTCCTCTTGGAGGGTCTCCAGACTCTTGCATGGGGGTGCACAAGCTGCATGAGAACACACGTTGGATAATGTTATTGATGGTGGTTTTCATGATGGTGCTAAACAAACCAGTGCAGGAATATCATTAATAGAAACTTTTGCCATACAAAGAGCCATAAGCAGGCTGGACAGAGATCTCCAATAAAATTCTCCTTCCCTCATGCTTTACCAACCCTATGAATGCTCTTCTGGGACATTGACCCCAAAAAGATCAAGTCACATCCTTGTCTCCCAAAAAGAAACCCAGGTTAAAGAGGTCTGGTGGGGTTTGGAGAGCTGACTCGTGGCCTTTGTGGAATGTCCTTCAGAGGCAGCCTTGGGAACCTGCCAGCAGTGTCCAGGTTTGCAGGGTGGGATGACTGAATGCCTCTGGCAGGGATCCTTTTTGGCTAACAAGCCAAAAATGCTTGTAGGGTCTGGGTGAAATATTTATGAAGAAAAAAAGCAAAGCACAAGAGTGGGAGCAACAGGCTTGCTGCAGTAACTCCTTCTTGGGCAGCTGGAAACCTCTTTAGAAACCCCCTCTGCTATGATGTTATAGAATCATAGAACTGTTTAGGGTGGAAAAGCCCTCTCAGATCATCCAGTCCAGCCATTCCCCCAGCACTGCCAAGGCCACCACTGACCCATGTCCCCAAGTGCCACATCCACACAGTTTTTAAATCAATCCAGGGATGGGGACTCCAGCACTGCCCTGGGCAGCTGTGCCAATCTTGGACATCCCTTTCTGTGAAGAAATTTTCCCTAACATCCAATCTAATCCATCTGTGGCACAACTTGAGGCTGTTTCCTCTTGTTTTATCATTTGTTACCTGGAGGAAAAGACTGACCCCCCCCCCACCTTGACTTATTATACCTTTATCCCAAAACTCCAGTCCCTCAAATCTGTGTAGAAGGTCCCCTGCAGCTGCAGTGTGGGCAGGGAATAGGGGCACTGGATAAAGGATTATTAGCAGAAAACATTAAGAAATTAAAGCAGAACTCCTGTTCTGCATAGTGAGTTATATGAATAATTTCTATATAATTTTTGAAAGCTCACAAGGCAGTCATTAGACAAGAAAAAAAATCTTTCATTCATCTCAAGCAAAAACACCTTTCCTGAGTCTCAGCTCACTTAGTGGGTCTTCCTGGCCCTGTCCCATCATGAAGCTTCCACTAGAAAAGGTGGAAAATGCCCTTTTTTTGTGGACTAACTTTGCATGAGTGCATGAGAAGGGATAGAGTTAAGAAGCATTTAAGCAAGAATGTGATGGGACAGGAGCTCCATATTGAACAATTTGACTTTTTTTCTTATTTCCCTCCAGTTTCAGGTGTTTTCATTATGTATAGCAAACAATGGCTCAGAACTTGTTATATTGTCTGCCACTTTTTCTCTTTTTCCCCAGAAGAATGGGAAAGATGAACTTTGAGAGCTGCAACTAGCTCAATTTGAACCTTTCAATGGCCAAATATTTAATGGTTTTCCTTAGCACAAGAAATTTAATTGGTGTCCTTATACCTTCCCAAAATGAAGAGTTTTGTCAAAAGAGAAACTTGACACAAGACCTGCTCTGTGCAAGTTGTTCTTTCATGTCCCCAGGGCTTCCTCCAAATTCATCCATCCCTGGCACTGACAGGGTCCTGTTAATGATGGGCATGACCAGCCCTCAAACGTCATTTATTCTTGCATTTACCCAGTCCTGTGAGGTAGAGCAAGGAGTGGAACAAAGGGGTGGCTGATTGTCACAACTGAGCACTACAGACACCGAGGACAAAGCCCCTGGATCCCCAGAGTACATGGCTGAACTTTGCCTTTGCCTTTTTTGAGGCAATTAAGAGGCCACAGATGCCTTTTCTTACACCAGAAAACCTTCAACAATTTAGATTCTGCTTCTCAGCCTAGCTGGGGATGTGATGGAGGAACTCCATGAAACCACATCAAGATTAAATAATCCTGGGATTCACAGGATTATTCCCTTGCTGCCTGTGCTGCCCCAGGAGTGGGATCATATCATATTTGGAGGCTGACAGCAGTGACTGGAGCCAAGAGCAGGAGCCTCATTCCCTCTCCTTCAAACCATGTCCAAGAGCAAGGCACTTGCCCCTTTTTGCAAGCATTGTTTTGGGTTTTGGAGCCCTTCCCTGTCTGAGAATGTCCTCCTTAATCTAGAACTTTAAATTTCTATCTTCAAAACTCCAAAAACAGTGTCCAGGACAGTGGACAAAAATAGACTGGGACATCTTTGTGACCCTTTCCATCCACTAGAGTGTGACACCAGCCATGGGACAATAAAAAGAAGAGAAAGAGAAGTGAGCCCTGAGAACCTTTGACAGAGCTAACAACAACAAAAAAATTCAATTTATTTTTCAATCCTTCTTTGAGAACTGCACATTGTCTCTAATGATCAGCTAGTTCTGGTGTACATGGGAGAATGGGCACACTTTAGGAGAAAAATAGCCAGGAGGAAAAAAAAGAATAAATCAAAAAGCAACTTGTCTAGATTTATGGATAGAGAATGCTGAGCAGGAGTTCCTTTCAGTCTCCTCCTACCTGTGATTTATCAGTCTTGCTCTCAGCAAGTTTCTCTCATAGCCCAGCATGATTTAACTGGGAAACCTCCTCCAAGTGTACATTTACTGGGAAGAGTTTTATAGCCACATGGAAAAGAAGTGTTTTGCACCTGCCATAGTTCATGGAGTCACAGAATGCCTGGAGTGGGAAGAGACCCTGCACAAACATTTTCTGTGCAATTAAACAGAGACAGCTCTGTTCCAAGTGGACAGAATCAATTCAGCTGTGCAATGCAATGTCACCAGCGAGCTCCTCTTAGAGCCAGTGGTGTGTCCTGTCCCTCCCCTAATTCCTGTTCACAGGCAAATCATAAAATTTACTGAACTCATCCCGGGATCCTTTCATTTCCAGTGAGAAAGTCAAGCATTTGCTTTTCTCAGGTCTTGATCTTCATTATGGGGTGGGGGACTGGAGAAAAGGGATTAGAGATGACAAACACTGTCAAGATATTAGAAAAGAAAATGGCTTTAGCTGCCTGGCCTTTTATCAGGGCAAAGAATATTAGCAGTTCATTAAGACAGATGCAACCCAGGCTTTTGCTAACCCATCACATGGATTCGAGAATAACTTCAGCCCATGATGCAGGACATTACAAGTAGGTGTGACTTATTATAGGTTTTTATTTTCCTTTGAAGATAGCACTGATCACTGATGAGTAACAGTGGTGGGAGTCTAGAGAGGAGGAAAGAGAGGAGTTTCTGGTGGCCTCCACAGCCTAATCACAGATCAGATTGTGTCTGTGATCTTGCAGTGGATGTGCTGTGTGACTTTAAATCCCCTCCTACTCGTGTGCCATCTGTCCTTGCTTGGAAATCCCTCATTTGCAGGAACTTTGGTGGGTTCACAGCGACATGGCTCAGGTTTAAAGATCAGAAATGGCAATGTCTGTGCCATTTCTGCCTTGGCTTCTACCAAAGTGAACTTATTTGTCTGAATTATGTGTACAGCCAAGTATAAATAGATCCTGTCTAGACAGACAATGCAATAGAGAAGTGAAATAAAAGGTTTTAACCATACCAGGTTCCTGATTTTAGCAAACCGATTCAGAGACATTTCCAGACTGAATTGGGCTGTCAAGAATGGAAAGTGGAAACAGTTCACTGTGAATGTATCAGATAGGTTTCTGTTCCTTGAATTAAAAGAATCTAGGAGATTAGACCCAAAATGAAGAGGGACCACAAAACAAATGCAATAGCCAAGGTGAAAACCCCTCTGGGTGGCTGATTCTGTGCCCAAATCCTTGTGTGAGGTCATCTTATAGTACCACAACTCAATGAGCACAGTGAAGAAATAACGTTGTAATGTCTCTGCTGGCTCAAATTACAGAGTTTTAGATTTTAGGCAGCTGAAGTAGGAGGTGAGCTATCAGCAATGTGGAGTTCAAACAAAGGCAGATTTCCTTTGTCCAGCCTGGATCACCTTTCCAGGCTGTTCCAGAGCAGACACTGTCCCATAAGTAAGCCAGGACAGAAAAGTGCAATAACGTCAATGCTTAAATTAAAGAATTCTGTCAGTGGAATCAAGTTTGCACCTTATTCTAATTTATCATCCCTGCTTTCCCAAGGAGAAATGTGACTTTATTCCACTCTTGTGGTGTATTTTTTGAACAAAAAGGGGCATAAACATCAGCATTTTCCTGTTTGCTTGGCTGAGCAAAAAATTTCCTCCAGGGATTTAAAAGTGCAGCACTAAAGGAGTGAATATCACCCACCAGAGGGTTATGGTGGAGAAACCTTGAGTGGCAGAAAGCTGTTCCATCCATGGCCAATGTGATGCTCTGACATCCTATTAGAGGATTTTCAGATGGGTAGCAGTACAGAATCATAAAATCACAGAATATCCTGAGTTGAAAGAGACCCACAAGGATCATCTAGCCCAACTCCTGGCCCTGCACAGGACACCCCAAAAATCACACCATATCCTTGAGAATGTTGTCTCGATGCTTCTTGAACTCATTACATTGAATGCAACCTTAACTGAAGACACTGATATGTTTTTACTCAAGTCTAACATCTTCATTTCAATGAAAATACTGAAAAAACTGTAAAAGACTTCTTAAAAAGCAGCCAGAAGTGGCCTTTAGATTACAACTTTTATCAAGACATTTAAAAGCTTTCCCTTCAGCTTCACTCTTAAGGAAGTTAAGGGTTGACTTGGTCACATTCTGTATCTCTACAGGAATATCCTTCCTGGGAGGATACAGCTTTTCCATGTAGGAGAAAAAGACATTGTAATAGGTAAGGTCAGTCTGGAGTGAACTTCTGGAGAAGTTCAGACCAGAAATAAAGAAGAAATGTTTTAATAGTAAGAGAAATTAATCACTGGAACAACTTCCCCAGAGATTTCTTGATTCTTTGTCACTTTTTTGTTTTTTAATCCTAAGGGACAGGGTTTTTTCTAAAGGGAAAAAACTCAAAAGGAAGCTGCAGGCATTTTGTCACCCAGCTCTGATGTCTGGTAAAGTTCAGGGTGTTTGGCTTGGATAAAGATGCAGATTTTAAAACAGAGGGGCTTGACAAGCCAGAAATTGCAGTGGGTACCCCAGGAATCAGCACATGCAAAGTGGTGAAGATGCTGGCATGGCTCTTGTCTGATGTCAGAGCTGTTTTGCTCACTTGTGCCTAATCTTGAGTTCATGCAGGCCTGGACTTGAGTTTTCTTGTATAGAGAAGAACGTGAAACCACCTTTGTGCTGCCTTTCAAATATATAAAGGAAAATTTCTCTTTTGGAGGGAAGAAACACCAATTAACCCAAATAAATAAGATGCAGTTCAAAGGCAAGACAGAGCAAAGGAGCCAACAGAGGCAAGGAAGGTTTATTTCCTGTTAGTTTTAACTGCGAATCAGAAATTTTAAAAATATATTGGATTCTCATAAGACACAGAAAGAAAAAACATCTCCATTTTCTGCTTCAGCTTTTAGCCTGGGCAGCCAGGAGTAGTAAAATCCTTTTGTGCTGTGGCCCCAGAGTGCAGATTGCAGGGTATTTGCAGATAAGGTGTCAGGCAGGATGACTCACTCATCAGCCACTGCGTAGGATCCTGAATGCACAAACAACTGAGAGTCCCACAAGACCTCCTCGAGATGGAGATTTAAAAGTCAGTTTATTTCCATGTAAAGTATCCTCAGACTGTAAAAATAGTCTTATACCTGGTCTCAGTGGAGCTTTTCAGAAACCCAAGTGGGCTAACTAACGTCATCTAAAAGTGATTTACTCATGAAGTTTTTTACCCTGATGGCGAAATTGCTTTGAACTTGTAATTAGGAGGTGTGGGGTGGGAACTCCACCACCACAGTCAGCATTGCTCCATTTGGCTGTGGAAATTATTGTTGCTTTTTAAAAAGAGCAAATATTTTATGTATTTGCGTGGTTGTCATAACATTGCAGGAGATCAGAAAGTAGTTAGTGTGGGGGATAAACTGAATCTGGGTATTCAAGAAGAAATCTCCCATCAAGAAGAAAAATGAACCCTGCTTTTAAATTTTTCTGGAATCTTAGTTATGGCAATGAACCTGAACAAAACCAACAGTGATTATTATTCTGTTCAACAGGTGACAGTGACTGGTGAAATAATTTAATTTTCCAAAAATCAGCTGGAATGGTGTCTCCAAGGAACATGTAAGAGTTTTACAATTGATTTTGATGCCTTTAGTTTTAAGTTTTCCTGTTCTCCTTGGATGTGCTTTTCTGATGTGCTGGGGTGATGAAGACAAACCAGTTCTATTCTAGTTAAGAACTCAAGGATGGTTTCTCCAAACTTCAGGCCCTAAGCACAAACAAGGTGGAAAGGTGGAGGGTGGGTTCATGCAGATTAACCAGAACCTATAAAAGTGTGAGATTCTGTGACCAACTCCTCCTTTCCTTCCATCTTGGAGCCATCCAGGCAGGGGCCACCACTGTGGCACTGACATTGCTGGGGTGTGGCTTTTGTAGGCCTCTCAATAAATACCCATTTTATTCTCCTTAACTCTGTGTGTGGCCTCTGTTCCAGCTCCTCAAGGCATCAATTTCACACAGCAAAATATGTGGGATTTTGAAATTAATAGAGGGAATTGTTTCACAGAAATGGCTGAGGATAACCTGTGTCCTGCAAGGCTCTGTTTCCCAAAACAGTTATGGAAATTTGCTTTATCTGGAACGAGCAAAGTGCTTGATATTGGAGGTATTTGAGCTGTCTTCCCAAGCTCATAATTCTTTTTTTGACCCAAATGGCAATGGCAGTGGCCCCACTGCCTGAATTTGGATGATGTTTGCAGTTAGTATTGAGCCCCAAAGACATCAGAGAAAGGCTGAAAGCCTCAGTCAAGTCAAGGATAACCAAAATTCTACAGCACTGAAGGAATGACATGGATTTAACCCACCAGAGCACCTCAAAATAAAAAGCTCTTCTTGGTAGTACCTGTTTTTGAGGGAGCTAAAAGTTCTGTTGTTATTGCACAGCACTTTATATTTAAAGGTTGAAGAAGAAACAGAAGGGACAAGATGATGGATGAAATACTAAAGGTTTGGAAATAATTCAGAAATTCTGACTCCCATGGAGGCAGGATTTTACCTCTGGTATCTTAGACAAAAATCTGATTTTATCATGAAAATCTCTAGCAAGCACTTTAAAAAGCCAACAATACCCTTTAAATGTCTGATTTTGAGGCATTGTTTTACTCAGAAAAGCTGTGTCTTCCACATGAATTCTCAAGTGCAGAGGTCTTCAGGGTCTTTTCTACTTCCCCCACAAATCTGATGATTCACCAAGCAGGGCCTTTTAGGGATGGCAGGATTGAGATGAGAGATTTGTTCACTTCAAGAAAATGCTCCTCTCCCTCTGCTTAAAGGGAGAAATGTTTTCCTTCTGCTTGGTGGTAGAGAACTAAGACATATTTTGTATTCATGTTGCATCAATGGGAACTATTGAAGTGTGGCAGGTTGTTTTTAGGAAGGCTGAGTGGTTAATTTTAGAATCGTCTGTCTAAAAATACACCAGTATATTTGAGACACCACAAAATCTTGGCAGGGTTCATAAATAGAACATTTAACCCTGGAGACCCTCTTCCTAAAAGGAAAAAGCTCTGAGGAAAGGCTGCCCTGGCTGTGAGATATTTGTGGCTGAAGCCCCCATTCCCCATTCCCCATTCCCCATTCCCCTGTGCTGCTGAGGAAGAGGAGGGAGGGAATTTGGGAGTGAAGATGTCAGTTCATTTGCTGCACCTGAAGATGAAGCCTTGCAGTGAATTCAGACCACGCTTGCAGCACCAGAAGGTTCAGAAGGCCTGGAGGGTCCCTGCTGTGGTTTCTGTTATATAAAAGCCATGTCCTACATGTGCCTTCCTATTTCCAGAGGCTGGCAGGGCTTTACTGATTTTCTCCCCCTTGTGTGACACCCAGACATGTTTCTGCCCACCCTTCCACCCCTGTTGCAGGTGAAGGGATTTCCTTTGGGTTTTTTTCTGGGAGTTGCTTCTCCTTCTCCCAGGCTCTCCTGCAGGTCTCAGCCATTTTTACAACCCCACAACATGACTGCATTCATCTTCTTTGGGATAATCGTGAACTGTGGACCCATTTGCAGCCCTGGATGCAGTCCAGGCTGTTGCTTGATGAACTCCCACCCCTTAGATGCTGAATGGTTCCCTCAGGATTTCGTGTTCCCTGCATTTTTGTGCTGTCACAGGATGCTCCTGCAGCCACACAGCTTTGCTTTGGCTCAGCACTGTGTGTGCAGCAAGTCAGAGGGATCTCAGGGCAGAGACAATCTGATTTTTCTTTCCTCACCCCCTGTGAGGTTTCTCTCCCCTTCTGAGAGGATGAGGCCTCCTTATCTGAATTTTTTAAACAGGAAAAGTTTCCAACAGGTTGCTGTGACAGAGAAGTGTTCAATGGTGGCTTAGCACACAATGAAACTCACACCCATTTTTGGTTCTTGAACTCAGCGTTGCAGACCAAATATTCAAAGGTCCAAAGGGGAAAAGGATTTATCCCAGTTTACCATTCTTACACTGGAAATATGATGATCTTACCAGTTTTCTGGAAGAAGTTAGGAAATTGCATGAGAAGGGAATTTAGTTGACATTTGTGAGGCTTTTTTAACAGAGCTGGAAACAACCTGCCAAAGGAACTGGGAGTGAGAGAGCTGGGGGATGTGATATTCCACACAGAGCAGTGATTATCATCTCTCTGACAGAAAGTATTGAACAGTCGTTCAGAATATCCATGGGTGAGGGATTCCCAGTTATTTTTCACAAGTGCAGTAATTGATCATCAATCTTGTAATTATTTTAATTGGAGAAATTACATGCCTGGCACCTCTCAGCATTACACCTGCCACAACCTGGTAGAAGTTCTGGGGTGTGACTCCAAGGCTGCTTCATCTAAATCAGGAATACTCAAAAACAACTGCATCATGTCAGACCTTCTATATTTTATGGGTTTGACTTCAGCTTTAGTGTACTCTGCTCCTGAGACAGACTTAGCCTCGTATTTTCCCCTCTAGCCTGCTGATGAAATTTTAAATGTAGAAGAAAAGAATTAAAAAACACAGAGTAGGGGCTCTGTATGAAGCAGAAGACAATTCCAGGACTGGAGAGAGCTCCTGCTAGCACAAGACCTGTATCTCTGAGACAACAGAAGTCACATGGGGGGGGGGGGGGATTTTTGTGAGAATTTGAGTGGGTTCTTCCTTCAGAGAGGACATAAAACAGAATTTTCCTCTTCCATGTAGTCACATAATTAAAAAACATAAGAGGTCAATATATATGAGATGGCTCTCCTTCCATAAAATCTTATTAAACTTGGCTTATAGGGTTGAGAGTTGTAGGAGTGTCTGTCAGTGTTATTTTCCTCCACAATTAAACTTCCACAAGTCTTTTTCTAGTGTCTAATCCAGACTTGAAGAACTCATAACCCAGAGGCATTAATTCCAGAGACATGCAGGATCAGTGGATACACTTATTTTCCCTAACACAGCTTCAACTTTTTTTTTTTTTAAAGTTGGATATTCCATTTGTGTATTTATAAAAAAAAAATCCCACCAAAACCAAAACACAAAAATCTCTGTATTATCTCTTAATATTCACAAGTTTCGTGCTTCTATTACATCTCTGAGATAGAAAGCACAGCCAAGGAGTAGAAAACTTTTGTCCCCAGGCAGCTCGAGTTCATAAAATCACTCAGGCTGGAAAAGTCCTTTAAGATCATCAAGTCCAACCTAGCACCACGACCATGTTAATCATTAAATAATATCATCAAGTGCCACATCCACACAGGTTTTGGACACTTTCAGGGATGGTGACTCAGCCACTGCCTTGTGCAGTCTGTTCCAATCTTTAACAACTCTTTCTATGAAAAAAACATTCCCAAATATCCAATCTAAACCTCCCCTGGCCCAGCCTGAGGCCGTTCCCTCTCCTCCTGTCCCTGTTCCCTGGAGCAGATCCCAAATCCTCCCCGGCTGTCCCCTCCTGTCAGGGAGTTGTGCAGAGCCACAAGGTCCCCCCTGATCCCCCTTTTCTCCAGCCTGAGCCCCTTTCCCAGCTCCCTCAGCTGCTCCAGACTCTTCCCCAGCTCTGTTCCCTTCCCTGGACTCTCTCCAGCCCCTCCAGGTCTTTTTTTTATTGGGAGGGGCTCAAAAACTGCCCCCAACACTGGAGGTGCCCCAGCAGGGCCAGCACAGGGGACAGGCACTGCCCTGGCCCTGCTGCCACCCCAGTGCTGCCACCAGCCAGGTGCCATTGGCCTTCTTGGCCAGCTGAGCACACCTGGGCTCATATTCCACCACACAAAATGTTTTAAGGATATTCCCAGGACCTTTGCATGGTTTGCTGTGCATGGGTGTCATTACTAGGACTCTCTTGAGAGGATTGTGAGAAACCCACTGGGGTGCAGAATCATCAGGATGCAGCAGCATCTCTAGAAATGGGCAGGGTGAGAACATCATCATTCCTGTATTAATGCCAGAGCTGTAAAAATGTGCCATCAATCTGCTGAAGAAACAGAGAAGATTAAAACAAAAACAATAAAATAGTGTTTGCTATGAAGCACAGCAGGAGAAGGGAAGGCTGGAAGTCTTACCATGCAATTATAGACTCAGAGATAATTTTAAGCCAGGAAGGGGGTGTACAATCAGATCTATTAATGTGCAAATAAAGCCTTGTACAGAAGCATTTTTGACCATAAATGAAGAGCCATTAGTGGACCTGCAGATATAAATTTTCCTCATATCTTCAAGGATAAAGGGGCAAGTGGGACTTGTGGATAATGAAATGCTGAAAGGGGTGTGGGGGAACAGAAGGTTCAGGAAGGAGATGCAGGGGGAAACTCAGATGTCTTCTCTTGAGCCTTCACCTTTGCTTTCCCCTCTCCTTTCCAGCTTCCCTCTCCCTTGCCATCACACTCTGCTCAGTTTTTGTATCTCTGTAAGGTCTGGGAGGAACAGATTGGAGAGAGAGTTGGATAAGACTGGATATTAGGAAGAATTTATTTACTGTGAGGGTTGTGAGGCACAGGCTGCTGAGACAAGTTTTGGATTCCCCATCCCTGGAAGTGTCCAAGGCTGGGTTGGACAGGGTTCAGAGCAACCTGGGCTGGTGGAAAGTGTCCCTGCCATGGCAGGGGGTGGTGAGCTGATGGTCTTTAAGGTCCTTTCCAGGCCAAATCTTTCCATAATTCAGTGATCTTGTCTCTACAGGAAGGACAGGACATGGTGGAAAACAGCCCCTCAGCCCCTGCTCTGAGGTAAAGCAAGGCTTGAATTTTTGGTTGGCTTGACCACAGAGATTAAAGGATGTATAAATGTGGACATCAGACTCATTATCTCAGTCCTTTTGTGCTTTAATCGTCTGAACAAGGAGACTCTTGATGTTTTATAGAAATATCACTATTTTCCTGTTAGGACACAGTGATATTGAAAAGCATCCCTGTGGGCAACACTGCTACAGTGAACTGTAAAAACCCAGGCATTGTTTTCAGATGGAAAGGGCAAGGATTTTTATTACTGCCTACAGATCATGTCTCCCTAGATTTTTTAAAAAGAAAATAACCATTACATGCAATACATTTCTCTATAAAGCAGGCAGAAAGATCACTTCATCTGGGAATGGGATGTGCAGGGCAGCAGCCATCCAAGTGGATGACTCCAGAACCTCTATTCTCAGCAAACACGTGTCCTTTAAATGTCGTGCTTCTCTCCCTCTTGCACTCAGTCCCTTCACACTCAAAGATTTTTGTGTTTAAGGTCACAAGTCACCTGTTGCAGATCAAAGGCAGGAGGAGGAGGAATTTCACAGTTTGAAGGGACTAAATTGTTGAGCTACATCAGGTTATTCTAGAAAACCAACTTGCCTTGATATAAAGACTTAAGAAAAAGTGCCCTTGCTATGTCCTGTGGCAAACTGGCATCATGTTTTGCAACTTTGGAAGGCAAAAATGAGTGTTTTGATCTTCCATCTGAATTTGCCCAGCTTTTCTGGCAGATATCCAACCCTGCTGTGACTCTTTCCGATTAATGGAAGTGTGCAGTCGGACCAGAAATCTGTACAGAAATCTGGCCAAAGACCTGGCATCAGGAAGGCTTCCAGCTTTTTTCTGGATCAATTAGATTGAACTTCTATACTCTCTTGTATCCATGAACTCAAATGACATTTGAACAGTTAGAGAAATGCAGAGAAAATTACACAGCAGCTACTGAAGCACATTCAATCTTATCTAGAACACAACTTTCACCATCACTATTTTCCCCAAACTGGAGAAATTCTAATTTCTCACCCAGCATCCTGACAATCCAAAGGTGATCTCTCACTTATCCTCACTGCTATTCCCAATTTTATGTACAGAACAGGCATAAAGGAATTGTATCTCCAAGTTAGGCATTAATACCTTTTGAAATGAGACACACACAGAGCCCTTGTGATGTTGCACAGAATCTTATCAATTCTGCTCTTCAGTGTTGCATAAAATATTAGCAGTTCTGCTGTGCAGTTTTGCTGTAATATATGCTGTATATTGCTGTAGAAAATCAAGAGGAATCTAATAATTTTTTCTGGTTCTTGCTCTGAGATATGATTTCTTCTTGTTTCTGTTTTTAGAAAGTTAAAATTTAGTCTGAAAGCTAAAACCACAGCTCAATAACACGCAAGATGTCTCCTGCCTTGTCTTCCACCACTGCAGGCTTGTGCTTTGAAATATTCCCCAATTCCCTGATCTCACCTGCTTTGGAGAGAAGTCATTTTTCACCAATAACTCCAGCACCAAGTGACCTCAGGGCAGAAAATAGAGCATGTAGAGTTGTTGGTACAATACAGAGCTGTTGGTATAACCTTGGCTGAGCTTAGGGCAAAGAGCAGTCTGGTAATTCACAATGAAAATGGGTCCTGAACCAGGATATTAATGTAACTGCTCCATAAATAATTGCTTCATGTCAAAATTCCTCCCTCCATACCCTTCAATACAGGGGGATAACAGGAGCTCTGGCATGTCTTTTTGGGTTGACATAATGGGAAGATAATTCTGAACTCACCTGGCTGCTTTCAGAGCAAAGTCTCTTCACTGCTGAGTGTGTGCTTGTGATCTCTCTGGAAGGAAAAATGCAGAAGAAGATGGTGTATTTTTTCAGGAGTTAGACTTTGAAGGACTTGTTGCACTTAAAACCAAATAGCATCTCACTTCTTACAACTAAAAGCAAAAAAAACCCCTCATAATGGTGTGGAAAAGTTAAATAAACACCCAAAGATGACAATTCTGGGTTTCTATTTGTCTCCATTCCTGCTCAGAGTGGAGGTAAAATAAAGATTTTTTGCTTTTTAACAAAACTATTTCCACGACATTGTCTGAAAGACTGTGAGTTAGTCCAGATCGGATTTCTGACTTCAAGACTTTTAAATATGCTCAAGATGTTTTCAGTCAGTCCAACTCTGGGCCCATGTTCTGGAGCAAGGAAACTGAGTGCCAATCCCTCTGTTAAAACTTCTGTGAGTAAAGAAAGAAAATTAATTGGAGCTCTTCATACCTGTGACACTTAAATTTTTCCACAGAATAGTTGACTACAATGCACAAGCTGGAAAGTTTTCCACCTTGCCTTCCCAAAGATCAGGACAGCACATCACCAGGTGAGAACAAAAGGTGAGCTCTCAGAAAAATGAATTGCCATGATTTTATCCATGTTTATTTCCTGATAATGGGGATATTTTTGTTCTAGAGCCATGACTAAGGTAAAATTATTTTAAAACTCTGTTCTTTCTCAAAGACCTTTACAAAGAAGGTCCCTTTCAACCCAAACTATTCTATGATTCCATGACTCCATGATTCTATGACAAGGGGTCATTGTTAGTTAATTTTCTATACACAAATGCATTTCACTAAGGCACACAAATACATTTTAACCCATTACTTTCCTCAGTTGCAGAATAAATACTATTAAAGCAGTTGAGCTGATTGTAAATAAAAAGCAAACCTCAAGCAACAATCAGTGGTTCTTCCATTCTGCCTATTTTTTTTCCCCAGGAAAACCCAGACTAGCAGTTCAGAGATTCCTGCATGAAAGAAAATGTAATTGCTTTTGGTGTGTGCTTCTGCTAATGATTCAATATGCTCAGAGAGAAAAACCAAATATATATTATCACATTGGAGTTTTTTAGCTTCAGCTTCCCATTAATTACCACTTTGTGGAAGAGCAGATGCTCAGAAAACCAAAGCTTGATTCACATCTGTGTGTGAGGGAATCCAGAGCCAGCAAATCCTAGCACCCACATGATAAAAGAGCATTAAAGTTTATTTTCCAGCCTTAGTCACCTGACCTTGGTCAGATTTACAAAGGTTAATTTAATCTGTCACATACATCTCTTGACAATGTTGTTGTTCTTCCCCTTCCAAAAGCTTGGAAAGGGAATTCCATCTTCTTAATGTTTTTATTAAGATAAAACACTCTGAATGGATAATCTTTATCTGTCAGTGAGCTGAGAATTTATTTGGACAGGTCTCACTTTTTGATGGGTTTGTGAGAGTTTTCCAAGGAAAATGCCCTGCTTTTAGTGCTAACAGTAATTCATGTTTTCATCTCCTGTCCTCTTTGAAATGCAGTGCAGAAGCCTCTGTCAAGGATTAAGACTTCAATGAACTGAATGTGGAACCTGAAATCACTCAAACCAACACAAAGGCCATGTGTACATTTAGTTTTCATGGTAGGGGCCAACAGAAGAGCCAAGAGGGGCTGAAAATCTGGGAAATGACTGGATGTGTCTTATCCTAAGATGACTTCACACCTCTTTTTATACAACTACTCCATGGGCTGCAAGGCATCCTAAAAATTATCTTCAAGGAAAACCCTGGATCCTGGATGTCTCCTTCTCCCCTCCCCCTGCAACCTTTAAAGATATTTAACCCAAAGTCTTTTTTTTTTTTCCCTAATCATTGCAGCTCCAGCAGCCCCAAGAGCATTGAGCAATGTGGAAATGGCACTCAGGGAATCATGGCAGGCCAAGACACTTCCATGGTTTCCCCATAAGGTCTTCCCATTATCTGGGGGTTGTTCTCACGCTGTACAAGCGGGAAACTTGAAGCCACATCTGCTCTGCTGACCTTGGGTGAGGAGTGGACATTGTTTGCATGTTCTCTGAGTTGGAACACTCTGTGTAGCTCCTGCACTGAACTGGGAAGGAAACATTTTTCCCCATTTCCTGTGTCCTCTGTGAACTCTTCCATTGTGAAATATGTGCTGTATTGTTGGCTTTGTTGTTTTGTTTTGGTTTTTTTTTCCCCCCCTCAAGGAATTGACTGGAAATCGATATTTTCCATTTGATACGCTCATTTAAAATTCACTCACAGGAGCTCTGTAGTTTTCAGCTGGTAGGGAAACGTTAATATAAAAAAAAAAACCCCAATTCAACAGATGATGGAAAGGGAGGAGATTTGAGAACAGCCATAATCACTGTTCATTGGATAACATATCATTTGTACCATTAAAGTGCCTCCTGCAAAAGGCTGTGGATGTCTCACTTTGAAACAAACTGACGGCTGCAGGAAACCTAAAAGCAAAATATCTTTTTTTTTTTTTAAAGCAGAGCAGGTTCTAAGTGACAAATGCACACCTCCAGCCTGTCACATTTCTAACACTCAGATGCTGTTGTGCCAGCAAGTTAGACACACACTTGCTAAAAGGCAAGCCTACCATGGGAAAATTGTCATCTAAATAGAGGAAGCAGACAAAAATTGGGTAAGCTCAGCCATTTATTCCAGTTTTACAAAAGCTTCACTCCAGAAGTTAAAACCACCAAAAGTTAGCAGCTCTCAATAGAATGTATCTTAGCTAAATGAAATGTCTTTATGTAAGACACTGGATCTGATAGAGTCTTTAAGAGGCCAAATGTGGATGGAGAGAGGGGGGAAAACTCCAGCCAGCAGCAGTGCTTCACCTAGCTAAGGACACCACCAGTCATACCTTGGAGAGCATTTTTCTGCTCAAACCTTAGGTTTGGTGACAATCTTTGACAGAAGGTCAACTTTAAAAGGGGATTAATGGATGGCATGAACACCAAGGAGTCACAATACCTTACTCAGTGTTCCCTGACTCCTCAGCTGGTCCATTCAGCCTCAAGAAAAACATGGTTTCTAAAGAGACACTCAATGTCTGACAGACTGAGAGTGGAAGGCATCAATATACCCCATCCCTGGAAGTGTTTTAAGCCATGTTGGATGGGGCTTGGAGAAACCTAGGATAGTGGAAAGGTTCCCTGCCCATGCAGAGGGTGGAATGAGATGATCCATAAGGTCCCTTTCAACCCAGGCCATTCTGTGATTCTGTGATTCTCTCATTCTGCTATTCTCTGATTCTGTGATTCTCTCCATCTTAAACTCCTCCCTTCCCACAGATTTGGTGTGTGGCTCTTGCACAGCAGGATCTTTACTATCTTGGCCACCTCTCCTAGCATTAAGTACATTTTTGCCTTTGAAAGAATGAAACAGGCTCCATCTGCTCTCTTGGGGTGCAGCAGAGAGAGGAGAGAATTGCTGCTGCCTTTCAAGCATATCCTGGGAAGCCAAAAGCCTTCCAGATCCTCTCTGTGGAGGTTCAAGCTCTCCTGCAAAGCTCTACTAATGGCTTTGGCAGCAGGCAGCCTACGTGTTGGGGAGGCAGGGGAGAGCATTCTTTGTCCATTGTGCTGAAACTGAGTCTTTATGCAGCAGATCTGGGATTAAATCTCCTCTGCACCAAAGTGGGGTGGCAGGAAGGCCATCTGCAAGCCAAAGGAATTGGGCTGTCTCCTGAATTGCAGAGGTTGCTTTCCAGTTCCTGTTCCAAGAGCTATTTATACCTTTTTATCTGGTAACTTTTGCAGGATTGATTATGAGATTGTGATTACACGGTGTCCTTCCTCTGCTCCACAATTAGGTAGGAAAGCCTGGAGCTCAGATATCGACCTGTCCCTGTTGGAGAGGCAAAAGTTGGAGCCAGCTTGGAGCTCAGACTCCAATTCTGCCTCCATCCAACTGCAAGAAGTCTCTTGCTACTGGATTTTCCATCTAGCAACATCTTCTGGAATAAGCCCAAGCTGCACATAGAAGCTGGAAGAGGTCACGTGGACATGAGCTGCAGGAACAAGTTTCTTTCCAAAGTAAACCCTGTGGAATGAAACTTGAGTTCCCAGTATGGGAACTTCTTATACAGAGAACTCTTGGAAAGTGGGAGACACGGAGATGTTGGGATGACATCTCCCATGGATCTGCAGTCCCAAGGCTGTTGGATGCACCACTTCTCCCTTATATTCCAGAACATTCCATTTCCCCTTCATTTACCACATCAGTGGAAGTTAAAAACCCATCAAACAAATGTATCAGAGCAACACTGAACAGAACATCTGTTGATCAAATCATGCTTTCAATGAGTTAATCTCAATACCTGAAGCTTTTAAGCAAAGTTAAACTAAAAAAAAAAAAAAAAAAAAAAAAAAGTGAAATAAAATTTATGGACAGTGTGATTCTGTTTGCTGGGAAAAAACAAACCAAACCAAACCAAACCAAACCAAACCAGTTTTGGGAAAGTTTTATTAACAGTTTCACAGTTCTAAAATGTTTGCTAAGGTTTTGTGAGAAGCATGCTCAAAGCCAAGCTTGAAAATGTATGAATTACTGATTTTATTCTGATTTTAGAGTCTTGGCTGGGATCCAAGGAAACTTCCACACAAGATCAGCAGTGTGTATATGTGGAAGGCAGCTCTACCTTTGGGAGACTGGGGAAGGGTCCCAGAGCTACATGGAAGAACTGGACAATTATTTTCCTTTGAGCTTGAAAGGGGAATGGCTGGGGAGCTGTGGAAGAAAACTGAGGTGGGAGAAACCCTCTCATCCTCTGCAGTGTGATGCTTGAAGAGCAGAGACTTGCTCAGGCTGTGTTAAAATTTAAAGAATGGGACCTGGGCATGGTCCCAAAGACCCTTTCTTTGGGAAAATAAAAAGGTTGGAGTCAGATAGTAGGCTCAGGAGAACAGCAGCTGTCATTCAATAGAAATTTAAGGCCAAAAAATCTGATTTTCTTACTGATTTTATACAGAGGATCATAGAGCAGCAAGGCTGGAGACTAAACATAAATTTTATTTCCAGACCAACTGTAGGCAATATTACGATTGTATTTAGAATTATTTGATCTTTTGAGCACATAAAGATGATTTTTATCTCAGATGTATTATGGGAATAATACTGGCTGTATGAAACACAGTGTCTAGGGGACTGTTAGCTTACTTATATGGAGATTATGGTTTATCTTCAAATCCTAGATCTTCGTGTTCTTAAAATTGTAAAGTGGATCATGTCCATCCCTATCACAAATGAAACAGGTTTGCATAAACAGCTTTAGATTAAAGGAGCCTGTTTAATAGCCCTTGTCAGAGTTCAGTCACAAATCAGAATTATTTGTTCCTGTAAAAATTTTATCAATTAACTGCAGGGAAAAAAAAAAAAAAAGATGTGTTTGAAAGTGTGAGAACTACTAAGTACCACTTCCAATTGTGAATTTATGCTGAACTCAGTGTGAAAGCAGGAAAAAGGCATCTTAGCAGAAAAATGTCCTTGATTTTCACATGTGTGTGTGCAGTTATTTTTTCCTCACCCTAGAAAGGCGATTGTAGGTGTAGAAGAAGAGATTACAGGTGACCTCACCTCTGATAAATCACAGTTGTACTAATTACCAAAGAAGAGGAATAGCCTTGCCCTTAATGGGTCACAGCAGTGAATAATAAAGGTTAAGTGTGATAAAAGGGGTGGGTTGGGTGGTCAGAGGGATCTTGGATAAAGAAGACCTGGAGGAAGAAGAGAAGCTGTAGGAAGGAAGGAAGGCAGGATCTAGAGAGCCACAAAGAAGAAGGAAGCAAGGAAGAGTTGCTGCAGTAAAAGATCTGCTATAACAGTGATGATTCCATACTGAGGATCCATGTGCTTGTTCAGATGGAAAAGCCAAAAATCACTGGGGAAAACAAACAAACAAACAAAAGGACTGGCAGGAAGCCACGGGGATTGTTTACTATGTCCTGTTCTGGGAGGTGTGACAGGCCTGTCCCCTTTCCAAGGGATTCCTCCCAGTGCTGGTGCTCGGGCTCCCTGCAGACACAGCTTTACCCACAAGGGTTTTGTAGAGCCCTGGGCTAAATGGATTCTTGAGCTTAAGATTTTTTGTTCATGTTTGACTTTATGATGTCCTCCCCAGCGACAGGAGCATAGTTTTACCAATTAAAGTAAGCTATGGAAGCCAGGAAGTGGGAAGGACTTGTTGTCCCCACGGCTCTGGCTGTCCCTGCTGAGGTATAACAATGTCAAACATAGCTGTGGTGCTGTGGCTCCCAAGGGCTCACTATTTAAACAGCTGCAGGCTCCTGGGAAAGGCCATCCATAAAACTCATCTGCCACCATCTGACCAGAAATACTCAGAGCTGGCTGCCCCACAGCCTCACTGGGGTCTGGATGGGGCTCTGGGCAACCAGGTCATGTGGAAAGTTGCCAGCCCATGGCAGGGGGTTTGAATGAGAAGGTCTTTAAGGTCTCTTCCCACCCAAACCAGTCTATGATTCTATCTGGGATAGAATAATCTCAATACAACACCAATAAAGATAATATCATTTAAGATAACGAGTTCTGACCAGGTAAGGCACATCCTCAAAAATTGTTATTTTCTGCATGGCAGGTCTGTTTAGTCCCCATGAAGACCAGACTACAAACATCATCCATACACCACCTTCCCCTAAATGCCCACTCTACAGACCAGGCCTGAGCTGGAGAAATAAATTTAATTGTCATTTTCCCTCTATAGCTTTTTTTTTTTTTTTTTCCCCCAGACCTTGTGTTATAGAATGTGATCATTTCCTGATCAAATCCTGCTTAGCACTGTGTTGCATGTCGGGGACAAACTGTGCAGGATGCCCTAAGACTCCCTAAGCATAGGAGCTGTCAGGAAAGGGTTTGTTATCCTATTTATTGGATTGAGGAAATTCCTACTTTCCTTTCATTCCATTTAAAGTGGGTTCACACCATGGTGGTAATCTGTGGATCACTGCCTGGCTCACAGATCTAAATAGCAGTAATAAAAATTGGCACTTTCTAAATTTAGTCTTCAAGCTTCTATTATTTAACCTCAGCTTGTCTAATGACAATAGACACCCATGATAAGTAGATATTCTGGTTAGGTTTTGCAGCAGAAGCCCATGAAGAAAGGTGTATTTTTGAGAAAAAATTGATCCTCTGAAGGCTGAAGCTGCCCTGCCACTTATTCAAGGCAGCAGATCAGACATGATGAAACATCTTTATGAATGCCCTTTCTGACAGGTTAATACAACCAAATGAATTTTTCTCTGTCTTTGGCACTCCCTCATCCACGTGCTGGTTAAGTTAAAATTGAACATGTGTAGAACAATATTTTCCTTAAAAATAAATGGAGGCATATGAGCTTAGCAATTTGTACAGTCCTATTCCACAGAGTCCCATGCTCAGGTATGGTAAAGTTTAGGTCATGGCAGTGTCTAAATACACCTTGTAGACAGATGAAGCACTGCTTCATGAATTTCAGAAAGGCTGAGTCTGTGTCTATCAAGTGTCTTCATTAATTTCTAATATTTCCAAAAAACTGGAGCATAAGAGCCCATGCTGCTGGGCAAGGTAATAACAGCAAATAGCCTGGACATCCACTATAACAAAGAGATATCCTTGGTATGGGAGATTTTAGAGAGAAGGAGAAGAGTTTCTTCCAAGTCTAGGAAGGGGAAAAAGGAAAAAGAAAAACTCAAGGAAACTTTGGAGGATAAGCTGCAATATTACCAAAGTATCCATCAGATCCCTTCCACATTTCATTTCATGCTGAGTCCAGTGCTCTTTACTGAATGCATAGTTTAGCACACCAAGAGCTAAAAATTCATCTCAGCAGATAACTTAGGGCTAATATCAACACAAAATTACTCTTTGGGATTTAAAAAAAAGAAAGCAGCCTGAAGCAAAATGCCATTCTCTCTTTCCCCTCTCTTTTATTCAGTGAAAATGCAAATCATTCTGTTCATCAGTAACCACAAAGAACAAACATGTCCAACATGTCCCCTGGCCCAGAGGTTTTCCATCACTTCCAGCCTACAATGGATAATTCAAGTGAGAACTTCTTGGTAGAAAATTGTTCAAAACACCTACAACATTTACAGATGCCTCCCACTACCTTCTGCTCTTTGAGGGCCACCACAAAAAAATCTCAACTCAGCCTTGTTTCATAGTCCAAAAAACATTCCCACAGACACAAGAATCAGGATGAGCACAGGAATCAAAAATGCAGGTGCTTCTGCCTCCCAATCATGGGTTTGATCTTTGCAGCTCCTTTCACATCACCATCTTTTGTGTAGATATCTGGATTTCCTGGGTTTTGCTCATGAAATTCCCATCATTTTGCACCAGTCTCAGCAAGTCCTGTATCACACAGCTTCTTTCCTGGTCACAAGAGCCAAAGGCAACCACTTTGATTTGTGACTCATGGGCCAGCTGTGGCTGCTGCTTGTGCTGGAGTGGAAAAATCCTTTTCATCTTTGCTTGCATTTTAAGGGAAAAATACTTAAAAGAACGTGGGGCTCAGGAGACCTGCTCCACCTGGATGTCCGTGCCCTGTCTCCTCCTCTGTTGCACGACCCCTTGCCAAATGTATCCCAAATCACCACTGAACTCAAATTTGTCTCTGGCACAGGGAAATGCAAATCTTGAGTGGCTTAGCTGGGTCACATCATTAAATAAATCAAAGCAGGAGCAATGTTTGAAGCCACAGTTGCTGCAGATATTTAAACTAACCCACAAATCCTGTATAATTTGCCTTTTTCACCAATAGGTGGTGCCAATAATTTATGCATTCCCATCTGCTGGGCAAACATTTATCTGTGCTGACTGTGAGCAGAACATCTGGAGGGAAGAGTTTTGACCCAGGAAACTGCTGGGAAAGGGAATTTTGTTGGAGTAACCATGCCACAGAGGTGGCAAATGGTGAGGAAAAAACGTCATGGTTTAAGGCAAGAGTCCTACAACTAAAGTAGAATATTCTTCCTTTGCATGATTCAGAACAAAAATAAAGCTCTTCTTGGCAATGCAGATGCCAATATGTGCATTACAGCACAAGACTTCAGATATGAATCAGCCTTAGCCCTTCCTTTTGCACCCAGTCAACAGCAATGTGTCAGGGAAGGCAGGAAGAGACACCAAGAGGGAATCTATTGATTCATTGAAAGGAAAAACTATCAGAAATTATCCCTTTGACAAAGCCTTCTGCATTAAAACCCACAGCTGGCATTTCTGTTGGCACACAGATCAATTTTAGCTGAACAACAAAATGCCAAGGCTTACTTCTTCAGGCTGGATATCAAATTCCATGTTTAACATAATTGATACTATTATATTTTGGTTATTTGTTATTTAGGGATTTTTCTTTTGTTTTTTGCATTTTGCTGGGTTAAATTCTTCTTGACCCCTTCCCATTATCATTTTGTGATCTTGGGTTAACGTTTTAGTGGAATGAAATGTCACTAATGCCATAAAAGGTAAGATAACCTTTGGAAAACATTTAAGCAACTTAAATATATACATATATATATTTAAATTACCATATTTAAAGCCAACATATTAGATATTTGTTGGAAGAAGGAAGGACTGGATGATGCCAGCAGAAGTCTGAGTGCCAGAAAGCAGATTCTAGAAGCCAAATCCTTAACTTTGAATTTAAGTCTAGTTGGCTTTGAAAACCTTTATCATTATAGCTCAGTATGAATAAATTGAAAAAAGTATTTTTAAAATGATAAAATTCCCTGGCAGGAAGAGGAAAAAAAACTACTGAGTTTTTTTACCAATACCTGTGTGTATCACTATCACAAAAAAAAAAGAATTAATTGCTTTCTCCCTCCCAAATGGAAACAATCTCCTTCATAAATCTCTGACTTTTTAAACTTGGAAACCCTGGGTTTTTTGCTGTCATCTCACAGAAGAATTCTCTCTGTGTCTTTACTGCTGTTAATCAAAAATCAGTGTCCTTGTTCTTGTGCTGAGTGTGAAGGGGCATGGAAAACTGTAATCTCTGTCCTGGCCAAATTGTATTTACTGTCTCAGTGCCTCAAATGTCAAACCTGCAAAACAGAACAGTCTCTTTTGCTGTTGTTAATTTACTACTAAAATAAGTTTTCCTACTCCCTGTGGTTGAGCCACAGTGTACCAGGCAGCTTTTACCAGGTATTTTCATATGAAATTCAGGTAAGATATAATTTTTGAAGGGAAATTGTACATTCCTAGGGAGAGAGGGAGTGGCTGAAGGGAAACAAGTTGTGAGCTCACAGCCACCAGTGCAAGAGTTTATTCATTGAGGCAAAGGGTCTAAATCCTTGGACAGTTCACAGCCAGACTGGGATACAAGTGCAAACACAAAAGACCTTGCAATGATGATTAAATCGGTATATCTCTTGTTTCTGACAGTAACAAATAGAAATCTGTAGGTGCCTGATTCATGTTATAAATATTTATTATCAGTTTTGAAATATATCAAAGAAGGGGATCTTCAGGGGATGGGGTCACAACTCAGGATCATTATTTGGCTTCTCCAGTTCTTTTCTTAAAGTCCCTGAAGTTTATCCATGCCCAAAACTCATCAGTTCAGTAGCAACCTCCTCATGCTCCTGTGGCCCTATAACCACATAAAATTTCCAGAATGAAGGCTGCAGCAGCAGCCTCACTGTGCTCTAAATTGAAAGTGAATTAATTGAAATGGAACCTTTGAACAGAGAACAGTGAACTTAACAGAGTTTTCCTTGCACACAGCCACAACTCTGGCCCAGAGGTCATTGCTTCAATTAATTTTGCTTCAGAGTATCATGCTAACATGGTGCCCTTTCATGTGTTTACCTTTATTTTTAACTTATATATGAAAATACTGATGGTTCTATTAAATGTCCATTTGATTCAACCACAAGAGAAAATCATTTGAGTTAATATTGAATTATTTCTTTTGGGTAGATTTAGTGAGGTTACAGCTGCCTCACCATTTCTTCAAATATTGATCTCTCTGCAATTCCCAGAGGAGCTGTCCAGAGAAAATCAATGAGCTTCAAGTGAGGAAAAGAAGAAGAGGCTGAAGAGGCAGTTTTCATATATGTAAATTGACATCTTTTTTCATCAGAATGAAGAAAATCAGAGGAAAATTAAAGTCCAAAGGAACATATGTTACAAAATCAAATTAGTCTCTCTAGCTCCTGCAGCAAATAATCTGTAAGAGGCTCATGGAAGAAGGAGGGAAGTCCTTATAAATGTGATTTAATTCTTTCTTCCACAGAAAAACACAGATCATAAACTTGTTGTTTTAAGTGCATCGCAAAAGTAGTAAAATATATGCACAAGGAATAACTTTTGCATCTCTGAATTTAGTAAGTCAGTAGCAAATCTGTTAAGCCTGTGATCCTTCTCTGGAGCAAGCAGAAGATGGAGAGTATCAGTCCCTCATATCTTAGCATCTCAGGGAATTTATACAGAGCAGCAATGAGCTGTTGACACGAGGCAACACTAAAATCCAGTTTGCAAAGTCACCCTGAAGTTGTATTATGTCCAGAGCTGAGCTCTTCATTTATTTGGGTTCTGTTTTCTCTTCCAGCTAATGAGCTGTGCCAGCTGCCTTCAGAAAGCCTCGGGCATCCCAGTCCCTGCCCCGAGCAGCCCAACAAATCCTGCCTTCAGTGGCTGCCTCGTGACTCCCAGCTGTCCTTGAGGTTCTGCCCAAGACATCCTCTAAACCTTTTCTGGTTTGCTCTTAAAAATATGACATTTATATAATAAAAGTCTCTTCCAAGCCTAGAAACTCTCGCTCTAGTGCATGTGGTTATCATGTCCCAATCCCTCTGACCTGACAGGCTGAATCCACACCTTTCTGCAATGGTAAAGACTGGGAGGAATTATGGGAGTGAATCACAAGTTGTTTGCTGTCTCACCCTGGAATACCCGAGGCCATCATTCTGTTGTACCAAGCTATTTATTTCCTCGTGTGGCTGAATGTATTTTGATCAGTTAAAGTCGTTGCTGAGATCTGCAGACCAAAACACCATTTAATGAATGGTCCTATAAACAAGGATTATGTCTGTGCGAGCACATCTATGAAATATCATCACTTCCATTCTTCAAACCCTTGCAAGTGCCCAGCTCTGCTTTATCACGATTATGAGGAGTGTGAACACTTCACTCCCTGTCACTTATCTGAGGAGCAGGTGCATGAATCCCTGTCTCCCATCAAGCAGTTATTTTCTATCCCTTGTCTTTTCGATCTAAGCTGCAAGGAACTGCTGGAAAATATCTACATGTTGGCTCAGAGCTTTTCAATTAAACATCCAGCAGGATAAAGATGGAATTTGCAGCTGCAGGACAGCAGGGCAGAGCAGTGTGCTGTGATCCCTTAGATCATGGAATCACAGAATCATTTGGGTTGGAAAAGAGTTTTAAGATCATCCAGTCCAAACATTCCCCCAGCACTGCCAAGGCCACCACATGTCCCCAAGTGCCACATCCACATGGCTTTTAAATCCCTCCAGGGATAGGGACTCCAACAGTGCCCTGGACAGCTGTGCCAGGGCTGGACACTCTTTTCCATGAAGAAATTTTCCCTGATAACCAATCTAAACGTACCTGGGCACAATTTGAGGTCATTTCCTCTTGTCCTGCATTAGACTGGAGGGTGATGCACTTGAAATTGGATCTTTTTCAGCAAACACAACCATGCTAGGGAGCCACATAACATAAATCTAAGTGGGCATCACACATCTAAGTGGACATTCTAATGCTGGTTTTTGCTTAGAATAAGACCAGGATTAGGCCTTATATTAGAAAAAGATCCCATAGATTGTGATATTATTTTGTTAGAAGTCAGATAAAAAGGTTTTTTTTAATCCTTATTTCAAGAACACAAGCAATACTAACACCCCCTTTATTTGTTTGAGGAAAAAAAAATCCATCCAAACAGCTAAAACCGTTCTAAATGGAAGAGTTGTTTTAAGTTGTGAAAGAAATTACAGTGAAAAAGTGTTGTTTTAGGACATCTGAGAATGGAGGTGTTTTAAGGGTGAGTATATTCATTCTATTGGCTGCTCAAGGAACAGCATCCCTCACTGTAGGGCAAAGAAACCTGTCCCAGGATTTGTTTCCCTAGAAAGTGGAAATGTGCAGGAGGATAAACCAGATGTGAAATCCTAGAAAGACAATGCACGTTTTGTGCTGGTCTCGTACACTCTGTTCTCAGCTTATGGAAGCAAAAGGAGACCTCATTAAAAGGTCAGCTTGGAAAGAGAGGAAACAGGCCAGTTCTCAGGAGATATTTTTGTCAAATTTCCAAGAATCCAAATGCAGTCTGGTCTGAGAAAGGGCCCTGTTCAATATAATAAACTTCCAGAAAAGAACTGGCGGGTGAGAACTATGTCACTACAAGTTATTTCTTGCTCTGAGAGTCACATCCCTCTCTGCCACCCTGCCAGACTTCACTCCCTCAGCACTCCCATGTACTTACCCCAGCTGTCTCTGTCAGCCAAACCACCACAGTCTCCTGACTGCATTATTCTTCTTTCTTCCATTAAAATATTATCACTTATTTAGGAAAGCTGCCTCTCATCAGTCTTTCAAACACGAATGGTCTTTGCACCGAAGAGTTCATGCTCTTGTGGGCACTGTCTAGGCAGGAGACAGGAGAGAGTGGAGTCCATGCCTGGTTCCTCCCCACTGGCTCCTGGATTTGCTGAGGAGCAGAAGTGTTATCCCTTTGGAAGGAGCATTTAGCAATTAATCACCATCTCCTGTGAGGGACTGAATGGTTGATGTTTTCATGGCTTCAACAATGCTAAAATCATCAGAGGACTTTTGCCTGCTGCAGCAAACTGCAAGGAAAGAGCTGCTCATCTGTGACTGAAGCCACCCCTCCCCAAATACACCTCCTGACTAGAATTTGGGCTGTGACAGGAGCTTGGGACAATGAAAATGGGATGATTTTATCCAATCCCAGGTCTTGGGAGAAGATTCAGAAGAATCAGAAGTGATACTGGAAGGGAGACTGGGCTGCTGAAGGCTCAAACAAGCAGGGGGAAGGTGCTGATGTGCAGAGTGCCCCAGGGTGAGCACAGCCCAGCTCAGGCTACAGCTGGTGATGGATGAGACAAGGAAAGAGGGGAACCCTGTGAGGCAGGAACTGTCTCCTTGTCCTTATCAGTGAACTCAGCTGTGCTGACTCCCCTGCCCAGGAGCTCCTGGGACGTTCACACCTGGCCTGAAGGTGTTCACTCTGCTGATGGGCCATGATGGGCCCAGCTGCACGGATGTGATGGGCAGCTGCATGGGATTAGGTGTCAAATTCTCCCAAATTGTCCCCTGATCCACAACATTCCACATCCAGGTGTTCCTGATCCACAACACAACCTCACCCAGATGAAATGCCCTGCCCAGGGGAGGTACCTGGGTGCTCCAACCCAAACCTGAGTGAATATAAACCCAATAGATGGGGTGTTTTGGGGTTCTCTTTCACCATCTGATGGGTTCAGTCTATGACCAACAGACAGTGGAAATGCACTAAGTCTCATTGTGGAGCCTATGGGTGCTGAGATCTTTTCAATCCTTTTCTTCTCTTTCTCGTACATGTTGTTAAGTGATATTTTTATGCTTTTATATTGCCATTTATTATAGATAATAGCAATCAAAATGGCTCTATAGCAGTTTTCCTGTGCAACCAAATTGTTCTACAGTAAACCCTGCATGTGTGTACTTACAAACACTAGTCATTCAGTGTCATTTCTCTAATCCACTTTAAGGGATTTATTAACAAGAACCTGGGTTACCCTCACATTCTAGGGTGGGTTGGAACATCTCTCACAGGGTGAGATTTCTGCAATCAAATTAAAGCACACTATCTCAGCATGTGATGTATGTAAGCAAAGATCAGGTTTTCTTCAGTTTGTAGACAGCTGGAAACACAAATAGAAAAAAAATCTTAAAGTCCCTGAGCTCCTTAATCGTGCAATACTGGTCACATGCTGTAAGAATGTGTTAAATACCACCAAATCATATGGAGCTGAACAACATAAGTGTTCTCCTGAGAGAGATTGCCATCTCTCATCCTAACTGCTTCACACTAAGCTGTGAGAGCAGAGTGGAAAATGAGAGCAGGATATCTTGGTCTGAGATCAGTGCAGAGCTCATGGACTTGGAAGGTTTTTTTTTTTTCTGTTGGAGTAAAAGAGAGAGATAATACATACACCCTTAACTGAGAAAAATACTGAAATATGGAATGAGACAGATCAATGAGAAAAACCAAAAAAAGGAACAATCCATTTAAACCTCAGGAAATAACACCAGCTGAGGCAGGGAGAAGGCATGGTGACACTGGTCCTTTCAAGCATCAGCATCTCAGATCAGAAATCTATATCGGTTTTAAAATGCCAGGTTCCTCATAGCAAGTTCAAATTACAGAGCAAAAGCAGAGTTCAATGAAAGACAAAACTCCCTTTAAAGGTTAAAGGAAGAAAGCAACACAGATTATTGTTTTCATGCTCTGTTAAAATCTATGCTGCTGCAGTTGAGAAGCAGAAGTGAAATGTTAACTCTTTTCTTTTCTTGCAGGGAGGAGACATTGAACAGGAATCTGAAAGGTCAAGGCCTGGCAAAATGCATCTTCAGAATAGAGCAGTGCCTTGTGCTGCCCCATCACTTCTCACCCACAGGATTCCCAGTGGAAGGTGAAGTGTTTCCAAAGAGCTCTGCTGGGCTTGGGGAGAGCTGGGTTTTCTCAGCCTATCATAACCTGTGACTGCTTTAGGTCCATTTGCAATTAGATACCAGAGTTAATGCTCATATTCAGCATGGAAAAGACAAGGACCTCTTGGAATGAGTCCAGAGGAGGCCATGAAGATGCTCTGAGTGCAAGGCTGAGAAGTTTGTGGCGTTCATCTTGGAGCAGGGAAGGGTCTGGTGAGACCTTATGAGTCCTTTCCAGTACCTAAAGGGGATACAGGAAAGATGAGGGTGAAATTTTAGCAGGGTCTACTGCAATGGAACAAGGGTTTTAAACTAAAGGAGGTTAGATTCAGACAAGATATAAGGACGAATTTTTTTAACAATGATGTGATGAAACACTGGTACAGGCTACTCAGAGAGGTGGTGGCTGCCCCATCCTTGGAGATATTCGAGGTCAGCTTGGGCAGGGCTCTGAGCAACCTGATCCAGCTGAGGATGCCCCTGCCCAGGGCAGAAAGCTTGGACTAGTCTACCTTAAATAGACACTTCCAACCCAAAACATTCTATGATCCCAGGTTTAAAAAGCACCCAGGAACACTGAAGCTTCCTCACACAGTTGTTTGCAAACCATTCCTGCAGCTGATTTTGAGGAGAGGGAAGTGGGTGAGGCAGAGACAGGGCAAAATGAGCAGAGCTCCTGTACAGCAGCAGTTGTCAGGTAGGAATCTGGTTAAGATCCTTTAAAAACCTCCTTGCTTTGACGTGGCTTGAAGCTTTTTCTAGCACGTGAAACAGGGTGATACTCCAAGTGCTCCTTTACTGCAGACACCACCCTGGAGAGCCAAACTTGCTGGCATGCAGAGCACAATCATTGCTGCTAACAAAGACAAGACTGCTCTGCAAGATACTGCCTCGAGTTTTTGGAGTACAAGTTTATAGCTCTTGTGAAATTTTGGGGGCTGCTACCCACACTGAGAAACAAGCACAGCTAAGCAGAGTTGTGATGCTCACACTGATTTTTCTGGGGGATATTCTTCAGCCTTTCTGGTCTGCAGGCATAGATTAGTCTCACTACCCCATTACACCTTTCATTCCAAGTGTTTTATACCACCCTGTACTGATTAAGAGATCCTTAAACTATCACAGAATGATTTGTTTTGGAAAAAAGCCGTAGACACCATCCAGTTCCAGCAACCCCTGCCAAGGGCAGGGACACCTTCCACTGTCCCAGGTTGCTCCAAGCCCCAGTGTCCAGCCTGGCCTTGGACACTTCCAGGGATCCAGGGGCAGCCTCAGCTTCTCTGGGCACCCTGTGCCAGGGCCCTCACAGGGAAGACTTTTTTCTTAACATTTAATCAAAATCTCTTTTTATTTAAAATCATTCCCCCTTCTTCTATTGCTATTTGCCAGTATAAAAAGTCCCCTTGTTTTTTACAGGTCCTCTTTAAATACTAAGATGCCACAATAAGATCTCCGTGGAACATTTCTCCAGGCTGAACAACCCCAGCTCTCAGCCTGTCTCTGCACCTTTGCACCACAGAGCTGGGCTGCATCCTGAGGTTACGTTTAATAAACTGATTTGGACCGAGGGCACAAACACATGGGGAGGTGTAGACAAAATTCTTGGCTGGTCTGGAGCTGTAAGTGCAAAGTTCTAGCAGGAGATGATGGTTGAGAGACTTCATATCCTGATGACATTCACCTGGGTTTATATGTCTGGCTCAAGCTGTCTCAGGCCTCCAACACCTGGGAAGCTTGTGAAAAAATGGGAAGAAACTGGAGTGTCGTGCATTCTGCAGAACTAGAACAGTGTCTGCCTCAGGAAAAACCAGATTATCCTGAAAAAATATCTTGGTTATGAGTGTCATTGCCCTGGATTCCAGTTTTGTCCCTGTGGGTCATCAGCTCCACCAGTGAATAGTGAGCTTCTAATATTGGACATTTTCCAGGTTCTTTGCATTCATGTGCAGGAGGACAGGGACAGCACCGTGAGGAATACCAATGAAATAGAATGGCTGGAGTGTGACTATTAGTATGGATATATCTTGCTCCCAGGAGGTTTTTTTGACAAAGTATATTTTACCCAGGAAGCCAAAATAATACCCCCCCACCCCCCAAACCCAAGAAAATCTAGGTGCTGTTTTCTTAACTAGCATAAGTGAGTGTTATTCAGTAACAAAAGGTTTGAGAATCTGGACCTCAGGGATTTTTGTCTTTCTAAAAAAGGAAACAGGAAACGAGATACCATGAATTAAAAATATATGCAAATAATGCAATTAGTTATTTCTGTCAACAGCTGAGAACTGGCCCAGTGTTACATGCAGAAAGCCTCAAACCTATTACCCCAAAAGTTCTTCCAAAAGAAGATTGTTTTCACAGATACAATTGGAAGTCCATGAGCCTGCACCAAGAAAAGCAGTTGCCTGATAAAGGGACGAGTGCTGCTGGCACAGCCCTGCACAGAGCACATCTATTATTGCTGTACCACGTCACAGAGCAGAGATAGGGTGACCTGACTGACACCTGCAGGAGATGAGCCTCATGTTCTGAAGCATCCAATTTTGTTCCTTGTCCCGAAATCTGCAGCTCCAATCTGCAAGATCCCAATCTGCGTCATTCTTCGTGTGCACGAGTGTGTGGGTTCCTGCAGCACTCGCTGCAGCCAAGAGGATTTTTACTGAGGAAATGGAAAATGCTGCTTGCTGGACACACAGAGGGTGAATATTCCAGCTGGCACTGTTTTCTAGGAGTACTAAAAATTTCCATCAGAACAGCGAACCCACCTCTGAGCAGCAGGGACCATATAAGTACTGAATGTAGAACTTAGACTGCATTAAATTGGAGATGGGGAGGGGAACATCAGCCCAGAGGGTGGGATGGGGCTGTTCCCTCTCACCACAGATTCTCGAGGGGACTGCTGGGAAGAGCCCTCCCTTAGCTTGCCCCCAGCACTCTCAGGGTTGTCTCCTAAATTGCAAGGGCTGTTCAGTTCAGTCCAAAACATGAAAGAGCTGGCCCTGGCTTTTCCACTAAGACAGAGGCTGTGCCAGCCAGCTCTAAACCCATCTCCTCGGGCCAGGCAGTGTGAAAGCTGAGGAGCTGCACCCTCTAACCCAGAGAAAGGCAGACAGGAGCCAGGCCAAATTACACTAAAGCAAAGACAAGCAGTCTGACTGATAAGGGCTCCCCGACACCTCTCAGGAGGAAATGGGTCACTTAAGAGCAAATCAATCACTTTTCTTAGAAGTAGAATCAGCCAAACTATGCGAGCAAAAAGTGTAAAAGGCTGCTGATGAGTAGGTTTGGGCTTGTAATAAATGACCATTGCCAGGAAGGGATTTCCAGTGATTGGATTCCTTGTTCCATCTCCTGAAAACTACTTTATTTATGGCTGCAATAAATAGAAAATTGGTATATCCTATGGTCTAGCAGGGTATGGGAAGCAACACGTAACTGCGATTCACAATCAAAATGGTCCAGTGTGTGAGTAATCATTCCTTTCCCTTCTTCTCTTTGAAGAAACTACAAAATTTGAAAGTTGGTCGTGAGCCCTCTGATTACTTGTCTGGTAGCTACAGTGCCATGCAGAGGTTGGTAAGGTCACAAACCTCTGAGAGCTGGTGGCTATTTGGCTTATTGCAAGGACTGCTGGGTGGGAATCCTGGGTGGAATTACTGGGTGGCATAATTTGGAATCTGGAGTGACTCGGTTTTTTGTGGGCTGTGCTTCTTTTCATCAACTAAAGATCATGCTTGTTCCATTTTATAACTGCAACCTCAACTGTGATAAGCAGAAAATCTCAACAATGAATTTCAGAGAAATATCCAGGAGAGGTACTTGAAGAAAGAAGTCTGTCAGAAACATCTGAGTTTTTAATGCACCATTTCCATTGTCCCTCTTCTCCACACTCACATCTGGACTGGAAGCGCTAGAAATGGTATAAAAATAGTGTGATTACAGGAATCAATAAAATTCTCCCCCTCTGTGCATGACCTTTGTGTATTTCTGATTAATTTCTATGACTCACTGCAGGTTTTATTCAGGATTGTACAGGACAAGGCTGACAGGAGCAGCATTGCTGCATGGTGGAAGAAAGAAGTGTCTCTTACAACAGCCCTTAACTTTTAACAGTTGGACTCGATGATCTTAGAGGTCTTTTTCAATCTTAGAGTTCTGTGATTTTATTCTGTAATTGGTACATTCTGTCTCCAAAAACACTTAGGACATCATTTTTCTATGCAAGACATCCTGAAGAACTTCTATGAACAATTTATCAGTTATTTATAAAATGCTGTGTTATTGTTATCTTGAATTAAAACTTAGAAAATCTCCCTTGCCTTGGCCACTCACCCTGACTGTACTGCATTTTGCATGGCACTACTTGAGTGGAGGGAACATGAGTTTCTTTCAGACATCTCTGGAGGAGTAAACTCACCCTCTCTGTTAACATTAAAATGCCAACTTCACTCAACTCAGCATTTAAATCTATCTCTTGCTGCTTCTGGCAGTATTTAGCAGCAGTATCATAGAAATATTCTATTTAATCCAACAGAGGATTCTCTGTAATAAGGAGAAAAAGAGTTACAATTGGAATAAAGTAAATCTCAAAGCATATAAATTTACAGCTTCTTTATGGTCATTTTGTCCTTCTCCCCAGGTGTGAGAGCTGGTAGCCTGGAAGACTGAACATAGGATGATCATGTCCCCATCGTCTCTTCATCTTCAGTGCAGCTGGACAAGTGTGGAGGCTCAGAAACTTGGTTGTTGTCAAAAAGCATCCAGACAAGCTCAGAACTCATTTGTCTGTCAAGTGGAAATAGGCCAGAGGAGGGTGGAGGAGAGGAAATAGGAGGAGAATAGATGTTTGTTGGAAAAAATAAAAATAATTTCATTCTTGCCAGGACTGAGAAGCTGATCTCATCTGCAAAATGAGTTGGCATTAATTTTCTGCCAATGGAGGATGTGCAACAGTGCTGATAAACTGGAGACCTGCCTCTACCCACAGTAAATGGGGAAAGGGCTATCCATGGGATCATCACCTTGTGATGATGGTCTTCCTGTTTCTGTTGCTTTTCTTCTTTCCTAAAGGAACACAAAAATCAAAGGATTCAATTAATCTGCCCTGTCTCTTTAAATGTGATGTGATGTCAGAGCTGGAACTTCATTTTCAGGCTGCAAAAGTTTTTCTGAATAGGGATTTTGTTTTTCCCCACAGTGTTTCTTAAAGGCTGCCAGGAGCCCTCCCTCTGTTCCCCATACCATCTTTCTTCTCCATGGCACCTGTCTTCTGTTGGATTAAATCCCACAAGAAAGGAAAAAGGTCCAAGATGAATAAATGTCGATAATACTGAAAAGACTTTTTTTTTTTAAAAACATGCTTTTCAAAGAAAATGAGCCAAGCCTCACCTCTCAGCAAACCTAAGGAGCTCTGCTTGCCCTTTCATACTTCAAAAACCAGACTCCAGTTATCTCTGCTGCTTCCCAAGGCTTCAAACACTTCCCACTCATGCCTTGCTTCTATTTTTGCTCCCAGTGCCACAGCCAGAATGCTCTGGCTGTCCAGAGGGAAGGTTCAAGAGGGGCAGGCTGAGCAGATCCTGTTATGGAGAAGACAGGATCACTTAAAACACTTTTCATGCTCCCTGGAGAGTTGTTCAAGAGGAGGAAACTCCTTGGGCTCCACTGAGGCCATGGTAAAGGCTGCTCCTTGTACATTGACCAGGGGGAAATGTCAAATTCTTGTGTCACAGTCTCCATATTTTTTGTGCTGTCACCCAGCCCTGTCTTCCATTTTGTTCATTTTCTTTGAAGGTTTTGGCAGCCTTGCTAAAATTTTTTTTACATATATTTCTTTCTTCATTTTTTTCACTGACTCTCATTCATAGCTTGAGATGCTTCTTGGACTCTCCTGTCATCAATTTGTCCTTCAAGGAGGTTTTTTCTCCTCTGTGGAGGCTGAAATCTGATATTTTCAATGCCTTCAGGTGCTTAGATAAAAGTTCCTGTGTCCTGTAGAATATACACAGGTTAGGCCCAAGCTCTGTGCTTTTAGACTAGTTTTTTTCTCAATAATTAATGAAAAAACTCGATCCCAACAAGCACATATAATTATAGAGGTTGTCAGGAGAATGTCCTGCTAGACCAATAAAAGTGAATTGAAATAAAGTGTCAAAATCTCTAACACATCATTAATTTGGTTACTTGCTCATGCATTATTAACAGCCCCCAAATCAAACATTCCCACCCTTCTCCAATATTCACAAAAGCAAGTGGAGAGGGAAGAAGAACCTAGGAAAAGTTCATTTAATATTACTGCATACATGTACCTTAAAAAATCCTGAATCATATTTTAATAGAGAATTTCTGATGAGATGGATATTAGTTTCCCCCTTCATAATGATTCTAATTACTGCACTTGATATTTTTCCTTTTGTAGTCACAGGGTTTAACAGTTTCTTCTTTCCTTCACACTGTAATATTATAAAGTTGTGCTCTGTAATATTATAAAGTTGTGCTAATCTTGCAATCCAAAGAAATACTGCTGTGTAAAAAGCAGACAGTAAAAAGCAAAATAACCTTGGAAATACAGGCAAGCTGCTTAAATGAATGAAAGGAAAAAATATTCAATGCAGTTTTCAGTCTCTGATAAAGTGAAAGAGCATTCCAGGAGAAAGATGAAGACTCTCATAAAATGACAAAAAGTCAAATCTAGGAGCCAGTATCAAAATTAAATGGAGGTCTAAGCTTAATTGAAAAAAAACCAACCGAACAAAACCAAAACCAGAACCAGAAACAACCCACCCAAAAAACCCCAAACAAAAAAAACCTCCACACACACAAAAAGTCCCATAAAATAAAAAAACCACAAAAAACCTTAACCACAAACTAAGAACTCCACTCTTTTCGAACATTAATAAAACCCAAACTAAACTAACTATGTGAAATTCTTTGCCTTGCACTTGCCTTAGGCTAAACATTGTCACACTGCTGTATCCTACAGACCAGCTGACACTCAATAAATTCAGTTAGCTAAGCTTTCTGTCACTAAAGGTAATTTGCTTTCCCCAAACTTATTTTCCCTAATGTCCCCAGGAGCAAAAGACAGAAGTGAAGCCTGCAGAGCATCTTCTTCTGTTCTCCTCCTTCATGAGGAACAACTTAGCTGGATACGTTTGTCTTTCAATTTGCAAAAAATACAGAAGGTGAAATGTTGAATATTAAATGTAAAATTTTAAACCAGGGGTGAAAGATTAAGGTGAATGGTGGTGTGGCCACCAGTGTAGAGATAACCTGAAAATTGATTGCTGGCTGTGAGAAGTCCATGGATTCCAAAATCAGTGGAAGGCAAGGTCTTTGAAGATTGTTGAATACAAAGATTTTGTTTGAAACTAATGAGCCACCAAGTGCTAGGGTAGGATTCCTGGAAGAAGAACCAAGTTTGCCTCATTTCTGTACATTTCTCTAAGAGTCTGCCAAACCCCACTGTTGGACAGGGAATTAATTAATTATTAATAAACAGTTCTATACCATTTTTTCTCCTGGCTCTGCTCAGCCTGCTGGAAGGAACTGGAGGCTGTGCAGGAGCTGTCCCCACTCACAACTGAATACATCAGCTTAAATTTACAGAAATGAGCATCGAATAAGGAGTTGTCTTTTGTATGGAGCCAAATGAGTGATGCCAGAGCATCTTAAAACTCTGCAGTCAGGAGCAGAGAGGGCTGCAGTCAGAGCTGGAGGTTGTGAGATGTGGGCAGGCTCCTCTCCAGTGAGGTGACTCACTGGGCAGCCACAGCAGCTTGGCTGATCCAAGTGATCTAAAGGATTTCTCACTCTGGAACAACGGTTGAAACAAAATTCCTTCATTTTGGACCTGCTCCAGTGGCATCACATTAAAACCTTGGATAGCACATGGCACAAAAAAATGCCTTCCTTTGTTGATCTTCTCACAAGATCTTTGCTGGTTTTGTGGTCCAGTCTGGTGACTTCTATACTGAGCCACAAAAAGAAGGGTGAAGGGAGATGAATCTTCTAGCTGAGCCACCCAATCCATATCTTTGTGGAAGTGGTTGTTCCCTGAGCTAATTTCATCATTCATGAGAGATACATTCTCTCTTGAGTCCTAAATTCTATCCTTTGCCAAAGAGTTCCCAGGTCAACCTCATACTGTAGGAAAACTGACTTTTCCACCTGAGCACCTGCTAGATCAGGCCTTGAATTTGATGAGAAAAGAAGTCATTCCCTACTCCTCTTTGTCCATGGTTCTGTAGACCTCTGTCCAATCCCTGAATTCAGGTTTTTTTCCCAGGACAGAGGGACCCAGTCAATGTTGCTGCATTTTGTATGGAAGTCTCTCCATGTCTTTAATTGTTCTCGTTGTCAGGCTCAGTGCCTTTTCTATTTATAACATTCCCTTTAGCACAACGAGTGGCCAAATGCCTCATGGTGTTCAGAGTCTGGGAGAACCATGAATTTATACAGTCTCATAATGATTTATTTTCCTTTCCATTTCTTTCCTAATGACTCTTAGCATTCAATTTAGCATTTTTTGATTGCTGTTGAGCTCTGCAGTGATGCTTTCATGGAACTGTTGCCACCCTATCAAGCTCTCACTCGAGTCATAATGGTTTGATGAAAGCCCATCAGATTTATTTTCAGGCATCCACCTTTACATTCATCTCCCCCTTCACTTCACATTTATCCACAGTGAATTTATTCTCTGCTTTTATTTCTCACTCAATCTTGTTAAGTGTTTTTCCAATTCTTCACAAGTGTTTTTTGTACTTATTGCTCTGCAATAGATTCATATCTGCAGAAAATTTTGTCAGCCTCACCATTAATACACTTTTCTTGTGCCACTAATGCATGTATTCAGCAGTACAGTTTCCTACAGCACCCTTTTGTTGCTTCCATCCCTTATGAAAGCCACTCACTCCTACTATTCCAATTTTTTATCCATATCAGGACTATCACTTCTGGGACTCACAAATTCCCTTTTTTCAGGTATAATAGCAGGACTATCCTGGAAAACATCTGAAGTGGCTCCCAGTGCCCTTTAGAGGAGCTCATTAGGTTGTGTTTTCTGGCAGGTATAAAGAAGGGTTCTTATCCTTGCAAAACTTGCTAAAATCACGAGGAAGTGTTTAACTAATGAATTCTCTTGTGGATTTTGGAAGGAGTGTGGGGTTTGGAGGTGAATTTTGCAAGGTTCTTCTCCCTCACTCTATTCCTTGAAAGGTTTTTACTTTAACAGTGTTATGAATCCAGAGGAATTTTCAGCAATATAGCAGTGACCATCCAGCTACACTGTCAAAGCATGTTCAGGCCCAGATTCACCTTGGATCAAACAAGTCTAGATTTTAACTTTAATATTTCCAAGCTCTTGCCCGTGGTCTGCAATAAGAGGAGGTTTATTTCTGCTCTACACATTTTGGGATAGAAGGGATATCTTAAAAGTTATTTCTCCACTGATTTCAGGGATAATCTTGGCAAAGTTAACATTCCTAAATGTGGTGGTGGTGATCAGAGGTGCTGACCTGTTTCACCTCTGAGGGCATCCAGTGCTCCATCAAAGGTAACATGGATCATCCTTGCTCCTGCTCCACCCAAGTCATGCCTTTGCAGTCAGTTGCTTTGATTTTTCTCTGCTGGGTATTTGTGATAGTACCAAGCAGATTGAGCCCTTCACAGGAAAACTGCCCAGCCCTTGTGCAGTCTGGCCTTTAACAAAGCAGATAAACAGCACATCTGATCCATCAACTCCTCCTGCTGGTTATTCCCTACAACACAAAAGCCACAATGAGCCCCTGGAGGGTTGGCAGTGCCTCCATCGACTGGTTCTGTGCCTGATGCTGCTGCTCACTGTCACCGTGGGCAGCTGGAATCACCACAGAGACACGGGAGGAGAGGGAGCACTGTCATCCCAAAAATGCTTCTGACAGGGGGGGAACTCCCTGGCACAGAAATTGGCTGTGGGAGACACTGGAAGCTCGGGATGTTGCCACAGAGCACCAGCAGGGCAGTAATCACCAAGGAAGGGAGGGATTGCCATGAGTGACATATTTTCCTGAGATTAAAAGCATTTCGTGAAAGCAGGTGAACAGATGGGACTGGATAAAACGCTGGGCCTGGAGTGAGCAGTGAATATTTCACAGGTATTGGAGCTGAGATTGGCAATAAAGGTATTTTAGCCACCTTTGTGAATCAGACAGTGCTCAGGAGAACACAGCAGCAATGAGGGATTACAAAGAAGTATTTTATGGTGGTTTTTTGAGAAATCTGTTAATAATATTGATTAAAGTACCATGGAGGTTATTTACTGAATATACAACAGAGTATTTTTGTATATTTGATTAGGACTTGACACTACATTAATTACCCAATAAAACTCAGAAGTTAATGTTAGCCTTGACTCGTTCTGCTGGCAGAAGTCAAATGATCAGGTGTGGCTGAGGGCTTTTTTACACACACAGTCATTCCACACCTTCCATACGGACATCATAAACAGCAATTGTAGAAATGTTAATTGAAATGGAACTCTAAAGGTCTTGAATTACTCCTGAATGACACAGCCACTCATAATGCAGATATTCCAGTGTCCTGCCCATAACTTATGTGCCCATTTCCTATCTCCATAGGAAATGCAGGTTGGTATTTATAAGACCAGCTTTCATTTTTCATAGAAATAAAAGGCTGTTCTAAGGAGAATCAACCTGGACTGATATAGAAACCCTCATCAATAATGCATCTCCCTACACTCCCAACTTCAGGGAAAGAACACCACGTACTTTTAACTCAAACTAAAACTTGTTTTACATCACAGGAGTGTCAAATCTTTGGTTATCATTACAAGAGCTAATTAGGACACAGTCATTAGAGGAGATGCAGACTCCTCCTCAGACAGTGACAGCGTGAAGTCCTTTTTCAGGGCTTGCTGTGTGGGTTCAGGAGCTGATGGGGTCATTAAACACAGGCAGGAAATTACCATACCCCCACAGAAATCAAGACATCAGATGAACTCCCACATGAACAACAAAGAGCTCTGGAAATCTGGAAAATTAAGCTCCCTCTTGCTGGCATTTACCCACAGTCAATGGAACTGTTCCAATAAATCCTGGTTGGACCATACAGGGCATATACAGTGCATATCCAGAGGTACTGTAGGGATCAATTTTTCAATATTCCATTCTTGTCAATATTCCTGAGCTGAGAGATGGCAATAGAAATTGAGAACTACCAAAACATCCTTCCATAATCACCATTTCAGGGCAGGGACTCTCTTTCCAGTGTCCCAGTTCTGGAACAACCAGCCTGCAGGTGTTAGGGGCACAGGATCAAGGGTGAAGCTAAAGAACAAAGCATCAACAGGATGGGATCATGTCATCAAAGAATCTTACATTAAGACCAAAAAATGACAGAGAATTGTGTTCAGACAAGACAGTCCTACCATTCACTGTGTATTATTTGGAATCTAAATCTCTTGTTTCTTTGATCTCCAACACAAGGGATACAAAGAACAGGACTAGAAAATTGAGCAAGTAAAATCTTCAGAAGCAGCAAGTGAAGAAATTATGTTCCAAAATATTTTCCTGTTCTTTTTCTTTTCTGTGTAATTCCAAAACCCCAAAAGGCTTGTAATGGGGCACTATAAATTGAAGGGGAATTTTATCTATCTATGTATCTATCTATCTATTTATCTATCTCATATATATCTAGATATAGATAGATATATCTAGATATAGATGATATAGATATAGATAGATGCACACCACCACCCCCTAAGGATGTATTAGACAACAATAATCTTTTACAAGATCATTTTCTTGGCTAAATAACAAAGCTCTGAATAATACCGATAATTAAAATAAAAAATGAAAAATAACTATTCAATAGGCAATGCTGCCAGAGGACTGAATGCCAGAGGTAAAAAAAAAATAAAATATCAGTAACTACAGAAATTCTTGGGCACTTCACCAGAACCTGGAGGTGTTAATTGAAGACAATAAAATCACTATATAAAATGATTTTGACTTCAATGTATTTCTCATGGAGGTTAAGCTGTTTCCACTTGCTCTCAGCAGTTACCATCACTTGCACTCAAATCATCCTCTTGGTCCACTAGTCTAATAATCATTTCTATTTCCCACCTGCTTGCTCAAATCTGTCTCTGGAGTAATGGTCTTTTTCCAAAGAGCAGGATATAGAAGAAATCCTGATAGCTGCTTCTTTTATTGCCCCATTTGTCTTCAATGTCTTTCTCCTCCTCCTGCTGATTTGTGCAAAAGGTCTTTTCCACATCCTCAGCTCGCTTGTTCTCCAATTTATTGTTGTCCTTAATTCTATTGTCCCTTCTAGCAAATTTTCTTTAGTTTAATAGAGTTTCTTGAGCAATTTTGCATCACGAATTGCATTATAGATGCTGTAGTTACTCATGTAGAGAGCTCTGTTATTACTCCTGGAGTAAATATTTTTTTTTTACATTACAAGCTTTCACATTCTTTAGATTATTGCTCTTTGGTATCACTTAAATTAATGCTTCTACACAGAGGCTGCCTTTTCATCATTTTTCATCCATCTTTTCCTCCTCATATCTTAGCTCATAATATTTAGCAAGCTGTAGTCACAGAGTTTGCTCTAAATTCAGATTTTGGGGGCAGTAAATGAGCTGTACCTGTTCCTCAGTGAAAAGTTTTGAAACAGGGAAGGCTGGTGTGGGCTCGGATGAGTGGTGAGCTCCCTTTGGGGACAGATTTACTGACAATTAAATTCTCTTTGCTGCGTGGGATTGTCTGCTGGAATTGAAAACAGGGTAGGAGGAGAGATGCTGCTATTCTTTCCCTCTTACATTCTAAAGCTTTGAAAGGGATAAGGTGACATTAATAGCCACTGGGACTCAAATCAAAATGTATCCTAGGCTGAACCTACATGCCAAAAACACAAACAGGAGGCTTCAATATGATGATTTTCATGAAAAAAGTTCTTTCCACAGAATTTTCAGGGCTGTCCTATGGCTTCAAAATTTCTTTAGGATGCTTCCCTATATGGAACAATCCTGAGTTTACCTATGTCCAGATGCTCAGGGGTCACATAATTCTAATTCCAAGGGACACCTTTCACTATTCCAGGTTGCTCCAAGCCCCATCCAGCTTGGCCTTGGACACTGCCAGGGCTGGGGCATCCACAACAGAAAAGGATCTTTCAATTCAAGGATGCCACTTGCACCTTTCTCTGGAAAATTTATGGAAGACAGTGGGAACCATTATGACCAATAAGACCTGGTCATTTCCAGCATCAGTGGAATACAGAGATTTAGAGAAATGCACTTTGTCCCACCTTCTTTGCCCAGAGTGAATTATCTGGGAAAAGGGCAGGAATCTGAGTGAGCACTGAGAAGAGCTGATTAATTTTAGAAACATGGGCAAGTACAAGGAACACTAATAAATGCATCAAAATTGACAGGACCAGTCAAAATGCATACAAAATATTGAAACTTCAGGGGTCCCTGGTACCCTGTTTAGCAATAAGGATCAGTTGTTTCCTTTCATGCCATGTATCCTGTAGAGCTTTCAGTTGTGTGGCAGAACCAGTGCTGACCATCTGCCCCTCAAAGCCAATTTCTCTCCCTGCTCCCCTCATTCAATAGAGAATAAAGAGCAGAAGGTCAAATAGCTGTAGGTGTCCAAATGAGTTGCCCAAATCTTTCTCTTATTACATGATTAAATGGATTGGTCATTAGTGTTTATGAAAAAAAAGTAGATCTACACACTTCGCTGGGAAAAGTTATACTCTTGTTCCAAAAATAAAAAAAAGGGGGGAAAAAAGGAAAAAAAAAAGGAAAAAAGAGCCAAGGCTATTACTGAATTATAAAATTCATTCAGCCTTGCAGTGCAGCCTTTCAGCAGTTCTCCAGCAGAGGAAAGTCTCTTTATCAGGCACCTGGAATATACAGTCCCCAGAGACTCTGAGATAAGAAAGCACATTCTCAGCTTCACGTTAGACTGCAGTGTGATCTAAAGGGTGATAACATTTCTCCAGCTGGCTGTGAGAATCATTAATTCATTATTCAGCTGTGTCTTCAAGCCCCCTTGATCAAGGGTCCTTTTTCTCTCTGTCAGGCAACTGTTCTGTTCTGTGTTCCTGATTTCTTTACATCTTCAGTGCTGTTATCTCTAACTTAGGCTATCCCAGTGTTCAAACGTTGGCTCCTTTTTTCACCTGTGTAAGAAGTGACAGAGTGAAAACAATTATGTGATGAGTGTTTAATGTATTTCTGGGAGCTATGTGCTGCTCATTTAAAGTCTGGACTTTCCCTTTACAAGAACACTAAAAAAGAAGAAAAGCAAGCCTAGTGTGAAGCTGCCATTTTTCTTTTTACACAATTTCTTTTTTACACTTGCTGTAAACCACTCTGCTTCAATCTTTCCTTTGCCTTTACATCGTATTAGTTAATGATGTTTCTAATTCTAATTGCTCTCATCCATTTCTCATCCTCCCAAACCTCACTCAAAGCTCCTGTGATAAGGGCAGAGTGATGCAGTTTGTTAGAGCTGAGGTGAAAGTGGGATGAATCATGGGTTTGTCACTTCAAAACCTTTTGTGGCATTTTAAACATATTTGCAAACAGAGGACATTTCACTGGAATTCCAACATGTTATAATAGAAAAATGGACTCATCCTGTCTGCAAGTTTCATTCTTGCTAACAAGAGGAGAAATGAATTTTTTTTTCTTGAAGTTTCCTTCTGGGGTCGACCTTTGACATCTGCAAGGGTATCAAACACTTCAGAACCCCCAGAGAAACCCTCAGCTACAGGAAAGGAGTGGGACAACTTGCAGGAGCTGCAGATTGAGGTAATTATCCACTTGACTGCTCAGTCTTGGCAGATGATGTTGTGTTAGACAGCCTGAAGTTCACAGTTATGTGCATTTGGAGGTAGTGAACAAAATACCCACATTGATCTTTCAAACAAAATACTTTTTGTACCCTGCAATTCCTAAAGACATTTCTGTTTAGTGTTGCTAAGCATTAATTTGAGAAGGCAGAACACTGAGGATTGATAATTTTCCCATGTTCCAGAGAGTTCAGAGAGTCATGGAGCAGCTGAGTTTGGAAGGGATCTCTGGAGATCTCTGGTCCAACCTTCTGCTCCAGCAGGGTCACCCAAAGCTGGCTGCAGAGCACTGAGTGTAGTTGTTTTTTTCTAGTGTTTCTAAGGAAGGAAACTCCTCAGACTCACTGGGAAACCTGCACCAGTTCTGGATCTTCCTTAGACCAAAAAGGTGTTTCCGTTTTTTTTTGATGGAACATTCTGCATTTCAGTTTGTGCCCGTGGCCAGTGGTGATGGACAGATTTACTCACAAAATTTATGGATGTAAAATCAGGTCACAAAACGTGACTTTGAATACAAAATTACATTTTTCAATGTGTACCATTTACCATTAAACTTCTTTGCTTTAGCCTGTGAACTCTAGACAGTGAAGATAATAATTTAGGCTTACAGAAAAAGAAGCAAAAATGAATCTCTTAAGAAATTTGTGTTTATAACTATTTTCTTTAGCAAAAATTTGCTTTTGTGTAGAAACTGATGCTTCCTTCATCATGAGCTCTGTAGAAGGTAAAAGGAACAATTTACATATTTATGTGTTCTAATTCCATATAATTTAGTGCATATTAGAAAACAGTATTTATTTATAATGACTCTTTTTTGCCTTTATGTACTGTTCAATGTATACCTGTCCTTTACCCATGCAGAGGATCTTTGAGTCAAACAGGGTCCTCAGACACCAATTGTTTATGGTGGTGGTCAGAATGACTGAACAACCCAACCTGGAGGATAATGAAATATTGCTGGATATAGATCCTGACAAATGGTTGCTCTCCTTCCAAGGTGAATCCAAAAATGCCTTGTGAGGATTTATATTTAAAGCAGCTGATGCAGAGTTCACTGAAGCAGCATGGAGAGGACCTAAGGAGTGACTTTTACCTCAGACTGCACCAAACCCAATAATTTCTGTACTACAATCCCTCCCCTCCACCACACATTTTTCACATCACCACTTTAACCCTTATCTCAACAATCCTGTGCACAGAATATCAGCTGTTTCCAGAAGCATTCAGGCCTTCTCTAAGCCATTTTTTTCCAATGGGAACAATTCTGGAGCTATGCTCCATATTTTTCCCCTCTGAGAAACCTCTGGTACACTCAGAGGCTGCCTGAGAGAACAACGACCCAGAGAAGAATGTGACAGAATATACAATTTCCAAATGGCAATGCACAAATGTTAATGACACGGATTAAAAACCTCATTCCACCACAAGATGGTCTGTTCCATAAAAAAAAAAAACAGCTTAAAAAAATTCCCAACCCCCTTATTCTGATTAGGTTGAGAAGCATGAGCAGGAACCACGTTTCCTGTTTGTTGCTATCAGTGTATTGAACTATTCCATTTCCCTCTGGATTTGGATCAGAGGCCACCAGCTAAGGGATGTCAGATTGCACAAATGTTTTTGGTCACAGCTCACAAGCCAACCCTACTGGAGAGATCCCAAATGCCCTCAGAGAAAGCTATGTCCAGTTTGCCACAGATTTTATTTAAAGCATCCTGCCTGTGAATGTGTGGTCAGCTTAAAAAAAAACCTCATGAAATGACCCAAAGTCATGAGCACCCCGTGGCTGGTAATTGGCCTCAAATCTGCTTGGTTTTGCTTCAGTCATTTGTCAGTGGCTCAATTAACTGCAGATTCCACTCTTGCTAGGCAGCAAGAGGAAAAATTGAGTGGAAATATTGAATTGTTCTGAGACCTCAGACCATTCCTTCTCAGTGAAAGTATTTTGTATTGCCAAGCTCTGTAATGTGATAGTTTACCTACAGAGAGAATGTTGGCTCCTCTTGGTGCTGTCTGTAACCCTCCTTCTCCCCAAATCCTTGCCTCACTCCTTCTTTTGCCACAATGAACATAATTTTGGGCATCAGTTGTGCCACTCTACAGGGTTAGTACCCAGCAGCTGCTGTCATTAGAGAGTGAAGGAGCATTTTCCTTCCTACTCACGCTGTTATAAGAGGTAAATGGGAAAAGAAGTTAGAAAAAAAGAAATCTGCTCTTAATGTTAGATCTCCAAGCACTGGCAAGCAATAAACAGATTCTGGATTTTTATATGTCTTTAATATGTGGAACTATGAAAGTATTAGTTGGAAGATGCTTCTGGAGCCTCTGGCTTTGCAGTAGTCTTGGGGATCCAAACATCAATTTTCTGCTTTGATCCCACTGCAGGGAATGTGCTGTGACATCTCTTCCAGAGCTCTGGGCTCTGCAGAGGCAGAGCAGGGACATCATCCAGGGCTGAAGTATTTTATAGGTGAGATGGACCAGGAGCTCCACAGGGCGTCCTGCTCACACAGCAGGAAGGGCATGGACACCGTGTGAAGATTTTTATGCCCCAGGATGGACTGTGCTCAGTTTCAGATCATCCCAAGTCACCCAAGTTGGAGATCTGGGTTCCTGCAGCACAAATCACCCCAAGGCACCACTCCAGTCCCATCCTTCCACTCAGGCAGATCACAATGCTCCCAAAATATCAACAGATTTCTGAGGATCTCTGTGCTTTGTGGTGGCTGGAATGAGCTTGAGAATGAGCACAAGAGCTTTGACTTTCAGAACTAATCTTGGCACAAATGACCCACTACCCTTTTCAGCAGCCTCAGGCCAAAACCAAAACCAAAACCAAGACCAAAACCAAAACCAAAACCAAAACCAAAACCAAAACCAAAACCAAAACCAAAACCAAAACCAAAACCAAAACCAAAACCAAAACCAAAACCAAAACCAAAACCAAACCAACCAATTTCACCTTTCCAAGTCACCAGTCTGCCACACCTTCAAATGCTATCAGAGACTGCTCTGGTTTTTCTGGGTTGTAATTTCATTAGGGACCTGTCTGGGAAAGTTGTAAAGGATTGCATCTCAAAGCTGGGTGTGTTCCAGCTGGTAGATGGCAAATGAGCAGCTCTGCAGCTCCTCTTTGATTCCATCATTCTCCCACATTAAACTAAAAAATCTCCAATCCATCTGCTGATTCCAGGCTCCAAGGAGATAGAAGAAAGGCTGCAAAATTTTTACAGTCCCAAGGGGGTCTGGAGTGTTTCAGTTCCTGGTTTTCAATGTGAAAATTGAGAATGTAGAATACAGTGCTTCCAAGAAAACAGATCTTAATGTATAAACTCAGACATACTGAAAACAATTTCATTTTCTTGTCTTGCCTGGTCTTGCCCATAAAAGAACTGTACTGAGTTCTACAAATTCTGAGTTTTTTAGTCTTTTAGACACAAAAGAGATAATGCATTTCATCTCTCCCACTGTGCTACATGACATACTATCATTGCACTTTCAGACATTAATAACACAAGTGTTTATGTGAAATAGTTTTATTCTTTCTTTTTTTTTTTCCTACCAGTCAAAGTCTCTCTGTGCATTTACAGACTTTTTGCTGTAATCCCAAAGTAAGAAAGGACCTTGAAAATTAAGGTTCTCTCCACATTATCTACATTCACAGCTAATTCAGCAGCAAGAAGGACATACAACTGTGACACTCCTTTGATTCATCTGAATTTTTGATGTTACACCCTTGAAAACAGAAGTTAAACTGCACTGTGTATGATGCAATGAATTAACAGAAAGAACTAATTTGTTATGTAGGAATCCTTTACTAATTAAGAGCATCATAGTCTTCTTGAAGTTATATAAAATTACTTCAAATTCCTTCTATAAGTTTTCAGGTGTTCACTTCAAATGTACACTTGGGATTGCATCCTGGTCAAATGGTCTTAGACTCTGCCTCCTCAAATTTTTCTCTATTTCCTTATAGTCCTTCTGAGTAGTTTTCTGCAAGCTCATCTCTATTCTTTCTGGGCACAAATTAATTGTTGATAAAAATAAAAGCTGTTTGGACAGCTACATTTTTCACTGCAGTGCCACAGGCAGTAGTAAGATCCACAGCATGTTAATTATTTCCTGTTATGCATCTGCTCTTGGGATAAGTCACATCACTGGGTGACAATTTATCCAGTCATGTCTCTACTATGCTTAAAAAAGCACTGAGGAAAGGTTGCAATAGCAGTTAAGATGTATTATTGTTTTTCAGACTACTTTACCAAATTAATCTCAGCTTTAGTTCTCTTTTTAAACACAGCCCTAAAATGAACACTGTGCTTGTTTTTGGCTCATGACCCTCAAATATATTAATTGTGGTAGATACCCTGAAAAGATTCCACACTGCATGTGAGTGACTGAATTCATTTAAGTGATGCAAACAGCCTTCAGTCAGGAAAACTGAAATCACAGAATTGTAGAATCACAGAATGGTTTGGATTCAAAAGGACCTTCAAGATTATTCTGTTCCAGCCCCCTGCCATGAGCAGGGACACCTTCCACTAGAGCAGGTGGCTCAGAGCCCCAAACAATCTGGCCTTGAACATTTCCAGGGATGGGGAATCCACAGCTTCTCTGGCCATCACATACAGTGACACCAGTGAAGCTGAACATGGAGAGAATTCTTCTCCTGCTCCAGATGACTGAGACACAGAAGTCACCTTAACCTGTCAGTGCTGAAGAATGTCCACCAGCCCAGGTGGCTGTGGGGTAGATTTGTCCTCTGGCCTTACCAAATGAGTACAAGAATCCTTCCAGGAGAAGCAAGACAGCCTGTTTCCAAGGAAATAAATTCCCAAGAATTTGTTTGCAGAGCAGTTCTGTCACTTAAGGGATTCTGGCCAGGGAGGAGCCTCAGCTGTGATAACTCACCTTGAAAGAAGTGTTGAAAGGAATGGGAGAAATGTGACAAAGTTCACACTTGAGCATCCAGGAGCAAAGAAGTCTGGAAGGCATCGATGGCAGGGGCCAGTGGAGCATCATGTTAGAGAATGAAACACTCAATTCCAACCAAATAGGCTTCCAATTCCACACAAGTCCCTTTTCCTGTTGGCTAAACCCATGCCTTCCTGAACGCCTGGCTAAGAAAAATTATCAGACTTGGAGATTTTAGGCCCTCTCAAAACTGATGTGTGTGCTCAGGCAGCAATTTTTTCCTTAACATCATCTCTGTCCTGAGTGGTTCAGCTGCTTTCACTGGCCAAGGAAGCAGGAGAGATGAAAGGATAAGTAGAGAAGATAAGAACAGGGCTGAGCATGAATTTGAGGATCTGGTGATAAATTTACAGCTGCACACGTAGGCACTACAGGCTTACCTTCAGTGCTTCAACAGCAGGTATTAGAAAGGGACAGGGGTTTTTGGTGAGGGTAAAAACCTGGTTGTTGGCTGAGAAATAAGCAGGAACTGCCTTATTTCTGAATAATCCTATGAGTTTGACATGGGAGATGGGTCGGCTTACAGAGAACAGAAGGATAAATGCGTGACTTGATGCACCAGGCAGCCTCCACATCCTCACCTTGCATTTCCTACACCACTCTGAGCCCTGGCTCTTGCCCAGCTCCAGCTTTCATTGCAAAGGGATCCCCTAAAAACTGTGGCTCATGTAGAAAACACACAAGTGTGAAGCTGCCCTCTGTTTTCTTATCCTGTGCCATGTTTACTTTGTGGCTTTTGGTGTTTCATTAGGACTTTCCAGTCAGCTGCACAGTACTGGGGGGTGCTTTTATAGCTGTTTATGAGCCCCAGTCTGGCTGCAGCCTTGTCACCAGCAGCCAAATCTCTCAAACACTGCTTTCTTACAAGCATTCTTTCCACCTCCTCCTCTCTCAACTTTCTCCACTGAAAACCCAGAGAAGCTATCTGGGTTTGTGCAAGCCATTATTCAGTCTGTAGTTTGCCAGAATTTCTTTTGAGATCTCTCTAAGAGAAATCTCAAAGGCTCTGGTATCATCCATGCCTTTAGCTATGGAAAGTAACTCTGTTGAGCTGCACTGCCTGTCCTAGAGAAGGAAAATACCTCCTGACAGTGGTGTTTGGCCTCCTCCTCCACAACCCACATTGCAGACCCTCCTGCAAACCATACACTCTTGGCTGGGCATGCAAAAGTCAGCAGGCAATTAAATTCCTATGGAAAACTGGTTTATTCTGATTAATGGTATTGAAGACAACGCTGAATTCTGATGCCTTCTGTCCTTGAAATGTGAGCAGAGGTTCCCTCTGGGGTTAATTCCTATTCATTTTTTGCCACTGCTATGAAATCTGCTTTTCCCACCCCGGAGGATGGGACACATCCTCTCCTATCAGACTATTAAAATCTGACTGACTCATGGCCCACAGTTCTGCCATACCCCTTCTCATCAAAAAAACCTGCTTTGTTTGCTAAAAGGCTTTTTTCATAATCCCCTCTGGTGCTATTCACTGTTAACACATCTTCCTGTTGTGGTCTTCCAAATTTTCAGTGTTGGTTGAGCAAGGGAAAGGGAACTCTAAATATTGGAACAATTCCTGGAGCAGCTACCAGTGAGAATGCAATCCCAGAGGGTCAAGAAGAGCTTGGATGCCTTTTGGTAAACCAAAATTCCTGCACATTCCAGCTGTCAAGGCAGCCACTGGCCTCTTGAACCAATTCCTAACTGAACATTTTTAATCTTTTCCCCTGAGCCCTCAGCAAACTTGTCCCAAGAAAGCTCAGTTACACCCTTTGCAAATGAAATTATTGTTAGTTTGTTGTTGTGTGTGTGGGAACAGTTTACAAAGATAGCATGAAGTGCTTTTCCTTTGGGATGCACTGGGAATAAAAAGGTTAAAAAATTAATTTGCAAAAATGCGTGTTTTGGATTCCTAAACAGAAGAGATTTGTTTTTGTTGCAGGGTGCTTTTGTTAGCTCAGATAACTGAATAAAGATGCTGCTTACACCTCTTATCCCTCTGCTCAGGGATGAGTGTAATGAGAGTATTGCTGTTTCCTTCCAGGGTAACCTTCCCAAATCCTGAATCAGCAGCACAGGACTGAAAGACAACTCCTGAGTTCTCCAGGCCAGCATGGGGAGGCTCACAAAATCAAGATTTTCTCAGAGCCTGAGATGTTTTCTGCCCCCAGCCTCACACACCTGTGCTGTCCCCAATGCAGCCAAGCCTGCAGGTTACTCCTGGCATCCAGCAGTTTGAGGATGCTCCAAGACATGTCCCAGAATTTGGAATCTTCTGCTGTATCTCACTCCATGGTGATGCTGTCAGTTGTAGCAGGTACCAGGTCACGGCATGACAAGTTATGTTCCTTGAAGTTGTTACAAGAAGAGAGAAAAAGACCAAAATTTCCTTCTTGAACCACATACAAATAAGAACTGCTTGACCAAACCCTTCTGATCAATGTATAATTTGAAATAGGAGCAGCCTCAGGGCCAGTCTGCCCCAAAAATCAGAGGGCTGATTTGTGTATGAGGACTTATGTGCTCCAAAATCCACCTATTTGTTGGCATGAGGGAGCTGGGAAAGGGGCTCAGCCTGGAGAAAAGGGGGATCAGGGGGGACCTTGTGGCTCTGCACAACTCCCTGACAGGAGGGGACAGCCGGGGGGGGTCGGGCTCTGCTGCCAGGGAACAGGGACAGGAGGAGAGGGAACGGCCTCAGGCTGAGCCAGGGGAGATTCAGATTGGATATTTGGGGAAATTTCTTCATGGAAAGGGTGTCCAGCCCTGGCCCAGCTTCCCAGGACAGTGCTGCAGTCCCCATCCCTGGAGGGATTTAAAAGCCATGTGGATGTGGCACTTGGGGACATGGGATGGCCTTGGCAGTGCTGGGGGAATGGCTGGGATTGATGATCTTTAGAGGACTTTTCCAACCTAAACAATTCCGGGATTCCATGATCTCACATCTCTCTGAGGAGACTATAAGCCCATGGGGTCCAATTAATTTTAAAAAAAAATCACCCTCTGAATTTCTGTTTGCTCACAATAAACGTGTTCTTGAGGTCTCTTCTCTTTATTTCTATGATTTTGAGCAAGAGAAAGGAATAATGAGCCAGTAGGTCCTTGGGAAAGTATTTTTCCCCCCCAGTGAAGTAGGCAGCAGTTATAAATATTCTGCAGGCAGACTCCAGTGCTGCAGCAGTGACCACTCTGTGACGACAGCAGACGGAATCTCAATAGCAGGAGACAAGCGAGGTTGCTTCTGTGAAAACAAATTTACCTATAAGCTCAATTTCAACAGCCACAGGGGGAAATCCAACTTCTTTCCTACTGAAAAAAAAAAAATTACTTTTCTGTTGCCAGTGCTGTAGCATCACCACTTGAAAACTATCCCCACTATTCCACCAGCTGATTGATTTCCTCCTAACTGTGCTGCTGGTGACTGATTTCATTTTGGGAGCCAATTACAGAAAAAAGAATATAGTAAGTGTTGCAAGAGAACCCCAAATTACTGTTTAAAAACTTGTTTTTGACTTTTCTTCTTCCTTCTATTTAATCTAAAAGAAACACATTCACAGTAGGGGTAAAGACCAGTGTAAACAAACCAAAAGAGTTGAATAATATCTATTTACTATATATATTTCTTTTTCAGTTCAGCAGAATGCATGATCTTTATTTAGGTTTTATGAATACTGACAAAATTACTCACTGCATCTTGCAGTCTTAAAAAAAAAATATATCTGTGGACAAGTCCTTCATAACCCACCCCCCAGTTTCCTAATACTTGATATTCAATATGGAATTTGTACCATGTCCCACAATGAGCAGAATGAAATGTGAAAGCCACTGGGAAAAAAAACACTACTCTTCTAAAACAACACCCAAGAACAGGAAAAATGTGCTGTTTTTTGCTTACTGTAACATTAGATACTTTATTCTGGATTGTTATTATTTCCGTGTGTCACATGCAGAGGAACTTTTATTCATGGAAATCAAAACCTACAGCAAGGAAGAGGCATTTTCCATCCTATTTCTGACTATTCCCAGCTGAAGAACATGTCAGACACAATATAACTATGCCATTACACAAGCCTCTAAAAGATACTGGTAGATATTTTGAGAGTTTGGCATTCTGTATCAATAAGAAAACAAATCCATGACAGTTTCCCATTGAGTCAGAACAATACAAGCACAGGACAGAATATTTTTAGCATGCTGGTATTCCATACCACGCATCTGAGGCTGAATTTTTCCCCCCTCTTTTCCTTTTACTGTGTTTTCCAGCAGTATATTGACCAATTAATAGCCAGATGCACTTAGAATTCATCAATATCTTTCTCCTATGGAATTACATAAAAGTCTTAAGCCTCCAAAAATAGCAATTTTTTTGTCTGCATTGACAAGGAGTATGAAATAAAACTCATGAGTCTTTTAGAGCTCTGCCCTCAAGGGCATTGGAGATATCCAGGGTCACCCAGAGAAGCATCTCCACAACTCCTGTCAAGACAAGGTCTCCTGAAGTTACTGGTACCATCATGAATTCTTGTCAAGAAAATTTCAGTAACAGTCAGCACCACGTCTAGAAAATCTGTGGAGCTGACAGAGAGGAAAAGCTCACTCTCCAATGATGAATTTATACAAGAAATAAGCTCATTCCCCATTAAGATCATTGAGCAATTTTGGGTGGAGAGGATTCACCCATGTGCAGTTTTCCTCTGTATAATTTCATACTTTTATAGTCACATATGTTTAGGTATTTGAGGTTCATCAAGGTCCATCTCTTCTCTCTTGGGGATGTATCTAAAATCAGCTTTTGCATTTTCCCCTTACCTTGAAGGGTTTCAGTTTTCCAAAGACAGTTTCTGATATTGCTGAAATGCATTTTTTTCTCTTATTTTTAAAGAGTTTGGAGATGGCAGCAACATTTTGGACCCATACATTTATGATATGCTTATAGCATTCTGAGGACCATGATACATCTCCAGTGATAAATACAAGTACTTTTGACACGTTGGTTATTACTCATCCTTTTCTGAAGGCAGAATATTGCTAGAAGTTTAATTAAGGGAAATTGTGACGAATTCAGACAGTCAATATTAAGCTGAAAAACATATGAGGGTTATAAAGGAGTTGCTGATCTCACTAAGATGGAAGAGAAGGTGGTAACAGACTGCGTGGAATAAAAGTATGGATAATTCATGGAATCATTTAGGTTGGAAAGGAACTTTGAGTGCAACCATTCCCCCAGCACTGCCAAGGCCACCCATGTCCCCAAGTGCCACATCCACATGGCTTTTAAATCCCTCCCGGGATGGGGACTCCAGCACTGCCCTGGGCAGCTGTGCCAGGGCTGTAGAGCCCTTTCCATGAAGAAATTTCCCCAAATATCCAATCTAAACCTCCCCTGGCCCAGCCTGAGGCCGTTCCCTCTCCTCCTGTCCCTGTTCCCTGGAGCAGATCCCAAATCCTCCCCGGCTGTCCCCTCCTGTCAGGGAGTTGTGCAGAGCCACAAGGTCCCCCCTGATCCCCCTTTTCTCCAGGCTGAGCCCCTTTCCCAGCCCCCTCAGCTGCTCCAGACCCTTCCCCAGCTCCATTCCCTTCCCTGGACTCTCTCCAGCCCCTCAATGCCTTAATTAGCAGAAAAACTTCTCTTTTTCACCAGCCTAACATGGCAATGCAGGGAGGATCTGAAGAGGAAAACCCCCTGGATTTATGATGTGTTTATTAGAGAACATTTATTATTTGGTTTATTTCTTTGTTATATTTATTATATGGTTTATTGAACCAGCATATTGGTTCTGACATCACAGTCACCTGGGCAAACACTTGGTGTTTAGAACACTCTGGAAAAATCAAAGAATCTGGGTCATCCCTGGGATTTTACCACTGTAATTGTGATGAAATAAACGATTTATCTAGTCCTCTCAAAAAGTTTCACATGATTTTGTGGAAAAAAAAAATTCTGATCATATTCCATGATCATATATAGGGGAATAGTCTTGATATTAAGTGTGGGTTCTTTTAAACCTTTGGGTAAAACAATCATGTGTATGTTGAAAGCTTAGGAAGTTCTCTACTTCTAAGTTTTGAATCTGCATTTCTCCCATGTTTTTAACCTGAACACATTCAGATCCACTGCATCACACACCTTTAACATGATCACCTGTTATTTTTCACAATATTTTTCACATTTCCCAAGGTTATTCCCCATCTTTCTCATCTCTGCTGTGTGAGCTGGCCAATGCCCACCCCCTGAGGATGATTCTCTTGGGGCATCACATCCCTAAGCTGCACCCTGGTGTAAAAGGAAAAGTGATGCCCAAACCATCACAGTGCACAAGAGAGGAAAATAAAAGCAGTCAAGTCTTTTCTTAAATGCAACTCATCATTTTCCTGCTGACACATTTTGTGTCAGAAGAAGAATTGGCCTGTTTTCCTAACACCAATATCTCTTCTTGTTCACTGCTGTGCTCAATTGCATCAAAAATTCAATATGCTTGAACGTGGAACCAGTTCATTGAGTGTAAATACCTGTGCAGTGACACCAAAAAATGAAGGATTTTGCATCAGCAGAAGCTTTTGTAGAACCAGATGTTTACTTGAGCAGATCTACCTGTTCTTACCACTTGAAAGTTCAGTCCAATGAGCAACTTCATTATTTGAACACTGTTGCTGATGAACACAAAAGCATCACCCAAACCCTCTGGTATTAATGCACCTTATTTCTGTGTGTTTACATTTGCTCTTTAATTTTTCTCACCTCTCTCATGAGGGGAGGTTAATTAGCAGGACAACTTCTATTTTACATCGACTTTTTGCTTTGAGTAATGCTGAAAGAAAGACCAACCTTCCTCTAAGTAAAATAAAACTATTATTTCTTAATAAAAGTCCAGTTCTAATGCTGCTAAGAAACATGTATGAAAATGTCCTCTGATTCTGAGTGTCCCCACCCTGCAGTGTGACAGCTGATACTGAACTTAGCACGACCTTAAGCCAGTCTTGCTCTTTCCTGCAGTTATCCCACGTTTTCTCTGTCCTTGTGAGACACAATTGCCTTACAGACCTGCTTCTAAACAAGTTGCTCCTTTGAATAATGCAAGGTGATGCAGTGAAAGGTATTCCTGCCCATGGCAGGGGATGGGGATTAGATGTTCCTTAAGGTCCCTTCCAACCAAAACCCTTCCATGATTCTATGAGGAACACTTTAAGCATATCCAAGACTTTCTTTGCCCTTTGTGCATTCCCAAACTGCAATGGCTGTGTGCACACTGGGGCTCAGTGTGGACCTCTGCATTCTATAAATAAGGTTTTATAAATAAGGTTTTAGGTGCTCAGAAGCCCCTAGAGGCTTTGAAGGAAGAGGACATTGAATAGGATTTAACTTTGAACCTGCACCACTGAAGGATGATGTTTAGAGCATCCTCACAGCTGCTCTGACTCGAGGAGAGATGTCAGTGATGTCTCCTCATCACGGAGCACCTGAATGTCTTTCTGAGCTGGAGAGGGGCATGGAAAGGCACAAAAAGTCTTGGAAGATGCTTCTGAAAGTGGAGGCCAAGGGATGAAGAGTTGGTGCTAATTCCTAGCAAGTCACACTGCAGTGAAAGTAAGAATTTGTAGAAATACCCTCAGAGAAATGTAGGTTTGCAGCTCCATGATGAGACCTGGTCTGAAGCACTGAAGGCTTCTTGATTTATTCTGCATTCTGGAAAGAGTGAATTACCTGACACAAGCAGCCAGAGGAGTTGGTTTGTTGATGACAAGGGTATTTCACTTGCCTTTATTTATTTCCATCCAGCTTGAACTTATTTGACCAACCTAAAATTCTTCTGGCACATCTAAAACCAGGAAAATATGAGGATACTCACAGGGCAATTCATCCCACCGAGCTTAAAGAAACCCACTGTCTTCATTAGATTTGAGGTTGTAGAACTTACTAAGAGAGAGACAAAAAGTTCTACTTTTAAGTACATGACATATGTCACTTCCATGAAAAATATCAGGAGTAAAGAGACGAATTTGAGGGGAAGGTAGAAGAGAGAATAAAATAATTTCTGGGCCAGTTCATCCAGAACAAGTTTAAAAGCTTTTGTGGCAGCTTAATGAGTTTGTTGAAAACAATTTGTTGAAAGAAGAGCTGGGACACAAACCTTAGGTGTTTTTGCAGATCAGGAGAGAGTTTTCTCTGTTTATGGACTTGGTTATATGCCATGGTTTCACCACAGGAATGGATGGCATGGCTGAAAACCCTGGGATATTTTTTCCATCTTTATCTCAAACCATTGTGTTTCCTGCCCTCTGTGAAAAGGGCAGGTTGGAGAAGGTGACCTTGCACTGCTGATGAGAGCAACTCAAAGCCTAAAGAAATGGTAGAGATATAAACTGCTGGGCAAGATCCTGTAAACATATGCAAAAAAACTCCCCTCAATAAAAACCCCAAACCCCTTTGGGGATATGGAATAATCTCCTCAGTTCATGCAAAAAGAATTCATGTAGGGCGGTAATTAGGTTTTTTAAAATTATACTGTAACTGTACTTAATGATCCTTTTGCCATCTAATCAAGGATCTCACACTGACATTTTCCAATATTGCTAAAGCTTCTTATACCAGCTCATTTGTCTAACAAGGTTTCTATTTATAAACCTCATTGGATGTAAAATTAAATTAGTGAACAAGTCCATCTCATTTTTCCAAAATACAAGAATATATTCACAGAATAGCCAGGGTTGGAAGGGACTCTGAAGATCATTTAATGTAACCTCCCTGCCAAGGCAGGGTCACCTAGAGCAAGTTGCACAGATATTCTTGTACTGAATTGGTATTGAATATTTATTCACCAGTTCAGGCATCACTCATCATGATTTATTGAGAAAACATTTACCTTTGATTCAAGCACTTCCACACAGAATTGTTAGCAGAAGAGAAATGAATGTATTAACACTCTGCTGAGCAAAACCAACAAATAATCTTTTTGGGAATTCAGGGAATTTAATCCCATTTAAATATTCGATAAATAAACCTTTAAGAAGGAAAATAACAACCATTATTTACATTTATCATCATTATTGACTTCATGGTTTAAAGGTTGATGGCAGCAAAACATGCACTTGTATGACCTTGGGGCCTTTTAAATATGCTAGCACAAACTAGTAACAACCATTTTATGGCACTTGAAATAACGAATTTATGCAAAAGAAGTTGGTTTTTTAGAAATATTGCACGGTCTCCATCCTTTCAAGGCTTTCAAGAACACACAAAATAAAGCCCTGAAGAGCTTGGTCTAAGTTCAGTGTTGGCTCTATTTGTGCAGGAGGTTGGATCAGTGATTCCCAACCTGAGTTATCCCGTGGTGTCTGCTCTGACATCAAGGCCAGCCAAGTAATTTTCACTAAAGAGAGTAAAACTGCTGTCTGTGTGCTGATGTTTCCTTAATCAGCTTGAAATAAAAGAAACCAGAAGCCCTGTTCCAAGGGAAGCTGTCCAGAGTGAAGCACATTTATCCTGAAAGGTTAAGTGCCCCATTTATCATGACTGGGAACAAAAGTTTGGCTTTGCCAGCGAGTGGCTGCTCCAGCTCCACTTGCTCAGCTGCATAAACAGTGAAAAAATAAATAAATTTCACAAACTGAAAGTTTAGGCATGTTTCTGCCTATCAGGAAGTCTCACGAATGAGTATTTGTGTAAAGGACCCAACAGGTGAAATCTAAATCACTTTTGTGCTCAGAAATGTTAAGTACATCACCACTGCTGAGAGCTGGGGAACTTATTGCCTCCCTGGATGAATATTTACAAGAGGACAAGGGAAAATAACTATAACAACTTGAGCAAAACCAGAGGAAGCAAGCCCAAAAATAGGAAAAGCTGGAAGGTGCTCTGGTTGGTCTAATGGAACACAGTGGTTTGTCAAATGGTTACAGTTTTATTCATTCTGTAGTTTGTTAATAAATATTTGCATATTTTTTGGCCACTGGGAAAAAAACTTGCCAGGTTTTGCTGTTGGGATTTTTTTTTTGTAGTTTTCCTTTTTCTCTTGACAAACAGGCTGTGAGAAAACCCTGCTGGCTCAGTGATAAAGTCATGCATGCAAACAGGAATGGCTTTTTTTTTCTTTCTTTCTTAGAATTAAACTATAGTGCTGAAACTAATGAAAAACTAGTGTTGAAGCACAAGCTAATTCTGTTCTTAGGATTCAGGCATATATATCTGATTATTCAGCTTTTAAAAATAAACCCTTTGAATGCCTCTCAGTCAATAGGCTTTCAGGTTCCTTCCTGCTCCAAGAAATACCACCCCTCCCCTCCCTGAGAGATAACTAAAGCTTTTGAAATAAGGAAAGATTGCTGGCATTTATGAAAAAGGTAAAAAAAAATTATACCAAGGAGCCCTGCATGACCTGCTAATGTGGTTGAGCAGAAAGAGAAAATTTTCATGTACAATGGGGGCTATAGAAAAAAAGAAAATCAATAATAAGCAGCATTAAGATTTGCCCAGGAAATCTTTATTCCACCCACCTCTGAACGTGCATTAGGAAATTGTTTTTGACAGTGTTTACAACTTGCACACGGAACAAGTGCGTCCTTTAATGAATAGCTATTTGCTCATAGACTGTTTTGTGCACTGAACAGAGGTGACTCAAAATGAAAAGCCCTGCAAGGAGGGGGGAAGGAAGGCAGGTGGAGGCTCCCACCGAGCTGGGGAAGAGCAGATTTTAGTGACTGGGATGAGGAGAGGGATTAGACCCTTGTGGAATGCAGCACAGGCAGTCAACCAAAAAAGCCCTTTCTCCAGTGTGCAGTAGAAGGTAGCAGGTGTTATTGGGTATGGAATTTATTAGGGGATGCAGGGACAAAGAGGCTTTGGGGTTGGAATGGAAAATGTTGGGAGTGGATAAACGTTGCTGTGGGGTGTTTAGAGGAAAGGAGAATCTCTTTTGTCATTAGTCCTGCCAAGGGGACATCTCTGTGTCCCACCACTCACCTGATGTATCTCACCATTGTCCCCAGGACAGCGAGCCCATTAATGGATGCAGATGTGTCCATAGCTCCATGTGGAACTCACAGCTGGAGTGTGATGAAAAAAACCCCACCAGAAACATCATGGAATTGTTTGGGTTGGGAGGGATCTTAAAGCCCATTTTGTTTCAACTCTGGCCATGGGCAGGGACACTTTCCACGATCCCAGGTTGCTCCAGGCCCTGCCCAACCTGACATTAAACACTTCCAGGGATCCAGGGGCAGCCACAGCTTCCCTGGGCACCCTGTGCCAGGGCCTCCCCACCCTGACAGGGAGGAATTTCTTCCCAATATCCCATCCATCCCTGCCCTCTGGCAGTGGGAAGCTCTATCCCCTTCTCCTGTCATTCCAGACCCTTGTAAAATGTCCATCTCCATCTTTCTTGCAGGATCTCTTCAGGCACTGGAAGACCACAATTAGGTCACCTCAGAACCTTCTCTTCTCCAGGATGAGCAATCCCAATTCTCCCAGTTTTTCCTCACAGCAGAGCTGCTCCAACCCTCTGGACAACTCGGTGGCCTCCTGTGGCCTCACCAGGTTTCCCCCTCTGACAATGCCATCTCTTCTTAGGGATGGAAAATTCTGAATATATTTTTATTCAGGCAAAATAGAGCTGAGAACTGAACAGTAGAAATACCCCCACATATGTGAAAAGAAATTCACAGCTCGCTGCATTTTTATTGCAATAACACAGAAACTCCATATGTTTTTAACTTTCAACTTTGCCTGTTCCTTTAATGTGGGCAATAAACTAATTTGTTTCTGAGATATTCATACAGGAGCAAATCAAGAATTTCTCTGCTGGGAGTGAAATAAACATTGACATCTGCTCTGCCTGGTAGAAATTCTACCAGGAACCCAGGAATAGAGTGGGAACAAAAGTGGGAATAATAAAGGCAGATGTGCAACCTTCCTTTGCAAGGGAAGCTGGAGAGTTTAACATGGTCAGTTTTGGGCCTCTCACAACAAGAATTGAGGGGCTGGAGAGTGTCCAGAGAATGGACTGGAGATTAAGTTAAGCCCTGCTGAACTCTGCCTTGCAAAGCTGACTTTTAACCCTCACAGTCTCTCCCTAGCTCTAGCACAATATTCAAATATCAGTGCTTGAAGCTGAACATAGAGAAAGTTTGAGCACTGCATGAGGTACAGAATCATTCCAGATTGTCACTTCCATGAAGTAAAAATATTTCACCTAAACATTAGGAAGAAGGTGTGTGTTTATTTGCTGTTTGAGGTATTGTCACAGCAACTTACAGCTGAGATTCATACCCAACAAATTCCACTCCGTTTGTGTGTGCAGTGTTTAAAAGTCAATTTTAAAAATCAAAATCAAATCAATTGTATTCTTCTTTAAAAGCAAAAAAATATATATCTCACATATATCTCACTGTAGATAGGAAAAATGCCCTGAGTGAAGGCTGTACAACCAAACTCTGAAGTTGATGGAACTTCCATTCCTAATCTTTCCTAACCTGGAGAAAGAAGGTGCATCTTGATTATATTTTAAGTCCTTCATGAACTCACAGGCTTCCCAAATACATTTCTAAAGGAGACAGAGTCATATGGAATTTAGTCCTGTGGATATAGTCTTGAATTTCTTTTCCCCTTTGCCCCTAGCTCTGATCCAAGAGCTCCCTAGAGTGTTTTTGGCCACAGGAAGGACAGCAGTGACCCAGCAACACCAGCTTTTGCCAGGCTGCTGCTCTCCTCTCACCAGAGGGGAACCTGCAGCCACCAGAGGGTGCAAGGAAAATAATCACTCAGATCTTCATGATCTGGAAAAAAAAATAAATCTCAAAATGCATGTGAATCAAGATTTAGGACAAAGGGGACGATGTTGAAACATGCAATATTTCTAAAAGTCTCAATTTTAGTGGCAGAATATTAAGGGATAAAAATGTGGAATACTTTTAATTTATGTTCTGACCTTAGGAACCTCATTTTATCTTTACTTATTTGTCAGTAATTTAATTGTAGACTCGTAATTGTGAATTCTGGAACAACCCAACATTAGAACTGAAGTTCCAAGAGTCAAAACTTGTGCTGGATCATCCTGAGCTTCCTGACAGTGGTTCATTCTCTCCTGGAAGTACTGCAAGATGCAAAAATGCATCAATATTGAAGCACTGAGAGATCTCCTGCCATTTTATGGTGTAAATCCAGGTGGTGACATCCTCAAAAAGGTTGTGGAAGAGCATTGCTGCATCTTTGGAAGAAATTGTTCCGTGTGAGGGTGGAGAGACCCTGGCACTGCCCAGAGCAGCTGAGGCTGCCCCTGGATCCCTGGAAGTGTCCAAGGCCAGGCTGGATGGGGCTTGGAACCACCTGGGACAGTGAAAGGTGTCCCTGCCCATGGCAGGGGTTGAAACAAAAGATGTTTAAGGTCCCTTCCAACCCAAAACATTCTGTGTTTCTGTGACCTTCACAAACAAGGCCAAAGTGATGGAAACCAGGTCTCTTGGGGAGATACAGAAGGGTCTGTGGTAAAAAGAAATACTGACTGAGAATTTTTAAGAGTGTCCTTGACAGCTTTCATGCATTAGTGTGCACTGGAAACCCTCCCTGTGCATTATTCACTCATAACTTTGCAACTGCAGGGGGAATAAATTCTAGAAGTTTTTTCAGACAATGCAGACAAGTTTGTCGTGCCTGAAAACTTCCCTTGGGGTTAGAGCTGCTCAGTGAACACCCTTTCACTGAAACCATGGAGAGCTTCCCAAAAGCCTTAGCAGTAACCTCACATTTCCCCCTCTTGTAGAAATTGTGGCCATGACCTGCAATGTGATAAATTTCACCCAGAGCTGTGAGGCTGAGGAGGATTTACATAAACACGGCAATGTGAGCTCAGCACGCTGCCCACGGTGTTTTGGTCAGGGCAAAGAGGGTCAGAGCATCATTTTCCACACAAAATACATCGTGTTCTCCAGGAGAACAGCAAGAAGGCACACAAGGACTTCTCAGGGCCTCCTCAGGTAATCTTTGCTCAAAGCTGCACAACAGAGACCTGCCAGGAATGTGAGATACTTTAAAATTCTCTGAGTAGAAACCCAGAATGAGAAGCGATGGAGGATCCAAAAATCCCCTTTGCCCTTCACAGTGCTCGTGTGACAGCACAGCCTGTACGTGGCAGACAGATGTTTGGGACAGGGCACAGCTGGATGGGCAGTGCTGTAGGGTTGGTGCCTAAGTTGGAAATCATCAGATGCAGAATGGGAGGGAGGCATCAAAACAAGAACAGAAACAGAAATACACACACCATCCCAGCTCAAGATCTGCAGGAATGTCAAGAATTTTAGGGCAAGTATTTTGTCCATAAAGAAAGGATTGCTACCATAAATCCAGCCTGTTTCTCCTATGCATGAGCAGCAGGGGAAGAGAAATTGGACATAATCTAATAATTAATGGATCTCAAATCCAGGGAAGCTGCCTAGAAAATGGATTGCTGTGTAATCCCAAATGGTGACAGCCTCTTTCTCCAAAACATCTGCTTGCCCACCCTCTGTCCCCCTTTTTAAGAACATGTGGCCAACTGAATCTTCTTTGGGGACATGAGCAGACAGGCAAACAAGGGAGCAGCAATTGGGAAGATCCCAGAGCAAAGGTGGCCAGTTATGCTTGCAATCCCATCAGTAATGGGATTACTGATTAATCCCACATTTGCCTGAAGGAATCAAAGTACTCTGGAAATTAAAAAGGTTCTTCTTGCAGTTCAACAAGCCAATACTCCATGGAGAACACACCATTCAGATGAATTAGTGGGAATTAAACCTTGGTAAGAAACAACTTTATTCCAACCTCTGTATTCAATTCCTAAAATTGTTTTAAGCCAAATGTGAACAACAGGACTATGAGTAAATAACACAGCCTGGAATGCAAATGCTTCTTTAAGCAAAAGATGGGGCAGCTCCTCCCAGCTCTTGGTAGAACACACACCCATGAAGGGCTTGGGAACAGGGGCTGAATTCCACACAAAACTGAATTTTGCAGTCCTCTGGTACTGACCCACTTGCCTTTAACTTTGGGGACTCACAGCAGTGCCCAGGAGCCTAAAGTTGAATTACCCTCCACACACCCAAGCACCAAATCAGCAAATTGGTATTTTCCCCTCAATTCTCCACATTAATTTGATAAGATAATATTTTACAGCCTGTGTTTTCCTTTGTACAGGCTCAGGCTCCTCCGACACACATTAAAATTTGATCTCATTTAAGGGTCAGGACACTCTAAGTTCACCACCTGGAGCCAGTGAGCGAGAAATTTATTTTTCGCTTTTCCCAACTCTCATTTATATTGAGGAAAACCAAGTTTTCATCTCATCCAGGTTACCAACCAGGTTATTTAAAAATTTTCTGATATGTTTATCTTTTTCAGTATCCACCCTGACTAAAAAAGATAAACATGTGAATTTTTAAGCTAAATTTTAGGATGATGACAACTTTAATTATAACCACCAGTGTGTTTATTGCTGTTCAATTGAGCCTTGGAGGAAAAAAAAAAAAAAAAAAATCTACATTTCTCTGAATTCTGCTCAATTTTTTCCCCAGTCTGATGCTTAAGGGGATTTTCTTAGAATTTAGACAGTTTGCATATGCAAATTCATATCAGAGTCTTAAACCACTGGGAAGTGTCTTGAAGAGAAGTTTAGCTGTGGAGTTCAGTGCCATCTGTATTTCCAAAAAGCAAACCAGGACTACCTGACCAGCTTTCCTTACCTTTGGAAAAGGGAAATGCTCCAAAGCATTTTTAAAACTCAGATTTACAACGTGCAACTAATTTCCCTTTGATGGCACCTGGGAGATGTCCAAGGAAGGAACAACATCCTAAAGGGGTTGGTGCAGGGACCTGCAGCAGGTCAGGTGGATGGAAACCAAACTTTTTGATTTAAAACTATTTAAGTTCAGCATTTTCAGTTATGCCCATAATGGAAAGTTATTTTGCACCTTTTCTTTCACCTTACCAAGAAGAGATGAGAAAAGGGGCAGCAGGTTTTGCCTTCAGGGCTTAGAGATATCATTTCTAAATTAGGATGCAGTGATTTCTCTACTGCAGCAGCTACACAAGAACATTATGACCAACAGAAAAAGGAAAAATTATTATAAAAATTAGTCAGGACAAATGTAAGGATTCAAAAGTTGGGACATCTATTTTCTTCCTGCTTTATCTCCAGTGATTTTAATGTAAAAACCTGGGAGTCCCTAAAGAATTTAACACCAACTGGAAATATCCTACACAAAAGCTTTGTCCCCTTTCACACTCTGCAGGTAACCAGAGGTGTTTTGTCATAAATATCATTGTCATTAAAACTTAAAAATTGAGGAGCAAATACCGAGTTCTGAAAAAAACTTGAAAAACCAACATTGCTTAACATTAAAAAGAGGTTTTTAAATTTTTTTTTTTTTTCTCTTTTAGGAAAAATGTTTCAGTTCTATAAAAGTCTGAAACAAAACTACTGCTTTTCTTCTTCCCCAGACACTCCCTTTCACAGGCAGCTGAAAGAAAACCCAAATATCTGCAGGTATTCTCTCTTCGTAGATAATGACCTGACTTAATTGCCAATTAGTGGAGCTCCTCCCAGTGAGACTTTATTTTGTAAATGAGTCCTTCTGAGTCAATAATCCTTCTGTAATGTATTTAAACTTGTTGTATGTATTTAGGAGAGGCTGTATCGAAGTGAAAGTAACGAAAAAAGAGAAGCTGAGGGTTGGTTTGTTCTTTATTTTCATATTTTAATGAATTTTAGTATTGGCTGGGCTAAGCAGTTTTCATTCAAGAGTTTTTTTATTTATTTTTAATAAATGAACAGATATTTTTAGATAGAATTTTATAATATAGCTGGGCTCTTTTGGTACTTCTAAACTTGGGTGTAAGAGAGAAAGAAAACAACATATGCTAAATAAAAAAAATAATTTTCTTGGCTAATAAATTTCTTCTGAGGTCACCAAGGTGAGGCCCAATAATTAGTGCATGCAAAAGTCAACTCATAATTTTCAGTTCTTTCTGAGACATTCAGTGGAAAATTCTTGCTTGAACACAGCAAGGAGGAATAAAAACAGCAAAACTGTTGAAATATTTTAGGCTGACATGAGAATTTCCAACTCATTGAAGCACAATTTTCTTTAAAAGAGAAATTTCTTTTACTTTTCTATTACATACAATTAAACACAGTTAATTTGCATGGCATTATTTTCCATCCTGTTATAAATAATTTTTAAAGAATTATTAAATATCAATATAATAGGATATTTTCTAGTCATGGTTTGGGCCTAAAGTTCCTTATCAAATATTAGTAGAGGAAGTTGTTGGATTATTAATAGTTTTTCTTATGTGGTCACTTAAGAAAAATAATTTGTAAGAATTGTTTATTCTGCTTTACTTGTTTTAGACCTGGTGTTGTGAGAAATTAGATTACATGCCCATGATGTAACTTTTTGGCTACAAGTCCCTGAAATATTTTCAAACCTGAATTATTGAATCTGATCAGACAACTGAGGAAAACCAGATGCTTCTTTTTTGTAATTTAGTTCTAATACAGAACCCCTGGGCTGCAGCTTCCACTGCAAAATTTCACATCCCAGGTATGGGAGAAGGGAAAAAAAAAATCCTCTTCAAGTTTTCATAGACCTTAAAAATTATGTTTAAGGTATTCAGTACCAGTAGATAAATATTCAATGCAGTTCAAACCATGGTTCCATCTTTCCTGGGTGGATTTTCATCAAGCTGGGACCAGAAAGCATTGAAGAAATCTACATCACTAAACAGAAAAACCAAATTCCAAAGGGTTTTTTGCTCATTACTAGAAATCAGTGCCTTGAAACTACAAACAAATGCTTGCTGTATTGCTGGAAAAAAGTTTTACTATTTACACATGTATTTCCCTAGTTTATAATTGCATGACACAATTAGTATAATTAGGCATACTGTACATTGCAGAGCTTTTTTTTTCCTCTCACACTCCAACTGTTTCCTTTTACTTTATTTTTTTTAACTATTAAGTGACTCCTATTCTAAAGATGCTGATGTACAAGGCCTTGTGAAATTTTCACTCTTCCTTTGTTCCCAAAACCTAAATAATCTGTGATGTTTGATGCTCTGCTGTAGTGAGTACGTTATAAATGTGAAAGTTGATCTCAGAAAATAAAATACAGGAGTGGAAGTGCAGTCAGGTCTGCCTGCTCTCACCTCTCACTGCTCCACCTGCCCACCTGGTGTTCAGCTACAAGCTTGTAGTAAAAGATGCAATGAGGATCTGGCTAATCTCTGCCTGTATTTAAAAAAAAACCCCACCAAACCTTTATACAAATGACTCAGTAAGGTCTGTAATATTTTTATCAGGGTTACTTTTACTGACCCCCCCCCCCCCCCCGAGTTCAATTTGGCCCAATGCAGAATGTCCAGTTCTAGTGTTCAGATGACCACAGTTTATTGTCAAAAATTCGCCAAGTTTTGTCATAAATATATTCATAATTTCACATTTTTCTTCTGTCAGAGCCCCTTTTTCATGCAGCATTACTGCAAGGGCTGAGGTTCAAAGCAAAATATCAAACCATGGGCCTGGAAGTGGAACTGTGCATGGTGACAATGATGGCCTGAGGGGTGCTAATGGAAATTGTCCTTCAGCAGAATTTCAGCACAGCCATAAAATCCAGACCAACATCTTTTGTGCTCTGGCATTTGATGCTGTTTGCTCACTGTCCTGCTCTGTGTTTATGTTCTAGGAGCTCATGAAGGATGATCTTCCCTAATGCTTCATCTCATATGCATTTGAAAATTGGAGATTTGCTGTGATGGAACTTCTCAAAGCAAAATAGCAACTGGACTTCTGAGGCTTCTTGTTCTGAAGCAGCTCTTGTTCTACCCTAAAGATTTACCCAAATCCTTCAGCTGCAGAGGTTAAAAGTACTAAATGAAAGTGAAAACCCCTGCCAATCCCAGCAGTTTGGTTTTCAAGGGAAACACTATTTCCAAATTGGGTTCATGCTTTTAGAAGTTCAGTTTGAGCTTTAGTGCAGCTCTGATCACTTTGTAACTGAATCTTTTACCAAAATTATTTGAGACACTCAAGTGCTGTAATTTTTAAATAGTTTCTGTATAATGACCATCTTGTTTGTCATTAATTACCTGAATTTCTCTTTCTGGCCATCCATCTACATGCCTTACCAAGTATTAAACTCCTTCACCTATTGATTAATGTTATTAATTATTCCATAACCTTGCAGATGAGTGTCATTTCATCAGTGTAATGTAAACCACCAGAGAGAGCTGCAGGGCTTTATTCCACACTACCAATGTGGAATTACATCACTTATTGCTCCTGCCTGCTGCATGGCTTGTTCAAACTGAGGTGCCAAGGCCTGACCTGGCACCCAGGGTCTCCTTTGGGTGGCTCAGCCAGGCTCAGCACAGGAAAATTTGCACAGCAAAATCAATTTATCCGAGGCCAGAAACAGCCCAGTGGTGATTGGAATACCCAAAGTTTGGGCATCAGGGTGTCAGGAAGCAAATCTGGATTTCACCATTGTGTCTGCTCATATGAATGTACACAATTAAAAATTTAAAAGGCTACTGATGCTGCTTAATCTGATTTTAATATAAGTTACCTAAACTGGGCAAGAGAAATATGGCACAAGTAGAGAAGACAAAGCACTGGGATCCTTGGGTAGCTAGTGACAGAAACAGGAGCTTGGAAAGGACTTTCATCCCATGAAATGTGATTTTTCTGAAATAAAAAGGAGCCCTATGCACCTGCATTTTCAAATTAATTTTCATTTTCAATACCTGAACAAATTTTTTTCTGATGATTTATTCTATGAGCATCATCAGAAGAAGAATATAAATAGATGAAATTATTATAATTTTCTTCCCCTATGAGAATCCTGGAGTAATAAAATGTGTTGCAAAAGAAGATACTGCATCAAGAGGCAGACAGGGGAGTGTGTCAGAGCAAACTGATGCTCAGCTTGGCCAGGAGAGTTTCACACAGTGGTAATAAGCACAAGGAAAAAGCAAAAACCAAATTACATTTTAATTTGTCCATTATGCTCATCTGCTCACAAGGAACCATGAATTTTGTGCAAGGATACCCCTGGAATCCACTCGAATGGGGATAACTGTGAGCTGCATTTCAGGTGTTATAGAAAAATGAAAATTAGGCTTATTTCTTCTAAAAAACAATATTTTTCTGAGGTAAAACCGAGCAATTATTGCTGTAATTACCATTGTAGTTTACCAATATTTAATATTTATTTTCATATATCCATAATACCACATTTCAGCAGTAATAGGTAAACTATAACTGGTTTACCTATTTCAAGAAGCAGCACTTCCATTAATGACATTTATAAACTGGAGGACTTTATGGACGTTTCTTTTTGAGATTTTAGATACAGCAAAATGAAGAATAACCAGCTCTTTCCTTTAACTTCTCAAAATTTAATATATTTTCATCATAACTCCTTGTATTCATCTCTTCTGTAAACAATCCTACAATCTTTCAATCTCTTTTTATGAAATTTTTATTCCAGGACCTTGATCATTTTCATAACCAATTTCTGAACCCCGTGTGATTCTGTAATATACTTCAGGAAGTCCTTTTGTATTTTTTATGAGAGGTAGAATAACAGCTCCTTTTGCTCTTCTAATCTGCCTTCCAGCCTCAAACTATTTTCAGTCTTCTCTACTTGCTCCTGACGTTTTATTCCCGTTTTGTCCTGCACATCCTCTCCTGTATTTCTGAGCAGGAGATAGGATTTGCGTCAGCTATTGCTGATATCCCAAACTTTGACATCTCCATCTAAGCTGCTGTTAGAGCCAGAGCAGGGTGTATAGATTTGTCTTTTGGAATTGTGTGAGGCTCATTTTACAATGAAAAATTTCTTGTGCGTGTGTTATCAGGGAAGGGGGATGAAGGATAGGAGCTGCTGGTGTTTAACTAGTGGCAGGCAGCAGAAAACCATTTGATATATTCAATAAAGCCTGGTTGAATACTAACATTTTGAAAATATCTTATATTTAAACAGGTATTGCCCCCCAGAGCTGAAGCTGAAAGCAGCCATAAGGGACCACCTCTCCCCTTCTCCAAGACATGGTCACCTCTATTTGCACCAAAGATGAGTTTCTGGATGTTTGTTCTTAAAATCTTCTGATAATAAACACACAACTTTTCCCTTTTAGCTGCTTAAATATGTTCACTCTGACGTTTTTAGCTGTTGTTTGACCAAATATTTCATTCTCCATTTTTGTCTTACGTCACTCAATGGCTACAAAAAGATTCTGTCTTCACAGCAATCTTTCCAAAAATTAAAGATAAATATTGTGTTGCTTCTTGTGTCATCTCTATATTAACATGTTTCAGAGAGAAAAGAGCCTTGACATTCTCCTTATAAAATATAATTCAGTGGCTTATTTGTCTCCTAGATATTTAGAAATAATTTCGTGGGGGTTTTTTTCAGGTGTGTTACTGGGAATGGAAGTCAAAAAAGCTCCATCTGTGTGATTCTATTTTCTCCTTTTCCCTGTTTTTAAGTACCTGGAGGGAGCCTACAAGAAAGATGGGGAGAGATTTTTACAAGACCATGTTGTGGCGTTAGTTACAGTTCTTTCTGTAAACCAGAAGTTTTCTTTACTTTTAGGGATGAATTTATTCATGTTATGTACACAGGTGCCAGCTCCCTCTGACACATATGGGACAATAGCAGAGAGAAGTCTCTGCAGGGATTTAAAATTAGAAATTAAGATAGGATTGAAGATATTAATGTCCCAGAGAGAGTTAGCTGGAAATCTGGTCATTCAGCCAAAGCCAGTGACAGGAATATGGTAATATGGAAAGCAACTGTAAAAAACCCAGCACCCAAATTCTTTCAGGTCCATGGGTTTTGGATCTACCTGTATGAAAAAAATACCCCAGCACTGCTCTGTCTTGGAGAAGATTGGTCCTGAATTGATAGAAAAGTTAAATCCACTTCTACTCAATGGAATCATATGAAAAGAAAATAAGTCTGTTCATATATTCAAGGCAGGGAGTAAGAAAATCACTACAATTACAGCATGAGAAAATAATTTTTAAGAGAAAGAGACACTCCTTCACCAATGTATCTATATGCATCTATACATGTCCTTCATAAAAGCCATTTACCTTTAAAAGAGACATTCACTGATTATTCTTCAACACATTTTTCTGATATTATTCTGCATTCCTTCAAGTACTTTTATTTGTTACAATGAGGTGCTGCAGCACTTAAACATAATGGGAACTCAGTTGAAGACTCCAGGTGCTATTGTAAATAAATGTAAAGGCAGCCAGCAATGGCTGAGCCTAAAGAATAAGTTTCCCATGGGAACAGGGCTAATTTAATTCAAGGTCATAAGGAATGGTTGCATCCTGTAAAGATTAACTTTTCTTCTGAAAATGTCTTTTAAGGTTGGAATAATGGTTTTTATTTCATTGGTCCTGTATCAGCTCAGGTTCTTCAAGCTGTGTTCTCCTGTGACTCCATTCACTGCAATTAAAAAAAGATCCAAAAGTGTGTCAGCCAGAACTTCCAAGCAGCTTATCCTGGGATTTCAGCATTGCAGAAGACAAAATAGTTTAGAGTGGTGTTAGTGTTGTGAATCAAGACATTTCTAGGTAATAGAGGGGGAATAAGTGAAGAAGTGGAAAGTTATGATCCAGCAAATGATGTTTTTCAGTTTCTGAACTGGTGCTGGAAAACAAAATGAACCAGTTCTGCTGGTGTCAGCATGAGTCTGAATTCGGTGGGAGACAATGATTTTGTGTCAACTTGGAGTTTTGGTCCACCCAATGCTTTGTGTCTTAGTGAAAAAGCCTGACCCAGAATGACTCTTCCAACAGGAAAATGTTAACAGCAGCAAGTAGCTGATAAATTAATTATCTCAGTGATAATCTCACTGACTTTGGCTAACTGCTTGCTCAGAAAAGATGAAACTACCCAGAGAAGCAGTACAGGGCCTTTACTGAATGATCTGGCAACAAAAAACAGATGCAGGTAATCATTTAATTGAGTCACTTTTTAGAATTTATTTTGTGACTCAAGGAAGAACTAATTGCTGATGAATTTGTAGCCAGAGTTGTCTCCTGCATTGTCAGGGCATTGACAGCACAGGAGTTTGTTCTGACAGCTGCTCTGGCTCTGCTTTGCATCTTAATCAGGCACTTTTCAAAGAATTATAACAGCATTTGCCACATCCCCTCCTTTGCAAACATTAATTAATTAAGCAAAACTCTTTTGAAACAACAGAAATTGCAAAGTCTACAGAGCAAACCTGGGGAGGTGAAGAGATGAACAGCAACATCAAACAGACAAATTCTCCAGGAATGTTCTGGGCCTGCCCACACCTCAGTTCAGCTCTCCTGGCTGTGCCTCATCCTCAGTTTGAGGTGTTTTATGAGGATGTGAGGAGTTACCTTCCTGCTTGTATGGGGTGTGTGTGATATGGATTATCCAGACTGAACTTTTCAACAATAACACTGTCAGCTTGGACTTGTTAGACAGATAATTGCCTGATAAATTAAGGGTCTGTGCTGACAAACTGCAGATTTTGTCGAATCAAAGCTGTTGGGAGCCACCTTTTTTGCCTGTGTAGTTGAGTTGATGAGCTTTAACTTGCTATTTTGATATATTGTACAGTCAAGTGTGAAAGTAATGCCTACATTATACCTATTCTTGTAAAGAAACTCGAATGGCACCTCTAAATCTCAGTAGGCAAGCACTTTAAACATTGTAAAGCAAGTTTTTGATGTGGATTTCCCCCCCCCCCCATTTGTGGCTGCTTCTGTTTGGAGATTGAGTTATAATGGAGCTCCAGTTTCATCTTTAGGAGGCCTGCTGTAAGTCCTTTTTGTTGTTTTAATGAATAAAATATGGTCACTGAACAACCATTGTCAGAGGGGAATTTTTGGTGTCAAAAGAGATGAGGGAAGCTGTGCCTGCCCCTGGATCCCTGTAAGTGTCCAAGGCCAGGTTGGATGGGGCTTGGAGCAGCCTGGGACAGTGGAAGGTGTCCCTGCCCATGGCAGGGGGGTAGAATGATGTCACTTTAAGGTCCCTTCAATCCCAAGTCCTTTTAGGATTCTGTGATTTTATTTTGAATCTGTGGTTTTTTCTTTGTGGAAGAGCTGAAATTGTGAACTGCAGTTTGGGAATAGGCTTGAAAAGGGAGTTTTGAGGGAATGTCAGTGTTATGAAATGTTTTTCCTTCATGATTAAATGCCTAAAAGATACCAGGGGAGGAAAAGAAGACTGAGATCACTCTGTACCAGTGATATCTGAAGGTAGCCCATAACTCGTTGCAAGGGTCAGTCATGTTAAGAGCACTGACTTGGAAGGGGTGTCACTTTGCCTCTGATCCTGTCAAACTTATAAACCATATTTTAGCTCTCTTAAAACTCCACCATCTTTCCTCAGTGATGGCTTCCCAACCATTTTTCCACTGTGGATTGTAGGGTGGGCATTTTTAAGATCACTTCTGTCATTTCCCAGGTAGACACTCTCCTTCTGTCATCGAGTGGGAAAAGTTACTCAAATATATTTTATTGTTTTTTATCTGAATGCTCCAATTAGTGGCATGACTAATTATCTTCACACTTCCCAATATGACAGTCTTAAACTTCTCACTGGGGTCACAATCACACTTCAACTTGCACATTTCATACTTTTGTGAGTTTGATAAGACAGAGCCCGCATCCAACAAACAAATTTCTTTCTCCACATCCAAGTTCTTGGAAATAAGAAAGAAATTCAGTCCTGGGAACAAAGCTTTCTCCTCCTTTGTCTTTCCAGTCAGAGAGATATAGTTTTGATGAACACTCATTATAATTTCCTTGCTTCTAGAAGCTCATCATCTTCCATGAATTCCAGGTAGTGCTCAGAGCAATCAACAGCTGAGCAGGCGAGGGATGAGTTGTTCCTCACATATTGAAAAAGATTTTTAAAATAAGAGTTTGCAGTGTTGATCCCCCTATTTTTTTTCATTGTTCTAGGTACATTTCCTGCCTGATTTGTGGCTGAGTTTCATAATCTTCCTCCAGCCACTTAGAGCTGTGCTGCTGTCCAGACGGTTTGAGCTTGGCATGGATCTCTTTGGATTTTGAGAATATTGATCATCTTACTAGTTCTCTTCATTTAATCCATTCAAGTTGCTTTGCCTACTTTGTGATCTTCCCTAAAGACAGCCCATCATTTCTGACTGCTGACCCTTTCAATTCTTATCAGGTAATCTTTTCACATCTCTTTTTTAACTTTTAGTCTCATGGAATTCACCTGTTCCTTCCTAAAACATTAGTTGCTAATGGCCTTTTGATCCACATCTTTCTTTTCTCCTCCCCTGTTCCAGTAATATTTCAAAGTTAAATATGCCATGCAAGCTGATGTGGCAGCAAAGAAATGAGTCATCCCTTAGAACAGGGAATTATTTTTGTCTAGTCTGTAGCGGGAATTTCCTTGAATTAAAAGAAAAGGTCAGAATTCAGTGAACAACAGGCAATGACAATGGATGAATAATCAATCTTGGTGCACAGCAGAAGTGCGTGTGACTGGGATTTAAAGAGGGGGAAGAAGTTTGAAGAAGTATTATTTTTTTGAAAAATAATGCAGTGCAAATAAGTGACTAAGAACTAACACCCTGAGCATGCTGTTAGCTTTATGTATTGTTCTTATGTTCACACACACATTCTGTCCTGGCTTTCAAAAGATTTTTAGCCTCACTGACTTCACCCTTCTTTAATCTAATCTTTGTTTTTCTTGTCTCTCCGTGGCAGAGAGTTTGCTCCACAGGTATTTTCCTGATGAGGATCTTTGACTTTTGCAAATAATGGCAGAAATAAATATTCGGAGTAAATGATATGTACAACATATGTGTATGTGATTTTGAGGAGGAACCTGGCTGGAGATTACTGAAAACATTAAATGGATCCAAAAATATCTGTATCAAAACCACATCATCCCTTTCTGTCCTCTGTTCCAGGAAAAAACCCAACTCTGAATCAAACCAAGCACATTGGAACAGGGAAGAACAGGAGAAAAAGGCAATCCTTTGGATGAAATCCTGGTGCTGCTTCTGCAGCAGAAAAACAAATGTTGGAGGCTCCTGAAGCTTTTCATTCTCACTCTAAAAGGAGACAAAACATGCTGGGAATGGGCACATTATGCAGAGATTTCAGTGTCAGGCTTCTCTCTGTACAGACTTGTTTGCACACACTGGGAATTAGCAAGAAGAGATTATTGAGGGCCATCAAGGACCCAACCAAAGTCTTAATTTGCTTTGGCACAAGTGCAGAGTGACATAAAGACACAGATCAGCCTGTTCTGCCCAGCCTAGAAAAACTCTGGCTGGGATGGATCAGCTGGAGGAGTGGGTGCCAACAGTGGGAAATCTGTGGTGATGGAGGAGATGAAAATTTCTTTCTTTGGCTCTGTGATGATCCATAAAAAATATAGCTAGGAAAAGTATAAAAATCCAAAATATCCTGTTGAAAAGGTCACAAAGGGGATCCTGAAAATAAATCAGAAAATACACACTTGGGCTTCTGGAAAAGCAGCAGAGTAAGGATCCATTCTTTGCTTGGGTTTAAATTCCCCATTTGACTCACGTAGCTTCAAATGATGCTGCAGACTTTTGGCTTTGGCTCCCTTGTAGAGACCAAAATTACTGAAACTGCAAGGTTTTTATACAATTCACAGCTGATGTTACTGCAAAACTGGGAGCACTGGCACAGCTGCCCAGGGCAGTGCTGGAGTCCCCATCCCTGGAGGGATTTAAAAGCCATGTGGATGTGGCACTTGGGGACATGGGACAGTGGTGGCCTTGGCAGTGCTGGGGGATGGTTGGGATTGATGATCCCAAAGGGATTTTCTACTGAGTCTGTCATTTCAGACACTGATTTTGCTACACTAGGACATCAGGAGTGCAGTGGGTAAAATAAAATCCTATAGGTCTTTCCTTGTCCTTTCACTTCTGTATTCAGGTGGCAAGGTCTGAGTGTTAGAAATAAAGAAAGGCTCCCTTGTGCACTATCAAACACTTAAGAAAATGATGCCCCCTTGCCAAAAGTCCTTTGGGTCATTTTTGGCAAAGATGTTGCAATCATTCAGATTGTGACTGTAACTTTTTTATTTGTTATACCTTAGTGTCTTCACAGGAGGGCAAGGTCAGGCCTCTTTTGAATGGCATTTCCAGTAATATTCACATTTCTGCAAGTGATGTCTCTCCTGAGAGCCCCTCGATGGACATAACGTGCAGTTTAGAGATATTAAAAATGTGGAAACAGAATAGACAACTTGTCCATTCTCCCAAGTACAAGTGAAAAACTTTGGCCTTTGACCATGTCAGACTTCATGTGTTTCCAGTGAGATGAAGTTTTGATTCTCTTGAATTGACAGAAATGGTCTAGCAAAGCTTTCAAGGCTGGGGAAAGAGCATTTCCATTGATTTGCAGTCTCAATGTGTGCCTTCAATCATTTTTTTTTAGTAATTTAGACTGAATCCCTTCTGAGTCCAAGTTCTTCACCAGAGATACCTGAACTCGATGAAAATGGGCAAAACTTGCACTTTCTGTTAATAAGAGAACTTCATCAAATGAAGAGAATTTCCTAAAACAATGTTCAAGCTTTAGGCAGAAAGACTCAACATCCTTGTTGAACTGGAAAGCATCTATGTCAATATGTCAATAAAAATATGTCAATATAAGGGTATTGAAGTCAATCCAGTTCTTAGGCTCCAAAGAGCTCCACAACTGTAGGACAGGTTGATCTCCTGAGAGAATTTTTCAGTGGCACAGAAGAAATGGCCTCTCTATGGCAAAGACTTGCTGTGGTGACAGACTTTTAAAAGGTCTTGTGTAAGATAAGGATTGTACAAGAATTCCATTGAATTCCAGCATTCCAGTGAATAAACAAGCCTGGTAAGCATAGAGGAAGAGGAGCAGACAAAGCCAGTTCAAATTAATGGCCAGGGGTTTATTAACAGCATCCTATGAGGCCTCAACAGCATGGGTGCAGTTTGGCAAGGGGGAAATATATCCCTGAAAAGACTTCTCTGCATATGGGATCATAAAATCTGTAAAAAGAAGGGGAAATAAAAGGAAAAGGCCTTCCTTGTTCCTCATGTCATTCAAGAATTTGTGACAGCTTTGGTTGACAGGCACTCAGTGCCTGTCAGTCCTGTGCCTGGCAGGATTTTTTAGGGTGTAACATCATTTTATGTATTTAAGGATCCAGCCAGAGGGCTGGAGAACCTATAAGGTATCTTGCTTCCAAAAAAAAATAAAATAAATGAGTGAAGGGCTTTTTAATGCACCTCTAAAATAATGGAGTGAACCTTTTAAATCAGGTCTGGCCCAAATACAGATTAATTTGGCATATGGATAATCTCCAGCAAACTCTTACTAGGACAGAGAATTCCCCTTTCCATCTGCAGTGCTTTGGAAACACCTTCAGAGCCAGCCCTGAAATGGCAACTTTCAACCTGAGGGTTTCACTAATAAATCAAAATAGCAAAACGCAAAGAGGAAAAATTTGAATACCTAATTTTAGGTAAGATGACAAGGTTAAATGCCTTGCTGGCATTTAGATACTGTGCTGAGTGCATTTGAAATGCAGATATATGGCTGGGACTTTGAGAAGGCAGTGATCCTAGGACAAAATTTATAGCTTGTCATGGTAGGAATTATTTAAAGAAAAATGGAGCATCTCTGGAAATCTCGAGAAAATATAGAAAAAAACCGAGAGCTAACAAAACAGTAAAAAAATTGAAGATGTGTGATGGGAGAGATTTTTAAGTAAAAATTTGTATTTCATCTAAACACAAATGAAGAATTTCTGAAGACAGTTTGGGTGGCTTGTAAAACATAAAGAAGTTACAAACACAGAGAGAATCCAGGAAGTGTGTTATTCCCTGAGAAGCCAAAAAATGGCATTACAGTGTGCAGAACAAGAAAGACACCAGTGCAATAGAAATATGAGTGTTCTTCAGAACAACACTGATCGATTACACCAAAAAAGTGGGGGAAAGAACATATGAAAAGTTCTGGATAAGTGGAAAAAGATCCCCCCTGGACCTGTCCTTTTGACAAGGATGGAGATGGGCATTTTTGGCCACAAAGGTCACACTTACAGGACTTATATTCAATTTCTTGCCCAGCTGGACCTTCAGGCCCTATTTTGGAGAACAACTCCTGGTGTATAACAGGGATATTTTTCTTTTTAAGTACAATCAATAAAAAGTGTATGTGCAACTGCAGAGCTCACACTGGAAAAGGGGAATGAACCTCCAGAGCTCCCAAGAACTTTTGGAGAAATCTGGCTATGCCATAGAGAAATCTGGCTATGCCATAAAATATTTCTTCAGGGCACAAGAATAATGGCAAAACACATTCTAATAATTGCATTTATGCAGTTTGATCTGCATAAATAAATATGCTGTGGCTTCCCAGTCCCTTTCTCCAGAGCCTCTGGCAAAATGTAACAACAAAACTCTTCTCTGGCAAGAGGAACTCGTGTTTCTTCATAACAGACTCCTCTGTGGATCTTGAATTTCAAAATCAGAGAAAATGTTCTTGAGAAAGAAACTCCAAGCAACTCAAAACTCAAGGTCATTGTGACTGACAGGCTGCTGGAGAGCCACTGACACTAAAGGATTTGACAGCCTTGCAAACACTTGCATCCGATGATAGTTTTCCTTCTAAATGAGAAATTTGCTGGTAGAAATCCAACAGGGTCAGGAGATATTGCATTTCAAAGTTTAGATGCTTCTCACTTCTCATCAGGTTATCTGTGATTTGGTGCAGAATGTCCTCTTTGCTCCAGCTGAATCTCAATCAGGTGTCCCAGCTCCTGCTCCTCAGCATCCACCCCACCTCCACCAGTGGCTGTGGCTTTCTTCTGACCCCATAAATCAGACAACAGGATGGGAACAGTCTCCACGAACCATTTTCAGACCCAAAACCCCTCATTTGCAGCCAGCAGCTGAGAATTCTTTCAAAGAAAAAAAAAAAAAAAGCCAAAATAGGAAAATAAGGACTTGCAAAGGCACTGCTGAAATGGTGCTGATTTTCTGTTTAATGCAGGGGCTGAGCTGGTGAGAGGAAATGTGAGGAACTCTCTCCAGAGCATTCAGGGGCAGCACTGAACCACAAAATGCTGCAATTGCTCCCATGGCTGGAAAGGTGATGGAGTCAGGAACAGCCCCAGCAAAGCTCCACAGCAGCAGGGTCAAGAGGCAAATTCCACATGGGAAACTCGCAATATTTTTAGGAAGTTTTGAATAATGAGGAGAAAACAGATTGTTGTGGGGTTTTTTTTCCCTGTGTCATCCCAAATGTGATTTAGCTCATGTGTTTTCTGTTCATTTTCTATTTTCTGGATGATTTTCTGATCCTCTGCTAGACCTCACCTTCAACTGGGAGTTTGCAGAGATGTGAAGTCAAAGTGTGCTGGTTCTGCCCTGAGTACACTTAAAGTGATTCTTAGATTTTGACATGCTTTGGTTCCTGCTCTTTCAGTCAAGCAGTGAAATTTGCCTGTACAGAATATGAATATCTGAGCAAAGGTTTCATTACAGAAGAATCTTCCCCAAAAAACCCCCATTGAATGCTGGGCTTGCATTCCTGTCACTTTTCTTCTCTTAAATTTAGGATTTCTTATATAAATAGAAAACATTATGTAAAAACTGCACTAAACAGTGTAAGGTCAAGCATTTACAAGTATTTTAGGATTATTGAAGCACTGATGAATTGTGTGTTGATTATACACTTAAACTGATCACATGTGGGATGTACTATGAAATCCTCTTAGAGGAAGAAAAAGCATGGGCTCATGTTGGACCTGGAGCAAGAAAGGAGGATGTTTCAAGAACTGAAAGTGCTGAATTAATAGTTTGACTCACATTGAATATTTCATTCCATTTCAAGCAGATTAATCTCGGGAAAAATAAAAAAAAACCCATAATTTGTGGAGGTGTTAATGTGCCTGACATTTGAATAGCAGAAACAGCTATGGCCCCTTTTCATCTTAGACATCTGAGCTCTTCCCACATCAAGTACTAAAGGGAAAATATCCAGGTTTTCAAAAGCCAACAAGGTCTGTGCTGATCATAGTGATCCTGGGTGACATTTTGCCATCCACAACATGGCAGAGTGTGTGCTCTTTTCACAGGAAATGCTAAATGGAGAGCTGGGGTGAGTGCTAAAAATCCAAAACTGCCTTCCTGGAAAAGCTGACTCTAGAAAAACAAGACCTTTGAGGTTTTCAGCTCGATGGATTCGTGCTTGTGCTGTGCTCAGCTGTCTGATAACATCACACCAATAACTACAGGCTGGGCAGGGACATCCAGTATCTGTTATTCACTGTTCCCTTGTCTCTGTTTTCCCAAACACACTTAAGGTTTGAAGGAGCATGGAGTGGTGTCCCAGGCCTGCTGGCACCTCTGAGACAGGAAGAAGAAAGGATGAATCTGCTTCCAATGTGTTGGACAATACCTCATCTATCAACCCCCTGAAACTCTCCTCACAATCCCTTCTTTTCTAGACTAAATAAAATCAGTTTTTCCAAACCTTTCTCTCCAAGTCATGCTCTTGAACTTGTTCTCATTTTCAGTACAGTTCTCTGAAAACTCACTCAGGTATGACCAGAATTGTAATTGCAGTGCCCAAACCTGAAGGTAGAATTCCAGCTGAGGACATTGCTGTACAAATAGAGAAAAGCAGTGACCTTATATCAATATAGTCCAGACTGGAATTCAACTCTTCCCACAAGGATCCATGCTGATTCTACTTTGTCTGTGTTCAGTCCCAAAGTGTGGGGAGGGGATCCCTCTAAAGGCCCTTTTTTTTTTTTTCTTTCAGAATTCTCCTTGATTCATTCTTAAACCACTTGGTATTTTCTTCAACTGAATGATTCCACAAGGATTTCAGAACTCCTGTCAAAGTTACCAAGCCAAAATTCCAGTTCTGTTTTCCAGAGTATTTTGAGGTTTTTTTCCCAGCCCATTAGTTAGAAATGCTGTCAGATCACTTTCTATCTCCATAGTCAAATCACCAGTGAAAATATTAAAGCAGAACAGATTCCATAGGACTTCCACCTGAAACATCCTCCCATTTACAGATAGCCAAAAGCATGTCCTTTTCTTCTGCTCGAAGTATTTAGGGAACAATTTTCTGATTTATGAGTAAAATATAGGCTAATATCCCCTAATTTTTGTGGAGGACGTCATACCAGGGCATTATGAAACTTTTAAGACCTGTTTCCCTTTCTTCCTCTCCATTTGTGTAGCTAAATTATCAGTCAGAGAGGGAACTTAGGCTGCTTTAGCAGAATTTCTTCTTGACAGTTCCTCAGTGACCATATTTTTTTCACCTCTCTGTGACGTGCTTGTGAAATGTTTAATAATTTAATTCCACCATTTCCAGCAATGGAAGCTTAGGGAGTTTGAGAGAGATATTTCTGATTCTCTTTTTAAAGCACAGCTTTGCCATTCTCTTGAATCCCTTCCCCTCCCACCAACCAGGAGTTTTTAAGAATAGTTTTTACTGATTCTTTAAGTATTTGTACAAAAAGGTATCTTAAAGGCAGGATGAGAAAAGACTCTGAAATCCCAGTGTGTCCAAACCCAGAGATGAGATAAGATTTTGGAGATTGGTTTCTATGTAAGTCTTATTTCTCATGGAGGCAAAATTAGGCTGTTAGTGTCAGAAAAGGTATAAATCTCAGAAACAGCTGCAGAAATGACTCAGGTTTCTGAAGATACGTGTGAGATGTTTCAGATGAAATTAAAGAGTATAAGGAAGGTATAAATTATAATAGACCAGTGTGATTCTATCTTAGTTATCTCAGAGCACTTCTGGAAGAATTGAAAGGCAGCTGGTGAGAAATGTTATTCTCTTCTCAAAGGAAAAGAAGTCCTAAAAATGATTGATCACCTCACATGACCTTTTGAAAGCAAGTTTTGTGAACTGGGAAAGTAGACATTTTTCTACACTGCATATCTGATGGGTCGTTTTGTTTGTGTGGGGGGTTTTTTTGTTGTTTTTTGTTTGTTTGTTTGTTTGGTTTTTTTTTTTTTGTTTTTTTTTGACATTATTGATATTGCAGCTGGTTTAACATACATTTATAAAAAGACAAGTACCCTGCACTGCCCACAGACACCTTCTGGAGCTTGTTACACACCAAGTTGCACCTCCTTTTTATAATTCATCCTTTGGATTGGAATAGAAATGAAGCTTCAATTAAATGAAGGCACAAAACTTCATCTTTCCCTTATTTCTTCATCCATTTGCCTGTCCAAGGGCAGTGATAGTTTGTGGGCAGTGGCTGTTGCTCTGCTTTGGAGTCATGTTTCACTAAAGTTAATATTTCCTGTCTGATTTCCTTTCTTTCTTGGACAAGCTCTATAACACACCATTAAAACCCATGGAGGAATAAAGTCTGGATAAATGAAATTTTTACCAGAAAGCCAATTCACATATTGCTCATGTCTCCTACAGCTGATGTTGGAAGTGTGCAGGGATGGATTATCAAAGATTTTTAGTATAATTAAATTATAAATTTTACAACGATGAATAATAAGATTATATAATACTATATAGCAAACGTATTTTGGAACTTCTTCTATTTAACTTCTGTGCTGCTTTATTTAAAAACCCCCTGTTAGATTTGAAAGGTTGTCCATTCAGTCAGTAACACTCCTCACCATCACTACAGTCTTCAACATAAAATCTTAAGCACTTGAACTGAAATCAAAGTCTGTTCCAAAACTGAGGGATGACTTGCTTTCCAGCCTATGCATTTATTTTATATAGAAGTGTGCTATTAAATTTTACAGTGCAATAAAACCCCCATTAAAGCATTTAGTGCACAAATGCAGTTAGCACAGTACCCTTTTTATGACTCAACATGTCGAGGAGCCCAGATGAATCTAGGAATTCTTTTCTTACAGCCTGCAGCCATGTGCTTTTTTGCTCTTTATTATAAATAACACTGAAGTGTGTGCTTGAGACCCACCAAAGATGTTTGAAAGGCCTCTGTAGTCCTGAACAAGGAAAAGATCACATAGTCAAGAACTGAATATTCTGAGAATGATACACTTGGAATATTTTTTGTGCTATATGAACTATTCCTTCCTAAAAATCCCCCCCCAAAAAAACAACAAAGGAAAGAAGCCCCAAAATTCAGAAAAGAGAAAACCAGAAAGAGAAGGAAAGGAAAAAACTTGGTGCTTAGCTCCTAAACACTCATTTATTTATTTTTTTTCCCCACAAGTGAGAGATGAAGAGTATAAAAAGTATTTCCTGAAGTGAGTTGTCATTTCTCTTCCTTTTCCACAAGACCAGGCAGGCATGGCTGAGAAGTGAATACTTGCAGATATTTTTTTCTCCTCCTATGACAGGAGAAAAGTTTGTCAAGAACCAATACTGGGATATTCATCCTAGTCCATTTTTAAGTTAGGAAGTTAAGATTTGGCAAAGAATTTTCCTTGGGCTTTAGAATTCCCCCCCTCAACGTCAGATAGTGAAAAATGTATTTTGCTTTTATATAATATGATATATATATTTTATATAATATATTTATATAATATTTTTTTGCTTTTATAAAATATCTCTAGCTTTTGCCAAAAATTTCCACTTTTCTAACCAAAGCTTCCAAGCTCTAAAATGAATACCAAACCCATTCAGGTCCATGTGATTGACACTGATATATTTGTTTATATTAGTTTGAAATGATCAGCTGATTTTTGTTGTGAGGTAGCTGAAGATTTGTCAGTAATCTTATGGGAACTGTTGCCTCTTGGGAGCTGTTTTCCAGGATAATTTCATTATTCTTTAAAACGTGTTTTCTCCTGCAATGAGGAAGATTACTGTTTTCTGCCTGCTCCAAACCCAACTCCATTAATTTGAACACAAAGTGTTGAGCAATGATTGGGAAAAGCCTCGATGGGTTGTGACAGATTGCACATGTAAGGATTTCAAGAGGATTTCGAGGATTTCAAGAGGATTTCAAGACTGAACTCTCTAGCTGAAAATATTCAAACACAGAGAACTGGGCTTGTTGTGCAAAAGTGAGTGTTCTTGGTTGCTTTTTTTAGCTCTTGCAAAGCCACCTAAAGATGACTCGTGGCCTTGTCCCTCCCCACTGGTGCCTGTTCCCCTCAGCAGTCACCAAACCTCTGCCCTGCACTCAACTGTGCCCTTGCCAGACCCAAATGCAAACTGGGATGGACTCTCCTCATTCACCTTCTTAAAGCTTTGAGTCTTTGTAGACCTTAGCAAAGATGCTTTTCAAGAAGTGTTAAAAACAGATAAGGAAAAAAATAGGGAAATGGACAACCCTGAGGACTTTAGTTTTGTTTTTTCCTTTGAAAATTTTGACCTAAATCCCAAAAGTTTTGCAGAAAAATCACACAAAAAAAGATATTTGATCTCTCCTAATACAAGAGTTCTGGCCCCCTAGTGAAAGAGCTGTTCTCCCTTATATGTAGGTGAAATATAAAGTTTTAATAAACTCTACCATTCTGAGTCATTCTAATCCTATTATCTCTCAATCCTCTTGCTGTCCTCTATGCATATACATCTGCAGAGGCTGGGCTGGATTTTTCCTCTGCTCGAGTCACCTCTGCTGCTTTCCCACTGGGCAGAGAAATGAAATAAAATCAGGAGCTCTGCCCTTCCCTGATGCCACCTGGAACTCACATCCCTGTGCTTTCCATGGGGGCACCTGGAGGCCACCACAACTCCTTCAGTTCTGCCTTTATTTTGGGTAAAGAGTGGTGCTTGGAGGAGGTGCAGGAGGAAATTCTTCCCTGGGTGGGTGCTGAGGTGCTGGCACAGGGTGCCCAGAGAAGCTGTGGCTGCCCCTGGATCCCTGGAAGTGTCCAAGGCCAGGCTGGATGGGGCTTGGAGTGACCTGGAATAGTGGAAGGTGTCCCTGCCCATGGCAGGGGTGGGACTGGATGAGCTTTAGTGTCCCCTCCAACCCAAACCAATCTGTGGAGATACAAAATCATCAGCACATGAGGTCATCTCATCCTTGTTCTGCTTTATTCTTGTTGGGGTTTTTTGTTGTTTGTTTATTTATCTTTTTTTGAGTGATCTCCTACCTTGGCAACAAACCAGAAACAGCAGAAGTAGAAAGATTCACATTTTCACAGTTGCACGCTGAAAAAACAGCTCTACTTGCTGTTATACTTCTAACTTCAAATTTGCTCATAGTATCAGAGATTAATTAACCTCCAGGTTTTCACATTGTCATACTTTAGAAACAGTTTTGGTTTTTTTTTTTTTAGTCAGGCTATTTCAGTGCCCAATTCCCTTCCAAACTGTCTCATATCCCTTCAGATAAGTTGATGTCCTCATACACTTGAGCACCACGATAATGAGCAACACTGAAATGTCCATATGGCAAAGCTGAGTGAGACTTAACACCAGAAATCAATATTTAGAACACCCTCAAGTGGCAGGTTTGCAATTAGCACAGCAGCTTAAAAGATCAATTGCACATGTTTTGCCTTGTGTTAATTAGTTACCATGCCATGGAAATTTTTAAGTTCATGACACGTTATTATTAATTAGAAATGACAGAAAAATCTAGATAACTGCTTTTGACTGTGTAGAATTATCTGTAAAAGCTCCAGGGCTGCTTCTATTTGTAGACCAGCCTGGGAAAAAGGGAAATATTTTCTTTTTATTTTGTTGCATAATCAATACCAATATTTAATTTCATTAATGATGATTTTTAGCTTCTGGGAATCTATTAGATGTTGCTTTTATGGGTTTTTTTGACATGCATAAAGTTTGATACATTACTCCAGATTTGACTCTCTTGATGTGTCTTGTTTCTATGAAATATGTCCATCAGATTTCTAACTTGCTTAAGAAACATTGCAACTTTGTTTTGAGTATTTCTGAAATATTTGCTTGGCACAAAACCCAAATAAATTAAATTAGACAGAATGCATGACAAGAATAAGAGGGAAAAAATCCTTTCCTTTTTTCCCTAAACTTTCCTTAACTTCATTTATTTGAAGTAATGCAGTTTTCCCTGAAATCAAACAGCACTGGGTCCCTGTGGATATTCATTTAGAAGCTCTCCTTTTCCAAAATTCTCACCATTCCTATTGCCTTTCTTTAGGCTTTGAACTGCCCATGTATATCTGTAATTTTAGTTTTGGGAGAGGAGTCTGGGATATTCCCAGTGCTTGAGAAAAGAAAGAGGCACCTTGCTAAGAAGTATTTAAACTCAGCAAGAAGTATTTAAAGAAGAATTAGAAACTTCAATAACTGAAAGAAGAGACAACCTCAGAGAAAGACCCCAACAGCTCAAAGCTGCTTTTCCTCGTGTGGATATTGATCCAAACAAGTTCCCTCAAAATAACAGAGAATAAATACTAACCAATTCAAGGCTCCTTGGAGCAGCCATCCAGTCCCAGTGCTGGGATTTATTGACCTTTCCTTGCTGGTTCAGGTGAAGCCACATCAGGGCTTCCAGGTGAAAGGAGAGACAGAGACAGGAGGAAGCTGGCTGATGGATCTCCTGTGGAGATCTGTGGCTTTTATTTCCATCCCTGTTTTCTTCTCTTGTGCCATAGGAAGTATTAAAAGGAATTTGAAGGATTCCCTTCTGCTCTCTGCTCTTCTGAGTTCTCTTTGCTTTCTTGCTGCAAGTGAGAGAAAATGAAGCAGTTTAGAGGAAGTAAAGCTGAAAAAATCTATTCTCAAAATGTGCCTCTTTTAAATCGATATTAAGAAAAATTGTGAAAAAGGCTTAAAAGTCCTGGGCCTTCCTTTCTGGGAAAAGTGTTGAGGGAGAAAAGAGCCACTTCATCCACAGAAACTCTGCGTGGAAGTTGGAAAGATAAAACAGATTGATGCAAAACCCTCTTGAGTGTGTTCTCCAGGCTGACTCTTGATTTCTTTTACTTTTCTTCTTTCCATGCGTGTTTTCTACAGAACTTTGTAGCAAGAAATTTTTCATTTTGTTTCCATGCAGTTGATTATTCCCATTTAGACACAGTACCTTTTCATTTCCTACACTAAACAACATCCTATTTAATTCAGACCATACCTTTAATTTCTCCAGATCATTCTGAATGTTATGCCTGTCTTCCAAAATTCTCATGGGATCTGTGAGACCTCCTAGTTTATTACCTTTTGCAAACTAATTGCTTTTGCAAGTCCTAAAGGGATGCTGTTCCATAGCTGCATTGCTCTGAAATGACAAAAACCTTTCTAATTTCCAACCTAAATATATTACTGGTCATGTTTGTTCTTGTCCCTTCCCTGTCTTAATTTCACTGGTGACTTCAATTCTATCCCAATGCATTTATGGATGGCAATCAGATCTTCCATTCAGCTCATCACTTAATACACAAAATCCTCTTTGTTCTTCCCATGTTGAGATTTCCATTCCAGCTCCCTCCTCCCAGCCCTTCTGAAAGCCTCTTCCAGTTTGACTTGATTTATCTGGATCTGGAGTGAACTATTGCTAAAATCCAGAAGCTTTGCTCCTGTATTTCAGGTGCAATCAGCACTTTCATGTAGCCTTACACACACACCCCCCTCCTTCTAGAATATCTGTGTCTATTTTTAAAAATAAAATCAATTATTCTATATCACATGGGGCTGATTATGAAAGTTGAGTTTTCCCTGAGTTCACTTTTCAGGTTAAATAGATCACTGCCTAAAATACTCTGAAATCCACATAGATTCTGCTGGCTCAGGAATGAACTTTTTGCATAAAAGCACAGGCCAGGTTGGAAACTTGTAAAAATCTTCAATACCTGTTCTGCTAGCATTGGCAAACACAAAATATATTCCTCCTAATAGTGAGGCCCTGGCACAGGGTGCCCAGAGAAGCTGTGGCTGCTCCTGGATCCCTGGCAGTGTCCAAGGCCAGGCTGGATGGGGCTTGGAGTGACCTGGGATGGTGGAAGGAGCTCCTGCCTGTGATGATCTTTAGGTCCCTTAAAACCCCTCCTGTGCTTCTGTAATTCTCTAATCCTACAATCCACTTCCAACGGTTCAACCATAACCCCCCCAAGGCTCTTTTTGGTAAATTGTGTTGCTTTTCTCCACTCAGACCTCTCACACTGCTCAATGCTCCTGCATGTAGGATTAAAAACTTCAGTGAGGGAAAGAGGCAATCTCAGAGCAAAACCCCAACAGCTCAAAGCTGCTTTTCCTCTTGTGGATATTGATCCAAACAAGTTCCCTCTGCATTGTCTGTGGCCAAAATAACAGAGAATAAATACTAACAACTTCAAGGCTCCTTGGAGCAGCCATCCAGTCCCAGTGCTGGGATTTATTGACCTTTCCTTGCTGGTTCAGGTGAAGCCACATCAGGGCTTCCAGGTGAAAGGAGAGACAGAGACAGGAGGAAGCTGGCTGATGGATCTCCTGTGGAGATCTGTGGCTTTTATTTCCATCCCTGCTTTCTTCTCTTGTGCCATAGGAAGTATTAAAAGGAATTTGAAGGATTCCCTTTAGAAGTAAAGCTGAAAAATCCCAAAATATGTAAGGTTTAGATTGATATTAAGAAAATTTTGAAAAAAAATCCTAAAAACTCTGAGCTATTATTTTTTTGTGTGTGTGAAGGAGAAAAGAGCCACTTCACATACAAGGAATTTGCAAAAAAGTTGGGAAGGTGAAATAGATTGATGCAAAGCCCTATTGACTAAGAAGGAACCATCAGATACAGAAGTAAATTTGCAGTCAATCTGCTTTCTTGTTTGGCTCTGTATGGTTGATTTTTAAAAACTAAAGAAACTCATTTCTACCAAAAGTGAGTCACCAATATCTTGACCCATCTTGACCTTGCCTTCAGCTTTGACAAGATTTCTGGGACTGTTTTCCTCTAGTTGTGTTGTAGCTGTGTTGGACATCAATAATGTTGTCCAATGATCTAATCTTTTTTGATTGAAGCCTAAAACAAGATTAACTCACCAAATGTCATTAATTCTCAGACAAAAAAAAATTGTGATAGCACTAAGGCTGAAAATATAAGAAACAATTGGAAAATCAGTAAAAAATTAATAAGGATTTGTAATTCCAAAATTAGGCAAAATAAAACCAGAGAAGTGCACCTAGAAATGCAAAATACTAAGATGAGAAGAAACAGATTCAAAAACTCTTAAATGTTATTCACAGTGGAATCAGGTAATAATTCTGTAACTAGAGGTATTAAAATTAAAGAGAAATAAACTTTAGCTTATTTTAATGTATATGGTCCCTCTACATGACATTGTATTTCCTATCTATAATGAGCATCTCAAATTTCAGTAAATTCGCCCTCAAAGCAAACAGCAAAGTCCAACCCTAGATCAGCTTTTCCTTTGCAAATATCAAGCCAAGGTTTGAGTTCTTTGTGTTCATCCTTGATCTGAAGGTTTTGATAGTTGGCCCACACAGATATTTTTGTTTCTTGGGGAACAGTTGGTTGTTGTTTTGATACAGGAACCCTTCACAAGTTGGCAGGTGCCTAAAATATGCCAGGTGTGAAATCTGCTGTCTCTGAATGGCTCTAGAATGGCTCCAAAATGGCTCCAATGCCACAAATCCCTGGTGGGATGTACATTACCTAAAGTTAAAGGGCTATCAGCAATTACCTCTCAAGTGGCACAAGTAGCAATCAAGTCAATATTAATTGGGCAATTTTCAAAATGTCCCATTTTGCAGCCTTGTCTTCATAGTTTAAGTTATTTTTTGAACTATTCCTTTGTTTACAGGCCTTTGGAAAACTGGCTTAAGTCAAAAGAACTGTTAGCACACACTGGTGGTTTGGAAGTTTCTAGTAGTGCTTGGGAAAATAGAAATAACACATTTCTCCATCTCGGTGTCTCCAGCAGCTTCTCCATATTTTTTATGGAATTTCCTTTCTCCCTAAGAAGTCTGGTGGATCACAGTGCCACCAGAGTGGGCTGGCACAGTCACATGAAAAGTAAATTTAGGAGATTTCATCACTCAAACCTTTCCATCTGTAGGACTGGCACATGGAAATGGGTTTGTGTTCAAGTAAGGAAGTGGTGTGTTCACCACATTTTAATTACTGGTGATGAGAGTGGAGAGAAGTGTGCTTTGATGTGAATTATCAGCCAGGCCATTCTTGGGCTTGTGACCTCATCAGCCAACAGGACCTTCCCCAGAAATTTCATGAGTCTCTTTCTTTCAAGGGATTTTTGTCAAGCACGTCTCTTTTTTTTTTTTTTTTTTTTTTTTTTTAAGTCTTCTTGTTTCAGCTCCAGGATCAGCTGGAGTTTCTGGTGTTTTCCAGACTTTCCTGGAGCTCTCATGCCCAAGCCTTCAGTGTCTGCCTTCTGGAAGTTGCAATCATTTGTTTTAAGTGAGTTCATGTAAAATCTGCAGCTCTTTGGACACTTAAGGGTCTTAAGGCCAGTCAAGGAGCAAAAACAAACAACTGTTGCCATCATGAAATTCAAACCTTCAAATGCCAAGCTCAATAAATCCAAGCAATCTGAGATTTCCACAGCAGTGCTCTTCCTTACTGACAGCCACTGCTATAATTTTCCTGTTAAAAATTGCAGATACTGCCAGATTAAAAAAAAAAAATGCTGGTTCTGGGTCATCCTTTGAGATGGGGTCACTTTACACCATCTCCTTTCCTTTCCTTTCACAATTCTAAATCAATTCTTACATTTTGATAGGCATTTTTAATGGCAGTGATTATGTGTTGGTCAAAACCTTTCCCTTCCAACAGACAGGAGACACTTTCATATATTAATAAGTCAAAACCCACACAATCCAAGGCTCTTGTTTTTTTTCTTGTCATGCTGCAGAGTGAGCTGTAAGACTTTTCTTTTCTGAGCAGCTGGAGAATCTTTCTGTGTCAGAAATTAGTGGGGCTTGTCTTTGCCAACCTCACAGAAAGGATCCACGCAACTATTTGGGCACTGTTTGTTTAGTGGTGATTGGTCTCTAGTTATTAACATATTTTATTATCCAGCACCATTTTTTCCAGGGAATTAGCACCCTTTAAAGCTGTCAAGAGTCATGACTGTGGTCAGAATACATTGACTAAACATGCTAAGACTGTTATAAGTGTTCTCTATAAACAAGTTTTTTAAAGATTTCTCTGTCCTGAATTTTTATGCATTTCTCCTATAATTGGCTGTAATTATAGATTTGATTCCTGAGTTCTCAATTACATTGCTGCTTGAAAATAACCTTAGGCCTTGAAATGTTATTGCTTTCTCTGAATTTTTGTTCTAGCTCATAACTTTCCTCATCTGAAAATGAAGAAACTGTTTTCAGAGAATATGGCATTGATTGTATACTGTTGATTTATGTTTTAATCTCAAAATGGAAAATTTTGGGGTTTTTTTGAACTCTCTTCAGAATAATATTTTGGAGAAGGATATATGGCCATATGTCACTTTCTCTAGCAATGGAGGCCACCATTTTTGTGCAAATATTTTCACTTCTTAACAAACCTTGTTGAACTAGATCTGGGTTTATGTCCAAATAATTTATCCGACCCTTCAGCTGAAAGGATCTCCACCCTTACACAAGGTCCATGTTTAAGAAGGTTCTGGCAGACAATCTCAATTTTAAATTTAGTTTGAAATGTAGGGAGAAACAGCCTTATTTGAAGACACTGTGAAAAGGTTTATTTGCCTCAGCAGCTCAGCTGCCTCTGGCCCAATCTCCCAACCTGCCTGGCCACTGCTGACAGCACTGGCAAATCCTTTCCTGGAGTGTGTGCAGATGGTTCTGCAACCAATTACACCCTTTTGAGCCACTGTTTGAATTCAGAATCCTTTGATCAGTTCCAAGCAGCTGCTAAAGCCATTACCAGGGGAAGAAGAGTTATTCTTCATTTAGTGCAAGGTTTGATACAGCCCCTGTACATAATCCAGATTTAATTATGGTCTCTAAGCCTGACATATGCTCACAATTTGATGGTGTCACACTAATGCAATGCTTTGCCTGGTGCTATTCATGTCTAAGATGAGCTTTAGGTGCTGTTTTGATGGGCAATATATAAAATGCCAGTGTATGTGATTGTACTTGTCCTAGAAAACTTCCTTAAAACAAAGCAGAACATGTTGGAAAACAATCAACAGGAGCAACACAAGATAATTCATATTGATAAAATTGTAATGCTGCAACAGACTCTCCCTTATGAGTTCATTCCCTTCTTCTCTGGGCATTTTGAGAGTTTGATTTAGAGGACAACAAGGTGATTGTGTGGATATTTACAGGGTTCTTCCAGCTTTTGAGGGCAGCGTGGGAGAAATCATGACAGCTCCTGGGAATTTTGAAGGGCAGGTCTGCGAGGGGGCAACCAACCCCTTAGGAGTCAATCCCACCTATGAGTAACCAGCTGTGACTCATCAGAGGCTTTGGCTTCTTTCATTAAGGCTTTTCAAAGTCTCCACATCCTAAAAGACCATGTGGGCAACACACCAGTGTGATTAAGTCAGAGCCACACTCAGGCTCAGAGGTTATTACAGGAAATAACACCATTAATTCTCCTAAGTGCTTGTACACAGAAATTGCAAAGGCAGATGAACAACTTCAAGAGCTCCACAACCCCAGGCATAATGGCATTATAACAACAACAAAGAACCCCTGGTATCCTAGCACCAAACACCCTTTCTGTGTTTTCTGTGACTTGCAGAGTGCACAATGCTCCTTGTTGGCATCACTATTCATAAACCAGGTCCAAAGGCCAGGACTAAAGGAATCACATGCACTTGAGCAGTGGCTGCATTTGTTCTGTCTCCTTTCCATAAAATGACTTTTGGGAGTCCCTGCATGAATTTTTAGATTTGTCTGATTCCCAGATCTTTAGGCTATCTCATGCTGTAATTCCAGGCTTCTGTAACTTTGCCATATAGGATTTGTGTGGTCAGACAGTAACAGCTCCTCATCCCTGTACACTCACATCTCTCCTCAGACAAATTCACTCGTTTCTTCACATTTCAGCCCAACATTGTTTCAAAATAAAGGTTCAAAATGCAAAAAGCACACTTACAGGCACCCTGTGCTTTTTAGATATGTGACACTTGCCAACTTCTATAGTTTCCCACTATCTGCCACCCCAGAACTCGTTCCTCTCTCTGGTCCTTCAGAAAAGACCACCTTCAGCATTTTCAGCTGATTTTTAATCACATAATAATAGAATCACAGAATGGTTTGGGTTATTCTTTTAGCAAATCAATTATGATCACAGAGTGTGTAAACCTCTCCTAATTTCTGCCTAGAGATTAATAGGGGTGTTTTAGGAACCAGATTCAGTCTTCAGGACCAGGTTTGATGGAGCTCTGAGCAAGCTGGGCTCGTGGAAGGTGTCCCTGCCCATGGCAGGGGATGGAATGAGATGGGCTTTAAGGTCCCTTCCAACCCAAACCATTCTGTGATGGGATATCACATGATTTTGGAAAACATAGATGTTTTTAGAACCGAGGTTAAAAGATGACATGATTATATGCTGTTTTTGAAGTGTGGAGAAGTTGGGATTGAGAAGTCCAGCAGTAAATGTGTGAATTTGCTGCTATCACACTAAATCTGTGGTCACAGATGTCAAGGACTTGAAACAACTCCCAGATTTGTTCTGGCATCTGGGACATCAGTATGTCTAATCAGTATTTTGATGGAAATGTCTGTCTTCCTGTCATTTTTTAAAGAAGCTTCTGGAAAATGGGAAGTGCCACCACCTTACATGGTTGCAGTGCAGAAAAACTCTACAATGGCAGATGAGATGATTGAAGAGATGACATTGGTTAAAAGATTTTGTTAAAACTGTGTTCATGATACCATTTCATTAACTGAATTAAAGTAGATTAGCATGTCTGAAATACCCTTGACCATTTTTTCCCTGCCCTTACTATCTGAACTGGCCATCTAACATGAAAACCACTTCCCATTTATCCTAGTGTGTTCTAGTTTTTCCTCTGTGAAGGTGGAATTCAATCCACTGGCAAAGCTGAGAAAATATCTAAGTGCACTGAAACACCCAAAAGTTCAGTTCCATGCCTTCTAAATTAACACCTGAATCTCAGAACCGAGGATCTGTTGGAAATATTTTGACCAAATTTGACTTAATTTGTTGATAACACTATGGAAGCCCTGTTTTATTCTTCAGAAAATGTGTGCTGTGCAGAGTAGACAGAGCCTGCAGAGTGTCCTGGACCCCCTGCTTCAAATTTGATAGAAGAAATAGCAAAATATTCCCTATCCTTTCTCTACATCTCCAAAACAGACTTTGTTCACTTTGCTATTGGTTTCCTATAATCAGATTTGAATGGATAATATGGGAGAAACTCAGTATAAATCCTCAACAGAGATAGTTGATCACTTTGGAGTAAATTTAATTGGTGGGGAGTAGTTGCTACTGGTCCTTTCTAGTGTTTAAAGCTAATGCAACACAGACTGAAGATTCCAAAAACAACTTCTTCCTTTCTGAGGAGTTTTTGTCTACCCAAGTTGGCCACCAAGAACAACAGCTCAATTATTTGCCATTGAAAATGTTTTCTATGAACTGGATCTGCTCCACAGGAGGGAGAGGAATGTTTTTATGGAAGAACTTTCACTTAATTTCTGGAGGAAAGAGGGCTTAATTTACAAGTGACCAGAAGAGTCAATATAAATAGACAATATAAAAATATTTTAAAAAGAAATATTTTCTCATCTTAGCATCTCAACTGTCTTCTTCTTAACCTTTTTCATAAAGCATGAAAATCTGGATGGAATCTCAGCTTTGCACTCAGTTTCCTGCTGAAGGAGGGACACAGGCTGTGTGTGAACATGAGCAGTGCAAACATCTGCACCAGAGCTAATCACTCCAGGATTCCTGGCCATCTGGTGGGAATCAAGTGAGTCTCCCCAAATGAGTCTGGAGGATGAGTCAGCTCCTGATGCAGGTGTGTAGAGGAGGTCTGATGAGTCACAATTTAAAATTGCCCAGTTCTCTTCAAATACTTAGGAGAGCCTTGGGTGTCTAGCTCAGACTGGAAAGAAAAAAAAACTAAAGGTTAGACTAAATTAATTCCACCTGGAGACTTTTTTATTCCTTCCCCCCCACCCATTTTAAAAGCAGAGCTTTGTGGTGCTGAGCTGTTTTTTGCCTTCAGTAACTTCCCAGTGATCCATGTGTGATGAGAACAGGTTACACAAGCTCGTTGTTTCCTTATGTGTTAAAAGTACCATTCAGCCAGCTGAGACAAAAATAAATTTTGGAAAGGAAGAAAAAAATATAAGTTTATAAATTTAAACCATCATAATTTAGGACACTTCTAGTAGACTATAATCATAAATCTTATGAATGAATCCTTTTTAATTATTTTAATCCATTTATATTGCTGGACAGGAAGAGAGGTCAACTGTCTCACTGCAGATATTCTAGACTTGAACAAAACCTTTTTCCATGGTACCATCCCATGTATCTTATATTGAAGAAGAAACCCACCACTGTAATCTGCAGATGTTCATTATGACATTGAAAAAATAGTCTTTTCTATTAACATAATTATAGGATGAGGGCACTGGGAAAATCGGGGAGATGTTTGGGATTCTCAGATCTTGAAAACCGGCAATTATGACCACAGGGAACTCTGTTAGGAAGAGTTATAAACTGGTAATTGCCTGTGAGCACAGAGGAGCCTGTGAATGCTGTTCTGAAATCTTTGCCATGCTTTAAACTACTCTGTTACACAGCATTTACTGGAGTTCATTGCAAATTTCAGCATTGCAAACCAATTTTTCCCAGAGATGGCCTGCTTGGCATGCTGAGCTATGGAGAGTTGTCAGAAATCCTAGGAACAGTCTTTTTTCCTGTTGAGGTTTTTTTTTGCAAGATGTAGAAGCCCTAAGCTTGTAATTTATGTCTCTACCTGTATTGGTGAGTGAGTCATCCCAAAGCCATCCTCAACAAAGGACTCAGTTCCAAACAGAGACTTTGAATTCAGTGCTCTTGAAGAAATGTGCAATATTCTGCAGGAGCCTCCTGACATTTTCACAGGCACTGAGGTCCTGCCATTTTCAGGATGTGGCACTGCCTCCTCCAAACGCTGCTCTGTCAGATAACACTCATTTCACAAGATTTCAGTGCTGCACTCTGGAGCAGCCAAGCTGGAGTTCAAACAGAAGGGATCAATTATCCATGACTGGCACCACGGTGAGTGCTGGCGTTGAAGAGGGGAACAGAATGGGAAGGGATGATTGGAACTGACTTAAACCAATCGAATATGAAGTCCCTGAGCTAAAACCCTACCTTGGAAGTGTAAATTGCTCTGAGGGCTGACAAAGCAGCTCTGATCTTGCGGCTCAGAGCAGGGTGAGCACAGTTTGGACATCTGCTGCCATCTCAAGTCAGATACACCCCTGGCTTCTGTCAAGACCCTGATTGTCTCAGTGTGAGATATCCTTCAGCTCTGAAAACTAAACATTTGATTGGAAAATTGGAGCAGACAGCGGTGAGATTACAGAGCTGTGCTCTCTCTGAGCAGTGTCCTCTCTCTTCCTAAATGGACCAATGTGACACCAACTGCCATTGCATTGCTTGTTCTATTTACAATGTTGATTCTTTCTTTTCTCTGTGTCTCATCTTTATTTAGATATCACCTCCTTGCATTAATGATTGTGGCTTCCACAGCATAACTTTAAATCTGTTTAGTCCTTAGTATTGTACTGAACATGATTTGTATGCCCCTGACCCTCAGGAAATCCATAACTCACTCTTTCATGAGATGGTTTCCTCCCTATCCTTGTGGAAGAAACCCTGAAGCTACAGGGGAAAAAAGAACTCATCAATCGTATTCACTGTAGGGAAGGACTAAATTTTTTTTTTCAGAACCTCTGAGTATTGTATTTGGAATGTATCAAGAAATTAAAACCTAGGCTGGTGAGGTGCTGGCACAGGGTGCCCAGAGAAGCTGTGGCTGCCCCTGGATCCCTGGAAGTGTCCAAGGCCAGGCTGGACAGGGCTTGGAGCAACCTGGGACAGTGGAAGGTGTCCCTGCTCATAGCAGGGGGGTGGAACTGGATGAGCTTTAAGGTCCCTTCCAATCCAACCCATTCTGTGACTCCTTGAGAAGAAGCAGCAGGATTTGGATCAGTAGCTCCCAATTTTGTCACGTTGAAGTGACACTACCCACGCTGACCTGCTGTGTGCAGCACAGATGTTAATAAAGGCTGGGAATGTCACCTCCATCCATGAGAGCCAGGAGGGACAGGACAGCATCACCTCAGGCAGAACCCACCTTCCTAAAAACCCCACGTGCAGCTCCTGGCAGGGAAGCTACAATGGAGGGAGAACCCAAAGTGCTCATGTTTTCACCCAAGGAGCAGCTGCTCCTCTTCCAATGCCCCTCAGAAGGGAGAGGCTCAGCTGACAGAGCAGTTGCTTCACTAATTCAGGAACAATTGAAATAATGAATTCTTTTCTGCAGTTCACAAGGCAAATTGTCCTGCAAACGATTCCTCCTCCACTTGCTCATTAGTGGCAGTTATGAAAACCTACACAGTTTAATTAGTAGTGCTCATGAATGCCTGGAAAAGACACCCTAACCCAAAAGGAAATATTTATCTCCCTAAGCTGTGCTTTGAGGTGCAAATGAGAAGAAAAACCATGTTTGACACTTTGAACAATTGAAGTGCCACCAGCTTTGGGCATCATAATATTCCATACTTCAAGGAGGTGTTTCCATAACTACTTATGGCTCGGTATTACATGGGTGAGATAAAATCCATTAAACATTTCATTTTGGTACTTCAGGCCATGCTCTTCCTCTTCAGACAAAAAAAAAATAATTAAAAAATCAACAGTCTACAGTAATAGCTAAAAGACTTTCTCATCTTTCAGTGTTTGTAGTAGGAGTATTAAAATCATCACCCTGTGCAAGACTGAGAACTGCTGAAAATCAGGACACTCATGAAAGTAGTGGGCAGCATACCCTGAGCTCCAAAATGGATTTACTAGTTAATGCTTAGAATAATAAATAAATAAAACTGGAGGTAAGGTTGACATTGCACCTGAAAACAGCAGGGCAGAGACTGGAGATGTGGCTCCTCAAGTAAGGAATATCTTAAACACACGAAGTGAAATGAAATTCCTTTTATTTCTCCCAAAGTGTTTGAGACTACATAAAGATAATTTTGCAGTTTTTCGATTATTTAAGTTATGAAGAAAGAATAATAGTAGAGAAAGAGGTTTTGTAATTTGCCAGCTTAGAGAACAACAGCTGCCATATGCAGGGAATCAATAAGTTTTATTGAACCAGTGATGAAATAGAATTGTTTGGTTGTTCTAACACTTGGTCTGTGACTAGAAATATTTTACATTTATCATGTTTTACAAAAAGAGCCTTGGTGTCTTACAACTGTTCTCCCTTTTTCCAAACATAGGGTTCACTAAACACATTATTAATGAAAATGTTTTTTTTCTTGAAGTCCCTCTTTCACTGATTTTCACTGAGATGGACTCTGATCCACCTCAGCAACAGAAAATTTCTTCTCCTCAATTTCAAGTGGTTTTCATCAAGGCTTTGAATTGTTTTAACAGTAATTTCTATGTCAAAATTTTATCAAAAAGATATTGTGTTTTTACAGTTCCCCCCCCCCCCAGATTGTCCTGCTTGCAAATAAAATTCTTTAACCATGTTCCTCCTAGATTTTTTTATTGTTAGCCATATCCAGTTTTTACAGATCAAGCTCCTGGAAAATATAATGAAAAAGCATTATTGATAATGAATTTCAGACAGTACTTAGTTTAGGATTTAACAGATTTCCTTTAATTACTGCTTATTAGGGTTATCACAAAAATATACATATATATGTATGATATTTTTCTTTAAAAATAACTACTCATCAATAAGCAAGAATCATACCAAATTCTGCTTGTGTATCATGTATCATTGATATTTTGTAATTTTTTTCTTGGAGCCTGACTCTTATTCCCAGTAACAGCTGACTACAGCACCTCTCTGTTTCATGAGCTCTAGACTTGGATTTCCATGTTTTTTACAGCTGAAAAAATGAACCTGCAGAAACCAATCAGATGCTAAAAGGCCTGAAGCTAGACAATGGCAAAACAACTCAAACTGACATTTTCTCTCCTGTTGAAATGATCTCTGGAAGAACGTGGACTGAAACCTGGAGATTTTCACTCAAAATGTGTTTCTGCCACGTACTTGTTTGAAGGCTGTATTATTCTTCTTCAGCACTGAAAACCTTAACCAGAAATCTAATTTGAGGTCACTTTGACTGGAGATTTTGAAATTAATACCACTTTCTTGAATACAAATCTTTGGATGAAAGTAGCTAATTATGATAAAATGATAATAATTTTAAAATACTTAAAATACACACAATGTAAAATGTTGTCTTGGTTTGAAAGACAGGTGTCTGCTAAGGAAAGCAGGAGCCTCTCTTGAAATGGAAAATGTAAACCCCCTCCCTGTAAATTATTATAATTTTGAAATTAAGGAGCTCTCAGGCAAAGATATGTGAATAGGAATAACAGTTCTTTACTAGGAAAATTAAAATAGAAATCCAGTATTACAGAGAACAAACCCAAAAACACTGCCAGAGTCAGAATCCAAGCTGACCCCTGTCAGTCAGTCAGGGGTTGGTGCAGTCCCATTCCATGGTGGCTGCATCCTCCTGCAGTGACAGATGTGGCTCTGGTGGGGCAGGGCTCCTGGAGAAGGTGCAGTTTTCCTCCAAAGCTCCAGTGATGATGTGGAAGGGTCTGGTTTTCCTCTGGGATCCAGTGGGAAAAGGCTGCCCTGATGTTCCAAATCTCAGATTTTTATCTGGGCAGGAAATGCTTGGCTCCTCCCCTTGGGTGGAGCATCTCCCAATGGGATGATGTAATTTTATCAGTTAATTAGTGGGGCCCAATGGGATGATGGAATTTTATCAGTTAATTAATGGGACCCAATGGGATGATGGAATTTTATCAGTTAATTAGTGGGACCCAATGGGATGATGTAATTTTATCAGTTAATTATTAGTGGGACCCAATGGGATGATGGAATTTTATCAGTTAATTATTAGTGGGACCCAATGGGGTGATAGAATTTTATCAGTTAATTAGTGGGACCCAATGGGATGATGGAATTTTATCAGCCATGCCCTGGGACTCCATGGCCCATTAACAGGAGATATCTCCTGCAGGAAGGATGGGTTGTGGAAAAGATAAAGAACACTGCCCCAGCTGTTTAACAGATGTTCCATTAGCAGAGAATATCCCCCCCTGGACATAAAGAACACTGCTACACCTGGTTTCAACAAATGGTGATAGGATACACACTTTTGGTCACATCCTGCATTACAACTCAAGACACATGTAGATAAGGAACCCAGATGGAATTGCTGCCTGTGTTCACATTATCCTCAGCATAGACTGAAGTTCGGGAAAAATCAAGATACAAGTCCTCCTCTACCATTAGCAAAGCTGTGTTCTGATCTCTTACACAGTGTCTTCAATGGGTGAAGGAATTAAGCTATCACCTGGGGTGTCCAAACATTTGGAGATCTCAAGAATAACAAAGCATTTAAAGTGTTACATTCTGTACTTCAGATCTTCAGAACAACACAATTATATTTAATGCTGTGCCCTGCAATCTGTCAAGCCAAAGCCTTTCTTTCTGACGTATTGTTTGCACATTGTAATTTATTTTAGTGCTTTATAGAGGTAGGAAATGAGGGAAGAAATCTAAAATGTTCCTGCTGTCCTTCTCCTCCTCCGAGAATCTTAGAGTAACTTGTCAAAAAGTGAAGGTAAGAAAGTGATTCTTAATTTAAATAAGTCGATTTTAAAATGTTCTTAATTAGGAGATGTGCATATTTTGTCAGCTGTGGCTGGTACAGCCTGGATAATAGTGGGCAGTTTTGACACAATCTGTACAGTTTTTGCTATAATTAGACAGACGTGCAGAACGTCCTTCCGAGTAGAAAATGACTGGTAAAATGCAGAATTAGCTGGCAGATTTTGGAGATCTCGTGCTGTCACCTGCAGACATGTCTTCTGTCTATCAGGTAAGCTCCCAGCAAAGTCTACAAGAACAACACAGCCCCAGAAGTGACTCCCTGACACATCCCTTCATGAGAGCAGGGACCATGGGCAATTCCACAGCCTTGGGTGGGTCAGGAAACTCTCAGAGCAAAGGAGACACCTGGAACTCCTGCAGTGGGTCCAGCAGAGGCTGCAAAGGTGATGGAGGGACTGAAGCATCTCCCTGGTGAGGAAAGGCTGAGGGAGCTGGGGCTGTTCAGCCTGGAGAGGAGCCCCAGCTGAGAGGGACCCTCAGCCCTCACCCAGAGGGACCCTCACCCAGTCCCTGGGTGTCCCTCTCTGTCCCCGGGTGTCTCTGGGTGTCCCTGGGTGTCCTTGGGTGTCCCTGAGTGTCTCTGGCTGTTTCTGTCTCTCCCTGAGTGTCCCTGTCTGTTCCAGTGTGTCCCTGGGTGTCCCTGTGTGTCCCTGTGTGTCCCTGTCTGTCCCTGCCTGTCTGTCCCTGTGTGCAGGCAGGCTCAGAGCAGTCCCAGGCTCTGCTCCAGGGCCCAGCAATGGCACCAGAGCCACGGGCAGGGACTGAGCCCAGGAATTCCACCTGAACTTCTTCACTGAGAGCCCTGAACAGATTGTCCAGAGGGGCTGTGGAGTCTCCTCCCTGGGGATATTCCAGAACTGCCTGCACACAGCCCTGTGCCCTGTGCTCTGGATGGCCCTGCTGGAGCAGGGAGCTGGGACCAGGGGACCCCTCTGTGGTCCCTTCCAGCCTGACCCATCCTGGGATTCTGAGAAATTTAGGCAGAGTCATGGATCTACCTGGACAAGATCTTGTTTCTCGTTTGGGATTGGCATCAAGTGGGATTGAGGGTTAACAGGAATTTATGATATCTTGAATAGACTTGAAGACTTGCAGCAAACCTATCAGTTTAATTGGTCTGGTACTGAATCCATGGCTCCAGCCTGGAATTCCTGTGTGTGGTGACAAAGACATGCACGTTCTCTCTGACAGCTGGGTCAGGAATATCCACTAAGAAAATCATCAGGAGAGAAGGAAATTTCCTACCAGCAGCTTCAAGTTGCTACAAACAGGATGTTTATAAAAAACAAATAAATTTAAAAATTCGCTCTTGAGTTTATCTTCCACTGTGCATAAACTCTCTCCAGATCTCCATCTTAGAATAAGAATATCACAAGCTGCAGCACTCACCTGTTGCCTTAATTGTCTCTTCACTCAGGGAAGCTTTGGGATGAGATGAGGGCACATGGTAACTGTGGAAATCTGCTCATTAAGTGGGAGAGAGCAGAAACAAACACAGGTCTCCTTTGGCATTTCGTGTTTGGGATCACTCATGCTGTTTCCATCTTCACTGGAGTGTATCTTGCTGAAAGGCTTTGCTCAAGACCATGAAGACACAAGTCTAAAGTCATACTGATTGTGCACAAGGAACTTAGTCTACCCTCATCTGTTCCATGTGCTTCTTGCAAATGTGATTTGTGTTTGGCTGTTTTGTTGGTTTTTTTCTCCCCCTTGGGAATAAAGAGTTTCACTGTTTTGCAAAGATCTTTTCTTGTCTTTTACAGTCTGTGCAGTCTTTTCTGCATGAGTCTCTCATATGGTTAGAAAAATCCACAACTTGTAAAATAAACTGAGATACAAAATATGGCTTAAGAAAATGAATGAACCAGAGCATAAAACTACCACAGGCTGCACTCCTATTCCAAAAGTAAGTCCAAGTTTAAAAACAAGTCTAAGATTGTTTTAACTTGCTCTTGCTGCTGCTATGGGCTAAGTCAACACTCCTGTGTGAAGTCAGAGGTCTCCTCAGCATGGCACAGCATACATTTGGTATTGTCACATCATTATTTCTGCTTCCTATCTAAAATACATCCCACAGGAATGGGCATCTGAAGCAGGCTGCAGGGTATTGACATTGCTTGAAAACTCAAGGAATTCTTCCAGTACACGAACCCTGAACTGTTAAAAAGTGACTGTATTTTTTACTTTTCATGTGTTGTGGATTGTAGGATTGTATCCAGGTTGAAAAGGTTTCTTGTTGGTCTGAAAGCTTCCCTTTTAAATTTCAGTTCTCTGAGCAGGAGTGTGAAACATTAACACCTTCATTGCAATAATGCTGGGTATGGATTGGAAGGAAGAAAATGAAGTGTTAGTGATGGTAAATCCAAAGGCTCTGAGGCACAGGTCTGAGCCTGCCTGTGTGGGCAACACTGGTTCTCTTGAAATCTGTCCAGAAATATTAAAATAAATGTTTTACATACCTACTCACAAATCTGTGAGACTTGGAGTTTGCCACTGGAGTCAGAGGGGAATTTAACTCAAAGATAAATAAAGAAGACTTTTAATAACTACTGTTCAATCCAATTACACAGACTGATTTACCTTCATGCAAAGCCTGTTTTTTTCCTTATCCACTGTCCCTGTTTTTTACTTGCCCAATTACCCAGGAGTTTAACATCAGACCTGCTCTTAGGCTTCACCTGACCACTGTCACTGCAACTCTGTGTGCTGGAAAACAACTGCTGCGACAGGAGATCTACACTTGGTCTTTAAAAACTTTCTTTGACTCCTTCTGTTCACATTTGAAGGAAAACCAGAGAAAATCAGGCCATCTAGAAGGTTGGTGTGAGTTAAGGACATTTCTATTATTTTCTTGAGTTGTACTTGTCAGTTTAAAGGCAGTGAAGACCTGAATATCTTCATTCATGCTCTGCTTTCAGTACTTTGTTCTTTTCCCAAAGCCCAGAGTTTTCTTCTTCATCCAGCTGCCCTCAGCTTTAACTACCTGAATGCTCTGCAGGGAACCATGAAATTCACTGCAGAGTGATAAGTTACTCTGGGAAACCAGCAAGGAAAATGATCGGTTTTTCACCTCCCAGGTCCAAAACTAGATGCCTAAATTTGGAAGCTGATTTTAATTTTTTTTTTAATTTTATTTTTTTTGTCCCTACAGAAAATCCCTCTGGCAGGTGATTTATTTGGCCCTTCTAAGAGCAAAGTATTTTGAGATGTCTGACTTCCTTTAGTGATTTTACAGGGAAGACTAATGTAAATAAATTCAAGGACCTCTCAGCTCAGTCCATAAATCTGGGCTGCAGTTGTAGACTCTGACTCCTTTTGTTAAAGACTTCTTCAATAAAGAAACTATGTCTTGACAAAATAATGTAACATTGGAACAAATAACAAAAAAAAGGACATTCCATCATTCATTTAATTCCACTTTGTCAGGCCAAAGTGCTTCATAGAAAAACGCTAAAATTGTTGCTTTCATTCCAGCCTAACTTCATGGATTTATAGCCATAAATATTCCAATTACTTACATTTAATGGTTCAGTTGTTCTCATCTGCCACAGCAGATCCTTGTGCCCATGTCCTTCACCGTGCTGCTGTGAGAAGGAACACATTGGCTAAAACTGCCCTGAAGCTCTGAAATTAGGAAATCTCAGGTTGCTGCAGGAGCTCTGTGCTGTCCAGGGGCAGTGCATGATCATGCTGCTCACCCTGATGAATTATGCAGCGTGGCTGAAGTCAATCAATACCACTCTCTGTGATTTATGCCCATTCAGACACTGACTCATGGCAGGGTCAGCAGTCTCGCACTTTTCCACTGTGGAGAAATGCTGCTAATTTGGGATTTTTTCATTGTGAAGATCTCCTGTTTTTTTGGAAAGGACACTTGCACTAATCTCCCTTTATTTTTATTTTTTTTTCTCCACAGATCTTTTAGCAGTTACAAAACCAGGTTCAGAAATCATTTGCCTTCTGTAATCAAATAAACAAATCAATAAACACTTTTATCTTCAGGTTAAAGGTTAATGAGGTAAGAAATATCAAGCAGGCTGAGAAGTGGGCAGCTGGGGAAGAGCTGACAAAGTTGTAGCTGATGATGTTTCCTTCCCTAAGTGAGTGCAAAGAACACATGGAAAAAAAGAGAAGCTAATTAGTCTCTTTTCAGTTGGAAAAATAACACAGCAGAAAATCAAGCAGTGCTGTTTGCCATTCTGGGGTCTTCTCTGCATTTCAGATGGAGGAATCTTGTGGAGTCAAGAAACTCAAGTCCAGAGGAGCCACGTCAGGATCACCAAAATAACACTCAGCATTCAGCAAGTGATGAGCAAAGATGGCAAATTTCACATCTCTGGAGCTGTGGGGGTTAAAGAGGGAGATCACACACTGTGCTTTAAGACATGGAAATTCTTCATAAAACCCTCTGCTGACCAGACCTCTTCCTTTCCTTCTCCAGTCACTTCCAGATGAACTCCCTTCAGTTTCCAAGCTTAATTTAGTGCCTTTTCAGTGAATAGAGAATAGAACTAAACTTGGTCTCGTGAGGGCACGTTATTAGCCAGAAAATTTTCTTTCTTCTTGTGGCTTTCTGGGTTTTTCAGTCTGTAGCAATCGTAAGTGATTTTTCCTCAGATGGATGTCTGGCTTAGGAAGGTCTCTGGTGAGCCACTAATTAGATGGAACAGTTTCTGAAAGGAAGTCAACATTAAGAGGTTGTGCTCTGTGATGCTATTTAGGTTTCTACAGGGAAAACAACACATTCAGAAGCCCTTATCTTGGAGAAAATTACTTTTTTAAGATACAGAGTAGTTCCTAAAAAAACATGCACAATGAGGAAAGCCTGAAAGAACTGAAGCGTTTTATTCCAAGCAAGTGAATATTGAAATAGAATATCTGTAGTAGTCACATACAGAAAAAGTGTGTGTCCAAGGGGGAGAGAGGAGGATGGGGAGATGTTTGGAGTCTGAGATTAAAAAATGGGGAAGAGGAAGGCTGGAAAAGGTCTGGAAGAAGCTTTGCAGTTTTCCTAGGACGCTGCCCTGCCATGGAGACTGCATGAATTAGGTGGATCTGGCTCAAACACCTGCAACACTATTTCTTATTCTTATGTTTTCTTTTTTAAAGGAAAAATCAAAAATGATAGGTCCATTCTGTCCGTTGGATCTATTTCCCATCATCCTAGGTACAGACACAGTTTAAGGAAAAGCACTGGAATGCATCAACAATATATTTATCAGTGAGAGATGTCTCTGAGTAGCTTTGGGAACTTTAATGCACTGCTGACCTTTCAGTGAGCACAGGTTTTCCTTTAATGTGATTTTAGTGTTGCCTCCTCTCTGATCTTTCCTCTGCAGCTTCCAGCAAAGCCCCCAGAGTAGCCAGAAGCTCAAACAGATGTGTCCTGGCTGCACATCTGCCCTCCCATAAGCCCAAAGGCTCGGTGACCTTCAGCTCTCACGATGCTGCAGCAGCCACAGGTCAAAGAGAAGAGTCAGGGCTGTGGAGCTCCCCTGTTTGCTGACATGGAAGTGCAGCTTTGGAGCAGCCCAGCAGCCGGCCAGGAATGGCTGCACATGGCACTGCAGGCTCGACACCTCTAGATGAGAGCACAAACTCTGAGCCACCAGCTGTAGCTGGGCTGGATTGCAAAAGGTGTCTGTAGTCAAGGGCAGTGGCCTGGGGACACAGAGCTGGTGTCCCCAAGGCTGTGAGCAGGGTGTCCATGTTCTTCTTTTAGTTGCAGCAGGTCCAAAGAAGTGCCACAGAAAGTGTTAGAGGGAGGGAATATGTGACTGAGAGACCTGGGTGGGTTCACCTGGAGAAGAGAAGGCTCCAGGGAGACTTTAGAGCTCCTGCCAGTGCCTGAAGGAGCTTCAGGAGAGCTGGAGAGGGACTTTGGACAGGGGATGGAGGGACAGGACACAGAGAATGGCTTAGCACTGAAAAGGTGTAAGATTGGAATGGATATTAGGAAGAAATTCTTCCCTGTGAGGCTGAAGAGTGCACAGGGTGCCCAGAGAAGCTGTGGCTGCCCCTGGATCCCTGGAAGTGTCCAAGGCCAGGCTGGACAGGGCTTGGAGCAGCCTGGGAGAGTGGAAGGTGTCCCTGCCATGGCAGGGGGCAGGGGGTGGAACTGGATGATCTTTAAGGTTCCTTCCAACCCAAACCGTTCTGTATTTTTATGATTCCAAACCAGTGCAGCCTTTCATGGCTGTGTGTCTGAATCGGGAGTACAAGGCAGAGCTTCCAGTCTGTCCATAACTTCTGCTTTTAAAAATTGGGATAGGATAATGTAGGGATACATATTGAGAAAGCAAGAAAATTACAACCTGAAAAATATTCCAGGCTGGAGCTTTTCAGCTCTGTTCCCAGCCGATGAGCTGGTCCAGCTCAAGGCTAGGGAGAATTTCTCCCAGGGTGATAATTTGGTCAAAATAAAAAGGAATTAATAACAAAGATAGAACACCTGGTGTGGTGTGTGCCCAGGCCCTGGCAATGGGGTGTCTTCTCTCTGAACCAATCTCCTTTTCTCTACTCTTGGAGTTGCAGTCACGCTATAAAACCAAGTGTGTTCCTGAATAAACTTGGCTCTTTCCTGTCATGAAAGATGACCATGGGGCTGTGCCTTTTATTTCTGCTGCACTTAAAGGGTTAAAACCCCTTTTCACGGCTACAGGATAAAGCCTAGGAATCCTTTAAAGCCTTCAGGGACTTTTCGTGGAAGCAATGAAGTCCCTGCTCTGTGGCTGGTTCACTTCAATCTATTGTCCAGTGTCCTTCCTTCCATCCTCATCCCATTTTTGAAACTCTGACACCAGTGTGAGACCCCATTGAGTTCTTGATTACTCTAAATACCCAGTTTCCAGGCCTAAAGTCCAATTCCAAATTCCTTCAAATGCAAAATTCCTGAAATACAAAAAAGAAAGAAACAGAAGTTAAAAATGAGTCTTTAATTACATTTCTTTGAAAACACATTTGTTTGAAACTGGGAGGTTTCAGGTTTGATATTCCAGAACCAACAAATTTGAGTTCTTTGCACATATATATTTTTTTAATCTGAAAATTCAATAGATTTCTGCTGGCCCACAAGAACGATTCCTACTGACCAGTGCCAAGCTCTGTGCTGAGGGCGAGGTATTTTTGTCAGGGATGTTGCAGACAATGTCCAAGCTGATATGAGACATTCCAAATCTGTTGGATTAACTTGATCTGCTCCAAGGGGTGGCACTCTGGAAATCCATGTCCAAGGGCTGCCAATTTAAGTGCAGAAAACATCCATGTGTTCCTCATTTACCCCAGGCTGGGCCATCATCAATCCCTCCCTTGGGTAATGCAACTGATAAAATGCAAAGCTGAAGAGGGTTGGAGGTTTTTTTTTATTATTTCTAGTAGGCAAAGCTAAAAGGAGATAGAACTGATGAAATTTTTATGCTGTTTGCTACAGAAGAGAAAGGGGAAAATAAGTGGTTTTGTGTGTTCTGACCTTGGCTAGAAGGGGTTTGGATATTTCCAAGACAGCAAAGTTCAAAAAGTTCCTGGGAGCTGTGCCCATGAGGACAACCCCTCCTCCAGGAAACTCTTCCTGTCCTCCAGGAAACTCTTCCTGTCCTCCAGGACACCAGTGGATTAAAAGGACTATTTTGTGATAGAAGATTAATTCTTACTGTTTATTTTCACAAGCAATTTTATGAACTTCCAAAGCTGTATTTTAGCTCTTCTCCCTACGAGAGCTCTGAACACTTGGAAGGTAGTGAAGACTGAAAATAATCATAATAAAATAAGTTTGACCTTGGATTAAAAATTTGCCAAGGCGACAGAGAAGTACATGAATCTATTACAACTCATACACAAGATGCAAAAGCTGCAGCTGGTCCTGAATTTTAAGAATCCAAGACCAAAGAAGCTTGCCAGTAATCATGGCCACAGCTCTGCTCTCTTCAGTACACTTTGATTTCAAAAAAACCCAAAGCAATCAAAGGTGTGCAAATTCAGGATCACTGAACACTCCTCCTGCAGGTATCCAGAATTTTTAGGCATCCAAGGATGCTTGAGAAGCCTCAACTTGCAGGATTCAAAGCAAGGCACCAAGGATGAGAGAGAACTCGGGGGCAGGGTAAGGTCCTGCTTTGTCAGAAGAATATTTCTGGGTGTTTTTTGAGAGCACCTCATTTCTTCAGAGCAGTTGTGATTCCCATTTGGCAGAGCTGCACCCCACTCAGTGGCTGTAGGAATAAAGAATAAAGTATGTGGGATCTTCATCTCTCAATAAAGAGAACAAAGCACTGAGACAGACAAGTTGGTGCCATCATTGTGGTGACAATGACAAAACAAAAAAAGCTCTTTTCTGAGCTGATTTTACAAGATAATAGAAAGCTTTCAAAACAAAGCATTGTAAGTGATCCTGAAATGCAAATACATGTGGTTTATAACCTCTCCAGCCCTACAAAGTAATTCTTGCTATTTAAAATATGGCTGTGCTTAATGTTGCATATTTTCAGATCATGAATTACGATTTGCTTTAAGTGGCTGCTGCCGTTTGCTCCCCTCTTGCTCCACCGAGGACAATTTTGGAATTTATTAACTTTTCATTCAGGGTCTGGTAGGAATATTTGTACAGCATTCCAAAGGGTGGTTGTTTAGCTCTGAAGAGACCTAACCCAGGCCCTGAAGGAATCGTTTTTAATGGGATTTTAGAGGTGACATTAACAACTGGCTTGGGGAAACGAAGTGCAAAGATGACAAGGTGCTGGGATAAAATAAAATGTGCTTTCTTCAGCTTTGATTAATCTATTTTGGCTCCACGGTCCCTCCACAGCAGAAACTCTTCCCCACATACTCGTGTGCCTGAAGGGAAATTGTGACTGAGGAAAACCATCCTGCCCCAGAGCATTTGGGGAAAGCTTTCCTGACCCTTGGGCTGTGCACATCCATCATCCTCTGCTTTCAGCTGCCACTACAAAGAGCACCTCAGGAGATTTGGGATCCTTCTCAAAGGGCACAAGGCTGGTCTTGAAGGCCAGGTGTGCCCAAATTCCTGCTGAATTTCTGCTGGATTCAGGGTGGGAAGGAAGTCTGGAGCTCTCTACTCCAGCCTGCTCAAAGAAGGAAGAACTTGAAATTTGTACTCTTGGTAGCTCATGGGCAGAATTAGTTAAATTTTGAGCATCTTCAAGGTTCTCCCAGTATGTGTTGTAGTGTTTGGTCACTGCCATGGTGATGTCAAAATCCCCTCGTGCAATATTTACTGAGAATTTAAGTTCTCTTAATATGAAATAGGACTTGCTTCAGTATTTCTCTTCATTTTGAGCAACCTGTAGAAACATGAAGAAGGCTGCAAAGCAAGGAAAACATCAACCACTTTTATCATTAAGGCTCTTCTGAAAAGAAATAAAAAAAGAAATTAGGTAGAACAGACTACAATGGAAGGATTTAAATGAAAATCTTGCCTTGCTACTCTTCCCTTTCAGAAGAGTAAATTGATTCCTGGTTAGAATTCAGCCAATTCACCCATCACATTGATGCTCATTTTTTGGGGTTACTGAAAAAATGCTAAGAGACTTTACCTTGGAAATCAACACAGTCAGAAAAACTTCCCCATTCATGAAAGTATTTGAAGAACATTTTAGAGAATGTATTAATTTTATAAGAAAACTGAGATTTGCGTGTTGCAAAGATATCTATATCTCTTAATTTTGAATATTCTGACTCTGTTTGCATTGGAACACCATTGAAAACAAAAAGATGAGAATAAATTCATGCTTCCTCTGACCATTTAGTTCTATATTTAGGAAGAAACCTCTTTTTTGGTACTTACATATTTTGCCTGCTTGCAAAACTATGTGAATGTTTTCCGTTTTGATAAATTTCAGGGATGAGTTTTATGACGACTTCTGAGTTTATAGCAGAATTTTAAAAGACATTTCTGGATGAACAGGTGTATTTATTATGAATGCTTCTCCTGTAGTTGCTCATCTACCCTCATCTTTAGCAGATTTGTCTGAAGTCACTGTAGGGAATATCTATTACAAAACTTCCTGTAACCTTAAAAACATTTATCATGGCAACAGCTCTTGAAGGCAGAAGGGAGTTTTTTCTCTGTTGGTTTCAAGAGAGTAATGAAGCTGGTGCTTAGTAGCCTACCAGGTGATTTTCTGGGATTGAGAAGTGAATTAAAAGTAGGATTCCCCTGTCCTGGGTTTACATCCTATGGCAAGAACATTTTCCTCTGTGTATTAGAAAGGAGAAGCCTCTGCCCTCTGGTGTGTCCATGTGTGCTGAGGATGAACGAGGATTGAAAGTTTGTGCTTTGGGTCACAGTGCCATCAATCATATACAGCAGGAAATCAAAGGATCCTTCTTGTTGCTCATTAGAGGACTGGTGGGATATTTTGGTTGGTTTTTTGCAGGAGAATTCTTCCCTTCAATCTGCAAATTCACACTTGGGTGTCTGTGCATTAAGTAGCACATGCATATTCATCCTCACATCCTGTCTGCATCTTCTGCTGTGCCATGTGTGTTCAACTTACATGGCAGCTATGCAGCACCTCCTTTTTCAGTTAAATAACAGTGAAATTCTCATTAGTGCAGATGTTATAAGGTTTTAAAATGTCAAAAAAGCAAGATGGAGCTGGTAATTGATTAATCTGAGGTGGTGCAAAGCTTCGCCCTCAAATACTCAGTGTTTTGTGATTTAAAGATGTATTGAGTTGTCTAGTGACTAAGGATAGAATGAAATCTGAAATTTCCTTTGGAGTTAATTGTCACTTACTCAGAAGTTTTTCCTTGAGAGAAGAATACTATTTGAAAATTAACTACAAATACACTAAATATGGTGTCTGTATAACTACTGCAGCTAATCTGACATAAAGGTTTTAAATAAGCAAAACATCCAATGTTCTTTTGCTCATCAGTTCACCTACCAAGGAAATAAGTATCAAATTTGTAGCCTAGAAAGAGGTATTTTATATAAAAATGAACTGCATGGTAGATATGCATAAATGAAAAGAACAGTAAAGCATGTTTTTAGTAACCCACTCACAGTTTGGTAACATATGTTAGGGAGGGAATATGGGCATATGTTATGTCAGGCAAGTGGAGAGTTTTGGAGGGAAACCAAAATCCTTGAGGATAATGGTTCTAGTCCCTGTTCTGTGCTGAATTCCCAAAGGGAAGGATGGGAAGAGAACCAGAACCACTGCCTGGGGCCTCCTGTGGTATCTCAGAGATTGGGCAAAAGGACAAGGAGACTGGATCAGCTGAAAACACCAATTCACTACTAGGCTGAAATGTTTACATCTGCTCAAAGGGATGGATTGTGGGGTTTTTTTTCCAATATTGGAGAATTGCCAAAAAAAAAAAATAGAAATTTATCATGAATAGCAGGAGGTCTATTGGGTAATCTTTTACATAGGTGAAAACATCATAATAACACTGCTGGTGTTGAGCTAATTAAAAGCTGGTGTTTCTCTGATGGTCTTTTATAAATTCTGTTACATGTATTTCATGCAGATAAAACTTGTGTTCTCTGATTTTTTCATTTATGACCAGGAACACTTGACCAAGGCACTTCTGGACATGTACAGGAAAGAGATGCAGGATAAGACCTAAAAATTACAACAGGTGTGAAAAATATTCTAGAAATACCAGTAATACTTATATTGCAGGAATGGGAACAAACCCAGTCAAATAAGAATTGTGTTTTTATAAAAGCACATGAACACAGCACCCTTCTTTTCTTTTCAAAGAACACATTGTAGGTGCAATTTTGCAACTGGAAAAAGGCAAAGGGAGGATTCCCCGGTTACTTAATTCTGGCATCCATTATGTGTTTTGAAATTAGAGAATCACATCTTGATTTTCTTCTCGCAGGAGCTCTGTGTCATTCCTGGCCTTGGCTGGACAGCACTCCCTAAAAGAGTTCATTCTTCATCTTCCCCTCTCTACCATGAGTGATGCTCCTGCCTTCAGTACATGTGGTTCAAAATAATCAATTTTCTTGTGGATTTAATTGTGAGTCTCATTAATACAGTGCTCTTTCTTTGAAATCTAAATATAGTTAATTTTTGCAACACCTCTTTGAGGTGAGCACAGGCTCCCTTAATTACCAGGCTTATTTTGATGAGAAACTGAAACACACAAAGAGGAATCTTCTAAATGCATCTCATCCTCATTTTAGGACTTGTAATAAAAAGGAGGTCAGAATAACCTGACCTTAAACTTTATAGAATCATAGAAACATTACAGGTGTAATCAGATCACCAAGCCACATCATCAACCCAGCACCATCACCAGGTTTTACCACTAAAATATGTCCTCAACTGCCACATCCACACGTTGTTTTCACACTTCCAGGGATGGTGACTCCACTACTGCTCTGGGCAGCCTGTTCCAATGCTTGACAACTCTTTCTGGGAAGAAATTTTCCCAAATATCAAATCTAAGCCTCCTCTGGCACAATTTCAGGGCATTTCCTCTCGTCCTGCCACTTGTTTCCTGGGAGCAGGGACCGAAACCCAGCTGTCTACAACCTTCTTGCAGGTGTTTGTAGAGGGTGAGTATGTCCTCCTTGAGCCTCCTTTTTTCCAGGCTGAGCCCCCCACAGCTGCTCCTGGTGCTCCAGACCCTTTCCCAGCTCTGTTGCCCTAAATGTCTTTCATGTAGTGAGGGGAAAAGACTGGGGCTGATATTAAATCCTACACGGATATCTTTATGTGGAAGATAGATTTCAGACAGCTGCAAAAACTGTTTTTGAGGTAGCATGATACAAGCCAGCTCCACTCGGGACTTTTCAGGGGAGCAAGGTGGGATCAGCTTCTTTTTCCAGGGAGAGATGAGAGGACAAGAGGAAATAACCTCAAACTGTGCCAGGAGATGTTCAGGTTGGGCATCACAAGGACTTTCTTCATGGAAAGCATGGTCAGGCATTGGAAGGGGATGCCCAGGAAGGTTTGGAGTCTCCCTCCCTGGAGGTGTCCAAGGAATGGCTGGACATGGCACTCAGTGCTCTGGGCTGGGGACAAGGTGGGGATTACTCACAGGTTGGACTTGATGGTCTTGGAGGGTTTTTCCAACCTCAATAATTCTGTGATTCTGTAAAGAAAGAACCAAGTTTGCACCTGCCTGCCATGCCCCATGATTTTGAGGATGCTCTTGGTCTGGCAGCTGGAATAAGTGGAATAAGATGTTTCTCCTTTCATTCCTCACGAGGTGCTGTGGGTGTGGAAGAACACTGAGCCTGAACCTTAAAAGAGGCAGGTGGAGGATGCCAGGTGGGGCCTGAGCAGATCAGAAAGGCTCAAAGAGTGGATGGCAGCAATCCCTGTGATGGATTCCTGACTCCCAGCCTGTGAACACAGATCTGAGTGGAGTCTGAGCTGGTCCCTCTCTGCCTCGGTGCACACTGACCTGTGCTGCTCCCACCCTGCCTCCAGCTGTGGGAATGAAACCCAGCCAAAGCAAATCACACACACACACACAAATGGATCTGCCCGAGGTTGTACCCAGGGAAATTCAAATCCTACTCAACTCACCCAGGAGACACAGAACTCTGAAGCATAAACATTCAATATTATCTCTATCTTAATGCTCAGCAGAAAGGACCCTGGACACTTTGAGGGCAATGTAGGCATATTTTGTTCCATCTCCAAAGAACTTAGCTGATAGCTGAGGTTAATTTTAAAATGTGGATTGAAGTAGTTATTCAGTCTCTGATTCATTATTGATTAGGCAACGGTAGGCTTAAAGTGAAATGTGTTCTGGAAGTGTCACAAACAAAATGTAAAACAATTCTTAGAGTAACATTTTCTTCTAATTCAATCTCGAATGGGGTGAAAGGTTTAAGTGGTGCCTTGAGTTTGTGTGGCAAGAATTTGGTAGAGAAGAGGCAGCAACTACACCAACTGACCTTCTCAGCATAGGGCAAGCTTTCCTCCCCTTGAATAGTTTGTCTGACTTTACTGAATGTTAAAACATGAATTCCTGACTGGATATAGCATTCCAATCACGGAACAATGTTTCTCAAAGGTAATAGCAACTTTTTGGCGTTAATCAGTATTGGCTGTTAAAGTGTATCTTTATATCTGTGCTTTCTTCTGTACATATCCACCTTAATCACAAGGGAGGCCTAAAAACAGAAACCTGTGGGTAGCACAGGTTGTTTATCAGGCTCTTGCTGACAGACAGACCTGTTAATTATCTGATCCTGTAGAGGCTGCTGTATGAAGAACTGGCTTTCCATTTTCTCCCAGTGCAAAATGGGGCTGTCTTTAACATTGGTATTATCTTGCTCCTGAATTACACCTTGCTGAGCAGGAATTGCTGCTCCTTGATGTGGGGTGTGGGCTGCACTGAGGAGAGACAGGAGGGGACACGGGATGAGGGCAGAGGCTCTCACTGCTGGGACTCCTGCAGAGGTAAAGGTGGGCTCAGGGACTCTCTGGAGATGCTCCAGTGGTTGGACAGCTGGAGCAGGAAAGCAGGAAGGATTGGATTCAAGGCCAGGTTGGATGGGGCTTGGAGCAGCCTGGTCTTCCCTGCCTCTGGCAGGGGTTGGAATGAGATGAGCTTTGAGGTCCTTCTGAGTGCAAACCATTCTAGGATTCTGTGATTCCTCTGCTGAGGTCTGGTGAGGGTGAAGAGATGGTTTTTGAAGCTGGAAGTTAAGGGATTTGTGGGGGTGTATGCTGGGCTTTGCACCACTTATTAGTGGTTTGTTATTAGTTTTGTCTGTTTTTCCTCAGAGCCAGGACTAATAGAAACACAATTGAGATGATTCTCCTGTTCAGGCTTGGATGTTTATTATATCTTATCAGAAATTACAGAAAGTACAACAGCACCTCTAGCTCCTTGATAGAAGTGGGAAAAATGGCCACAGCTGAGCCTGCTTCAAGGCCTTTTAAAGCTAAACAAACCAATAAAAGTTTAACACCTACATTATTTATCCTTTTGACTCAATAATAGATTCCCAGGACCCTTAGAGTGACATTTGACTGACCAACCAAAGGCTACTACCTGAGTTTTGTGAAGAAGATGAAAAAAGAAGAAAATGAACAAAGAAAAAGACACTACCCAAAATTTCTCATCTTGTCCTAGATCCACCATTATACTATAAAAACCTCAAATTTAAAACCCATCACCCAGTGAAAACACACACATCTAACCCACTACATATTTGTGATTTTAACTCATTATTCATATTTACAAGCCTTCTCCAAGGTTTTAGGTCCAAAGCAGAGTTTTCTAAGATGTCTGTACCTAAAACCACTAAAATCTCGAAAACTCCAAATTTCTAAAATCCAACAGGGCGTGCCAGCCTGTGCCTGTCCTGCATTGTCACACCTGCCCTGGGGGTGTGTTGTCCACTGAACATCCAGCTGGCTTGTTCCAGACTTAAGCCAAAGATTACATCCACACCTAAACACTGCAAAGGATTAGAGGGCTCAGCCTCAGCTCTGTGAATTCAAACCCTCACCTGGCAGTGAAGGTGTAACTTCATCTTTATTGGTGTGCTAATGGACACCCTTACCCACAGGAGCTTCCCCATTTGTTTTTGGAGATCCAGAGGCACCACAGGCAGAGCAGCCAGCAGCTTTCTCAAAGATACAGAAGTTCTTCCCAAACCCAAATAAATACCTCGGGAGCTCAGCAAAGGAAAGCAAAACCTCCACAGCTGGAGTGACAGTGGTGTCCAGGCTACAGAATTCCTTGCAGGATCAGAAATGCTCCTGAGGTAACCTTAAACCCACTGAGAGGTGAGATGGGAATTGTGTGCATCTTCCAAGAGAGGAATGATAAAAATCCATCAGCAAAGTGCCTTTCTCAGATGGTTCTGCCAACTTAGAGCTCAGAGGTCTGGAGGACACCCTGGAGCCCAGGTTCCTCCTTTACAAGGGGCCACCCTGCTGCTGAGCCTGGGATCATGTTCTTCCACCAGCAAAACAAACAGACAATTTGTTTGTACAAACCTTGTACAGTCATCCAAGTTTCCCCATTTAATAGAAGAGTTTACTGGGAAAAAGCTATTTCTTACTTTTAGAAACCTTAATTCAGGGTCAGTGAGGAAACTCTTACCTAAACACAGTTTTAAGAGCACATCTGCCATGTTATATTTGTGTCTCTGTTCCTATAATTAAAAAAAAAAGGGGATAATGAGCCACTAAACAAATTATTCTTGATGCTGACTGAAACAATTAACAATTATTATTTATAACATAAATAGTCTAGAGTGAATTATGTTTAGTTTTCTCTTTAGCCCTGTCTCCAACATTTGCATTTCACTGCTCTACTGGTATGTTTTGGCGCCTACTTTATTTTTGTCAGCAAAATCAGTTATTTCTGACATTATTTCAGTGCCTTCAGGGCAGAATGCTGGAACTGAACAACTGGTTCCCTCCACGACATTTTCCAATCCCATATCAAGTTTCTTTGTTGTTATCCAGAGAAGTTATGGAAGCAGGGCCAGTGGAAGGAACGCACTGGTAGGGTTCACTTTGAGCTGAAAGCTATTTCATGCTGTGTATCCACAATTACCTCCATATTTATAGATTTCTGCGTGTCCAAAAATGGAAATTTAAATGTGTACTCTTGCTTCTTTCAAGAGTGAATAGTTTTTATATTAACCAGGGATGCCATGACCAAGTTTCTTTCCAGCAGTCCCTAAACAAAGGAAAATCACCTCTCCAGCCACTGCCCTGGGTCTGCACCACAGACCTTTCTTCACTGCCTGCAGGCCTTCAAGGTTTGTTTCTGGTGGAGAAAATCAATTAATCTCTGTAGTCATTTGCAGCATGGTGAAGGGACAGGCACATGAAGCAAAGCTCTGACAGAACTACAGCTTGTGGCATGAATTTGTCATCTTACATCTCCAGTGCATGGCTTTGACTCCTGTCAATGTCTCTGTTAATTGAAACCTTCCTCAGAAAATGCTCTGCAGCCTGAGATTTCCCAGACTGTCTCAGTTCAAGGTCTTGTTTCTGCTTGACACTCTCATCTTTGCTTTTCCTCTACAGAAGTAATCCAAACTTGTTAATTCCTTTTGGACACAGAAAAGGAACAAGCCCTATTAATATTACTTTCCAGGATAAGGCTTAACTTACCTTGAAAATACCAAGTATCAACAACCTTGTTACACCTTGGAAGCCTCAGGTGAACTGCAGATTTTTCTTTATATAGCTCTGCTGGTTTACTCTTGCCAGTCCTTGAGATGAGTCACTCTCAATGGTAAATATAAATACAATCTTGAAGCTGCTTTTCCTTTGTCTGCAGTTCCCCGATTCGTGCCCTTAATTGCAGCAATAACTTGAGCAAATCAAGAAAATGGGGCTGAAAATAGGTACAGCCTCAGGAAAGAGAGGACTTTATCCCTCACTGGAAGGTGTTGATTCCAAGAGATACTGAACTCCCTCGGATTTCCTCGACCCCACGGAGAATCAATGGAACTTTGCTCCCACCTGAGCAGGCAGAATTAATTCCTGCTCATTCACACTGGGATGTTTGTGGGGGGACTGGGAAGAGTCAGGGTGGAAGGGCTGGGGGGTTGATCTCTCCTCTGAAATCCAGAGCATTTTTCACTCCACGTGAATTTGCCAATTACCAATCTTGATTTCATTATTCCCTCAATCCCATGTGTTGGGCCTTTTACCAAAGTTGTGCCTCTTGCTGTGGGTAGCTCTTATATTGGGTAGTTAATCTGTGATCTCAGAATATTGTAAAATAGATAGTAAGAAATTTCCCTGGAACATTATTTTTTAGGAGTTAAGAAACTTATAAGACCTGAGGTCTGTACCCAGACAAACATTTTGTATTATTTAAGTAAGAAATACATATAAAGTTAATAAATATTAATAGTTAGCATCACAAATTGCAGCAAAAATATAAATGTCACTAATAATACACTATTTTTAATTATAAAAGAATATTAAGATATTAACATTAAAAGTCTGCACCACAGACCTTTCTTCACTGCCTGTAGACCTTCAAGGTTTGTTTCTGGTGGAGAAAATCAATTAATCTCTGTAGTCATTTGCAGCATGGTGAAGGGACAGGCACATGAAGCAAAGCTCTGACAGAACTACAGCTTGTGGCACGAATTTGTCATCTTACATCTCCAGTGCATGGCTTTGACTCCTGTCAATGTCTCTGTTAATTGAAACCTTCCTCAGAAAATGCTCTGCAGCCTGAGATTTCCCAGACTATCCCAGTTCAAGGTCTCATTATAGTATATTATTAGTAATTGGATTGGTAAATAAGTATTGATTTATAAATACAGAGATAAGGTAGGTGAGGGTTGCTGTAGTAACTCATCTTTCTGATCTGTGGGCTGTGATTCATCTCATCAAACTCTTCATGTCTGTGATGTCTTTGGATGTGTCTGAGCTTGGCTGGTCATTGCACAGTGGAGAGAAATGGACACTTCCAGGACATAATTAATTTCTGCACAAAGACAGATTTATCAGTACAAGATTAAGTCTTTCCCACTGGTCAGAGTGTCCAGATCTAAGGCTCAAATCCTGTCATTTTCAGCTAGGACTAAGCAAGCCAATGACAGTCTCCTGGAAGACACAAACCAAATAAATTTCCTATTGTCTGTCTGTACAATAACTCTACAAAATGCTTTCCATGTGGAAGCTTTTCCAAGCATTTCAATAGCTGATCTTGATGTGATTGATGTCAGTTGTAAACTGCATGAACACGCTCAGAATTGCTTAATGCAAATCAACTCCTAAACTGTTTTCACAGGATGATTTTGTCTATTCCTTGCTGGAGAAGCTGTGCATTAAGCCTGAGAAGTGCAGGGTTTAACTCCCTGCTGTCAAGCAATAACTCTCCAAAATGCTGCAAAATAGTTGAAATCTGTCTCATTCATCACCATATTGTCAAAGCACGTGGGATAGTGGGGCTTTGATTCTGTGTTCAAGTTCATGATTGGAAGAGGAAAGCAATTGATTATCCATTAATGAAAACATTAATCCCCTTTGGCAGGTTCTTATCAGCCAAACACTGCCTCTTCATCTGGAAAGACAAACCACGCCATACTGAGGTTTTGCAAGTCCATTTGTATTAAACTCATGGTTTCCTGGAAATTATAAAAAATTAATTCAATGGGAAATGCAGCTAAACCACCTCTGCATTGTTACTGAATTGCCCTATAAGCCAGTGTTAGTCCTCAGGAGCTGAATGTGCACATTGAGAAGAATTTGGCCTCTAAGGGTATTAAGAAGGAGGTATAGCACTGTCTCTCCATAAATCTGCCCTTATCGCTGTGGTTTGCTAGAACAACCTCACTTTCCAGGAATATAAATTTTAAAATGTTCCAAGAAGTACAAAAATTCCCCAAAGCATGAAGTCATTTAGCTTCATTTCCCACAGGACTCGCCACAGGGGAAATGGAAATGCAATGGCTTCAGCTTGGTACTAAATGTGTGTCCTGCAAGCAACAGACAAAAATGCATCAGGAGCCTCTGCACAGCACGTGTGAAGCTGAAACTGCATCCAAATTTCTCCATTTCATAAACACACAATTCTGTCGTGAGGTAAGGAAAATCTTCCTTTATTTCTAGTCTAATCTTTTGGTTGGCCTGATGGAAAAGAATCTATTGTGTAGATTCTCTGCTGTCAGACACCAAAGTTCCTGTGTGGAATAAAATATTAACTCCACAGCAGGGACTACATCAACCTTGAATATACTTTTTTGGTTGGTGTTATACCTTTATCAGATGGAAATTTTACGCATTTCTGTTGCTTGTTTGTTGTGGTCTGCTGAACATAAAAAAAAGAAACTAAAACTAATTCTTCCCTGTGAGGGGGGTGAGGCATCACCACAGGTTGCCCAGAGAAACTGTGGATGCCACATCCTTTGGAAGTGTCCAAGGCCAGGTTGGATGGGGTTTGGAGCAACCTGGGATAGTGGAAGGTGTCCCTGTCCATGGCATGGTTTTAGAACTGAATGGTCTTTGAGAACCTTTCAACCCAAATTATCCTGTGATTCTATGAAAAAAGGAAAAATAAATCCCAACTACATCTCTTGGGCTTCATCTTGAGAAACTCTGGCAAAAAAGCCCCCACCAAACCCTGTGCTAAATTAGTTTCTCTGGCACAACAAAGGAGAAGTTCTGACTGCTGTAGAAAAGGGAAAGGAGCTTAAATGTATAAGGTTTGGTGATAACGTTTGCATAATGAAAATATGTATGAGAGGCCAAAGGTTTAAGACAAGACCATACTGGAAATAATTCAGCACTGACCTGGTGGCACCCTCTGTTTTATCTTCACAGTCTTGTCTCTGAGCATTGTAGGAGGAAAAGGCTGCCAAAGGTAATGAGACCTGACAGTTCATGAAGTATTCTGATTTTCTATCCCTCCTTTAAACCTACAGCAGATCCACATTGTTAAATTCTGCTGCAGATTTGGCTTTACAAACATTTAGGATTCATTTTCAAGGTTCTTAAAACGCCATAAGTCTCTGATAGTCCATCAAATCAAATGTGTTGGGTTTTTCCCTTTGAATAGAATGTAAGTGGGACAGCCTTTTCTTACTCATTAAAAGAAAAAAAAAAAATAAAAATTAATGAGGCAGTGTGAATAACAAGTTTCAAATTCTTCTGTGAATTATTTTCTCCTGATGTGCCCTACTTGATAATCTGCTACACCCTAAATGGTGTAATCACATTTGGAGTGAGGAGAAGCAAACACTGCCTCTCCTCCAGGGCTGCTGCCCCCATTCTCCTGGGTGCCATGGTAGGGATGGTGCTGAGTCCACATGATCAATCTCAGTGAGTTTTGGGCTGAAAATCACCATCTTTAACACCTTGGGTGTCTCTGTGCTGGGTGCAGCCCCTTCCCTGGGACCTCACACTACAGGCTTTGAGATATTTCCTCTCACATCCTTCCTGCTCTTCAGCTGGATCCCTAACACAAATATTTCTGTGCACCACCGAGCTGGGGCTTCTCCCTCCATTTTATTTCATAGATTCTTTGAATCATCAGGTTGGGAAAGGTCACTGAGTCCAACCATCACCTCACCAGCACCATGTTCACCACAAAACCTCCTTCCTTCCCAAGTGCCACATGCCTCAAACCCTTCCAGGGATGGTGATTCTACCACTTCCCTGAGCAGCCTGTTCCTACCATCCAGTGAAGAATTCTTTCCTAAATTTCATCTAAGCCTCTCCACTTCCTCTGGTTCTTGTCTGCTCCTGTGTTTTTTCCCCTGTATATACTTAAGTCTGGTTTTGAAACTTCTTATTTTGGCTCCCGACTTTGTAAAAACAAGTGATGTTTTTGTATTGTCCCTTGTGAAGGGTGACTGATAGCAGAAGGGTCATATTTATTACTTCATTGCTACTTTCCATAAATCTTACAGGTGATATTAATGTAATAATGCATAAACAGGCAATGAATTGACTTAGACTGGAAAAAGAATAATTCTGAGATCATAACCAAAAATAGCTATGCTTTTAGAGCAAGCTCATAACAAGCATGTTTCTCTTTTAGCATGATGCATAATCCCATTATATTAAATAAATTACCAAAAAATTCATAAAAATAGAAGGTAGAAGACATAATTATTGACTCAATTTGGCCTGAAGGAATAAAACACTGTTTCAGCCAAACCAGATAGCATCAAATTTTTATTCCTTGCATTTCATTACTTATGACTCATCTCTGGCCAATCCAATTATCATTCTAAATACTGCAACTGTTTTCAAAACTTATTTCACATCACTTTAAACAACTTTCCCCTTACTATTTACTGAATCAAACAAATAGTAAATTAAAACAAGATGTGCTAGCAATGCTCTGAGAAAGTTAAGATTGAGAACTGTCCAGAAAAAAAAAAAAAAAAAAAAAAAAGGAAAAGCTAAAATAAAGGAGAAAGTGCTGGAATCTGCCTAAAAAACCAGGTGACAGCAATAGAATGAACTCATCCTGCACAGAAGGCTTTATTCCTTTTTAGGAAGAAGGAAAAGAAAACATAATAGATTGAAAATGAGCTCAGTAGGAAGTCATAAGATTTGTTGACTTGTTTTGGCAGTTGTTGAAAACTGACTATTTGAGCTTGGTTTGAGGTATTTGGTAGCAGCTGTAAAGCTACAGCTCTAAAGCTGTCCTAGCAATTTTGGGAGTCCTTCCCTTGGCAAGTGAAGGTGGAGGTGGTGGCACGTGGAAGCAGGAGCTTTGGCAGCAGTACTCCTGAACTTTTCATCACAGGCCATGTCCTAATCTTCCACTTCTTGCAGATCCTTAGGACTCATGCAGCCCTTTTCCAGCTGTTTGGGTAGGAAGAGAAGGACATTTGGGCTTCCATTAACCAAATCTCAGCTTCTCCAACTTCTCTGTGCCAGAATTCTGAGAGAGAAACCTGCAACTCGTGTCAGGGCTACTCTGCTTTCTGCTGCCCAAAGTTCTTTTTTAAAGAAATCTGTCAGCAAGACCTTCAAAGATTAATATACCAACTGTATGATTATAATTGAGTTATTTCTGTCTTGTCTGTTTGGGTTTACTTTGCTTATCCCTCTCATATTTGTTTTTTTTACTGAACTCGTAGTTCAATGTATAAAATATTTTCTTTTTGTATGAAGAGTTAGTGGGTTTTATTTCAGCTTTTGCCCCAAGGTAGAAAATTCTCAGCTGCTGTTTCCCACAGTAAAAGCCCAGAGCAGTTAGACACAATTAATATATGTAAAATAGGTATGAACTGGTTGATTACACAGGAAACAAGGTTCTGGTTCTGATGTGCATCCTACAAATCCAGTGAAGAGTTGAGGCACTCAGAAGGAGCAGCATCTTCATGCAACAACAGCACAGAGCCTCTGGTGATAACATAATTCTAGCTGCTGTTTAGTCCCCAAATCTCCTAGGAACCCATGGAAATTGTGAATAGAAAGTTTTTATTTGGATGCAGTTTTGAAGCCTTTAGAGGGGAGATTCAGAGGTGCTTGAGCCAGGTCCAGGCTTTCCCAGAATGCAGGCAGGATTACAGCTGGACTTGTTTTTCCATCTTCTTTTATCCATCAGATTTTTTTCTTTGTACCAAAGAAGCTCTGCAGGATGTGGATTTACAGCTCCTTAGATCCCTTTGCACATCTTTGGATCCCTTTGCAGCTGGTATAGTCCTGAGGAAAGCTCAAACCAAATTTGCCCGAGTCTTGCAGAGTCTGGTAACCAAATTATAGCCCACCTTTTCTTCATTAAAAACTATGCACAAGAACAGATATTGCAAGTAGATAAGAGGTGAAAAATTCATACCTAATTGCTTTATAGAGCCTCATTTCTCTGGCTCGATCCCATCTCATGATACCTCATGAAACAGTATTTTGTGTAGCCAGTGAGAATTGGAAGCACTTAATGACATTTACACCCTTGCTGTGAAATGGGAAACGTTTCAGATGCTTTGTAAACAGGAGAGAAACCCTTAGAGGGTCCCACTCTGACACACTGTGAGTTTTATAATAATTAATTAGCTGGATGAGCTCGTAAATGTAACAAATAATTGTGCCAAATGGGACAATGGCTCCAATTTCGCCTGGGTGTATTATCTGATAAACATTGATTTACTGTCCTGGGCTCTGTTGGATTAAATAAAGTTTCTCACTAACACATCATATTTTAGGTAACTGCATTAACCCTCCTATTAAAAAAAAAAAAAGTAAAAAAGAAAAAAAAATAGCCATGAGTCATGTTTTTTTACTCATTAACCTGAAAAGTTACAATCCAGCAATCCAGGATTCACATAAGGCTAAATGGAATTTTGAGAAAAAACGTAAAATCTCATCAAAATCTTTTTCAGGGAGCTCTTTTGATAGCTCTGAATGCTACCCCACACTGACTTTGTGTTCCACTTGGCACACAAAGAAATTAAATATATTATTTACCAGACTTGTACAAGACAGTACTCCTGCAGAAAGAGCTGCAAAGGGATAAACAGCAATTTCAGCAGTACAAAAACTGGCAAAAAGTGAAATCTGATTCCTTATGGAAATAAGTGGACCTCTAAATGAAACAAATCACCGTGGAAGGAACATTTCTGAGTTGAAAGAAAACAAGAGCATATTTAAAGTTCTTGTTTTTTAAAAATTATTATTTTCCCTACATTTCAGATGCTGTACAAGCCAGAAGCTTCTTGGGAAGGTCCCTAAACATTAATAAATATATTTTCAGTAATAACAGCTCTAAGTGCTTTCATTTGGCAACGATCACAGATAATTGATTCCCTCTGAGAATGAAGTTTAAATAAGATCAAAGAGGAAAACTCTGCTGGGGAGGGATGTGCTGGTTCTCAGCTCCTGGTGCTCCTCTTTGCCTGTTAATTCTTGGAATGTTGGGGCTGGCAAGGGGGTGGTTGTTAGGAGCAAACCTGGTGTAAATCTGCTCCACGTTTGCACCAATTCTGCTCAGAGTCTGTGATCAGAGTAAATCCCTCACCCTCCTGCAGTGCTCATCTCTCCTGAAATATTCTGCTTTTCTCTTGGGAGCTGCTGGCTTTGGCTTCCTCTGTTTTTTTCAAAATATCCTTTTTGTGTTGGGAGCTCTCAGAACCCCTCTGAAGAGCAGATCCCCAGTGAGAAACAAAAAAGCTGTTGTTCTGCTAATTAATCACTCAAAACTTTAATGTTTGCTCTTCCTGACCAGGGCACTAACAGGTTATTGAATGCTCTTGCCTCTGACATGAGAAAGAAACATCTCCACTTCCAATATTTTGGTGGGTGTTTATTTAAACCAAATTATTCACAAAGGTTTTATGATGTGGTGGATAGCAGAGAGGCTGTGGTCTACTGATTTATTCTTTTTTAATTTTAATAATGAAAGATTAAATCTGGTAGGTCAGAAAAGAATGAGTAATATCCTTCCCTCTATGGCACTTTGCATTATCTGAATGCATTTTCTTTCTGGGAACATGCTAATCTACTTTTAATTAATTTTTTCCCCCAGAAACATGGATATTTTGAAGGAAATGTGTGCCCAAAGTCTTAAGTTTGGGTGACTCATGTTAGCTATGAAAATATCTGTACTTTATGGTGGCTTTATGAACCAATAATCTCTGCTTAGAATTCAAATTTAACTCATATATTTGCTAGGCTGAGGGCCTTTCTGACCAACACTAAGTTAAAAATCAAATCTCCATAATGCTTAAACACCTATATTAAGAAGCTTAGCTGAAGTTTATATAACCTTTAGATTGCTGCAGTGTCTTAAAAATCTGTTTAAATAAAGCCTTTTGGATTATCTCTTGATTATAATATATTTAGGGATTTTTTTGCTGGTTTTTTTTTTTTCTCTCTACAATCTAAAGCTGCAGATAAGAGCAGAGTATTACTTTTTTCTATCCTGCTTTAAAACAAGCAGAGGGCAGTTGGTGAATTCTCTGAAACCGCAAAGAAGCAGAGTGCAAAATGTTATGGTCATTTTCCTTAAACACTAATCAGGATAAAACACTGCCTTCACCTTTTCTGTGGATGTTTATGGCAAGAAATGGTAGAGCACTTAAATTTTTAGTGCTTTGGGCTTCAGTGATGAGCAGCCAACTGCAATGGCAGCAAATAATAATTAGGGAAAGGGTGAGGGAAGTTGATTGCCCTGATCAGTGCATGCAGAAAACAGAAACTCTTCTTACAATTGCAGAAATGGCTATGTAACACAATTATTTCTACATATTTATTATATTTAGGGAGTGCTTTGGGCACATTTTAAGACAACAACAACAAATGATGTATGAGTGACTGGACAACCTGTGAGAGAGACTTGAGCAAAGATCCCAATAAAATGCAAGTTGCTTTTAAAGTGGATTTTAATTCTGAAGTAAATTTCATCCCAGTAAAATCCAGGTGGGTTTTTAGCAGACACAGAATGTGAGTGCCTGTGCAACAAACAGAATTATAGAATCATTTAGATTGGGAAAGACCTCCAGGATCATTGGGTCCAACCTTCAACCAAACTTCACCTCGTCAAGTAAACCAGAGCATTTTAGAAGAATAATTCTAATAATACATTAAATTAATCTGATTTTAGGAAGGTGGAGTAAAGCTGGGGTGGGGGGGAAAGTCTGTTTCATAAATAATGGTCTAAAATACAAGTTACTGCACTTTTCTTTTTCAGTTTTGCATTACTGCTTAGGAACTCCACATAAGTTTCCTTCTGGGCAGTAAGGGAGACAAAGCATAAAGGCAATCTTTTTTTTTTTTTTTTTTAGGACAAACTTGGGATAGGCAGTCCTAAGGCAGAGGAAGATTCTCCTGTGTGAAATAATATTTACAACAATCAAAGCATCTGAAATTAAGGCAGGTGTCAGCCTCGAGTCAAACCAAGTCTCGTGCTGTGTAAAACGACCCAGACATGGCATATATTCATTTTCTATTTTTTGCAAATATTTTATGCTGCAAAAAACTTTTTTTTCCTTCTTTTTTTAAAAAAATATATTTTTGACCCCTTCCTTTGATTAGACATTTTTTTCTTCTTTTTTTTCCCCCTTCTTTTAAAAAAACTGTACTTTTATGTTATCAGTCATGTCAGACTGGCCCATTCTATCACATGGGTTTGACAGCACGGTCTAAATCACACCAAAATCTACCCTGGTGGCACCTAAAAATATCCATCAACATCACTTTGCTTTTTGGGATGTTGTAACTTAACTGACAATTGAATTTTTTGTCCAGGTGTGTTTTTAAAGGAATGAGAATTATTTATCTCCCGAGGATATTTTAATTCCCCGTAAATTGAGTCTGATGTTATTATTTGGAGGTCAGAAGAAATCCAGTTGTGAAGGCATGAAAAATTCTTCATTAGCAGGTTCGTGTGAGTCATCACCCTGCAAGTGCTTCATGCATTCCCTTCTCTGTAGGATTTTAATTGGTAAGATCCTCCCGTGCCTAATGCCTGCAAATACTGGGTGTTATTTCTGCTTCCTCAGCCTCCTGGGCTAAACCTATCATCAAGGTCTTAATTACTTCCCATCCAAGCAATAGCTGCCATTTATCAGCACGATTTAAAGCTTTTCTCCTTGAGCCCACCTGCTAATTTTTGCTGTTAAATAAAACCCCTGACAAGCAGGAATATGCCAGCTCGTGGCAAGGAAAGGGAGATGTTGGGGGGGTTTTCTGTACTAAAAAAAAAATCAGTGGGATGAATGTAAACCAGTCCCTGGCAGCAGCATCTCAGTGTCTCCTGAGAGTTGGGGTTTTTAGGGGTTTTAGGTCTCTGATTTTGGTGCATCTCGGTTTCTTTTTGTTTATTTTGCACACTCAGGTTGGTGAATCCCTCTCCAGGGTCCAACCTGCAGGTTACAGATTTTTCGGGGCTGAAGGTAGGTTTCTTGTTTCCAAAGGACTCTAAATTCTGAAAAATGAGCCCAACCCCTGTCCTGAAAAACCATAATGACCACCTAAGCTTGAGCAGATCATTGAAGGGGTTCTGCACGGGGATTTTCACTGAAGAGTTTGGGATTTAACCACTGCTAGGGTTAGATAAAATTGCTTTAACTTTTATCCCTGATTTTTGGACATGGGATCAGTCATCTAAGAAGCTGAACCTAATATTCCTCTGTGGGAACTATAATCAAATTTTTAGTTACAATCCCAAAGAAGTCCCACAGTAAGACAGGGATTCCATTGTACCTGATTAAAACAAGAATAAAGAGGCCCTGCCACCAGCAACACCAGGACTTTATCAACACCATCTTCTGCCATAAAAAAAAATGAAAAAAACTCAATCCCAACGACCCTTGAGCAGTAGAGAACTATTTTGATTTTACACATCAACTTCCAAGGTAGTTCTGTAAATAAATTGAAGATTCTTCCAAGCTATGAAAGAAGCAGAGTGCTCTCATATTTTAGTAATATCTGATTGCTTCTCTTTCAAGCTGTGACATAATAGAGAAATTAATTAAACCAAATGTCACCGTAGTCATATCTATAATGAATTTCAGTGCCCTAAAACACTCCAAAAATTGACACAAGAGCACAAGAAATTGTATTAAAAGGCTATGGCATTTAGTAGGCACTTGATAAAGGGTAATGATATAAATCACACCAACAGCTTTAGGTACTTGAAATAACCATTTATTTGTACACTGGTTTATTGTCTGGAGACCCTGACTGGGACTGTGCCCTGCTGGGTGTGCTGTGCAGAGAATTCCCCTCCCCTCTTTTCTCCTCTTCCTCATACAATTCCCAGATCTAATGTTAATTAATAACCTTATCCTATCATAATTGGAGGACTAATAATGAAAGAAATCAAGCAACAGTTGTGATATAACATTGATTTCCCTTGCAGCTGCAGATTTGGGTGTTTCCCTTGTTTGACTTCTTTTTCTGGAGGGAGTTTAGGTGCCTGGTTAATTACCCCTATTTGCCCTATTTAACATATTAAATATGGGGAATAAACATCACCCAGTCATTATCTCCCTTTCTGATAGCAAACATTTCTCTGCCAGCTCCTCCCTGATGGGTAATGGAGGAGAGGAACCAGGACACAGCCTGAGGCTGTGGTGAGGAGTCTCAATGTCCTCTGCTCATTTCTGATCTGAAAAGGTCCTTTTGGACAACCTTTTTTTTTTTAGCATCTCCAGCCAGCATCTACTCTTTGCTCTCCTGATGGAAAAAGAAAAGTAAATTGGTCACATTCAATGTCTTCCCACTGAGCACATTGAAAATAATAACACAATCTGTTAGTTTGGCTAATCCAGCAAATTTATTGGAGGCTCCTTGGTTTCCTTGCCCATTCCTGTTATTCCTCTAGTTATTCACTCACTCCTTTGTGTTTATCCTCTCTGCAAGGCAGCTTTTGGAGAGCAGGGGCTCCTCCTGTGGCTGGGAGTATTGTTTGGTGCAATGAACCTCACTAGTTTGCTTCTGTTCCTTCTTGCACTACTCAGCAATTCCTGATGCCAGTATAATTTTAAGAGATTTGATGTTTTCTTGATATTAAACAAATAACATGGAACAACCTTAGCACAGCCTTTCACACCCCTCCTGGTTTATACCCACTTGTTTACAGCTCTACAAACTTCAGCTGAACTCCATCTGCTTGTTTTAAAAGGCATAAAAATTATGTATAAAAATACCCAAGCACCCTACACAAATTATCATAACTGAAGCCCATATGGCAATTGTAAAAACAGAAATGTAAAAAGTTCAAGGCAGACAACTCAGGAAAAAAACTACAAAAATATTTAGAGTCTTCTCGGGAAAAGTTCTTTAAAAATGTAGCTGGTCTCCTTGACACAAAGTGTAATGAAAATTTAGTTTCCAATTTAGTGAAAGATTAAAAATCCCTTAACCTTATAACCCATCCTGATTAAAATAGCCTTTGATTTTATCTCATTGGTTAGTACAGAACAACACTACACGGAATTAGCAGAAATTCTCTTTTCCAGCCAAAACTTACCCAGGTTGGTTTCTATTCAATTGACTCATTGTCCTTGAATGATCAAATCCAAGGCTTTCAGAGCTGGGACATTGCAGTTGCACTCAGGACTGTGAAAGTCATTTTGAGTCAACATGAGAAGAGTGAAAGTCAGAGAACGAGCTGGAATGGAAATGCCAAGTGAGAAAAAGTGGATCTTATTTTCCTTTCAAATTGTTCAACTCGGAGAGTAACAGGAAAAGTTTCATACTTAAAACCCTTTTGTTTTCTGGAAGTTTTCAGCATCTAACAGTCCTAGGTTACAGTGGAAAGTCTCTTGCTTCTTTTAGCTGTGCTGTAATTTCCATGAGCAGCAGACAGCTTAGCAATAATTCTTACCATGTCAGGCAGTGCTTCAAAGCCTTGCACAAATACTGAGGAACACTCCGGAAGATCAGGGAAAAAAAATCGTAGTTAAACACAGCTGCATCTTAGTTAATATTTTTAACTATATTTATTTACAAGAGACATGTAATTAAAACTGGGAGGAGAGGATTCTGCTCTCACTGCAGGGTACAGTTGTCAGTCAAACCATTTTTAGACCTTGGTCTGAGGCTGTGTCTACAAACACTTCAGATTGACAGGCAAGTTCCATCTCCGTGGATGTAACAACCTATTTTTGAATAATAATGTGGGTTTTGATTGGCAACTCAACAATGGCTGAATGCAGCCATGCATGTACCCTTTTTATACCTGATTATCTGCTGCTCTACCACTCCCCTGCCGTGCACATCCCTGCTGTGAATTAAAATGGGTCTGGCACTCAACCCTGCACAGCCAGCACAGTCCACAGGATCAGAACATCAACACAAGAACATTACAACCCAATAAAAAGTAAAATACTTTGAATTGTAATACTCTGACTGCATCCTGAGCAGTGTGACTGGTGTTTCCAGGTCCCTTACAAACACATGTTTGGCAGTTTAACCCTGGCATTGAGTAGAATTTCAGGGATGGCACAAAAGAAGCCCATAGAGAGATGGGAGGGAGGGAGTTTGAAATGTTCAGCAGTGGCTCAGTTCAGTGTGTCTTGCTGGTCACATCACCTTGGTACCTTTTGGATGGCTCCAAACCCTAATGGCCCTGAGTCCCACCCTGGGACCCTGAATTCTTCATCTCCTCACAGCAAAACGTTGCTTTGATTTACCAGGCAGCTTCTTCTCAAATTTTGTAAAATTTAGAGAAGTCAAGTTTGTGGTGTGTGTCTGTTCTATCGTGGACAGAACATCTTTCTTCATTTAGCAGGTCTTTGTTTATATTGTGGTACTAGAGGTGTTTTCATGCATTTTGAAAAGCACTTTGTCAAATATTAGGCTTTACATCTTTATCAGGTATCAGTGCTACAATTCTCTTACCCATGACTTTTAATGGTAGCTGAGTAGAGATCTCCTGACTTGAAATTTGGTTGTCTGGTACAAGTTATCCTTATAAACTTCCTTCAATTTCAACAGAGAGAGAGAGGCAGAATTGGAAAGTAATTCATGCCATCCATCTCAGCCAGTTTCCTTGGAGGGATGAATTGCCCCTGTGTCTCTGGATATTGAGTAACAGCATCCTGCATGTGCACTCTGGGCATTTTTCTTCTTCAGTGTCATCAGCTGATGATGACAAGAGGAAATTTTTAAACCAAGAACTTCTTGATCTCAGCACTGCTTTAAAATGTTGCTGTGTGGGCTTGTAGGAGCAATTAAATATAAACAAAAATGTCAGTCATGACATTTGGAAGTAGATGTATTTTAGCTGATTCAGACCCCCTTCTAAATAATAATTTCTCAGATAAACAAAAATAATAAATTCTCAAAAAATAATAAATTTTCAGATAAACAAAGCCAATAAATTCTCAACAGCAGTGAATTATCAGATAAACAGTTCCCTGGCAGCTGCCAGTAAAAGAACTTTAAGGAGATTTCTCTGGCACTACCTCCCGACCTTTTCCATTCTCTTTTAGCCTCAAAAAGCAGTTTGAATTTTCTGCACAGTAACTATCTTTGTGACACTAGTTTAAGGCAACATTTGTCTCTATGGACACTGAAAAGCCATTCCAGCTTCAGGTTACTTGAGAACTTGGACAATTCATTTACCCAAGACCAAGCCTGCCATCATTCCCAGCCAGTCCCAGTGTCCCCAGTCCCAGCTTTGACTCAGTCCTCAATCCACAGACAGCCCGTGAGCTCCTGGGTGCACAGAGTTTGTCAGGAATAGCAGTAAATAATGGCATGGGCAGGCCCTGCTGTTTCTGACAGGGCCTTAGGAAGCCAAAAGAAGAAATGCACAGACAACAAATCCCAGAATTACATTTTTCAGGGCAAGTGTATGAAGAGAAGGCACAAAGCCAGTGTCTGCATTTCTGAACTGACTCGTTTTCAGTCAGTGCAGAGAACTTCAATCTGTGAGCTGAAAATTCTCAGATTTGTACCTTTTCAGACAATGCCTATTAAAATAGTTTTGTTTTGTATTTCAGTTTTACTGCCTTGCAGAAAAGATGGTGGCCAAGAAGGATAAGTAATTTTTCTTACAACATATTGCTCAAAAACATCCCAGAGAGAATATTCCCGTCCTATCCCATTCCTATTAAATCACAATTTATCTTAGAAACCTAAATTGCACAGCAGGTGATGGAAAACATCCACTTGCTTTTCTACAAAGTGTTCAGCTTGTAAGAGCATTCACTTTTTTCTGCTTGATTTCTTCATCTACACTAAATGTTGATTTATATATTTTCTAGAAAGGCTGTAAAGTTCTGTTAAAAATGCAGAAAAAAAAATGTGATTAAGGAACACTAACCATAGCCTTAATTTTTTTTTTTTAATTTATCTCATTAGAATAAAGCACTTGTATGTTTATCTTCAAAATTTCAATCCGTTCAAGAAAAGAGGTTTTCTTTTATTTTTTTTAATTAATATATTCGGTATAAATGACTGATTTTTATCTCTGTAATAAAATTTTAAGCTGAACAAAGATAATTCAGGCAAAATAATTAAATTTGCTAAGTGTCAAGCAACTTGAAACTTCACTGGAATGTATTTACATTTGGTAACTTTCCCTCAGGAAATTCAGAATTTAGCATGGGAAGTGGCATTTTTCTAAATTCTTCAAGAGTTTAAGTAGAAGAAATAGCATTTCAGCAAACTGATCCAAGAAAATTCTGTGACTGTGTTATATGCTTACATAAATCTGCTTTGTCTTTTCATTTCCTGGCAATGCTCAGATTAGGAAGTGCAAACAAAATATTTTAATCACATGAATTTGATTTCTGATAGACACACAGGTTTATAGCACAAGAGTGCTTGCACTTGTCTACTCAAATGAACTAACTATGGCTTAAAGAGGATGGAGAGATAAAGAATTTTCACAAAAACTAATAAAGCTGACTGTGTTTACATGACAACTATTACTGAAAAAATAATTTGAACATGGTCTGGCTATTGTTATACATGCAGATTAAGAACTTAATATTTCTGACATTACAAAAAATAATTTCTTTTTAGCTCAAATAGTAGAAATATATTTTTTAATTTCAAGGCCCTATCCTTCTGTATAATCCATGAAGCAGAAAGGCTTTTTGTCCACAAAGTGCTGCTTGAATTGAATTGTTTACTTAAAAATCTGGAAGAGTGAATGCTTCCTTCCAAAGGTGTTCTGGTTCCTGTCAATGTGATGAGGTTTCATGCATAAATTATTTGGTGAGAACTTTATTCTGGAGGCATCAGCATAAATGATTATGAAACTTCCTTTGTCTGTGCTTTTTTTAATTGCTTTTGTTGCTTTCTTTCTCCTTAAAAACCCAAACACTTTTAATCATAAGACAATATCCACTGTGATTTACATGGTGGGGTTTTATTTATGACCTCTAACATCATCAAGCCCAACCATTCCAAGGCCACCATTAACCCATGTCCCCAAGTGCCACATCCATAGGTCTTTTAAATAAAAACCTGACAACAATCAAAGAATGTACTCAAATATCTGTGAGTCCAAAGTCATTGAGAAGGAATTAATGCTCAGTATTCATGGAAATTTGTGTTAACCAGTGGATCAAGGGCACAAGCATTTCTGATCAAAGTATTAGGAAAAAAAAAAATTAGCTGAGATCACTGTTCTGGAGTCTGCTGTTTGACTTTACAGCTCATAAATAATTCCAGAAAAGTCTCTGCTGGGGTAGAGAGCAAATGAGCACTGATGAAACTCTGTGGTTTTATTCCTGGCTGGGACATTCATTGCTTTTCAGATGCACATCCTGGTGAAGCTGTGAAGTAACCAGCAGGTAGATACTAACCTTATTATTGTTCTGTTTTTCTGAGTATTCACTTTATCCCCCACCTGTCCTTATTTGTTCTTCTGCTGGAAAAACAACGTTCCTCTGGACTGTGTAGGAACCTGTTGTGTTCAGATGAGGAAGGCAAGTGAGAAGAGGCAGTAGGTGGTTTGTCCCCTCAGGCTGCCACTTTGATACCTTTCATATTATTATTATTTTTTTTTTTTTTGGAAGAAGAAACTAGGGAAATTTGTGTGGATCCCCTGCCAGCTTGCCACAGGGCTCGTTTCTGTTTCAAGCAAGGAAAAGGATAATAAGTAGGAGTGAGGTGTTGTAAGCACCTAATGCTGCAGAACGATCCCCATTCTGCCTTCACAACTTCATGAGCTGTAATTTATTGCCAGAGCAGGGTCCAGCACCTGGGTCAGGGCAATTCCAAGCACAAATAGAGGTTCTGGGGAGAAGGATTTGGGGGTGTTGGTTGGTGAGAAGCTCCCCATGACCCAGCAATGTGCACTCACAGCCCAGGAAACTCCACATGTCCTGGCATCCATCCTCAGCAGCACAGGGAGCAGAAGGGGGAAGCAGCATTAAGACAGAAAAGGCAGGGACATTAAACTTGGGACAAAGATTCCAGAACTGGTAAAATGGGAATGAGGTGAAACCACTATGGGAATATGCAAGGCTTTGTAAAGTACCATGAATATTGAAAGTTTCTTGAGAGGAAAGCAAAATATCTTATTTATTTCTCTTATTTGCCTTACAACGAGGTCAAGGATAAAATTTCTCTCTTTATACTTTTCAGAAAAACAACAGGGGATATAAAGGGAGCAATTAGTGCTAAAGAGTATGTTGGCACTACTGCAAAAGGTGATGGCATTTTCCATGACCTTAGGTAAAGTTGAGAAGAAATTAGAAGGCTCATTGCTGCCAGATTTCTGTGATTCTGAAACAACCTCTCTATAACAGGGTCATAAAAAAAACCCTGTGGCTTTTTTACAGGTTCATATAGGGAAAAGAGTTAGAATTTATTGAGGAACCAATATAAAGATAAAAATAAAAACTATTTTCAGGAATTTTGTGAACAGCTCAGGATGGCAGAGGAATCCCACAGGCTGTGCACATCTGCCTGCTCCATGCAGATGCCCAATGTGCTGTCAAACATCTTGAGTGGTACCAAACCCCCCTTGGACAGCTGAATCCCTCTTCTATAAGACAGACAGCTCCATGGGAGCAAACACCTTGTGGCTCTGAGTGCCATCAACAGAGAATTACAGAGCTGTGTCTGTCTGTCTGTCTGTGAGCTCCAGAGCTGTCTGTCTGTCTGAGAGCTGCAGAGTTGTGTCTGTCTGTCTGTCTGTGAGCTCCAGAGCTCTGTCTGTCTGTCTGAGAGCTGCAGAGTTGTGTCTGTCTGTCTGTCTGAGAGCTGCAGAGCTGTGTCTGTCTTCCTTGACTACCACCACGAATGAGAGTAATGAGCTGAAATGCAGATGTTATTGTGAATGAGATGAATGATGTTTGGGCTGTACATATCTCAAGCATTTTAAAAATCCTTGTAAGTGTGTACCAAGTCACCCTAAAGCTCTGGTTATTAAAGGAGATGGAGACAAGATGTGACAAGTGTCTCCCACTGAGTTAAAGGTAGCAGAGATAGAAACACGCTCTTCGTGTTCACTACACGTGGGGAAAGAGAAAAGTTTTAAATTACAGCAAGAGCGATTTGTTCTATCTATCCAGGAGGCTTTTCTTAGAGGAAGGGTTGAGCCCTAGAAAAGGCTGTGTGGAGCACAATTGCTCTCCTGCCCACTAAAAGTAGTCTGGGAAACACTGTGAGAGTGTTTCAGGTTTATCTGAATACCAGCTTGGCAGTTTTAAGGTAGTGGTTGAGATGATCTCTGGAGCCTCTGCTAGCACTCTATTCTACTGTTTATCTGATTAAAATGGTACCAGACTTTAAAATCATTGTTTAACATATTTCTCCATTTTTTTTTTTTGCCTTTGTTTTTTGAAAAGGTATGTAGCTTATTCCTTCAAAATCTTGTATATTTTCATGCCCCTGAACACGAGGTCAAAATCGACTGAACAATAACGGCAGCATGTATCAATTATTCCTACTTTGCATTTGCATCCAAATATTTCCTTCCCTTTCCCTTCCCTAACACCTTTGATTTTGTTAACACAACAAAAACTTTCCTTATTATTAACCCAGAAATTCCCACTTTGATTATTCAAGCTACTTCCGATGTAATATCTCCCACCTGGTCCTTCTCCTCTTTCCATAGTTAAATCACCTGTTGTGACTAAACTCAGCTGCCTTCAGCAGTGCTGATTATGAAAACAGCATTCTTTTCACTCAGATGTTCAGCATTTTTAACAAGAAACCTTGAGTGCCAGAGAGATTTCCGCTCAGAGGGCAGATTTTCATGTGTCTGCAAGCAGAATTATGGTTACAGAGGAGCTTGTGGTTTTTACTTGCTATGTTTAGTGAAAACTCTGCACTGCATCATCCTCATCTTGTTTGGATTTTACATCAAGTTGTTTAACTCAGTCTTAGGAACTTGAGTGAAATATGGGGGGGATAAAGTATCCATGTTTGCCGTCTTTAAAACTCTTCTCTTGCTCTGTGCTGTTAAAGGCAACAGTGCTTCCAAAAGAGTTTTCTGCTCAAGGTTGGAATCCTCCATCAGCCAAAGGGGTGGGAAAATGCTCATTCAACATTTCAACCAGAGTTGCAGCCCCTTAGGGCTGTTCTGGCAGCTCAGATAGAGGAATGATTCAAGGTCTGGTACCCTGCTACTCTAGGGTAAAACACCAAAACCAGAGTCTAAAGAGGGGCAGAAAATTGTTATTTGAACTGATTTGTTCAGATCTGGACCTCGAGGATTGCTCATCTTCCCCCATGGACTGCAAAGTACTGGCCAATCCTTTCATTGTATCCCTCTACCTCACTCATCTGTGAGGGTTTATCCAAAGGAGGGGATGGGAATTTCTGGCCATAGATTTACAATAAATGAGTAACTGTTGTTTGTAAGCTGTGCTGGTACCTGTAGGCTTCTTCCTGAGTGCCATCACATGCTCCGTGTTTTATTTCTCATCTGGGGCTATTTCCAGCTTTGGGGAGGATTCTGTGTCTCTGCCTGTTTGCACTTGAGCACAGGAAGCTCCTGGCACTGCCTGAAGCCTCTGTGTGGCCCTGAGTCACATATCCTGAATTTGGAACAGCATCTTTCAGCTCCTCTCACTTATTTTCCCCCTCTCTCCATTCCTGGCTTTTGAAGCCTGTAGTGCTGTCCTAGGTTTGACTCCTCAGTGCTGTGACAAACAGCTCTCAGGTGACACTCACAGGTATGGCATTTTCTCTGGCAGTGGCTGTGTGCACTCGCAGACCTCGAGGGAAGAAGAGGCAATACAGCACTTGGTGAAAACCAGTGTATTTCCAACAGCTGCTGTGTCTCACAGTGAATTATCACAATCAGCTCTCCATGCTCCCTTTTATATCTTTATGTTCCCTTTGAAAGGGAAGGGCTGTGAACCTTTTATGGACATCATGATTGAGATCTGGACCTCATGAACTCACAGCTCATACATCCACAGGGCAATTATGGCAATGGGAAAGGTGTCTCTGAGTTTCTGTACCTGCACACCAGGCAGCACAGGACAAGGAACAAGGAACAATGTGCTGCCTTACCCAGCTTGTCTGGCTCCCAGGGATGGTGGAAGCTGCAGCCTGGAGCTGTGCAGAAGAACAGGCTGATCTTTGTTGCACAGAAAACTCGTAAGCTCTTTGAGATAAGGCAATTTAGAAGAAGACAGATGTAACTGTTCCTAACGCTGGAGAATTATTTATCTAACCTTTAAGGGCCTTTCTTACACCTTTTCCCCCCATGTGTTACAGTAGTTTTCCTGCTCCTAGTGTCTGTAGGAATTTCTAATTCTTCTTGGAATTCTGAAAAAATGTGGGAGCTCAAGGTACTGCGAGTTGTTCGAAGGGAATATTTCCACTTATCTGTTGTCTTCTAAATGCTTTGCTTTCCTCCCTTCTCCTTGATGTATGGAAGGGGGCATACAGGAGTGGTTTTACTTCATTTGCTAAATAATTTATTAGTTTGTGCACCTCTTTTTTATGCTCCACTTCTTCAAAACCAAATATTGTCCACATTAACAAATATAATGACAGCATTTAAGGATTGGAAAATTCCTCTCGTTTGACTTGCCCTTCAAGATTAGCCTAATCACTTTCTAATCCATCCCCTTTTGGCTCTCTAAGATTCAGTTGCCCAAATCCAATTGCATTTATTTCCACTTAATCAGTTATTTTACGGTCCTATCCAAGACTGTCACTTCTGATAGCCGGTTTTCCAAAGTGTTTTAAATCATTTTAATTAATTTCCGTCTAATCTCTCCAGGAACTTTCGGGATGTTGCTTTCTACACCAATTAGCCTCTCAAATTACTGGCACGTGCTTGTTAAGAAGTTTCCTCTTATCTCTGAGTTCCTTTGCTGCAGCTCAATGGCCCCTGTGATACCAGAGGGAGGCTGAAATTCCCTTTTCTCCCACTCTGTTAATGGGCTCGGCTCTGAATGTTGTTTGCAGAACCAAGAGGACCTCAAAGACCTATTTGGCACCTAATGACTTGGAGATAAATATCTGCCTCACCCTCACTTTTAGTCATGCATGGGGTTAATGTAGGTAACGTGCCCTGAAACACATCCTCAGTCTCAACAGGTTTATTTTAATTTGGAACCTATTTGGATACTTTGCACGTTAATGTATAATATATAAAAAACCAGACTTTTATGTGTACATAAAATACATCTAAATGTTTATTCTCCTCTTCCCTTAATATTTGCAAAACTATTACTTGCCAGCTGTAATTCTAAACTTTAAAATTTTCTGTTTATGATGTCTCGATTTGGATGTTTATTTTGGATTATCAGCTAACCTGATGGGTTCAGAAGAACTTGAGCCTCTTGTTACAATTATTCCAGGGGGAAAGAGGAGCTCAGCAGAGTGAGAACGGAGCAGGTTACAGTCCTGGCTGGGGATGGAACACAGGGAAGGGGAGAAGCCGTCCCTGGCTGTGGGAGCAGAGCAGAGGTCACGGAGCTAAGTCGGTGTGGTGACTCAGTGCTGTGTTTGTGCACCTCCAGTGATTCTGTGTCATTAAATGTGAGCTGCATTTAACTCACTGCTTGCAGGAAATTATTTCACTTCAGTCTTCCGGGAAGCCTTTGGAAGGAAAAGGACAGACACTCCCTCTAGTGTCCTACTGTTTAAAGCAAAATAAAGTTCAGTTTCTTTATTTTTTGGCCACTGCCTGTCACCTTCCTTGATTTCTCAGAAAACTGAAGTGAGATAACCAACCTGGCTTTTAAAATTCCTTCCACCACAATCGCTCCCAACTGATTGCACTGAGATAAAAGAAGAACTTCTCTGTGAAAGTCCCTTTGAATCAGCAATGGGAGCAGTGGGAACAATCACCTGCAGTGCTGTAGGACTCGAGCAGTCTACTCAGAAACCAGGAGTGCCCAGCACTGTGAAAACCAGGATCAAAAATAACAACCCTGCTGGAAGAAACTTGTATTTTACACACGAAGATGAAGGACAGTTTCCCAGAGTCCAAGAGAAGTAATGTTTGACTACACACTCATATCAGCCTCTGAAATAAAAACACATTTACAGGGTTCAGTGGGCTTAAGAGGTCCCTTATTGTTGGTGCCAGTGGGCAGCATGTGCCTGGTGCTTTACCCTGCACAATGTCCTGGCTCAAGAAAAAGTTATTTTGTCCTGGAGCTCCAGAGTTGATTTTGGATTGCTTTTTACACTGCCTGCTTCTGTGGAAAATCTAAGTGAATCCTTGGGCCATAAATCCAACCCCTGTGTCACTGGAAATGCCTTTGAAGCTCCCAGTAAAGCCTGCTTGTGTTTCTCTTTGACACAAAATCTGGGACAAATAAGAGTGTTTTGCATGCCTTGATTGCAAATATCCAAAAGAACATTGTTTCCCTAACAGGTGCTCAGGTCAAACTTGCTTGTTTTTGGTATTCTGCTGTTTCACTTCTTTGTGTAGATGATTGTTTTGTTAAGTCAGGGGGTTAAGGAACAATTGCTCTTCGTACAAACACTCCTGTTCAGATGTGGATGATTTAGCTGGAAACAAGGAAAGTCTTTGTCCATTACTATTCACTGTGTTTCCATGTAGACGTCCAGGGAATTGAGACATAACTTTAGGTGACTAATATCCAATTATCCAGGACAGGTGTGTGAAATGCTGCAGCTGAACAATTTATGGAATTGGACACTTCTGCCTTAGTTTGTCTCTTAGTGGGTGACAACATAGGTGGAGGTTGAAGAGCAGAAAGTCCCTGAACAAACAGATTATTGACACAAAACTACAGCTTCAAAAACTACAGCATAACTCTCAGAGGAACGAAAGAGGAGTAAGTACAGACACTGTCATGTTAGTGACAACCAACCAGCCCTTTTCTGTAAGATGTGTTCAGAACTCGACTGAAAAATGATGAAAAACATGAAATGGTGAGAGTTTAACTGTCTCCAAAGTGACAAAAATCAGCAAGTTTTAATTACCTGATCATCTTTGTGCCAGGGTCTTTTTCCTTGCTTTTCTGAGGACATTGACACATTCCTTCTGTGACCTGTCACTGTGTACAGTCACATTGGGGTGTGTGTTAAATGATCTTTAAGGTCCCTTCCAACCCAAACCATTCCATGACTGTAAATCGCTTCCCTCTCCTGCCTCCTCTGGAATTTGGATGAGCTTTTCCATTCCCTCTCATCCTTGGCTCATCTGATTGTCCCAGCAGGGGAGAGGGTGATTTCCAGAGCAGCCTTTACCATCACTGGGCACCAGCAGAGATGGAGTTGACAGTCTTCAGAAGAGGCTCAAGGTTTCCAAAACCTGCTCATGTCTCCACTGGCACAGGACCTGGAGCTGGGCCACCTGCAGGTGCTGTGGTGGTGTTGGGGATACCCAATTCATGGAGACAGGAAATGGTTTGGGTTGGAAGGGACCTCAAAAATCATCCAGTCCCACCCCCTGCCATGGGCAGGGACATCTCCCACCATCCCAGGTTGCTCCAAGCCCTGTCCAACCTTGGACACTTCCAGAGATCCAGGGGCAGCCACAGCTTCTCTGGGCACACTCCTCCCCATGCATGAGCTGTGGTCATTTCTTGTGGCCCTTATACAGCACTGAGCCATGTAGGGATCAAATAAATCCCCAGCTTGGAAACCAGGATGAGGGGAGGAATGCCTAGAGCAGATGAGGGGCTTTGTTTCTCAAGAATTTCTGTTCTTCAAGTCAGTGTGTGAAGGAAAACATTGCACACTCCTGGGTGGTGGATAAAAGAGGCAAGAAAGCAGCAACAGAATGAATAAGAGGGTAAAAATAGTACAAACCAGGGGCTGCAGGGGAGAAACCACCTGAGAGGGTGTAGGAAGAAGCAAAATGAGCACATTGAAGTAGAGAAGGAGTGAAGAAATGGAATAGAGCAGAGAACAGGTGGGTGTTGAGATGGATTAAATATTTAATTCTATTAAATATTTAAATTTATGTCTTCCTGGCTGACTTTGCAGGACAGAGAGTACTGGAAGAGGGATTACATTCTGCAGGATTGGGGAGCTCTGCTGCCAGGAGTCAATTGACCTCCCCATGCTTTGGTTTTCCAGCCACAGAACAAAACAGAACCTGGTCTTGTGGGGACATGGAGAGGTCCAGTGTGCTGAAACCCTTCCCTAGCCCCAGGGGAGAACAGCCAGTCCTTGCCAGGAGAAGGAGGCTGATGGATCCTTTCCCTCCCATCTCCCTGGGGAGGAGCAGCAGAGCCCAGGGTGCTCAGAGGATTCTGCTCCCAGGTTCATCTGCTTTCAGTTTGCTTTGAAGATGAGCTGGCTCAGAGAAGCAGGACAGTAGTGCTGCCACGAAGCTTTCATCTTCCCATTTCCCTGGCCTTCATTTGTTGCTGTTTTGCTCTCATCTGGCCGCAGCTAATTCTCAGTGCTTTGTTTGCAGCCTTTTGGATGAAATCCTACAGCGAGAGCACGCTCTGGGGTACCAGAGTCATAATAACAGTTTCATTTACTTACCCAAATTATTCAGCAATAATACTGCTTTTGTTTATCAGACATCCACTGCTGCAAAACACTTGAAGTCCATGTCATGCAGAGGCTCAATGATGTGCTATTTTCAAATGGCACAACCAACTTCCTGGATTTTTCAGTTGAAATTTTCAGTGCCCTTTCTTTCCTGTGCTTCCTCAGGAGGGGCTCTTTGGGCACAGAGCCTCTTAGGGGATTTTGTCATGTGGGTACAGCAAAGGGAATCCCATCATACTGCCCTCGTGTAATGTGATTAAACTCTAGTTTAGAAGGATTCAAGGCTTTTGGGTTTGTAAATTGAAGCTGTATTTAAACAGCCACACGCTGACACCCATTTTTTCTCACAAGTCACTGATGTGCAAAATTGTAATTTCCATTTTGGATACTTGTTCTTCTTTTGGATCACCTCCTCAAACACTCCCAGCTGTGAACGAGTGGCATCTCCCACATCTTGTTCCTCATCCCAAACCCCCTTCATCCATCCCTGCCCACCTGCTCTGTGATCTTTCTCCAACATTTACCACGTTCATCAAAGGCTTTGAAAAATATACTAAAAACAGGCAATTTCCAGCCCAAAGCTTAACTTTGCAGCAAACACATAGGTAAGAGATTTTCCTGATGGGTTTAAACTGGATGTGTTCAGGTTGGATGAGGCTTTGAGCATCTGGTCTAGTGGGTGGCATCCCTGCCATGGTGGAACTGGATGATCTTTGAGGTCCCTTCCAACCCAAACCATTCTATGATTCCATGAAATTTCCATGTACTGTGTATCTGAATGCTCTGCACAAGACCTGAGTAATGCTATCCTCTAGAAATTACTTTCCTTGCCTATGATGAGATAGGAAAATGCAGCAAAAAATACCTGTTGAAACCTCTCTAAGTTTCTATTTTTTTTTTTTCAAAGTGCATTAATATTTTAATTTAAGAGCTCTTCATTTTAGTGCTTGGGTGGACAGGAAGAGCCAGGTGTGCCCATGGGACAAGAAATGAACAGTGAGAATAATGAATGTTCACAAAATAAATCTCCAGGGAACAGTTTTTCTACTTTTCAGCTTCAAAGCCTCAGAGATCAGCATGTGTGACCAAGCCACCTGTTGGCATTGTGTGTTTGCATCTTTCTCACCTTATTGATTATCTCTCCTCACCCCTCAGAAACACATATTCATGTTCTCTGGATTGGGAAGAAAGTCAATTTTTTGTGAAGATGGTCTGGAGTCCTGTCCCTCTGAGGGACATTGGGATCTTTAAATCATTGCAGTCTTGCCTTGCAGTCTCCCCATTGCTCAGTTTTGCAGTCCCTGGCTCAGATGGCCACAGCATAGCTACATGGCAACAATTTATTATTTTCTGATTTTTTTTTCTGATAATTATTGGTTTCCCCCTCCCTTTTTTCCTTTTAAATTATGATTTTATGTCCTTCCTGTTTTTCCTTTTGGTGGTTGCATTTTGCTGTGAGGCTTCACTTAGTGTAAAGATAGTTTTGATGTTGAGCATCTGTTCCTTGCTTCCATTATCCATTGCAGCAGGACTTTGGGAAAACTGGGAAAGGTTTCCACAGCACTGGAATGGGGACATTAATACCTTTATCTATGACCTGGATTAGGGAACAAAATGTTGTTATTTCTTATCAGCTGGGGAGAGAAGAGGGTTCACAGAAATCACATGTTCAGCTGGAAATTTTGCCCTAGTTTCTGTATTTCTGTGTTGTTTTATTTTTGTCCAGAAATTGAAACTGTTTGACTGAAAATTTAAAGAGTCTCTAGTTAATCTTCCCAGAATTACTGTGTCAGGATTTTTTTTTCTACAATTTTTGTTACAATCTGGAAACATCAGAGTTTGTTAGCATTTTAGATACAGTGAGGGCACATGAGCCAAGTTTTTATCAGGAGAGTCACAATGGGTTTATTGCAGGATAACAGAAAACAGAGTTTGGGTCATTTATTTCTAAACAAAAAGTTTATTCAAAACATCCCAAGGCATTTTTTATAATCATAAGGCTTCTTCCAGGGGCACTCAGCAATCCCCAGAGTGACATTCATTTTTATTTACTCTGAGTGTAAAGTCTTCAGGGCAGGTGGCAGATCTTAATCTGTGGCCTCTTGACATAAATCCACATTTTCCACTTTGAACTGCAGTTCAAGCTTCAGTTTGAAGCCAGTTTGCAATCTTAAGGTCCTTTATTTTTGCTTTATCTTTTCACTTTGGATTTTGATTCCAGTAACTGTTGGGTAGGTCTTCTGTAGTTTTTTATTTCTTCACATGTCCAACTGGGATATTTATTTTTGTTTTTAAAGTAAACCTTTCTTGCAGATTCAGGACAGCACAATTGGGGATTTTTTATTATTACTACCATTACTATGATTAACAAATTTTTTGTTCTTTTCTCATCTGGAATCTCCTGTCTGTCAGCAAAACCAGCAGCCTTTCCCAGAACTGAATCTATTTTCACTACAAGGACTTCTGTATTATGTTTACAGCAATGTGTTGTGCAGATTCTCCTGCAATAAAAACAACTTAGAACTTTCTTAATTTGGCTCTGAATACTGGATTGACTTTCTTACTGCTACTGCCTTTGAGAGTTCTGGGACATGAAACCTTCCTGCATCAGAAAGTTTTGTAGGGAGGAGAAAAAGGCAGATGATTCAGAAAAGAGACAAAAATTATTTTAAAGATCTCACAGTGAGAAGAGGATAAAAATCAGAGTTTATCAGAGGAGAAGATGGAGACTTGCTTTTTAAATGTCTAGGTTCCTGCACTGGTATGTAATACAAGGGAATAAAATAAAATACTTTTTGACTAACCAGAGAAAATCTGGACAGAGTAAACTAGAGACAAATTGAGAGGAGAATTAGAGCATCCATTGTAACAGCAACTGGAACCAGGAAAACAGTAGCTGTAGCAATTTCAGATGGAGACCTGTTGCATTTGGGGAAGATAGATATTAGTCAAGAACAATACAAAAAGAAAAGAGGAAAATCATGGGATCTGTCCATGCAGATGTGTCCAAGTGATATCTTGTGATGGTTTCATGAGGCTTTGGAGCAGTTTGAGCACAGCCCCTGCTCCAGGACTGTGGACTCAGATGTTGACAAGTGGCTTTTGGTTAATTATTTGCTGAGAGAAGGAAATCCTTCAGATCCAGAAGGAGCTCCTGGGACGGTGCAAATCCAGACCCACTGACATGCAAGTGTTATCTCTCATGGTCACAGGAAAAATTCGTCTGACTTAGATGATCAAATGGTCCTTTTGAAAAGAAAAGCTCTCTGTGTAAATTTGTTAACCCCAAAAGATGAGGAAGGATATCCAGATGAAAACAAGAGGGGGAAGTTGTTGGAAACAACCTCTCAAATGGAAGCAGAGATGGAAATTAATTTGTATTTACAGTGCATCCAGAGGTACATGGCAGAAAAGCAGGGGAGGACCTTCAAAGCAGCTTTGGTGCTGTTGTTTCTGTTGCCTCACACAAACACAAACCCATCACCTAAAATCCTAACCTTCATTAAGTCTGATATCCTGGATTACTTTTAGCAGGTATAAAGCAGCAACATTATTTCAATTTTATTTAATCTTTCTGGTCTAGTCAGCTTTAAACCCTTGGGAATCATGACCAGCTGAGTTGGATTAATGTGATGATTCTGAGTTGTGCTAATATTTGCACAATCATGTTTTCAATTTTGCTTTCCAATTTCAAGACCTTCTGCCATTGTAATTTTATATTTCTTTTCAGATGCCCTCTAACCCATGAGGTATGAAAAATGTCCATTCACATATTTAGCCTGAAGTTTCAAGGATCCTAATTAAGAAGTAGAAATATGTTTTTTGTACATATAGGTCTTATTGAAAGGCAGGAACTCTCAAGCCTTTTTTTCCTTCAGGCAAATACATTTTCTTTTCCTGAGCCATATATTGTGAATGTGGGAAAGGCAGAAACTACTAAAAGTACTGAAAACCCATATACTCTCTTTTCCATTTCCTATTCCAGCTTGTTGAAATCCATGTCTATAAAATCCATTTGTTGTAATATTTGATAGAAAAATATAATCCCATTCCCATGCCATAAGTTTGCAATAATCACTGCACAAGCACTTCCAAATCTGAAAGCCAAACTCTGTTATTTGGAAGAGAATAAGACATGAAAAAAATGGACTCTACTGGTGAATAATCTGAATTAACCCCTTGGGTTGCAGGTAAAAATAAAGACTGCACTCTTAATATGGGAAAATAGGAAGAGAAGCTGAGGGAAAAAACAGTGTTGGGAAAGATAATGTGGAATATTATACATTGACATTCAACCACAAATTAGCTGTTTGCTCAAGTAGTGGAAAGTGGGATAGAAAAGCCCAGGGTGAGGGAGATGGTGGATGAATTAACTGCAATGAAACCCAACAGATGTTTGCCCAGATGTTTGTGTGTTTTTATGCTGTTTTCCCATATGATGAAAGCTCACATGCAGCACGTCCTGGGCATTGAATTCTTAATCTGAGAACGCATTTTCAGGGAGTAATTTTTTACTCCTCAAGGCAAATGGCTGTAGGTGTTAAGGAAAATAGACCTGTTGGGAAAACACACTTCCATGTCTTGTTCCTTGAAAAGTGGCTATGGCAGCTATGCTTCTATGGCACATTAAGTTTCCAGTCTTAAAAATGTATGCACAGGTGGTCCCCCTGCATTTATCTGTAAAGTTAAGCACATCTCAGTCTCCCCAGAACCAGGATTTGCACATCACTTAGTCTATGTATCTACTGAAATATTTAAGGGGGGAAAAGTATCTTTAAATATTTAAAATTCATGTAATAAATGAGATGAGCAGATCTTTGGCTCTGTGCTATGTAATAAAGAAAAAGATACAATTCTTTGTCTGTACTCTGTGGATAGAGCTAGAAAATATCCAGGGAAATAAAGAAGCTTCAACAAAAATAAATACCTATATAAATTAACATAATATTGCCTGAAAAAATGATATGAAGAAGGGAGAACCTGAGTGTGCTTTTAGGATAAAAGCTGAAGAACCTCTCTAGAGAACCTGAGTGGTCCAGACAGTATCATAATAATGCAATTGTGAGCTACCAGGTCATGTACCAGCAAGAAAATTTAGGGGACTTTCTGTTCTTTTAGGTGACCTTTTCTTCAAAACTTACAATATAATCTTCACTATCCTAATTGGTAAAAGAGAAATAATTATCAGATTTATAGTCCTAGGGCAAGATAATTGCAAGAAGCAATGTCTCAATGTCCTGATGTGGGAAAGAAAATATTTTAGATTTATTACAACCCATAAAAACCATCAGCCAGAATTTTACCACATTAGCTTTGGGTACACCAATAACCAGCAATAAAGAATTTTGTACCACAAGTCACTATTTTGTCAGTAAAGATGCTCAGCATTGAGCTAATGATGCTTTCTTAGAGTGCAACTTCTTTTAAATAAACCTGGAGCTGCATTTTTCATGCCCAGTCAGCAGGGTAATGTTTGGAAGGGGTCATGTCAAGATTTCAGATGTAACTTGTTTCAACTAATTTGGCTTATTTGGGCATTTATCAGTTTGAAAAAAAGAAAAGAGCCACCACCAGCAAAATTTAAGACAAGCTTCAGAGGCCATGTCCAGATTCAAGCAGGTTAGATGTTAATTCATTAATGCTAGATGTTAATTCATTAATGCTAGATGTTAATACATTAATGCTAGATGTTCATTCATTAATGCTAAGTGTTAACTTGTTAATGCCAGATGTTATTCTGTGGATATTTATACAGCTGAATGAATTGAGCAGAACCAAAGCAAACGTGTCTCAGTGAAGGCCATCAAAGATCAGCCCTATATTCACCTAAACATGTACAGGAGCTCTCCTGCTCTTGGTTATAGCAATACAACATGGAAATAACCAAAGCTAGAAGTCCAACTTTGGATTTAGAATGTGTGCAACAGTATATACAGAATATACAGAATATACAGAATATACAGAATATATAGAATATACAGAATATACAGAATATACAGAATATATAGAATATACAGAATCACAGAATCCCAGATGGGTCAGGCTGGAAGGGACCACAGAGGGGTCCCCTGGTCCCAGCTCCCTGCTCCAGCAGGGCCATCCAGAGCACAGGGCACAGGGCTGTGTGCAGGCAGTTCTGGAATATCCCCAGGGAGGAGACTCCACAGCCCCTCTGGACAATCTGTTCAGGGCTCTCAGTGAAGAAGTTCTTCCTCCTGTTCAGGTGGAATTCCTGGGCTCAGTCCCTGCCCGTGGCTCTGGTGCCATTGCTGGGCCCTGGAGCAGAGCCTGGGACTGCTCTGAGCCTGCCTGCACACAGGGACAGACAGACAGGGACAGACAGGGACACCCAGGGACACACAGGGACACACAGGGACACCCAGGGCTGAGGGTCCCTCTCAGCTGGGGCTCCTCTCCAGGCTGAACAGCCCCAGCTCCCTCAGCCTTTCCTCACCAGGGAGATGCTTCAGTCCCTCCATCACCTTTGCAGCCTCTGCTGGACCCACTGCAGGAGCTCCCTGTCACACTTAAAGGTTTATTTTGGCTTTTGGTGATACTCATTTCATCTGCCAGACTTTATCTTGTGTTCCCGTGCTCTCTGTAGCCAGTGGTTGATGTCTGTGGTGCTGATCTCGATTCCAACCTCTGAACCTGGGGATGAATCAATTCCCTGGCACAATTTCTGGAAGGGTTGTGATAAGCAATCATTCTCCTCTCTCGGGATAGACCATACTGCCCAAGACCTGTCTACTCTTGGCAGAGGACAAGTGATGTCCCTTTTTATCAGCTGTCATCTCAGGACATGTCTTTCTTCAAGGTTTCATAAATGAACAAAGACTTTTTGGGGTTAAATTTGCTCTGTCCTGGAACACCATCTGACTTTTATCTGCTGTAATTTGTGCCCTAGCTCTCTCCCTGTGTTGTTTTGTCTTTGTTCTCTCCTCTGCCCACTGAAAGGATAGAATCAGGTCTCATTATATTCTTTGCTGATTGGGAAGTATCTTTCACTAGCAAAAAGTCAAACTCCATGTTAGCTAAAGCCCTGAAGGCCAGCAGAGCTGTGGAGCCTATTCAAAGAGGACGAATTTAATAGTAATTATAGATGAAAGCTTTGTTATGCTTATGCAACCCATAATAGCATAATTTTCCCATGACTTGCTGCTTACAAGATAGCTGACCTTCTACCAGTTAGCCACTTTCTTACAAATCTGCACAATGTGCTTTTAATTAAAACTTGCCTTTGAAACTATGTCCAAATGAGTTATCCCTTAAAAACCCCCAGTGAAATAGGCCTCATCTCTCTGGTTTTACTCCAGCCAAATCCTGCATTTTTTACACCCACCATAAACAACATTCCTCTCAGTGTCATCCTCCTAAAACAAAGCTGTAAGAAAGTCTCACCTGGAATAACATTGACAAGGAAGGGTTCCTGCCCTGCTGAAGTCAGTCAGAAATTATGCCAGGCCCTCCTCCAAAGATGGAGAGAAAGATGGAAACAGGATCATGTTAGCTGAGGTTTTTTACTTTCTTATCCTGCCTCAAAGAATTCTGATTTTTTCCCACAAGATGTGGGCATGAGAGCAGGGCTTTGAGACTTAAATAAGGAAATAATGATGAAAAAAGAGATGGTTTCAGCAGAACACCCCAGCAATGTCTGGTAAGGGTACACTGCACTTTTCACAGGTGCTTGCAACACTAAGGGCTGTCTTAAAAAAAAACAGGTGATGGGACTTGGGCAGCTGCAGGAAAAGGGAACAGGAGCAAAGAATGCAAAATAAATTTGACTGAGGAGGTGTCAGAGCACATTACATCCACAATCTTCTCACCAGCTGAGAAGAGAAAGAGTCCAGAATAATTCTGTATTTTGTTGTACATGTTTAAAGGTATTAATGAGATAAAATCTACACAGTGCTTGTGAGAACCTCCAGTATTTCTCCCAAATGATCAGTCCCCTGGAGAGCACCAGGTTTTGTTCCTTGCCATCAGTGAAGCTCCAAGGTCACATCACACAGAACATTTCTGTGCTGCACATTGAAAGCTGCAGTGACAAGTTTCATTTGAACAGAGAAGAGGAAGAAGTTAAAGTTAAGGGAAGCAACACTGTAAGGAGCAATGAGCTTGAATGGAAATCCATTTCCCTTTTCAGTTAATTTCATTTCAATCAAATTAACTGAAATTTTAAAAAGCCATTATTTTGTGAATAAAACCCAGTTGCAATATTAGACAACTCAGAGCTGAACATAAGTGAGATAATACACAGGTGGGTTTTTTCCCATTGATTAAGAGATCATATGCAACCACTACTTTTTTTTTTTTTTTTTTTT